>NW_026575121.1:29263908-29882658 GCF_905146905.1 Nyctereutes procyonoides | reverse complement strand
CAGGATCGCGCCCTGGGCCAAAGGCAGGCGCCAAACCGCTGCGCCACCCAGGGATCCCTTATAAGATTTTAAGTACAGTGGGAAGGGACTCTTACACATCACCTCGTAGAGTCCCATACATTTCAGTTGACAATAATGAGACTTAGAATTACTGGATGATTTGCTCAGGGCCCCATGAAAGAAGTAAGATTAGAATGTGAATTTTTGGCTCTAGATCAATTCTGACTCTTCCACAGTATGTTAACATCAGAAGCCACCTTTTCACTGGTAAGCAGGAAAATAAAATAAAAATATAAAAATAAAGCAATACCTAAATCAAGAAAAGATGGTAGTTGATGTAAGAACTACTTCAAAAACATTTTTTTCCTCCTTTTTTTCTCAGTTGCAAAAACATTTTAATAAGATTCTCTGAAGTTCATTTAGCTTCTCTAAATTTATATGCTTTTTTGCCAGGCAGGTATTTTTGCACATTCACTATGCTAATTATAATCGTATAGACTGTTATCTTTTTTTTTTTTTCAAAATCTTAATCTATATTTAGGTCAATGATTTCTAAGTAAAGGCACTCAATGCACCATGTAGGTATTATTAATCTAAATCTGCCATTTTAAAATTTCTCCCTTAAAACAAGTAAAAAATAGATTTCTTGAAATGTCTGGGTATGTCTTGAAATGTCTGGATAGCTATACTGTTTGAAGCTACTAAGCATTCTTGCAGAGTCTGGGAAGAATATTGTCTACCAGGTTTCAAAATATATTAATTATAGGGAAGGGAATTTAACCCATGCAGAAAAAGTAGGGTAAATGGAAAGAGAATGTAAGAACAAATATCTGTAGAGGCACAAAAAGCTTCTTTGGTTTGTACAATTGAGTTCTGAATAGCTCTTCAGAACACCAGTCTTCAGTATGGAGCAATTTAATGAGAAGACTGAAATCAAATCCATTCTTCCCTCAAGTGTCATGGAGCTAGCATTTAGCTGAGGATACATTTTTTTTTTTTTGCCACAGTTTTGTTTGTAGCACTGAATTCATCAGTTTTTTCTGCTGAGATCTACACCTCTGAATTATTTTGTGGGACAGGGGAAAGAGAAGAGAAACATATGTTCATGGCTTTTATCTCTCAAGTATACCTAACAGCTATTCATTTAGGAAGGGGATATTTAAATAAAAATAACATTATCAAGTTAAAACATTTTTAGTAATGGTTCATAAGCATAACAGCTATAATAGTAAGGGAGAAAATGGTAGGCTGAGAGAAAAAAGAAGATGTAGCAGTCTGAAGAACTATGTTGCAGAACTTGCTATGGGATGGGTAGAGAATTTCTTTCAAGACAAAATCTCATGAGAGGCTTGGATCCACTTACCTAGATCACAGACTTTGAAACCTGTCAAATACAGAAAGTGGTATGCCAAAAGATTTTCTTTTTGTGTAAAAGAGATTTCTCCTGAATCTATAAAAACTTAACTTCTCAGAAACATTCTATAAAAACTTCCACTAGTTTAGTTTCCTACAAGATTGGCCTTCTGGTAATTTCAACAGCAATGGTAACTACTGACTGAATATATGTGTGTGTGTGTGTGTGTGTGTGTGTAGCTGTTTTGTATATATAATTATAATAAAATTTTTAATAATCAAAGATCTTAAAACTTGTTCTTCCATGTTCATTGTTTAAAACTTTCATAATATTCAATAATATTTAGCAATGTAGCAAAATCCATAATGCATCAAAAAAGAATTCTTTGATAAGTCTAGAATTTGATAAGGATCTTAATGTAAAATGGTCGAACCTCCCTTCCAGTCATTGAGGCTCCTCCAATTTCTCCATAAAGCAAAGTGTGGGTGTATAAATGTATTTTTTTAAAAATTTAAATTAAGTATTATAAAAATAAATATCAAGATTTTGTGTAACTTAGGATATTTTAAGTTTCCTCTTTATGTATTTAATGTTAACTTTGAAATCAGAATATCAAATGCAAAAAGTGAGAATTTTTCGTGTTTTTCTATCAATCTAATCTCTGGCTTACTTAAATCTAATCCTCTTTTACATTGACCTCCTTTATATATGTGAATTAGTCTCTCATTTACCAAATGGAGTCTTTCCTTTTATTAGATAAGTGGGATTTCTCTCTTATTCTCCATATTGAGTATATGAAGATGGAGATAATGTATTCTCTTTAGTGTGTTGGGAGTTGGGAGTAGGCCACATTTGATTTGGATCTCGGTCTTCCTCAATTTATCTCTATAATTTTGTTATCTTTTGTAATCCATGGGTACATGCCCTTTTCCATACCTTCTGAATGTTTTCCTTAAAGCCCAGCGAATCCAGTTTTTTTTTCATATGAAATGATTTCATGTCTCTCATGTTAGTCATCTCCACTTAATTTATTTCTCTTTATTTCTTAAGATATGACCTCAGAAGTCAAAACTTAGTCATACTGGAAAAAATATGGATTTTGGTTAGTAAAACTGAAGAATGCAAAGTTAATTGGTGGAGAATTGGTCTCCAGTGGGGGGAATGTCAACTGTACGTATCAAGAGTTGTCAGCAAATTCATTAGATTATTCAAATTAGATTTGAATAATCAAATTAGATTTGAATTAGATTATTCAAATCTTATGGAGAGGTAGAGATAGAGACTAAGAATGGAATGGCAACAGTCATATGTGTAAATCAGCTCTCCATTCTGAACATTTTACCACCTCTCTTGGGTGCCAGTTGCCCCTTTCCAATATGCATTGCACTGTGTTCAGTATAAAGATCCTTCTCAAAATACATGGAATGTATCTTTCATTTTGTTCTCATTATATCATCATTATATAAATTGTCTTTCTGTTTGACTGTTCCAAATAAAAAATTTAAACACAATTAGGGATTTAGGCTTTATTACAATACCTGAATAGATCCACTTAGTTAATCAATACTTAGTATATACTTATTCTGCATGAGGTACTACTTTAACAAAAGTGGACTCATGTTTTGGGCCTTAAAACTTATGCAATTGGTGGTGGTAGTGAGGTTTTTTTTAAGAGCAAGAATATCAAATTAGGTATAAAAGAAGAATATTTGTTTAGAATAAGAAGATAAAAATACAAAATTTAAATTCTGAAAAATATCATAAAATTCAGAAAAATGTAATATTTCAATGAGAAAACTGTCTAAAATCTCTAAATACTTTTTTCTATATATATATATTTTGCTGCCAGTGCTTTAATTATTTCTTAAATGGCAGTGACTTTATAACACTATATAGAAAGAATAGAATAAATAAAATCTTTCTTCTAGCATGTTTGGTTTGAATTTAACTATTATGGATTGTTAAAATATATAAAACAAAACTTTAGACATGTTTATTTGTTTTAAGAAATATTATTATAGGTTTATGCCATACAAACACAGGCATTCTGAAAAAAAAATTCCCACCTGATTTTCAGTATTAAAAATTCTTTTGTATATCCACATCTATGTAGTTTTATTAGATTCAGGTTACCCATCTCTGGTAGTAAGTCCTAAGATACAAGAAAGCACAGATAGGAAAAAGACCTATTTTTCTGGAGTTTGCATTTTAAGGAAGAAAAAAGAGAATACCCAAAGAAACAAATAACTTGAAAAATAAAGGCTGTGATTTTATCGTTTTCTTTCTTTTTTTTTTTAAGATTTTATTTATTTATTTATTCATAGAGACACAAAGAGAGAGAGAGAGAGGCAGAGACACAGGCAGAGGGAGAAGCAGACTCCATGCAGGGAACCCGACGTGGGACTCATCCTGGGTCTCCAGGATCACACCCTGGGCTGAAGGCTGCGTGAAACTGCTGAACCACCCCAGCTGCCCATTTTATCCTTTTTATGAGCAGTTCTCAAAGTCTGGTTTGAGGCCATTTGGGGATTTCCAAGAGATTCTTTTAGGGGATCCGTAAGGTCTGATTTATTTCCTTAATAATACCTAGATATTTGCCTTTTATACTGTGTTGACATTTGCACTAATGATGGAAAGCAATGATGGACAAAACTTTTGGTTCCTTAAAATGAATCGAAAGTACTCAAATGTGCTGGTAGTCATCATGCATTCACAGTAAAAAGGGGAAAAGAAAGAGAGGGGCCCCTGGCTGGCCGAGTCAGTAGAGCATGTGACTCTTAATCTTGGGATTGTGAGTTTGAGTCCCATGTTCGAGGTAGAGTTAATTTAAATAGAATAGAATAGAATAGAATAGAATAGAATAGAATAGAATAGAATAGAATAAAAAATACAAAGTTGATTTCACAAGTTGGTTTCACTTAAGAATGTCTTCAATGAAGCAATACAATTAATTAAATCTTAACCCAATTGTATATACAAACATGTACACATTTTTAATGATCCACGGGCTGAAATGAAAAGTATATATAAATGTTGCATCCTTAGGAATCATGGTTATTTTGGGAGGAGGATCACTTGTACATATGTTTCAGTTGTAAATTAAACTAGCCCCGTTTTCATGAACACTATTTTTACTTTAAATAGAAACCGAAAAACTAAGGTTATCGACTTGGGTATTTAGAATACATTCTCCAAAACAGTGAAAAAGCAAGCACATTACTTGAAGAAGACAACTCAGAATTTGTTGCCAATAATAAAATTCAGGGTGTCAGGCAAAAATGTGAAAGCTTCCCAATAGAAACTTTTCTGATGAGATTAGCAGTGATATTAATAATTGTAATTAATATTTCACAGGGTTTTTTTTTTTGAATGACAGATACATAACACAGCAAAATCGTCCAAGGATAAAAGATCCATTCAAAGTGCAAGAGTGACTAATTAAATGTAATATAACAGAGGATATAAAGTTCGTTGATATTGTTCAGATTCCACACTGCGATTAACCTTTAAGATATTATCACTTGTCAAGTTTTGTTGTAGTACCAAGAAAATATATTCACAATTATCTGAAAGATGCTATTAAAATACTCCTCCCTTTTTAAACTACATATCTGTGTGAAGCCCAATTTTCTTCAAATACTTCAAAACAACATATTGCAAGGTAGATATGAGGACACAATCATCTTCTATTAAGCTAGACTTTTAAAAATGCAACACAATGCTCCATCATTAGCCTTCATTGTATTTTGTAACTATGGCTATTTTTCATAAAAGTAACTTACTTATGTTGATATGTAATGGTTTATTATTTTTATTATTTTCTGGAGATTTTATTATTTATTTGAGAGAGAGAGAGATCATGATTGGGGGGATGGGGCAGAAGGGAGAAGCAGACTCCCTGCTGAGCAGGGAGCCAGCTGCAGGGCTCATCCCAGGACTCCGAGATCATTACCTGAGCCAAAGGCAGATATTTAACTGACTGAGCCACCCAGGTGCCTCTATTATTTTTATTTTTAAATAAATTCATAAACACAATTTTCAGTTTTAATTTTTAATATGTTAAATACCAATAGCTATAATGTACATAAACCAAAAGCCCTTTGGAGTTCTCAGTAATTTTTGGGAATGTAAAGAACTGAGATTAAAAGTTTGAGAATCAATAATTTATACCCATCCTTTTTGTGTCCTTAATTTTTTTAACTTTTATATCTTTCTAAGACTGAGCTTATCAAAAAACAGTCTCCTACCTCTCCTTGATTATCTTCATAGAACATCAATGCTAGTCTTCTATTGTTAAGCTCTTGTTGATATTACCTGTTTCCTGTTTTCATCTCTGTATTTTTTTTCCTCAGGATGATGATCCATGTTTTCTCTCATTAGTGTCCTCCTTTTTCTTGTCCCTGAACTCCTGAATTCTGCCTTGCTAACATCCACATATATGTGTCTGACCATTTATTTATTCTATATGATCTTTTTCTGCTGTGCCATCAGGAATTTGAAGTTGTACACTAGAGAGTGTAAAACATTGGCGGTCCTTTCCTCCATTTTCTTTTCTTCCATAATATTTTCCTGTTTGCATTCTTATCTTTTATTTTTCCTATGCATATCCTAGGATGAGAATGAGAATGGGAAATAAGCTGGGTCATATAAGCATTATTTTTTAAATTCCTGGAAGACTTCTACCCTGGAAAAATTTTTTTTAATTAGAATCCTGCTTCCTGAGTTAATGATTAGCTCTTGAGGAGAAAAAGAAACCATGACAAGACTGATATAGGAAGAATAGTAAAGGTTGGGGAATAAGGGCAAGGAAAAGAATCTATACAAATAATCACCTGAAAACACCCAGTCTAAGAACAATTACTGAGGTTAAGATCAAATTTTAAGTCAGAATTTACCTTCTCGGCAGTGGGGGCCATAGCAATCATTATCTATAATTGGGAGAATACTAGTATGTTAGAAGAGAGATATATTTCCTAGTATTTATTTCCAATGGGTAAACTTTTATACTGGGTCAATACACAATATTTTCAGTGATTTAGCCCAAGGTACAGAACTAACTGTGTGGCTTTCCTTTTCATACTCTTGAGTAAAAATCAAAAGCGTTTTGTTATATGACGATTCTATGAAAGTGTTTTTGTAGAACAATACAGTTAAGGACCTAATTTTCTGCTCTTCTCATAATACAGAAAGAGATAGGAAAACCTAACAGTTCCTCTTCCTTTGGAGACTGGTTCATGCCTCTTCTATAATAACAAAAACTATCTACTGAGCATTTAGAACTTGCCTGGCACTGGGCTGGCATTTAATACACATCATTTCCACTCTGCAAGATAATTATTATAATCCCCACATAAGAACAAGAAAACTTAGAGAAGTTAAGTTACTTGATGAAGGTTTATTTGACTGTGATGTCTACCTACTTTCTCTAAATTAATCTGTTTTGGGAGATTCTTCATTTGTATGAAATCTCTAGGTCAAAAAAATTGTAATGCTCTCATCAGAACATTAGAGGTTCTACCAATGCTAAAATGTATTGCAACCAGTCTGTGGTTGCCTGAAGCAGTGCCAGGCTGACTCACAAGACCCACGGGATTATTAAAGATACCTAACCTAACCCAGAAACCTTGTAGGTTCAAACCTATATCTTTAATTCAGGCCCCGAATCCATGTTTTTATAAGCACCCCTGGATTTATGTAACTCAGAGTCAAGTTTAAAAACCACTTCATTCGATGTTACCTTTTGAACAATTTTTTTTTCAGCTAGGAGTTTAATCAGAGTAGAATAGTAAATATTTTTCTTATAGGTTAAAACAAATGCCTGGTTTAGCTATTTTGTTTAATACATTGAATGGAAAAACTTGTATCTCATAAACCAGTTAAAGAGATGCCCCAATTTATATTTTATTATTTAAGAGGAAAGTTCTGCCTACAAAGACAAAGGTAATTTATAAAAAAAAAAAAAATAAACCAAGCCAGCAGGCAGGGCCAAAGCATTATTCAATAAACAACTTTGGATCCACTCCAGAGTTTAGGCAATGACTTGGTTAAAACTTCAAACTTCAACACCTCAGAGAAAGGAAGAAATGGCCTTGAGCTGGAAAATGTTTATGACTGGAGTTCACCAGTGTCCTCACAATAAGAGAACCCAATCCAAGATTGTCTTATAGTTGATAATGAGTCAGTCTGTCTCTGATGGGCCATAAATGTGTCCCCAAATTGACTTGATGATTGGAATTGGTGATTTAAGTTTTGTTCATCAGATAATGATGAGTATGGAAAGCTGACCAGTCTGGTCCTTACAAGGATAAGAACAAAAACTTGTTCTGTTTTGTTATCATTTTCCCAACAGATTTAGTTGTTTTGGGGTGAGTACATACTTCAACCTATAATAATAATGAACAGAACTAAAAAAAAATACCTTTAAATTTTGTCACAAAATGAAACAAGTGACACAGAAAGCTTATTCCCTTCTTTTCCCAGGATCCATTACACTTACAGTGCTCAATAAAAGGTAGACACTAACTGTAATGATTGGTCTATTAAAAATGTTATATAGAGAGGGTGCAGTATGTTTGGGCATCAGAGTTTTTAATAGCTAAATATACCTACTTGGGATGCCTGGGTGGCTCAGTGGTTTAGCGCCTGCCTTCGGCCCACGGCCTGATCCAGGAGTCCCGGGATCGAGTCTCACATTGGGCTCCCTGCGTGGAGTCTGCTTCTCCCTCTGCCTGTGTCTCTGCCTCTCTCTATCTCTGTGTCTCTCATGAATGAATAAATAAAATCTTTAAAATAAACAAACAAACAAATAAATAAATAAATAAATAAATAAACAAACCTACTTAATGAAAACAGGACACATTCTTCAAAATAACTAAATTGTTGAAGAGTTCAACGTTAAGTTCAGGTCTTTCACTGTGCAGTCTCTATATCACTTCATTGGAATGTTGAAAATACCAGAGATTGATATTCTCCTACAGACTTCCTCAAAGCAAATGTAGAGGGAAAAATCTCTACAAGGGGTATGTAATCAAGATGCAAGTACTGACTGATGTATTAACCAGTCTTCTTATGGAAATAATTTTTTGCAATATATATGAATATGAAGTCATTGCATCGTACACCTTAAATTACAATGTTATTTGCCAATGATATCTCAATAAAGGCAGAAATAGGAATATACAAGTCCTGGCTTGGATTATGTCTAATGGCATATTGCTGGTTTGGGGTCTCATACATCTTAATACAAAGTAATTAATTGGCAGCAGCCTCTAGTGGATTCTGTGGTGAGCTGAGTGGCTTCACCAGCCTCCCCATTCCTTCTATCTGCCTTTTCTCTTCTTCTTACTCTTTCAAGTGTTCTATCACATGAGCCACTCTCATTTGGCCACATGGTAACATTACTGCAGTTCTACTGCTTTCACCAACCAGATGCTCTGGGAATATCAGGGCTCCACTCTGATATGTTTATAATAAAATAACACAACACAAAGAGTGAAAATCTACTGTAAATGATGGACTTTATTTAATAATAATAATATATCATTATAGGCCATCAATTGTAACAGATGTACCACACTAACACAAGATGTTAATAATAGGAGAAACTGGGGAAGGAGGGCATATGAAAACTCTCTGTATTTTCTGCTCAGTAAAACTACTTAAGAAATAAAGTCTATTAATTGCTAAAAATAACACTAAAGAAAATCATACTCAGCATCAAAATTGTGTGAAATGTTTCAAGGTATCTGAAAATATTCCGAATTCCAGAGCCCAGTTTTATCTTTTGCTATTCCCACCAGTGTTTCCAATTAATCAAATAAATAATAAATTAGAGTAACACTTGGGATTTCTTCTACAGTTTGTTTTTAATATTTATCTCAGTGAAGAAGTGTTTATTTGCAGCATAGCTTTTGTAATGGATAAGACATTCCATTAGGAACAGGAAAGGAAAGCACTTAAAGAGATTTCTTTTAGATAGTTGTCAAAGGCAATTTGTTTGTAATCTAATAAGAAGCATATGACAAGTAATTACTTTAAATAACTGGAATTGAGCTGGGCAAGTGATGAAGGTTTTTATTATTTCTTTACTCCAAACTTCTAAACATATAAGAACCATGCAATATAATTATCTGGCTTTGACTACACTCACCGTAGGTCTCTTCCTTCCTTCCTTTCTCACCACCTTTCTTTTCTCTGTGCTTTCTCCTTAATACCCCAACATTTAAAGAAGAATTTCTAGAGAAACTCCCAGCTGTGGGTTTCAGATTTCATTTTTGTGTTGGCTCAGATCCAGATAATCTGGATAAAACTCATAATTGTGGGAATGGTGCCTGTTGGTAACACAGAATTCGAATTGCTTTAAATTGTTTTGAGTCCTTTGATTTTCATATTCCCTGTTGCTCCTGAAAAGAACTAAATACTCAATCAACTGCTATTAATAACAACAATGACAACAAAAATGACAATATTTCTGTAACATAAATTTGGAACTTGACTCATTTGGTAAGACATTGTCTTGTTCACCAGCTTCATTTATTTTTACTTTGTGCTAAAAAGATTTTTTGATAGATGATACCAGAGGGCTTGAAATAGCAATTTCTCCCTTTCTATTTACTTTACACCAATTTGGTATCTAGAATATCAAAGTACTTCTTAATTTACACATTTTAATGGAAAGATATTTATTTGAAAAGGCTATAACCTTGGAAATACATGTAGCTTGCAGCACAATACCTCCTTGCCTTGTGGTAAGTATATCATAATTATCTTGGATCTAGATAATATCTTAACCACACACACATGTGCGTGCACGTGCACACACACACACACACACACACACACACATCCTGCCTAAGAGTAAGGAAATTGTGTAATGCAGATCACCACTCAATTGTAAATTCATACACGTTGATTGCATGTTTATAGAGTCAGAGTGAAACCAAGTTTAGATGAAGACCCTAGGGCATCTGTTTGAATAGTCACAAAGTCAGAGCTTAAGTTTTCAATTCCTACTATTTTTTTTTCTGGTCCATCTCCTAAACACACATTATTAAATCTTTTTACAGGCTTGATACGGTAATTTGTGAATTCTCCCAGAATTCTTTTAAAATGATGTAGTGAAACCTTTGGAAGTCACTTAAAAATCCAACAACCTCTGCACACTTGTGGCAAATGCATAGGCAGTGCCTCAGTAGGGGATAGTATCCCAGATACAGGACAATTGCACAGAGGAAAATTGCCGCAAAAGACTTGGCAGGCCCAAATCTCACTTTTGTTCTCCCGTAGCCCATGATTACTATGCCTGGAGAATCATTTATAAAACTCCCATGTGTGGAGTCTCTGGATGATTAATGAATCTCAGACTGTTGCAGAACACCCAGAGATTTGTCATCTCTGGATTTATGTTAGCAAGAATGAATTCCAGCCAATGTTCAAAGTCAGAGTGCAGCATCCTCCAAGTGGCTTGAGAAACTTCTGGCTCTCTGGCTGCTAAAGCTCTTCACTTTTTATCATATACTAATCATACATTCATTTTCCTCCCTTTATATTGAAAGAAAAATGTACTTCACGGAATAATTTTTAAAAATGTCTTCAACTCCAGGTTATGCTCTCTGTCCTCTCTCCTTGTCCCTGTTTTCATTTGTCTTCCATTTCCACTTTATTTTTATATGTAGGATTACCACTCTGTAATTATTTCCTCCCTTAGTTCTTTCTGTACACTTCTGTCCAGAGAGTCTTGTCTGTATTTCCTTAGGATTTTGAATCATTTCTCTGTTCAATAATCTCTCTTATTTTTTCAGCTTCTGAAGATTTCTTTCCTTTCCTTTACTTCCATCATTCCTCCATTCTTTCCTCTTTATATTCTTTTTCTTACTTGTTCTTTCACTCTGTTTTGTTCCTCATCTCTGTTTTATACTTCCAAAGAAAATCTCAAGATCTGTAGCAATTGACAGTGATTCTGGAGAAGATTTTGGAAAGAACTCACAATGGTTTAAAACAATCCTCTACTTTGACATGTCCCCCAAATGGGGTACTCAATTCAATTCACAAGTCCAGGGAATTGGTATATATGTTTTCCTGAATAAATTTACATTAATGAATGTAAGAGGTCTCATAAATTTATGATGAGATGAAATAAATATTAACTATGAATTATGGGAAAGCTATGAAGTAAAATCTGCATATTCAGTGAGGATGAGAATGTGGCTGAGTATGGTGAAAACCATACCAGAATTCTAAATATCTGCCTGACCAAGGAATAGGAATACATTTTAAGAGAGTGCAATATAAAGAGCCCTATTCTTCCCTCCTTCGTTTCACCAATGGAATAGCAATGAACTGTGTGTGTGTGTGTGTGTTTGTGTGCATTTTCAGGGATGAGGTAGGGGTACAGAGGGTCTTGCTATGTAGTTACTCTAAGACCATATCCTATAACCAAAACTTATTCCTTGAAATTGAACTTTTACTATTTTAGTGCACATTTATGCACAAAATATCAGAGCAACTCACTCTATCTTAATATCTGTTGAGCCTTTATTTATTTATCTATCTATTTATTTATTTATTTATTTATTTATTTATTTTTAAAGATTGTATTTATTTATTCATGAGATACACAGAGAAAGAGGCAGAGACATAGGCAGGGGGAGAAGCAGGCTCCTTGAGGGGTGTCTGATGTGGGACTGTATCCCAGGACCCCAGGACTATGCCCTGAGCCAAGGCAGATGCTCAACCACTGAGCCACCCAGGCATCCCTGTTGAGCCTTTATTTAGAAGAAAAGTTGGTACTTTACGCAAGATTGAAGGGTGGTCTATTCAAGAATGTTGGCGGAAATGCTCAACCCTTCTATTACCAATACTTTAACACTGGCACCAAATGTGCTTTGCTCTGCTAAAGGCCCCCAAATCCTGCTCCTTGGAAAGCAATTTAGCAACTATGTCCCATGCAGAGTCACATCACCTACGTACACCCAAGCCTAAATAGATTTTCTAATTCTTCCTTAAAGCCATTTCCAGGACTCTTTCTGAACTTTTGGCAAGTAGCAATTTCTCCCTGCAGTGGGCAGAATAATGGTCCTTTGAAGATGTCCTCACCCTAAATCCTGGAACCTATGAATATGTTATACTACATGGAAAAAGGAATTTGGGTAGTAGATGGAATTAAGATTGTTAATCAGCTGATTTTCAAATAGGAGATTATCCTGGGTTATCTATTACTCCCAGTGTAATCACAGGGTCCTTAAAAGTGGAAGAGGAAGGCAGAAGAGGAAGTAAGAATGATGTAAGGAAATGGGAGATGAACTTTATTGGCCATTACTGACTACTATAGGTTGAATTTTGTCACCCCTCCCCAAAATATGTTGAAGTCCTAACATCACGTACCACAGAATATGATCTTATTTAGAAATAGGGTCTTTAGGGCAGCCCTGGTGACTTAGCTGTTTAGCACCACCTTTGGCCCAGGGCGTGATCCTGGGGACCCGGGACCCAGTCCCACATCAGGCTCCCTGCATGGAGCCTACTTCTCCCTCTGCCTGTGTCTCTGCCTCTCTCTTTCTCTCTCTCTCTCGCGCAATAAATAAATAAAATCTTTTTAAAAAAGAAATAGGGTCTTTAAAAAGGTAATCAAATTAAAATGGGGTCATTGGGGTGGGCCCTAATGTGAAATGACTGGTGTCTTTATAAAAAGAAGATATTTGGGGATCCCTGGGTGGCGCAGCGGTTTGGCGCCTGCCTTTGGCCCAGGGCGCGATCCTGGAGACCTGGGATCGAATACCACGTCGGGCTCCCGGTGCATGGAGCCTGCTTCTCCCTCTGCCTGTGTCTCTGCTCTCTCTCTCTCTTTCTCTCTCTCTCTCTCTGTGTGACTATCATGAATAAATAAATAAAATCTTTTTTTAAAAAAAAGAAGATATTTGGACACAGAAACACATGCACAAAGGAAAGACTATGTGAAGGGACAAGGAGAAGACCAAGTAAAAGTGGAGTATTAAAGTTGTATATGCAATCCAAAAATGTCAAAAATTACCGACAAACCACCAGAGGCCAGAGATAAATATGAAACTGATTCTCTCTTACAGATCAGGAATCAACCCTGCCAACACCTTGATTTCAGACCTCAATCCTCCAGAACCATAAGATAATAAATAAATTGCTGTTATTGGGAGCCACCTATACTGTGATACTATGTAATCGCAACTCTAGGAAACTAACACACTGGCTTTCAAGAAGAAGGTAAGAAATTATCTGAGAGCCAGTAAATGTGTGCAGCCTCTAGGAGCTGGAAAAGAAAAGGATATGTGTTCTCCTCTAGAGTCTGCAGAAAGGAATACAGGCCTGCTGACACTTTAATTTTACTTTTTGTGTTATGGACTGAATGTTTGCATCCTCCGCACCCTGCCCCTGCCCCCAAATACATATGTTGAAGTTCTAACCCATAAAGTGACTCTGTTTGGAGATAGGCTCTGTGGGGAGGTAACAGAACTTAAATGAGTTCATAAGGGTGGAATCATAGGGCTGGTACCCTTATAAGACTGTGCTCTCAAAAAAAAAAAAAAAAAAAAAGACTGTGCTCTCTTTCCACACCATGTGAGGACACAGAGAGAAGGCAGCCTACTCTAAGTCAAGAAGAGAGCTCTCACCAGAAATCAAGTTATACAGAACCTTGACCTTTGGTTTTTCAGCCTTCCAAACTGTGGGAAAATAAATGTCTATTGTTTAAGCCACAGAGTCTGGTATTTTGTTATGGCAGTCTAGCTGACAAAGATACCTGGTGAAATTCATATTGAACTATTGATATCCAGAGCTATACTGTAAAAATCTGTGTTGTTATAAGCACTAAATTGTAGTAATTGTAGATTGACACCATGACAGCTGTAGGTTAGCTTATCTTTAAATAATCTTAGCTTAAAACACACTTTAATGAGAATGTCCATATAGATTTTAGATTAAAAATGCAACAAAAGGAGAGCCAAGGATTATAAACATAGCACTGCACAACTACTATTACCTTCATTTCACAAGCTCAGATTTTACTTATTTTTTTTAAAAAAAGCTTTTAAAAGACAATTAGTTACAAAATAATTCTTCTTATTATAAAACTTGTTGATTTGGTAACTTAAAATTCAATGAACATGATATTTCATAGAAAAAAGCAAATGATATGGTAAATGATTGCTATTTGTGGAATATTTTACACCTATAATTTTATCTGAAGGCTATAAATTCTTGATGCCCATGAAGCATGCATAAAGCAAAGAATTAGCATTTTTAAGAAGACCAAGGTAGAAAATATACCTTGACAGAGAGTGGGGAAAATTTAATGCAAATAACCAAAGCTTTAAAAAAATGCTAACTAATGGAACATTTTACCATAACCAATAGTTTGGAGTATCTAGTAAACCCCAAGCTATATACTCAATAATCTGTAGATTTAGAAAGTTCATAGACTAAATATCCTCAGATTTCTTCCAATTCTGCTATGTAATAACTAAGTAGCTTTTAGTAAATATTTAACTCTTCCTCCTTAAATACTAACATCTTTAAACTTTGCAAATCAAATAATTTAACTCTTCATTTTTGTATTTTAACATCATTAAACTTCTATTTATGTGAAATTTTTACTTATGTTGTTTAGTTCATCTGTGTGAAGGATTCAGCGCCATCCTAACACAGAATGAGTTCTGTATATCTTAGCTACTATTAATATATCCCGAGCGGGTTGTGTCAATTAGCTTTTGCTGCATAACAAATCATCACAAAATATATCGGCTTAAAATAATATCTGTTTATTCAGCTTAGGATTCTGCAGGCTTTCTGGGTGGCTGTTTCCTCTGGGTCAGTTCAGCTGATTCTGCTGGGCTAGTGACTACTGTCAGCAGGAAGACTGATGGGGCTGGATGACCTAGGATTGATTCAATCTCATATCTAACACACTGTGGGCCAGAGAAAGGGGGATGATTATTAAATCAATGATTTTCATCTAGCAGGTTAACTTGGATTTTACCATATTGTGGTCAACCACAAAGTTCCCAAGAGTAGTAAAAGGGCCAGCATCGTTGTATATGAGTTTTTCAAACCTCTGCTGGCATCATGCTTGCTAATGTGCCATTGATCAATGCCAGCCTAAACTCAGTATAGGTGAGTACCAGCAAAGGTCATGGATAGGGTGCTATAATTTGTGGTCATTTTCCCAATCAACCACAACTGTGGGACCCATATATACATATGCATTATTTAACATGCCCCTTGAGATGTCTCATGTGCATCCCAACAATATGTGATATCTAAAGTTTACCTTGCTCATTTTTTAGAGTTTTATAATACTAATCAAAATTACTTTCCTATGACTTTCTCATGCTAAACTACTAGAGGTTATCTCTGATTGTTCCTTTTCCTTTCTATAATATCCAGTCAGTAACCAATTTCTTTGGATTTTATCTTCTGCAAACTTTTAAATCATTACATAATTTAAATCATTATATTCTTCAGTCCCACAACTACCACCCAAATTCATGCCACCATCATCTCTTTCCTGGAGATGTAACTTGCCAATTTGGAATAGCTATTGAATTAAACTCTGCATCCTTTCTTCTCCTATTCAATCTGTTTCACATAGTTTAGATATATACTCTATAAAATGCACACATCATTAACTTGTATAACTGCTGAAAAACCTTTACTGGGCTACTGTGGGGATTTGAAAAACATGGAACTTGTATGGAGAAAGTAGAAACAAGGAGACTAAGTTTTCAAGAAGGTAGGTAGTGATAAAAGTTGGGAAGTGTGTGTGTGCATTTGTATGTAGAGGTTATTTTTGGATGACAAGATATGAGTGTGTTTATAAGTAGAAGTCCTTAGAAAGTAGAAGAAGGAAGAATCAAGGGAACAAAGTCCAGAGGAGGCAGAAGAGATGGAAACTCGAGCATAGGTGGGAATCTGGGGTCAGATGACATAAGCTGATTCATGTGTTTGGATTGCATTCAGTAGGCAATTAATACACAATGCCCGGCACAGAGAATGTAATGAAACAACTGTGAATAAATGAATAAATAACAAAGATTTTGATGAGGAGACTGACATACTACCACCTGCTTTCCAAAAATAAATCTGGCTTAAGTATGATGATATTGGAAAAGTGAGAGGTTTGAGTTGGAGAAACTTTTTGGGAAATAAATAAATAATTTTGTATGAATAATAAGGACCTAGACTAAGACTGAAGAAAGAGAGAATGACAGTTTCAAGGAGACACTTAATAGGTGAGGACCTGCAAGTTTTGATGAACACTTGATGAGAAGCAAGATAGAGAGGTATTAACTGCATTTAGACAGACTTCAAAGTTTCTAGACCAAGAGACTACAAATATTATTGAAAGTAAAAAGGAAGAAACACATTTGAGGGTTGTTGAGAAGACGATCAAGTCCAAACCCAAGTCCAAACTGGATTTGGAACAAGAGCAAGGCTCCATGTCCTGACACTTAGAAAAGAGCTGGGATAAGGTTTCTTGCTTCCATGTTCTTCATCCCATTTTCTCAAACTTGGATGCTTTTCCTGTACTCCAACTCTTTAATTCCACCTTTAGGACATCTTTTAGCTCCTTGTCCCTGATCTGCCTAGCTGGATTTACCACTTTTTCCAATCCTCTTTGATAACACTTTGCCTCCTTTTTTAACCAATTACTTCACAAGGTCTTACATTATAGTGAGTCCACATGCCTGCATCTCTCACTACACTGGAAACTACTTGGGATTAGGGGTGAAAACTAATAAATAATCTCTTATTTACCTGGCATCATTTAAGATTTTTTCTTCTTTATGCTTTACTCATAAATAACAAAATAGGTGTGTTTTTTATAGGGCGCAAAAGAACCAAATATGCAGACAAATCAGATGTATACAGAAAAAAATTGTGAGGAAATTAGAATAATACATTTGATACTGAAAAATGCATTAAATCATTATTATTTATTTCCATGATAATATAAGAAAAACACTGAGTAGAAGTCATAATACTTGAGATTTAATCCTCTTCCCTCACTGACTCTATTGGAGAAAGTCAATAAAACTCTTTAGCTCTAATTTTTCTTATATATAAAATGATGTTGAATTGTCCCTAAAATCTTAAGGAGTTCTCTTGTTGGGGCACATGGGTGGCTCAACTGGTTAAGTGTTTGACTCTTGATTTTGGCTCAGGTCATGATCTTAGGGTCATGAGATTCAGCCCCACATTGGACTCTGCACTCAGCAGGAAATCTGCTTGAGATTCTCTCACTACCTCCCCTCCACATGGTATCTCTCTCTCTCTCTCTCTCTCTCTCTCTCTCTCTCCCCGCCACTCATTCAAATAAATAAATCTTTAAAAAAATTCTTCACTTTGCTACCATTTTTGGTTTTGACTAATTATATAGGTAAAGCAAATAAAATATCCTAATCTAAAGGAATCAGAAGATATGTAGCATTGTCAAAATGTACTATGGTGAAATAGTAACATTTTACCAGGCCCCACTGCAAACTTCTGGATCCTATAAATCTTCATTCAGATGAAAACAGCTGAGACGATAACATCTGAATTTTCTTGACATTTAGGAAGTTCAATTACCCACTCTCTATGCCAAGTCTTACTCACATAACTGTGGAACAGTTCTGCACATAATCCAAAGCAGGATAGTATATGTGTAGGGGCACATCCAACTTGACCACCAAATTCCGAGTTTGTGTGTTTACTAATAAAACTCCCCATCATTACAAGATGTATGAAGACTTGTTTCCCCCTGCTCCTTTGCACTAAGTACAATGATAAACTCTGGAAATAAATCAACAACCAAAGAAGAACTTTTTAAAAATTAGAAGAAGAAGTTGAAGGTGAACTGGTTAGAGATTCCAGGGTTGAAGAAACAGCACAACAGGAAGGTATCTTACAAGCCCACGGTCACCAGAAGAAGGTGACCTAAACTTGATGTTTCTTGAGTTCCAACCTAGCAACAAAGGGTATCCTAGATTAATTTGTTCTTACTGTAGATCAAAGGGGAGGGCCTCTGACAACACCAGGTGCATCCAGTAAAACCAACAAGAGGGGTCAGTGGAAGTGCTACTGTTAACAACTGATTCTATGACTCCTGTCTCCCATCCAGAAAAACCATGTTTTCAGGTGATGTGGCAAGGTAGATACCATCACAACAAGTACCCAGACCAAAAGTTTCTCATCTCTCCAGCCAGCCTGAGATTCTCATCTACCACCTGAAGACACCATGCAGCTACAGGGCACCAACATAGGGGATCATGCCCCAACAAACACTATATGGAAAACCTTCTTTGTCTCTACCAGGCAGGGAGGAACACATCACTACAAGTTCCCAGCCCAGGAAACACTATTTTGTCTCATGGGCCCAAGAATCCCTTCACGAATCTATCTGGACAAGGCAGCCTGGCTATGGTAAGCTCCTGGAGATTTCTCAAGTAGCATTACCAGGGACCAGTAAAATCCCCAGCGACATAATATAAACCAAATAGACCAACATAGTACAACATAATTTCTGAAAATTAGATTATAATTGTATCATTAAAGCAGACCAGAACTTGGATTCCAAACCTAAACAGTGTGTCTTCCTGTTAAAATAAAATAATTTAAATAAAATAATTTAAACAAGAATCTCCTTATGTTCAGAACACAATAAAAAATCATCATTATACCCAGAACCAGGGAAATCATGAACTGAATAAGAAAAGACAATCAACTAATGCTAACACTGAAATGAATATTATGCTGGAATTATCTCACAAGGATTTTAAAGCAATGATCATACAATGTGTTAACTAATAATTATGAATTCTCTTGAAATGAGAAACATAGAAAACATTAGGAAGAAGCTAAAATTAAAAAGCAAATGGAAATTATAGAATTGAAAAATACAATAAGTTTTAAAAAATCAGTGGATGGGCTCAGTGGTAAAGGGGGAGAGTTGATGGACAATAGACTCCAAATTTGAGACCAAACAATAGGACTTATCCAATCTGAACAATTGAGAATATAGGCTAAACAACAACAAAAATGAACACATCCTCAGTAAACTGTGAGACAATAACACAAGAGCCAACATTCTTATCCTTGGAGTTCCAGTGAGAGGCAAAAGATAGAGGGGATGAAGGAGTAAAGAAATAAAGTCAGAAAATATCTCAAAAGATACAAACCTACAGATTCACAAAGTTGAGGAAATTCACACCAAGACACATCATAACTAAACTTCTGAAATTTAAGCAAAGAAAATATCTTAAAATGCACCAGAGAAAAATGGCACCTTACTTGAGTACATGGAGGTCATGAAGAAGCGACACAATGTTTTTCAAATGCTCAAAGAGAACTGTTAATCCTGAGTTTTATACCCAGTGAAACTATCTTTCAGGAACTAAGGGGTAATAAGACATTCTCACATGAAGAAAAGCTAAATGGATTTGTCACTAGCAGACTTTACCTTAAGATTGATGAGAGGGGCTGATGCTATGATACCAGTTTGTATTAGTTAAGTTTATATCAGGTTTTATACAGCAATCTGCCCTCAAGAATTTCATATTCCAAGGGCAGATGCTCTATTTAGATTATTACAGTAAAACAGTGAAAAAAAAGATAGAACCATTCATAGGGGATGTTATGGAACACATAAAGTGGGTGCATTAGGTCCAAGCATTGATACCTGGAGGAGACAACATCCTATTGAACCTTTAAACCAACTGCAGAAAGCAGTTGTAAAGTTGTAAAGGATGGATTTCATTGCAGATCCTTTATGGAATAACCAGAGTCTGGACAAATCACTATGCACAAATGCATATTGTAGGGACTCATTAATTTCAATGGAAAAAGAATTCACTTGCTTTATCAAGCTATTATACCTAGCAGCAAAAGAAAGAAAAATATCAAAAAGTACTCTTCAGGTACCTTGTAATTTTCTGCAATAGGAAAGTTCTTAATTTCTTTCTAAAATAGCCCTATGGACCCTCTTTTCTTTTTAACAGTCAAATGGCACATTTTAAAATAAGAAAAAATAAATTAAGAAGTTTGTGATAAAGCTGTCTTCTGTTAGTGTGACTGAAAGATTTGTATCCCCTTTCCTTTATTTGAAAAAAAAAAACAAATGTTAATGCTGTAGAGCAAAACTTTTTGCAATTTAGCTACTAGAGGAATTTTATCTTATACACTAAAATTACAACAGAGTTTATAAAATTATTTTTTATAAAGAAACCTATTTGCTATCAAAGTGAATATGTATCTGCCTGTGATACGTACAATAAAATGTAATGAAAATACAATGGTTTGTCAAAATGCTGGTATATAATTTGTGGCACTTAAATAATACATCCAAATAGGCCCATAATTTTGTTAAGGTTATGTATATTTCCTTTTTTCTCCTTCCTGGGAGAAAATATATCTTACAGTTTTTCTGAAATATTCTTGTCTCCATCCCTTCTCTGTTCTTATTGTTAAAATCACAATCCATTACCTCTCTCTACTTCTCATCTAACCATCTGGCCACTGAATTTTTATCATCTCCATCTCCTGAATTTACTCCTTAATCTCAATTCATTACCCTAGTTGAACAATCATCATTTCTCATGTTACTATCACAGTAAATTCCCAGCTCACCCATGGAGCTCTAGTTTCAACCCTTTCAACTATCCTTCATAGAACTAAAAATGTAAATGGTCTTTCTAAAACATGCATCTTATTACATGTTTCCTGTGTTTAAAAGCCTTCAGGGGTTCACAATTGCCTTTAGACTAAAATTCAAAACCATGGCATGGTCCCAATCCTTTTGCAGAATAACTCCTGATATTCTTTTTTAAGGTTTTTGAGATGTCTGAAAATTTTTTTCAAGAACAAGAACTAAAATCTTTATCTTCTGATATCTTCTCTGCACTTCATATCTTTTTATAATTTCAAAAATATTAATCCATCATACCATTCTATCATTTCTGAACTGTATTTTTTAATAATTTCTAAAATGAAATTTAAGTCAAGTAAAGGTGTGTATAATCAACAATATTCACAAATCATTGGATATTCCATAAGTGAGAAACAAAAAATTTAGTTTTTCCCCCCAAATATAAATGCTTCATGGAGGTTTGACTTCTATATTCATTGGAACATAGACTTAACTGTAGTTAAAGGTGTCAGTGAAAATACAAATGGTGCTTTCACAAAGTGCAAACGAACATGCTCTCAGTAACAACCTGGTATAGTTAGGAAGACTGCAGCAGAAATGAGAAAAGAACCAGAAACAGTTTAGATGAATTTGAAATGATTTTACAGAGAATATAATCTATTTGTTCTTTTTTTCCTGTGAGCAGTCTTCCATACAGGAAGAAAAAGAAAAAAGAAATTAAGACATTTGGAACCTCTGTTATCTATAAACCTTTAAGGTTTTGTTTACCTAATTGGATTACAATGAAACATAAACATGAGGGTCTGGCCTTGACATTGGACAGATAGAGTACTCAGCTGGGTTCCAACTGCTGGGAAATCTCCACCAGAAACTTCTCAAGTTCACTCACAAGATGATAATTCACTCCCTAGGGCAATCAACACTTCTAAATCAAGAGAAGATGAATTGTATTTCAAGGTTAACTCAGCACAGTTCTCACAGATTTAAAACAGAGAAACATGATCTTTATTTGAGCCTAAAGTCTGCATCTTCCTCATTATTTTTAGTGTTCTCTTAATTTTATTTGCATGTATGCACTTATTTAAGTCACACACCAATGTATGCCTAAATTTCCTTTAGGTTTTCCATCATGCCCTGCAGAGTGTCAAGCACAAAGGAAGTGTGTGTTAGGGTTTTTGCATTTTGCTATTTTGTGAGCATAATAAAATGATTATAGTTTCCAAAGCACTTTCAAATGATCTATCCCATTCAAACTTTGTCGCAAAGAGGTAAAGCAGATATTAAATGAATCATTAAGGAAGGCATAGTGATGTCTGCCTCAGTGGTCATTTAGAAAACCATCATGAGTGAAAGCTCTACCTCTCTGTGCTGCCAGAGGGGAATATGAGGTTTATATTTTATAAAGAGCAAGTTGGCTGCCCATCTAGAGTCTCAGTCATTAGGAGAGGATATGCTGGAGAAAAATGCTAATCTTTCTATGGCTAGTCTTGGTCTTTACTATGACTACCACCCGAATGACTTTTACCTATTTTCTGAAGCTCTGTATTAGTTGCCTAACCAGTCTCCCTTCACTAGCTGCTTCCTTCCTTCAACCCAAGGTTTTCTACAATGCTTCCAAGAGTGACCTTTTAAAAAATGAACATTTGATTTTGTCACTCCCTTGTTTTTGGAAGTAAAAATTTTCCATGCTCTTAGAATAAAGATCACAGTCCTTCTAATCATATCAATGACTAATTTTGATTGACTAACCAATGTTAATGACTAACCATGTTAATGACTAATTATGAGGTGATGTGGTAAGAAAAAAGAAGGTAGGACTATCACACTAGAAAATAACGTGAAAGATGAGAGGGGCAACTGGAATTATTTCAAGTTCTTTGAGTTATTTGGAAAGAGTTTTAACATACAAATATGTATGTTAAAATATAAGGATATCATTTTTTTAGGATATCATTTTTATATACTATAGTACAGCATTCTTAGATTTCATATTGGAAGCCATTATCTCAGGTGACCTTAATTTTGATAATTTGTCTCTCTCCCACACTGATAGTGACTTTCAGGATTCACTTAGATCACAGAGAAAGCCAGTGGACTGACAAGCACCTCCTCTGCAAGTGCCATGCTTGTTCTCTAGTCAACCTCACATAGTTTTGACTTTTAAAAACTCATATGTGGGGAAAGTACCCCTTCATAGAAAATTAATTGTTGGTGATGCATATAAAAAAAATCCCCCCAAAATAATGATTCTTAGCCATAAAGAAGAAGTTTTACGGGGGAGATTATTTGAAATTTTAATATTTGTGAAGTTTGGAACTTAAAAAAAGAATATGTGTTGTGTAAGTGCTAGCAAACTGTTTTATGTAACTGTAAGAAGTTCTGCACCTAACCAATTCTGCAACTCCCAATCATACCGAAGTGTACTAAAGTAAAACTTTGTAAATCAGTTTGGATTGTTAAATTTATAAAACACACACACATACACACACAAACCCATTGTTGTTATATTTAAATCATTTAGCATAAAGTAGATGAAAACTAGTTGACCAAATCTTATATTTTTCAACTTGTGATTCTGATATTGTATACAATCTAACAACATACACTGGTATTTAATCTAAAGAAAGTATTTGATGCAATTTAACACGAGTTAGTTTATAGAAATCTTAATTGCATCGTGAATCATTTTTGAACTTTGGCTTTTAAAATATTTTTTAAACACAATATAATAGCAAAATAATTATTAACCTTCAAAGGAATAAAGAGGTCCTAGTCCTTGACTCACAATGCCCTGCATGTTTACCCCTCCCCACTGCTCATCCATTACCAGTCCCCTTCCTCCAAGCTCTCCACACTCAGCCATAGTGGGTTTTAAATTGCCTGACTCTGGTAGTTCTCTCCTGCCCTGTGCTCTCACGCCACCAAACTCCATCCCCCCACCCCCCACTCCCATGTTTCCCTGGATCCTCTGCTCTGACTCTCTGACTCTGCCAAGCTGGCTGGGATGGTTTCATCCACAGATCTCAGCTTCAGTCACTTCCTCCAGTAGTCTTTCCTGTCTTTCCAGTCTGGGTTAGGTCTTCTAGACTACATGGAATTGTCCTCTCTGGTAATACCCAGCACATTTACATGTGTTTATCTCCTCTTTATCTTTATTCCCCAACCTCACTCTAGTTCATCAACAAATTCCCAGTCCGGAGGGAGGGCAAGATGGCAGGAGAGCAGGGTCCCCAAATCCCCTGTCCCCACCAAATTACCTAGATAACCTTCAAACCATCTGAAAATTTACGATTTCGGCCGGAGATGTAAAAGAGGTGGACCAGCTGGAATGCTACGTGAGAAAAGTTCTCGCTTCTATCAAGTAGGAAGACGGGGAAAAGAAATAAAGAAACAAAAGGCCTCCGTGGGGGAGGGGCGCGGGAGGAGCCGGGCTGAGGCCGGGGCGAGTGTCCCCAGGGACAGGAGAGCCCCGTCCCGTCCGGAGGAGCGGAGCTGCACCAACCTTCCGGGCGGAATGGGGCTATCAGGGAGTTGGAGCAGATGAGAGGACCCAGGAGGGCGGGTGAAGCCCCAGGGCTCCGGGGACACTAACAGGCACCTGCGCCCGGGGGGAGGTGCTCGAGCTCCCTAAGGGCTGCAGCGCGCACAGCGGGAACCACCGCGAGCAGCTGGAGGGGCTCGGGCGGCGGCTCCGCGGAGGGGGCTGCGGGGCGGGAGCGCGAATCCAACAACGCAGGCCACCGAGAGCACAGGGCGCCGGGGACACAGCCCAGGATACGGCCTCCCCCGGGGACAGGCAGAGGCCGGGAGGGCCAGGAAGCAAGGACCTTCCTGCCCCGAGTGAAGGCAGATACAGCGGCCCCGCCCGGAGCATCAGGCCCGCGGACGGAGAACGAGATCGCCACGAGCCGAGCCCGATAGTTCTGAGGAGGTGAATCCAGGTTCAGAGTATGCCATAGGCAACTGTGCTGTTCCTCCTGGGGCCTGCGGGGTAAACAACCCCCGCTGAGCCCGGCAGCGGCAGGGGCAGAGAGCTCCCCCAAGATGGCCTAACACCTGAGAATCAGCCACAGCAGGCCCCTCCCCCAGATGACCCGCTGGACGGCCCGTGATTACTCCCCCGTGTTCCAATTACCACTTGTTTTTGGCCACTCTGCACTGAGCAAAATGACTAGAAAGGAAAACCTCACTCAAAAGAAAGAATCAGAAACAGCCCTCTTTCCCCACAGAGTTACAAAATCTGGATTACACTTCAATGTCAGTAGCCACTTCAGAAGCACCATTATACAGCTACTGGTGGCTTTAGAAAAAAAGCATTAAGGCCTCTGAGATTCATGTCTGCAGAATTTAGATCCAATCAAGGCAGAAATTAAAAATCACTGAATGAGATGCAATCCCAAACTAGAAGTCTAACGGAGAGGGTTAACGAGGTGGAAGAACGAGGTGAGTGACATAGAAGACAAGTTAATGGCAAAGAGGGAAAACTGAGGAAAAAAAAGAGATAAACATTTAAAGAACACGAGAAGATTAAGGCAAATAAATGACAATCTTAGGCAGAAAAACCTAGTTTAATTGGGGTTTCTCGAGGGCGCCGAAAGGGTCAGAGGGCCAAGAATAGTATTTGAACAACATCCTTGCTGAAAACTTTCCCAATTCTGGGAAGGAGGAAACAGCATTCAGATCCAGGAAATAGAGAGCTCCCCCCCCTAAAAACAATTAAAAAAACCGTTCAACACCTCGACATAATAGTGAAGCTTGCAAATTCCAAGATAATGAGAAAGATCCTTAAAGCTGCAAGAGACAAGAGTCCCTGGACTTTAATGGGGAGGAATATTAGGGTAAACAGCAGACCTCTCCACAGAGTCCTTGGCAGGCCAGAAAGGCTGGCCGGATATATTCAGGGTCCTAAATGAGAAGAACATGCAACCAGAATACTTTATCCAGCAAGGTCTCATTCAAAATGGAAGGAGCGATAAAGAGCTTCAAAGACAGGCAGGAACTGAAAAGAATATGTGACCTCCAACCAGCTCATGCAAGAAATTTTAAGGGGACCTTATTTACTCACTCTTTACAGAAGAAAGGGTCAGTGGATACATTCCACAAAAACAAGGACTAAATAGATATCATGATGACACTAAAACTCATATCTGTCAAATAGTAACTTTGAACGTGAATGGGCTTAATGACCCCCATCATAAGGGCAGAGTACAATGGACTTTCTTCAGTGACTTAGAACAAATTATTTTAAGATCGTGTGGATTCAGAAAAGACCCAAAACAGCCAGGGGAATTTTAAAAAAAGAAAACCATATTCTGGGGGCATCACTATGCCAGATTTCAGGTGTATACAAAGCTGTGTTAAATCAGGGACAGAGTGGGTACAGGCACAAAAAAATGACATATAGATCATTGGAACAGAACAGAGAACCCAGAAGTGACCTGAAACTTTATGCTCAACTAATATACGAAAAAGGAGGAAAGACGATCCACTAGAAGGAAAGACAGTCTCTTCAATAATTGGTGCTGGGAAAAATTGGGACATCCACAGGCAGAAGATTGAAAACTGGGACCATCTCTTGCACCATACACAAAAGATAACTCAAAATAGATGAAGATCTAATGTGAGACAAGATTCCATCAAAATACCACGAGAAGATACTCAGGCAACACCCTTTTTGAACTTGGCACAGTAAAACCGGAGAAGGACAAACAGTGTATGTTCTATTTCATTTGGGGGAATAGGAATAATAGCGAAGGATAATAAGGGAGGGAGAAGACATGTGTGAGAATATATCAGAAAGGGTGACAGAACATACAGACTTCTAACTCTGGGAAATGAATGGGGTGGTGGAGGGGGAGGAGGGGGGGGGTGGGGGTGATGTATGGGTGAGGGCACTGAGGGGGGACACTTGATGGGATGAGCACTTGGGTGTTATTCTGTATGTTGGTAATTGAACACCAATAAAAATTTAATTAAAAAAAAAAAAAAAAAAAAAAACAAGGAAGTTGGAAGGATGAGAATGTGTCATTCTAAGAAATCATGCCCCAATGGATAAGAATAGAGAGAGAAAAACAGTCATTAAAGAGCAGCTTCTGGGTGTGTTTAGCAGGCGGTCCTTGCCCAATGGCACAGGCATAATAAATATGAAACTATCTCACACAGGGCAGGTGATTAGTGTGAGAAAGTCAGTGAAGTAAGGCTTGTCATATGCCTACTTGACTAATCATGGCTCTCTCAAAAACAATTGGTCTACTTGCGAGGGAGATTGGCATTCTCAACCCAATGAGCCTACAGTATCTTGCAGAGGGGGAAGGAGGGCGGGGGTGTGGGGGTGAATGGGTGACGGCATGAGGGGGACACTTGATGGGATGTGCACTGGGTGTTATTCGTATGTTGGGTAAATTGAACACCAATAAAAATTAATTTATTAAAAAAAAAAAATTTCCCAGTACCAATTGATGGATGGCAGCTGAGTAGATGATTTATCAACATTTGTTAAATGAATCTCCTCTTACTATAAGTTCTGCCTCTCGTGAGCAATTTTCAGTAACCTTTCTTTTTGCCTTAGAAATGTTCATATTCTGGGACCTTTGCCTCCTGGTCCATTTTCCCCTCTGCCCAGGCTCACTGAGACCAGTTTATTTATTTATTTTTTTAAATTTACTTATTATAGTCACAGAGAGAGAGAGAGAGAGAGAGAGAAAGAGAGGCAGAGACACAGGCAGAGGGAGAAGCAGGCTCCATACACCGGGAGCCCGATGTGGGATTCGATCCTGGGTCTCCAGGATCGCGCCCCGGGCCAAAGACAGGCACCAAACCGCTGCGCCACCCAGGGATCCCTGAGACCAGTTTAAATGTCGCTTGGGTGATGGGCACTAAGGAGGGCACTTGAAGGGATGTGCACTGGGTGTTATACTATATGTTGGCAAATTGAATTTAAATAAAAATTTTTAAAATGAAAAAAAGAAGGTTATTCCTGATTTTTTTATTTTTAATAAAAATAACTGAAACATGTATTGTATTCTGAGAGTTCTAAAAGCATGCCAGTATATCATTAACACTTATATAAGATTGTAATATGTAATAATGGTGAAAATTACCTGAAATTAAAGCATATTTGGAACATTAAACTTAATGTTTTTCACAAAAGAGTGCCTTTTGAAATTAGATTGATATAATGCACTTCCACACAGTAGCTTGACAACATTCAGAAAAGCATAATAGTGTAATTTGTAAAATTTGGGTCAAGCCTTATGAAATAAACAATAAATTGCTCTGGATAAGATATGATGTATAAACCACTGCATTAGAAAATTCCTGTGAATCTTGCCAGCAGAAAGTTGTAGAACAAACAGGCCAGTAATAAGAACTCACTAATTCGTAATGACTCCTTGAATATTATTATTGCTAACATCTTGTCAAATATGGTTTACATGCATGTAAGAGTCTCAATTTCTTTGAATCACATTCTCTATTAATTGTATATTCATACTGGAAATATAAATGAGGTCATCTTTTTCACTAAATCAATCTAGGTAAATATTTTATATTTTGCAGCAGTCAACTTTATTAATCAATGATAATTTTAAAACTTTAATGGAAGCATTTGGGAAGCTTAAATGTGTATAGTGTAGAGAAGATATATTTTGAAGATAGTACCAAAATTAATAGCAGTAAGAATTAGTGTGTTGTGAATAGTGGAACAGATGGGAAATGATTTGATATTTTAAAAATGAACTTATTCCAGATTGAAGCAATTACACTTGCTCATTGTAGATAATACTGAAAAGTCTAATGAGGAATTAAAACCTCTAATAATATCACCATGTAGCAGTAACTAAATAGAACATCAGAATTTTGCTGTATTCTATTATTTTCATATACATATTTCATATATATATAGATAGTTTCAGAATTATAATCAGACAAGATTCACACTTTTAAAATCTTTTTTCCCTAATTTCGTATTATTTCCTAGGCATATTTAAAAGACCTTTTTGAAATACATAGAGATAGCATACTTTTCCTTTGAAAACAAACATGATTTTAATGCTAGCATAATATTCCATTTATGATTAATTTTTTTTTTTTGAGTAAAAGAGACCAAGTGAGTGAGTGAAGGGGCAGAGGGAGAATCTTAATTAAGCAGGCTCCATGCTCATTGTGGAACCTGATTTGGCACTCTATCTCATGACTCTGAGATCATGATCTGAGCCAAAATCAAGAGTTGGATTCTTAAACAACTGAGCACCAGGCTCCTCTCTATTTATGATTAATTTATTAATGAATTCTCTAATCATTAGATGCTCAAGAAATTTCTCATATTCTAACATTCTGAATAACAAGCAGTATTGCTTAAAAACATTTGTGTACATTTTTGATTATCTTATTAGCATAGATTCCTAGAAATGTAGTCACTGAATCATAATTTATGTGTATTTTTTATGTGTATTTTTAATGCTTTTCAGAGTATTGCCAGATAGCTTTCCCTAAATGTATACACTATACAGTTTAATAATTTGTTTATGAGACTGCCATTTTTAATTTATACTCACCAATACTGGGTACTATTTCAAAACATTATGTCATCTTCATAGTTTGAAAAGGTACATCAAGGGACAGAATCTTTATTAGTGGTAAATTCTCTACTGTATATACTTAGATGTCAGTGAAACAATCTTAGAAACAGGAATGTGCATGGAATGGTAATAAGAATCTGTGGTTAACTGTCTGGAGACTGGCTTTTTAACTTGACCTGGGGATAGTATGAATTACAATCTAAAATATATTTAAAATGCCAAAAAGAGAAGAAAAGACAAAGGGAGGTGGAAGGGAGGAATGGAGGGAGGCAAAAAGGGAGTTTCTCCAAGTATTTCATGTAGTTTGTTTATTTGACCTCAAACTTCAATCTTGTATCATGTATGAGATTTGAGAGTGGGAAGAGACATATTAGTAGAAGATGCTCTTAAATCTTGGACTGAAAATAAAAAACAAAGGAATATAGGAGATTCACAATTTGAAAACATTAACTCTGAGAATAATGACTGCATCATTTCTTCACACTACAATTTTATTTTAAAAATATCTTGTAGGAGGATGCCTGGGCAGCTCAGTCAGCCAAGCGTCCTACTCCTGATTTCACCTCAGGTCATGATGTTAGGGTTGTGAGATCAAGCCCATATTGGGCCCTGCATGGGCCTGCTTAAGATTCTCTCTCTCTCTCCCTCTGCCACTACCCCCCCCCAAAAAAAAAAAAGAAAAAAATATATCTTGTAGGAAAATCACTCTCTACTGAACCAAGTAAGGTAGCACACCACACACACACACACACACACACACACACACACACACTCCTCTCTTTTTCTGGTGCAATTATGTGAACACAAATATATTGAAAATGTCCACTATAAAATAAATCTTTTTTTTGCACTCTACTTTTCCCATTCTAAGAACTGGTGACTATTTAAGTATGATTGCCTTGTCATTGGAATAAAATGAAAAATATAAAATTTTGAGTTTGGTTGGGTGTGTTCACAAAGGGTAGAAGCAAAAGTAAACATTTGTAACCATTTACTCCTCTGCCTACTTGATGACAGAATCAATGGTTTTCCTCTACATATCAATCTAATCTAATGATGGCAAATGAAGCATTGTCATTAGCAAGTATTTTTACCTAAATAGAGGGTAACTAAATATTATCCCTTACTTTAAATATTTTGGTGGGAAATAGAAAAATAAATGTTGATATTTCAGTATATATCTGGCTAAACAATGAGGAAGAATTAAGCATTTCCATGATGAAAAAAGCCAAGGTGGTCCCTACCTATAGTTCCTACAGTTGGTTCTGGGTAGTAATCAGTTTGATTCCAGTTGGTCAAAATGGAGATCAAGAGCCATCCAGAAGATGTTGAGGGGCTCCTTTAATGTGCTCAGGTGAGGAGAGTGGCATTTGGAAATTGCCTCAAGGAGTAGACACAGCTTTAACATCAGTTTTACAGACTAAATTTCTCACATACCAAAATACGTGCCTTTGAAAAGCACATAACAAAGTTTTCCTTGAGTTTCCCAAAGAATTTTTTGAGAGATCTTATAAATATGAAATAAAGTGACAAGGTAATAAAGGAAAAAATACAGAGGTGGGTGGGGTTGGTGGAGGTTTCAAGAAATTCTGCATAATGAAACTCAGAAACAGTTGTCAAGCTTGTTCTCAATGTAATTTGTATTTGTATTGAGTCAGAGACATTATTCCCACAAGGGGAATGGCTTAACAATTCATCAGTTCTTTCTCTGTAATTGAAAGCCTCTCAATTATACTCCTATAAGGTGCAGACTCTGAGAAAAGGAGTGCTTAAAATAAGCCCAGATCAGTGTAAAAGAAGAGAGCTGTCTTTGAACCGGAGGTATCAGGTGCAGTTAGAATTAAGGAACAGGATGAGTGGTCTTCCACTCATATTTTGAAAAATCCCTTAGTTATGCAACTTTTGTACTTCAGATCTAAATATAATATCTTATGAGAACTAAATATCCATGAAATCGTTACAACCCCTAGGATTATATAATATTGTGCTCATATTATAGAAAACAGAATTGAGAAATAATGAATTAAATGATGACTTAAAGTAAATTAATAGCTAACATTTCTTGAGCATTTACTATGTGCCATGCACAGGGCTAACTAAACACTTAAAATTTATTACCTCTTTAATAACAGAACAGCCCTGCAAAATAAGTATTTTCAGAACAGCCCTGCAAAATAAGTATTTTCTTTCATGTTGTAGATGAAGCAAGTGGAGTTTAGTTTAGTCACTGTTATGATGGCTCGTAACTAATAAATAGCCAAATTCTTTGACTTGAATTAAGACTTTATCAGGAAACTTTTCCATGACTTTGGTTGTTTATTTTAGTTAAACAAAATTTAGCTCAAGGATTGTGAATGTTAGAGGTAATATCTATCTTCACAGTTATTTTCTTGTTTCTTTGTTTCAGTATTTAAAAATATACTTTTATTTTTGCTTATTGCAAGAGTATATAATAGCTTTCATATTTGGACCTTGGGGAATTCCAATAATTGAACATAGAGAGAACTCCAGTATTTTCCCATTTCAGAAAAATATTCTTGAAATCTTTCCTCATTGTCAAAACATCTACTACATGGCTCTTCTGTAGTTTTACTGCATTTTATGAAGACTCAGCTAAAATTAACCCATGAAAAAAGGCATTGAGTTATGGCATGTTTCTTTTCAATCAATATCTAATTTGATCAATTTACAGTTTTTAGTAAGTTGTCTTTTAAATGTCAATGTTGAGGTTTGAAGATAGACTCCTATTATTGTCCACTCTGTCCATTGCCATCAATAGCACCTTACATGATATGTCCCATTTCATAGGGGGCAAATAAATAGTTTTGGGACTAATTTATAAGCATGAATGAACTCTTTCTAAATAACTTTATGTGTATATCACTTACTGTATACCTAGCATAACTGTTCACTATCATTATTATTAGCCAATAAAATAATAACATATATCTTGGAATGTTTTACAACCTGGGGCAGATGGATTAAGTCTAGAAACATACAGATAACCAAACATTTTCTAAACAGTCAGGTAAATAAAATGTACTTTGGTCATGTATGTTTTGTGCACTTGACCTATTTTCCCTACTAAATTATAAAATATTCCAATATGTTATTACATTTGCTTATGGTTTGTTGAATAAAAAATAATAATACCCTAACGGTGTGAGATCCATTTTATAGATATACACTATCACTTTCATGAAACATAAAGCCTTGTTATGGTCAGTTAAGTTGATATTTAGCTTTTAATAAAAGTGTTTTTGAGTTTATGTGAAGCCCATTGGCCATTTGCTTCAGAATAATCTGTGGCATTTGAAGAAGTATAGTTTTTGGGGAAAGGGCTCTTAAATCAAGCTTTCAGTTTTTAATGATCTAACATTTGTTTTTTTTTAAGATTTTATTTATTTATTCATGAGAGACAGAGAGAGAGAGAGAGAGAGAGAGAGAGAGAGGCAGAGACACAGGCAGAGGGAGAAGCAGGCTCCATGCAGGGAGCTTGATGTGGGACTCAATCCTGGGTCTCCAGGGTCAGGCCTCGAGTTGAAGGCAACGCTAAACCACTGAGCTACCCAGGCTGCCCCAATGATTTAACATTTGAAGTAAATAGTTCATAAGAAAAGTAAGTTTTCCTACTCATTGCTTATTTTATAGGAAATATTAGATTTGTTTAGCCTCTTAAGTTGTAGCCATCATAGTCCAGACTGATACAATGTAACTATAGGAAAACACATATTTATGAATCATAGATAGAGTATGGTCCAAACTTTGGTGTTTAAATTTTGAAAACAATTTTCTTGGGCAAAAAGATCCATGGCAAGTACTTTCAGAATAATCTGGGATTGGGCAGCCCCGGTGGCGCAGCGGTTTGGCACCGCCTGCAGCCTGGGGTGTGATCCTGGAGACCCGGGATCGAGTCCCACATCGGGCTTCCTGCATGGAGCCTGCTTCTCCCTCTGCCTGTGTCTCTGCCTCTCTCTCACTCTCTCTGAATGAATAAATAAATAAATCTTAAAAAATAATAATAATCTGGGATGTTTTAAGTAATATAGATTCTGAGTTCCTTGGCAAGCCCACTGCATCAGCATCTCTGAGGTTGGGGCCTAAGAACTTCTGTTTTAGGCAAACAAACTAGTGATTTTTACTCATACTAAAATCAGAGTAAAAGCTTATTTCTTGGCTCTTGAGCTCATAGCTGGAAGTGGTTAGAGGCATAGCAACTGTGTGGGGAGCCAGTACATGCTAATATGAGTTCTTCTTCAGTGAGTGATTTGTTGCTAAGATAATGCAGTCTTGGACAAGGTCAAAGAGCTCTGAAGCTCTACTCAGTTTCACAAGAGCTGTTGTTGGTGAGGAAAAATGATTTTTTCTCTACCTTTCTAGGTTCTTGTCTGAGACCTCCAGCCACCCCATAATAATAGATATATTGATTTAAAAAATCAATTTTAATTACATATGCATATGTGTACATGTGGGAGCCCTACAAAGATATGAGACTCAAAGACATTCAGGCAATTGAGGCTTATATACCACCCTGAGCTAAGGAAAAGGATAGGGGTCTGGAGCTTCAAAGGGGAGGAAGACCATTTACAAGAAATTCAAAAGAGGAAATGATCGGTAAATAAATCTTTGCCTTGCCACTCAGATAAGTCTCAGATGAAAAAGTTATCTCTGGCAGTAACTCTCTTCCTGGTGTAGACCCCTATTCTAAATTCCTTTAGGCAGATAATGGGAAGGTAAAAAGTTTTTCCTGAGTCCCCTGGATCTTGACTGCCTTCAGTTCAAAATAGTCCATATGCAAATATGGCACATTTTGGGGTGTCATATTCTGTTCTCCTTTACTACTCAAAAATCCTTTCCAGCAAATGACCCTGGAGGGCAGAAGTTGGAATGGACTTGCATAAGATGGGCCATTACAAAACAGAGAGCATAAAATTTATGCCCTGCAAACAGACAGTTGCCATATCTAATTACTGCCCGAGTATCTCTCTGAATTATGAGGATTCAAGGTTGCTAGAGTGGTTAGTAAACAGAAATTTCTAATTAAATTAATTAGAGCAGGCTTAAACAGAAAACCTTTCTGTGTTACTATTTTTGTCAATAACAGAAACTCAAAAGCTTGGCTGTATCGTATCATCAAACTGAATGCCAATGACGATGATTCAGTAGACATATGGACAGGATGACCATACATACTGGTTAATGTGGAGCGGTTCTGATAAAAGCCTGACCCTGCAGAATCACTAATAGTGCCTCTTTTGCTCTCAAAAGGGTTCTTGTTCAAATGATAAATTATGTGTCTGTCTAGTCTATAGATATATCTTTAGAGAAAATTGGTCAAAGTGTGACACATCCTTGAAATGGTGTGTATATTTTTAAAATAAAATGTATGATCTCCACGTTTCACAAAAGCTGAATTGTCAGGAAAATGCTTTCCAGCTAACTGAGGTTTCTGATAGTTTGGACTCTGATCTCATGAAATTACCTTATGTTATATACATAGATATATATTAGGCATTTTGTTTTGGACATTTTAAACAGTCCAGTCCCAGGGAATCAGAAGCACTTGATAATTCATATTCCCCAGGCACTAAGCAATAAAAGCAGGATCCTTTACCCATAATTGGGAATTAAAGTAGTTTTTATTGTATTTAAAAGTCTTTTGAAAGGAACTGAATTGAAAAGTAGATGGTCTAAGCACTCTGAAAGTAGAGGATAGAAAACAGACAACAACAAAGAGCAGATAAAACGACAAGCAAATGATTTTGCTTTATGCCAGGGAAGGCATTTGGTACTTTCTATTTAAAAGGCTCTTTGTGACCATTAATTAGTTAATCCTAATGACCTCCTGGTAGCATATATCAGTATTATTATCACTCACTGCAGATGCAAAATTTGAAATACTGTAAGATTAAGGAGCTTTAGCAGGAATTGAAAGCTAATGAATGGTATAGTAAGAATTAGAACTGAATCTCTGTTGGGCAATTCTATTTGGAGTCCACCAGGCCAGAATTGTCTGTAGTATACCCAACATACCGCTCTATGATTACAGAAGGGCACCCTGAGGAATGCCTAAGTCTGATAAGAAAAGATCAGCTCAAAGCTACTTTGAAAGCTAAATGGAATGTATGAGTCCATGAGGCACTGAAATGCTATCTTTGCCTCAGACCTCCATGGATGAAAGACTTGGTTCAGTTTTTCCCTGAAAGGAGACACAGACTGAAGAAAATCAGCAATTGGCCTTAGTAATAGACTTTACATTATATCAGCTTACAACAAAGAGTAACAGAGAGGGACTAAGGGAAAAAGCTTTTTATGTTTTGAGCTGCAACTTTCCAGAATAATTACAGCTATGCTTTGAAACAAATAGCTCACTGGGATCATCATCAGAAGGAAATCTTGCTGCAGTGTTCTTAAACTCAGATAAAAATCTGAGAAGGAGCTAGGGAACTTGAAGAAAGCTCAGAAGTAGTGAACCATTTGTTCTTCTACCTCACACCAACCAATAAGTTGCCAGCCAATTCAATGAAGAAACACAATGACAAAATTCCTTTAAGCAAATAGTAGAGAAGTAGTAGATTAGATGATAGGATTTTTCTAAATTACCAACTAGTCATTTAGTATTGAGAGGTTCAAAAGTTTTCCTATTTTGTATTATTTTGAAATGAGGAATTCTTTAGAAGAAAAGACTCTTATACTTACATCAAAACTAATTCCAGATATGTTATAAATTTAAATGAAAAAAGTACTGGGAGGGAGGGGCAAGATGGCGGAAGAGCAGGGTCCCCGAGCCACCTGTCCCCACCAAATTACCTAGATAACCTTCAAACCATCCTGAAAATCTACGAATTCGGCCTGAGATGTAAAGAGAGAACAGCTGGAACGCTACAGTGAGAAGAGTTCGCGCTTCTATCCAGGTAGGAAGACGGGGAAAAAGAAATAAAGGAACAAAAGGCCTCCGAGGGGGAGGGGCCCCGCGAGGAGCCGGGCAGGGGCCGGGGCGAGTGTCCCCAGGACAGGAGAGCCCCGTCCCGGAGGAGCAGGAGCTGCACCAACCTTCCCGGGCAGAAAGGGGCTCGCAGGGAGTTGGAGCAGGACCCAGGAGGGCGGGGATGCCCTCGGGCTCCCGGGGACACTAACAGACACCTGCGCCCCGGGAGAGTGCGCCGAGCTCCCTAAGGGCTGCAGCGCGCACGGCGGGACCCGGAGCAGCTCGGAGGGGCTCGGGCGGCGGCTCCGCGGAGGGGGCTGCGGGGCGGGAGCACGAATCCACCAGCGCAGGCCCCGGAGCACAGGGCGCCGGGACACAGCCCAGGATCCGGCCTCCCCCGGGACAGGCAGAGGCCGGGAGGGCCCAGGACAGTGAGGACGCTCCTGCCCCGAGCTGAGCAGATCAGCGGCCGCGCCCCGGAGCCTCCAGGCCCTGCGGACGGAGAACCGAGAGCCCCGAGCCCCGTAGTTCCTGCGGAGGCTGAATCCAGGCTTCCAGAGTTGCCATAGCAACTGCGGCTGTTCCTCCTGGGGCCCCACGGGGTGAACAACCCCCGCTGAGCCCTGCAGCAGGCAGGGGCAGAGCAGCTCCCCCAAGTGCTAACACCTGAGAATCAGCGCAGCAGGCCCCTCCCCCAGAAGACCAGCCGGACGGACCAGTGATACTCCCCCGTGTTCCAATACAACTTGTTTCTGGCCACTCTGCACTGAGCAAAATGACTAGAAGGAAAACCTCACCTCAAAAGAAAGAATCAGAAACAGCCCTCGCTCCCACAGAGCTACAAAATCTGGATTACACTTGAATGTCAGAAAGCCAATTCAGAAGCACTATTCTACAGCTACTGGTGGCTCTAGAAAAAAGCATTAAGGACTCACGAGACTTCATGACTGCAGAATTTAGATCCAATCAGGCAGAAATTAAAAATCAATTGAATGAGATGCAATCCAAACTAGAAGTCCTAACGACGAGGGTTAACGAGGTGGAAGAACGAGTGAGTGACATAGAAGACAAGTTAATGGCAAAGAGGGAAACTGAGGAAAAAAGAGACAATCAATTAAGGGACCATGAAGACAGATTAAGGGAAATAAATGATAACCTAAGGAAGAAAAACCTACGCTTAATTGGGGTTCCCGAGGGTGCCGAAAGGGACAGAGGGCCAGAATATGTATTTGAACAAATCCTAGCTGAAAACTTTCCCAATCTGGGAAGGGAAACAGGCATTCAGATCCAGGAAATAGAGAGATCCCCCCTAAAATCAACAAAAACCGTTCAACACCTCGACATTTAATAGTGAAGCTTGCAAATTCCAAAGATAAAGAGAAGATCCTTAAAGCAGCAAGAGACAAGAAGTCCCTGACTTTCATGGGGAGGAATATTAGGGTAACAGCAGACCTCTCCACAGAGACGTGGCAGGCCAGAAAGGGCTGGCAGGATATATTCAGGGTCCTAAATGAGAAGAACATGCAACCAAGAATACTTTATCCAGCAAGGCTCTCATTCAAAGTGGAAGGAGAGATAAAGAGCTTCCAAGACAGGCAGGAACTGAAAGAATATGTGACCTCCAAACCAGCTCTGCAAGAAATTTTCAGGGGGACTCTTAAAATTCCCCTTTAAGAAGAAGTTCAGTGGAACAATCCACAAAAACAAGGACTAAATAGATATCATGATGACACTAAACTCATATCTGTCAATAGTAACTCTGAACGTGAATGGGCTTAATGACCCCATCAAAAGGCGCAGGGTTTCAGACTGGATAAAAAAGCAGGACCCATCTATTTGCTGTCTACAAGAGACTCATTTTAGACAGAAGGACACCTACAACCTGAAAATAAAAGGTTGGAGAACCATTTACCATTCAAATGGTTCTCAAAATATACCCTAAAAACTATAGAACACTTCTGAAAGAAATTGAGGAAGACACAAAGAGATGGAAAAATATTCCATGCTCATGGATTGGCAGAATTAATATTGTGAAAATGTCAATGTTACCCAGGGCAATTTACACGTATAATGCAATCCCTATCAAAATACCATGGACTTTCTTCAGAGACTTAGAACAAATTATTTTAAGATTTGTGTGGAATCAGAAAAGACCCCGAACAGCCAGGGGAATTTTAAAAAAGAAAACCATATCTGGGGGAATCACAATGCCAGATTTCAGGCTGTACTACAAAGCTGTGGTCATCAAGACAGTGTGGTACTGGCACAAAAACAGACATATAGATCAATGGAACAGAATAGAGAACCCAGAAGTGGACCCTGAACTTTATGGTCAACTAATATACGATAAAGGAGGAAAGACGATCCACTGGAAGAAAGACAGTCTCTTCAATAAATGGTGCTGGGAAAATTGGACATCCACATGCAGGAGAATGAAACTGGACCACTCTCTTGCACCATACACAAAGATAAACTCAAAATAGATGAAAGATCTAAATGTGAGACAAGATTCCATCAAAATCCCAGAGGAGAACTCAGGCAACACCCTTTTTGAACTTGGCCACAGTAACCGGAGAAGGACAAACAGTATATGTTCTCATTCATTTGGGGAATATGAATAATAGTGAAAGGGAATATAAGGGAAGGGAGAAGAAATGTGTGAGAAATATCAGAAAGGGAGACAGAACATAAAGACTTCTAACTCTGGGAAATGAACTAGGGGTGGTGGAGGGGGAGGAGGGCGGGGGGTGGGGGTGAATGGGTGACGGGCACTGAGGGGGACACTTGACGGGATGAGCACTGGGTGTTATTCTGTATGTTGGTAAATTGAGCACCAATAAAAATTAATTTATAAAAAAAAAAAAAGAAAAAAGTACTGGAAGAAAATACAGATGATTTCACATAGTTTTGGATAGATAACATTATTTAAGTTTGTCACGTGAAGTAATAGAAATATATAAGGAGAAGATTGACATATTTTCTGTGTAAAACATGACAAAATATTAAGTAAAGACAAAGTATAACTTGGATATGTGATGGGATGGAGGTGCTAGCTAACACTATGGTAGAAATAATTTTATAATATATAAATGATTAAATCAACATGTACACTTTAAACTTAACTTACTAATATTATATGTAACTTATATCTCACTAAAACCAGGGAAAAAATAGTAGAAAAAATACTTGGAGAAATAATTGCAGTGTATCATTAATATCATTAATGGATTATCATCACAAATATATAAAGATCTCTTATAACCAGTTAAGATCGATAAATATCCAATAGAAGGTTGGTGAATAAAATAAATAAAAGAAGAAATACTATTGGCTAGTAAGAAATTTTAAAAATATGTAACCTCACTATTAATCAAAGAACATTTTATTTAAAAATATGACATTTATATGTAATACAATAACTAGAGTGGCAAAGAAAAAAAAGTATTACTATGTAGCATTAACATGCATATAAATAAAAGCATACCTTGAAAACTGAATTGCTAATTGCTAGGAAGTATCTGGGGCAGTATAACAATATGTATCAAATGCTTTAAAAATATACATGTATTTGGCACAAAGATGCTATCGAAAGAACTATATCTTGAGAGAAAAATCATCCAACAAAAATCTAAGTATAAGGATTCTTGGGACTCCTGGGTGGCTCAGCAGTTGGGCATCTGCCTTTAGTCCAGGGCGTGGTCCTGGAGACCTGGATCAAGTTCCGCATCGGGCTCCCTGCATGGAGCCAGCTTCTCCCTCTGCCTCTGTGTCTCTGCCTCTCTCTCTCTGTGTGTCTCTCATGAATAAATAAGCAAAATCTTAAAAAAAAATAAGTATGAGGATTTTTAACAAAGCAATGTTCACAATATCCCAAATGATGTAAACAATAGGAAATTAAGTAAATTATTATACATCGTATAAGGATGTAATAGTAGCCGTTAAGAAAAGAAGAGCAACAGAACTCAATCCTATGAGCAATATTAAATGAGTTCTACAAACAGTGTTGATTTAATTCCCAGGAAACTATACAAATTGGCAGAATCTTTAATGACCTGACAACATAGATGTTGTCTTTTCTACACAAAGAGAATGAGTTGGTGGTTACTCTAAGGTAAAATGCTTTGGGCGAAGCTTAAAGCTGCTTTTTGGTGGCATTCCATCTTTGTTCCTTTGGCTGCCCTAAGGGTCCAAGGCAAGATAATCCTGCAAAGATTCCTCTGAAAAGTACTGGTGAGCTAATTTATCTTAGGAAAATGAGAATCATTTTTATTCAAAGAATGGTATGTAAAAATCATATTCAGTGGATTCAAACAGATGTAACTATATCCTTCAGTCTTGTTATAAAGTAATAAATTGTATGGGCATTCTTTCATTCTGTATTACATATACATCTGAATCCTAAAGCTATCTTTACCTGACCAAGAAAAGGACAAAAATTCCCACCAAAATATTCATTTGCCTAAAAGAGATATTAAATACAATACTATAATTTATTACTTCCATGTCTCTGGGGTGCATTATCTGTTTTATCACAACCCGATTTCAGCTTCTCTTATTCAGGGAGAGAATTTTAGAATAGACAAGATGGATTCCCACATAGCTGTGGTTCTCAAACTTGAGCATGCATCACAATCACCGGAAGAACTAGCTATGGCACAGATTTCTGGGTCCCAACCCTCAGAATGTCTCACTCAGCAGGTCTTGGAGTAGAGCCCAATTTTGCAGTTCCAAGTTTCCAAGGTGAGGCTGATGCTGTTAAGTTTGGGCAGCATATGCACTGGCATCTTTAAGGCAGACATCCAGAAATTGTATTTGTCTTATAATTTACACAATTCTATTGATTTATGACATGTAAGATGTGTAATATGGTGATACCATGACAAACTTCCTCCTGTGGTTTTTGCATATTTTATACTTTAATGAATACATGAATTTCAGAGTTTAGAATAGAACGAAGTCATTTATTTAATCCATAGTTATAGTTAAGCCAACTGATCCTTCAGTATTCAATCTTATTCTTATGAAATTAACTGATAGATGGTACAAAGTGAGAATGAAATCAGGTATCATTTGTTACTTCTTATGTCATTATTTGGAAAGTCTTAAAATGTAAAATACTTCTATTTTTAAACTGTACACTAAGTAGGGTATTCTGATGAAGAGGTAAGGCATAAGGTGGATCCAGACAGTGATGGACCGTATGTTTTATATATGTATACATTCTTTAAATCATGAAAACAGAGGCTCAAAGAAGTCAAAATTTGCATAGGCAGCACAACTAGAAAGACAGAAAATGGTGCTCCTGGAAACCACAGTATTCATTTCCAGCTCTAGAGTTCTGTGGCTAAGTTGCTGACATCTTTTCCTTTTCTTTTAACTTTTGGAATCAATCACTCAAATACTATTTCAAGCGGCCAATTACATACTTGAAGCCTAACAAGCTTCCAAAATTTCCGGAACTACTATATCAGTATTAAGAATAATAGTGATTATCTTGTGGGGTATGGAGTTAGGTCAGTAAAAACATGGTGAGGTGTGCGTGTGTGTGTGTGTGTGTGTGTGTGTGTGTGAACTCTCCATAATAAGGATGTAATTTTAATTTCTAAAGATGCATTAAAAAAATAAAGATGCCTTATTAACAATCATTATAGATTTCTTTTTTGATACAACCATATAACAAAGTGTTTATCATACTTTTCCTCTTTGCTGTCATTGACAATAAACTATGTTTTTACCTACTTATTCCTAAAAATTCTTAGTAAACACTTTCCTATTTCCAACAACACCAAAACCTTGGCTCATTATACAATTCCTAATAGCATCCAGCTGATTGCCCTGCATTCCTTTACCCATATGATCAGACATTTAATTGTTCAAACATGCTGTAACTGATGACTTGTTCTTTTTCAGGGATCATTTATCTCATCATCCATTAGGCCTACAAGTCTAATGTTGGAAGGAACACTTTTTCCTCCTCTGGTTTCCTACAGGAGGGATATGGGCACTATTTTTGCCTTTCTCTGCCCCTTTATTCATTCCATTTCTTGAGTTATCTGGCATAATGTGTCTGTTTGGAAACATCTGGACAAGCTTCGTTTCATTCTACCCTTGCTCTCTCTAGGGAGCAAGATGCCTGCAATAAGCATTACTCTGGGGGCTACTCCTAGGAGATGTGGTTCTTCTCCAGAAGAGACTCCATGGGCTTGTACTGCCCCAACTAGGTGGTTAAGCCTAAAGAATTCAGAAGTTCAGGATTAGCAAACCTTCTTTCTTAATGGCTCTAAAGCTGTGTCTTCTAACCTTGTCTCTATTAGTAATAAAATAAAAAGTTTGTGTCATAACCTAAGTAGGGAAGGGACATACTATTGATTGTGGCCACTACAGACCCCAGTACCAACCATAAATCTCATGTTAATTTCTATCCCTCTGGGCTTTTATAGACTTTACATTACTTATAAATCCCTCTCTATCTTCCCCTTCCTACAAGGGCTATGGTTTGTCTTGTTTTCCTCCCCCTTTATATGTCTATGCATATATAAGATTCCACATGATATCATTTAGACAGATACATATAACTTTCTTTGTCTAGCTCTCTTTAAATACTGCTTTCCTTCTTATATCTTTGGGTTCATTGCTCTTTTTTCTTCTTTCAGTGTCAAATTCATTCTCAGACTGGTCTTCATTGACTTTTCCAAACTGTGACGCCTGCTTCTTCTACTTAGCTGCAGATGCCTTTGCAAAACTCATGTTTGATATTTAGTACAAATAGAGGAGACATTCATGAATAGACATGAAAGAAACATCAACAATTAATTAGGATGACACACTATTTGAAAACACTAATCAAAGTATATACTAGTAAGTGGGTTTCATCTGCAATAAAAATTGAGTTTCTACATTGCTTTTTACACAAAATAAAGGAAGGCAGATTAAACAATTAAAATAACAAAATAATATATATATATAATACAAGTAAACAAATAAAATAATGGGAATCAAAATTCTAGAAAGAAATGTGAGATTTACAATATTGAGCAGGAAAAAATATCTTAAGTATGACACATAGCTCAGAAACCATAAAGGAAAAAAAATTTGTAAATTATAATAGAAAAATTTAAAAACCAAACAGAGTAAAATGTTTTGATTGATGGCAATTTGGCAATGTTTTTCAAAGTGACAAATGTACACATCCTTTCTTATACCAGAAACTCTAGTTCTAGGATTCCTTCCACTAATATACTGGCATGTGTAAGAAATGGCACATTTTTAAAATGTGTCATTCACGTAAATGCATCATTAAATGTGAATATTCATTTTAGCATGGCTTATAGTTGCAAAATATTGGAGAGTGTAATTGTTCTTCAAAAAAAGACAAATTCAGTTTTGGTACATAATTAGAGACAAATTCAGCAGTTCAAAATAATGAGGAAATTTGGTGTTTACTAACAAACTGATTTATAAGATAATCTGTGAATAACTTGTTAACTAGGGAAAAGTATAGGACAGGAGATGTAGTAGACTACTTCTTAAGTAAAAAAGGAAGATGAAGGTGGAAAGAAAGAAAAAGATGCACTTAGTTCTATAAGAATAAAGAAGAAATCTGTAGATGTGGATCACCCAGTATGAGGAATTAGTGAGAGGAATAAGTGGACCAGGGAACTGGAATGAGAGGGATAACTTTTCATCATATTATCTTTGGAACTTTTAATTTTGCTTGCTGTAAATGTATTACCTGTTAAAAGATGTATTTTAAAAGAACATATCTGTATCTATAAACTCCATCTAAAATTATATAAAATTTTAAGCTTGCTTATATTCATCTTCTCCATTTCCTCCCACTTCTCAGGAATTGTTTAAAGTATCTGAAATTATAGTTCTCAAATGTCATTAACTTTTTAAAAAAGATTTTATTTATTTGCTTAGTTTAGAAAGATAAAGATTGAAAGAGAGAGAGAGAGAGAGCAAGCAAGCAATGAGCAGGGGAAAGAATAGAGGGACAGAGGGAGAGAATCCCAAGCAGACTCCATGCTTAGCACAGAGTCTGATGTGGGGCTCGATCTCACAACCCTGAGATTATGACCTGAGCCCAAATGAAGAGTTGGAAGCATAACCAATTGAGCCATCCAGGTGCCCCTAGACTGTTATTAACTTTAAATTAAAAACACTTAGAACATTATGCTTCATGTTAGCAAAGGCTATATATTTAAATTTTGTAAAATGCTGAGTCTATAATTCAGAAGAGTGTACCTATGGAACATACTTATCTCTGACTGCAGTTGTTACTATCAAGTGTGAGAGCAACCTTGTTTGAACAAAAGTACCTGGGGAGCGTATGATCTAGAATCATTATAGAGAGAGAGATTCGGGAAGATAAAGTTTAAAGAGATATGTTTTAGAGAAAGCTTTGGTAAACTTGCCAGAGTACTAATCATTACTTCTCAGTCTAGAAAGGCTGGATTTGAGAGAAAGATACAAGGTAACCATACCGAATCCTGCCAATCTACATGACCATATATTACTTTACTCCCCTTTCTGCTTCTGCCCCTTCTACAAGACTCTTGGTTTCCTGTTTTCCTTGCTGTTTCACAAAATATTTCCACCATGTAGTCTGTATCACCTGCTATGGTAGTTTGCAAAAACAAAAAAAAAAAAAACAAAAAACAAAAAAACAAAACAAAACACACACACAAAAAAAAAAACCACACCACAGTAGTTTTCAGCTTCCCCTATCAAGAGATGGAAGTCTCTTTCTGCATCCCTATATCAGGGCTGCCTTTGCTTTCTTTGACCAATAGTAACCCGTGATGGTGAGGTTATGCAAATTTGTAACCCACACTTCTAGAGACCTTCCTTTCCTGCTGCTAATGATACCCTGTGAACTACATGACCAAGCTCAGGCTAACCTTCAGGATGATGACAGAGATGTGGCCAATGAGACCTCACTGTCCTACCAGATAGTTGGTAAAAACTCAGGAGAGCCATCTAGTTGACTAGCTACTGAACATAGACACATCAAGAGTCTACTAAAGCTGGAGACTCACTCAGCTGCACCTGGCCCAAATTCCTGCCCACCGCCCCCCAACCCCCAGAATCATGATCTAATTAAATGACTGCTTTTCTAAACTATCTAGTTTTAGGGTGGTTGGTACCCAGCAAGGGTTATATTATTTTGGAGCAGTCCCTCACTTCTCACCTCCAATGTCAGTAAGTATATTACCCTGATGAAAAATCTTTCTCAACACTTCTCAGGGAAATACATATCTCAATTTCTAAACTTGAGTTTTGATTCCATAAGTAATTTCTTTTTTAAAAAAAGATTTTATTTATTTATTCATGAGATACACACAGAGAGAGACAGAGACACAGGCAGAGGGAGAAGCAGAGAAGCTCCTCTGGGGAGCTTGACGAGGGACTCGATCCCAGGACCCCAGAACCATGACCTGAGCCAAAGAGAGACACTCAGCCACTGAGCCACCCAGGTTCCCTTCATAAGAAATTTCTGAAACAAACAAAAAATTTTTCCTTTCACTGTATTCCCAGACTCTAAATGCAAGTTTGTCTCAGATCATTCTGATTCCCTTCTACCTTGTCATTTTTTTTCTACCAACACATCCCTCTTTGTTGCCATGAAGGTTCACTTGCTTAAGAAGCCTCTTTAGACTAATCACCTGGCTCATCATCACTTCTCTCAGGCTAGCGGTCTGAAAGCAGATTGCTAAAATACCTAGGACTTCTTTACCTGCGGTGCTATAGACAGTTTTCTAGACCAAGTTTAATGTGAGATTATGTCCTGAGGAACACTAACTGATCTTTGAGACATATAATTCTTCAGAAAAAAAAATAGTTGTTTTGATAAAATACACTGGGGTGTATACTGGGGTGAGCAATAGTAAACTGGTTTTTGTTTGTTTTTTACATGTTAAATCATTTTCTTCATAACATTATATGAACTGTTAACAACCAAGAAGATCTAAACTGCTCCCAAATTAGTCATGGCACCATTAACATTTTTACTGAACAGATTTTAGGAACCATTACTGTAATATTGCCTCAAGCTTAAATGCATAAGGAAAAAACAACAACAACAACAGTTAAACAAAACCTTTAATCCTAAATGCCTGTGTGAAAAAAAAACAAGAAAGAGAACTCATTAGTGATATGGAAATTAAGGAAGCTTTTTTATTTCTCTTAAAATTTGGTACCATGAATTTCTAGACTATGAGAATTCCTTTAGATGTTAGAACATCCATGTTTTCATAATATTTGCCCTTGTGGCCAAAACAGGTATCTTAAATAAAATATGGCTTAATCTCTGATTAAGTCATCTCATGACTCCCATATTATTAGAGTAAATGTATAAACATAACCACAGTTTTGTTAACAGTGAATTGTATCTGTGACAGGCTGAAGCCATGCTGCCCAGTTATGTGCCACAGTACTTTCATATGACCTGAACTGATTACCGATACACCAGCATTTTGATCCCTTGGGCTAGAAGGCAGGCCGGGCAGCCAGGGTTCCAGAGGATGCCTTCTGCCCAAGTAAGTCCTTTATCTATTTTCAATATGCTGTACACATAGTATCATCTTCTACATGTGCTATGAGAGAAAACTTTGGAATTTTCGAACTTTAGTGTGTGCAAGACTCAGCTGGGGAACTTGTTAAAACACAGATTCTGAGGTCCCATTCCTAGAGTTTCTGATTCAGTCAGTGTGCAGTGGGACCAGGAATATAGATTACTAATAAGCACTTCTCTGAGGCAGATGATGTAAGAAACTCTTTTTGAGAAAACACTGGCCAATCATGGTATTTGTTAAGAGGAGAAAGAGAAATGTGTGTATGTGTACATAACACACACACACACACACACACACACACACACACATACATATATTGTTTCTCTTAGCATCTTCTTTACTCCCATCCTATAAATGTGCAAATGGTATAGGCTTCCCTTTTGGACTTCTCTCTTACTCTATAGGTGATTTATTCCAAGATCAGGGTTTTAAACCTCATGTATGTGCTGATGACCCCCAAGTTTGTGTGTGTGTGTCTCCAGTCTGGACCTCAATGGTGAACTCTGTACATGGTTATTTGATTTTCTACTTGTAATCTCCATTTGAGTTTATGACAAATAGTTCAAACTTGACATGACCAAAGCTAAATTCTTTTATCTCTAAATCTTCTCTTTCTCCAGTAGTTACTACTCTAATTAGTGGCATCTCTGTCCTACATTCACGGTTCTGGCCAGAAGTCTTGGTGTCATTATTATTTCTTCTCATCTCCAAACTACCATTATATTCCCTAAGCTCTGGCTTCTAAGTATTTCCAGAATCATAACTGTCTCATATTCCCATGGCTACTCTCTAAACTAACTCACCGTGCTTCCCATCGAGATTGTTACAATAACTTACCAGCCAATCTCTCTCCTATCCTCCTGTTCCACTTGCGATCTAGTCTCTACAGGGTAAATCCTATAGACTGAATCTTTGTCATACATTGAAAAAGTCATACATTGAAATCTGAGCCCCAACACAATGGTATTAGGAAGTGGGATATTTGGGAGGTGATTAGTTCATAAGGGCAAAGCCCAAATGAATGGGATTAGTATCCTTAGAAAAAAGTCACCAGGGGAAGAGAGCTTCCTTCCTCACCTCTGCCCTGTGAGGGCATGATGAGGACACAACTGCTTATGCACCAGGAAGTGGACCCTCACTGCCAGATACTGAATCTGCCGATGTCTGGATATTTGACTTGCCAGCCTCCAGAGCTGTGAGAGACAAATTTCTGTTTATTTGTAAGCCACCCAGTCTGTGGTATTTTTGTTACTGCAGCCATAATGGATGGACAAAACAAGAGAATCTTTTAAAATACAAGTTAAACCACATTAGTTCTCCATTCAAATCTCCCATATCATTCAGAGCCTAACTGAAGACTCCCCACCTTTCTTTTCCTTGCTGGATCTCTCTGGACATACTAGTTCCTTTATTGTCTACTTAATATGAGAAGCAGTTGCCCATATGGGGAACTTTGCACTTGCTCTTTGTTCTGCATGATTTACTCTTCTTCCCTTCAGATCTCTAGTTAAATGCCACTTTCATAGAAGAGAACTTTTCTGACCCCTATCACTTTCTAGGCCCCTTATCCTATTTTTGGTGATAGGTAATCATCACTTGACATATTAATTATTTTCTTGCCTTTCTCTCTTCAAAACAATCTCCATGAAAGTGGGAAATTCATCAGCATTACTCATTGCCATATCCTCAGCAACTAGAACTGTGTTTATCTCAGAATTGAAACTCAGTGTTTCAATTAGTAAGTAGGTGCATACATGATACTATAGTATAAAATTTCTGTTCAGCAAATATTATAGTATCATTAATTCACTTATTGAAATATACTATTGGAGGGACCCACCCCACTCCAATATCAAGGGTGACATATACAGATTGAACAAATATTAAGGTAAATGAATAGCTAACAGTTCATTTTTGAGCATTCAGTTAATAATACTAAGTGTAACTACTAAATATTAGCCATGGTTTACACAGAGTTTTCCACTCAACCATCAGATCCTCACTACTATATAGACAAGTATGATTAACACCCCTTTTTATAGATGAGGAAATGTTGCCAGAGGGTTAACGTTTCTTGCCCTTGCTCAAACAGAAATTATGGGACAGGGTAATAGTAGGTGAGATTTATTGTGCTTTCAAGAAGTGCCTGGCTCTGCATAAGTGCGTTTCAGGCATCAGGTCAATGAATCCTGTAAGAGCCTCTAAGTAACCTACTATCCCCGTGTTGTGGATGGAAACAGAAACTTAGGTTAAGTTATAGAGTTAGAGAAGTTAGGATTCAAAAGTCTGTTACTTAAACATGTACTTGTCACCTGTGATTCTATTGTTTCCCACAGGCCTTGGTACTCTCTGCTCTGCTGCCTAGCATTTTTACTATCACTACTGAGGTCAGCTGGTAGACTCAACTGTATTCTGCTGGACACATTCAGAATACAAACTTGAGTAGGATATGAAGCTATTCCACTCCAAGGGTTAAAAAAATGATGCCACATTGTCAAGTATTCTTAAGTAAAATATTAAGAATACTAAGTCATTCAGCATTTAAGGTTATTGCCTAAACAGATTTTTCCAGTAGGTATAAAGGTCAAGGCTCCATGAAACAGTAATATATTCAAACATTTTATGCAGAATATTTGTTGCTGTGAATATAATTAAAATTAACCTCTTACCTTTGGCATTCAATTTTTTTTCAAATATATATTTGGAAGCAGCATTGAACAGTTTAGTCTTACTTTGAATGATTCCATCAGCTCTTGAACAATTTGTAGGATCTGTGAACTGAACTATTCTGAAATCATGCCATAATATCATTTTTTGAATTTGGGATGCATTTGTTCTTTTGCAGTGACGAAAAGTTAGGTAGGAGGATTGGACTTGCTGTACTACACTAATGAGATTTTCTGGACTGCAATTACTCCCAAGCAGAGTTTTATTATTTTTTTCAAAGGTGATAAATTACTAAACATATGCTGTGTGACTCGAGTTGTTTGGTGAAGAGGGTGAGATTGATGAGCCCAGATGGGCCTTTGCAATGAAGACAGAAAACCAAGATGGTTCAAATTTTAATTATGCTCTGTTAATAAGATATATGTAGAGAAGAGGTAGATATGAGAAATATCTAAAGTTCTAAATTTCTCATAAATCATTCATTCATTCCCCAGTATGTGTTGGGTGTTTATGTGTGCTAGACCGTGTGATATATGGGAAATTAGGGATCATCCAGTGATGATTACAGTCACAGCCCTCAAGAAACTTACACTCTAATGGCTTTCTAAACATTGATGCTTGTCTCTGTGAATTTTCAATAAATTCTATACCACATGGGGTAGTACAGGGTAAGTGATGGCAAAAACAATGTTGACCTTGGCGTGTTTTATTCTGTACTGGGCATTTGTACTTGCACAGGTAGGAAGGGGTAGGGATCGATACCTTCTTACAAGAGATTTTCTATGAGCTCTCAATTCTGTTTCTCCTTCAATATAGCTGAAATAGTTAAATGCCCAGTTAAATTACAGGTTAAAGTGACTTCCAGTCTTTTATAGATCATTTTCCAGCTATATAACCTTAACCAATGACCATAACCACTGATAAAGATCAGAGTAAATAAATATATAGAGATCCTAAGTCCTTGAAGAAACACTATAATGAAAACTCAGGAGGCTGGTGTGGAGAGTATAATTTAACTATACTAATATTAGCTTTTATAAAATCTGAGTTTATTACCCTGATTCTTAAAACCTGTCTTTCTGAAAATACAGTTTGGTGTCAATTTTACCTTTAAAACAACCATGCAAGTAACCAATCTGCTTTGTTTTTAATTAATACAGGATAATTAATTTGGCTAGTCAGCAATGCACAATGTTGCTTTTAAATTTGTGGTTTGTGAAATTCCATTTAAAATTTTTTAAAAATGGGGTGCGCCTGGCTGGCTTGGTAGATAGAGCATATAACTCTGAATCTCCGGGTTGTGAGTTCAAGCCCCACAGTGGGTGTGGAGCCTATTTAAAAACAAACAAAATTTAAAAATGTAGAATTGTCTCTACTGGTGTGGTCAGCTCCATGATGACCATATCATAAGGTAAATATGCTACAAGAAGCTGGGTAGGAAATATATGAGTCGCAAACCCTAAATACGACTTTTAGCTTTAAAGGGCCCCAAAGTATTTTTCATATGTCTGCTCCTGAATTTAAAATTAATGAATTAACATCTCTCTTGATTTGAAGAAAGTCTCGATCCAGTGATATCTTGGACAATGGAACAAACGGCTTGATTTCCTGATGCTTGGAATCTGATTAAAGCAATTATTTGATCTAATCACTTGTTTGTATATATCTAAGATATTCAAACTGAAAGATGCCATGATCTTGGGTGACAGTCAAGACACCCTTAGAGGTCCCCACTAGTCTGGCATGACAGAGACTATGCACTCAAAAGGAGCCCTTTATAATTTTTTCCAAACATATAACTAGTAAATATTTATTATATTACTAAGCCATTGTTACTAGATGCTGTATATGCCTGCAGCTGTAATCAGTAATTATTACATACAACACTCACTAATCCCCAAAGGAGAATCAGACTTTTGATCAGTTTCTTTATTTGCCTTCATTAGACATCCTTATGGGAGGTTTCTCTTAGTAATGCAAAGGTACTTCTTCCAAGTGACAGGTTTTTAAGAAAGAAAGCAAGAGAATATTTTCGTGCTGATACTGGAAACATTTAAAATTTAATATATTTTGAATGTCATGATTCAGTTAGAAATATCCAGGGGATATAAATAGGTCAGTAGCACATTGGTGATATTTATATTCACTAAGAAGTTTAAAAAAACATCTCCAGTTTGTTAAAAAGTACGAAGAGGAAGGCAAAGAAAGCCAAAGTACCTGCATGGTGTTCCGAGTAACCAGGCAAACATTATTTCAGCCTCCTTTGTCTCATTTTTCTTTTCACTTCTCTGGATCTCTTAGCAACCATCGTTTGCATGCCAGAAGCAAAGATAAAATATTCCAGTCTGAGGTATTTGGGGTAGATTTTAGTTTGTTTTTCTTTAAATAAAGCCAGATTTATTCTGGTTGGAACAATGGGGGGAAAACAAGGTTATACAGCCTCTTTCCTGGGATGGTAATGAAAACAATCTTCAAAATATAATTGGAAGCTTGGTGGTAAGAGTATAATCTTCTAGATATGCTTGGAACACAGGACTCCCCAGCCTCCCTAGACCTAATTACTGCTAAATTGGCAAAAGTAGCTGGAATTACTTTGGATAGTGCTTTGTCCTGTGATTCTGATGTGTTACAGATCAATGTAATTTTATTAGTTCTGAGTGTTTAGAGCTACACATATCCCACGTTGTTTCTGAGCAACATAAGTAAAATTTCAAACACTGCATTATCAAAAACAGACAAGGATAGAGAGACATAGTGTTAAGGGAAAAACACTAATCCACATGACCTCTGAAGTCAGATGAACTGGCCTCTTAGTCCTGGTTTTGCCACCAACTAGCTATGCATCCCTGGGCAAGTTATTTAATGCACCTGTTTGTTCTTCAGGAGGATCACACTAATCGTGACGAGACGACATCATGGAACTGTTGTGAGGGATATGTTTTTGTAAATTACATAAAGAAGTTTAGCCTAACTCCTGATACTTAGCAGATGCTTAATATTTTTCTTTTAATCTTATATATTCTGCAACCACTACTGACTATATCTAAGTCCCATATTTACCTGAATAGTATTTGTAGTCACATCCCTATTGCTCCACCAGAATATTAAACATAGTTTGTCCTTGCTTTCCGTGACTCTTGTACTCCTGAAAGTTACAATAACAAATTCAAAGTCATATTCATCATATTTGTTCCTCCTTCTCTATTTCTACTAATTCCTAGTGCTATGTTTCTGCCATATTCTCCAGTACCTAAGATCTTCCCCTAGCAGACCTTCCCTTCCTAGCTCCACCTAACAATCCAACCACTTGCTAGGGTTATGCAAGTCTCTATATTGCCATTCATCCTGTCTTCCCTGCACATCCTCACTGCTTACTGGCCACTTTTGGCATTTTGTCACCTACTGCTGGGATTATTCAACAACCACCTGCCTGTTTTCCTGGCTGTGCAGTAGGCATTTTTTCCCTCAAGTCTTCCATGGTTAACAGATCATCTTTCCTAGAGGAAAGTTCCGATTGTTTCGTTCACCTTCCCCAAAACCCTTCCACATCTTCCCACTGCCTGGTAGTAAATCACATGCAAACCCCCTGCCTGGTACACCATACATCATTCACCCTACCTTCCTTTCTGGCTTTTATATTCCACTACAGAATACTTAAGATACTCAAACTTTATGTCAGACTATTCCATTCGAAGTTGAAACTGCATGCCTGTTTTTAATCTACCGCCTTTGTGTCTTTGCTTAGGTTGTTCCTCTACCTAAAATGTTCTTCCTCCTAGTTCTATTTATCAAATCCTAAGTGCATGTATTCATATCATGCCATTCATGTGATCTTTTAAAACTTCTGTCCTAAAATCTATCTTTTCATCTTCAGTGACCATAAATATATATCTCTATTATAATATCAATGATGATATTTAACATATCAGCACAATGCTACACCATGGTAGGTCAGCATTTATGTTACTTTATTTATAGAACATATCAATTGTTCTGTGTTCCTTATTTGGTATGAATTGGTATTCTCAGTGATATTTCTAGTTCCCTAAAAAAGCATTTTCTTCCTCTCCTCACATTATTGAAGTTTTATGAGGAGAGTTTATCCCATTACTTGGAGAGCTAGTTATAAATTACAGAAATTTGCAAAAGCAAAAGACACAGATTCTCAGCATTCATTCAACAAAATTTAAACACACACACACTTGTTCTAAGATTTGTCCAATGCTCATTGCTAGCTGCATAAGAAAGGTTCAAAGGAAACAGTCATACAAATACTAATTTATTTTAGCTGTGATGAATGCCAGTAATGAAACTGAGTATAATGAAGACACCATGGCAACAACAGTGCCAGAAGCCAGATTAGATCAGATAAAACTTGTTTTAGAAGAGGGGAAAAAGATGATAAAGTTTTGAATGGAAAAGGGAAATGACCAAAGAGTAATATTTGCACAATAAAATACTTTGAAATGCCTGAAAAATACAGATGAGTGTACGGTGTGATACAAAAAAAGGATTCAAGTATAACTATAAGATTTTACCTCTATAGACAAATGAATAGATAAACAAAATGTGGTATATACATAAAATGGAATATCATTCTTTTTTAAAAAGGAAAGAAATCCCATCTTACATCACAATATGAAGCTTGAGGATGTCATGCTACATGAAATAAGTCTCAGAAAGACAAATACTATCTGATTGCACTTATGTGAGGTATCTAAAGAAGTCAAATTCATAGAAACAAATAGTAAAATGGTGGCTTCCAGGGGTGGGGGACAGTGAAAAGACACACTGTTTGATGGGTCCAAAGTATCAGATTTGCAAGAAGAAAAGTTCAAAAGATATTTTTACAACAATGTAAATATACTTAATACTATTGATGCATACATTTAAACTACACATCTATACCATCTTATGGTTAAATGGTAAATTTTATGTGCTATCTACTCTGATAAAAAAATACCAAAGTCCTTAGTTTGGCACATAAGGCTCAGTGCTACTTATGTGACATTCTTTCCAACTATTCTCTCCCTTGCATATTACATAACAAACACAGTGGCATTTTTATTATCCTCCAAATACACTTAGTATATTCCTGCCATCAGGGTTTTGCACCTAGTTGTTCTGCTCTTCCCAGCTTATTTGTATTAATTGTTCCCTACTTCAAGTTTTGGTCAAATGTTATCTCCTCACAGAGTCCTTTGCTGAAAACCGAGTATGAAATCTAAATCATTTTCTTTCCCCTTATCCTAGTTGATTATTTTTTTGTGGTATTTACTACCACCCGACATAGATATTTAGTTGCTTATTTACTGTTTTCCTTATGAAAATGTAGGTGTCATTACAATAAGGTTTTTGTCTCTTTTCTTGTTTACTGTTTTACATCCAAATTTGGTAGCAGTTCTTGGTATATGATAGACATTTATTTAATACTAGCTAAATAAATCAATCAATGAAAGAGAAATCATTTTAAGACCAAGAATAGAAGATAAGAATTGAGCCTTATGATTTGAGATGCTGTTCATTATTACGAATGTCCTGCATTCCATGTGTGCTCCTTTCTTATTCTACTGGAGTTTATAGACTGCTGTGAGACCCACCACCATCAAATGTGGTACCCACCTTGCTTTGCTAACAAAAATACCCTTAAAATAAGTTGCCAAAACTCAAGAATGGCCTGATATATAGGTAATGTATTACATCCACTATAAGAAGTGATTTCAAATAAACCTATCCTCTGCCTCCCAATCTCCACTATCTCTTCCAAAAAAATACCCTAGAAAGGGACCATTTAATTTTAAGTTTGAAAGCAGTATTTAACCTAAGGAAAGTTATTTTTTAAAGATTTTATTTATTTATTCATGAGAGACAGAGAGAGAGAGAGAGAGAGAGAGAGAGAGGCAGAGACATAGGTGGATGGAGAAGCAGACTCTGTGCAAGGAGACCGATGTGGGACTCAGTCCTGGATCCCAAGATCACACCCTGAGCCAAAGGCAGGGGCTCAACCCCTGAGTCACCCAGGCATCCCCTCAGGAAAGTTATTAACCTTAACTTATAGTCACAAGGAGTATAAGAGGAGACCATCTTTGAAAATATGTTTTGAAGAAAATTATAAGACTTGAACTTTATACAGTTTTATAGGTTTATATATGATAATCAAGAGGTTATTTGGGAACAAAAGATAGGTTCGGTTTTATGTTACAGTTTCTAATAATTTCTCTTACACAGAAATTTACCTTCAGATCCTAATTTTATTCTAAATATTCTCCATGATTTAAAAGTTGATGTTAATATATGCATTATAATAATCTTTTAAATGCAAGAGTAGACATAATTCTAAACTGAATGATTTTGGATATATTTTGCAGGAATAAATGTTTGCTTTTGCTTTTGGACTCAAGTGGGTTCAATTCACTTTGCAAACCTCTTTCATGTTTCCAGTTCTTAGCTCCAGACATAATACCCTCCACAGATGGTGGATGTCATTTGATCCTGCCCCTTTCTAGCAAATTCACATATGTCAGCAAATGAGCCTAAAACAACTCCAGGTTTCAAATGCAAAACATTCGTAAATTGCACTGATTCATAATCAGGACAACATAATAAACTACAATCTAGTCATTCTCCGTGGGCCTTATTCAGCAGGAAAAAAAGCCATAGAATGGAAGCCAAGAGAGGATGTTGAGCTTGGCTCTTCCAGTACTAGGCTTTTGGAAATTCAATTACTTGTCTGTGAAAAGTACTGGAATGACAGGCTTGGAGAATAAAATCTCTCATCATTTCAGGACACCAAATAAAAGAACAGACTAGCCTAACCACAAAGGCCCACCAAGAAACTGAATTCTCAGGAGCTTCCATTCTCCACCTTGAATGAAGCACTTTCATTGTCAATGAGTTATGTCTTCCACTAGTTCCCTGCCACCCCCAAACTCTGGCTGTCTTCTTTATTCACTTAATGAGCTATCACTCATGATCTGAATTGTTATGATATAGGAGTGATTGTATGTAAGAGCAGAACATTTCTGTTGCTGTAGTTATTTTTAAGACTATTTTTTCTTATAAACTGAGAGAAGTGAGGGAACTCAGCTGTAGAACTGAGAACTAGAAGTAGCATTTTAAAGGAGTTAATATAACTCAGGTCTCAATAGGGGTCTTGTTTTTTTTTTTAAGTCTCTAATAGAAAAAGGACAGGAATAATGCAAATATTAATATAAATAATTCTGTGACATTTATATGGAAATTATGTACATGTGAAGCATCAAATAAAATATTTGGGAAAAGTAAAGACTTTGATATTGCCTGTAGCCTTAATATACTTGCCTTTTTGTATTTAAAGAAAAAATTCTACTATTTCTGGAGAAACAAATGAGTCAATCAGTTCTGCCATTTGTGCCCTTCCAAGTATTTAATTATATAAGAACCAAGCTTAAAAAAAAAGCCAACTACCTGTCAAACATAGGTTTAATCTAATTTGAACCAGTATAGTTAGATGATCTCAGATTGATATTTCAAAAGCTAAAGAACTCAAAAAATTGTTGTAGTCATATATGGTCTACAAACAAAGATATGAAGCTGGGAGTGATGATCTTTATACATAAGGGAATTTTGTGTAATTTTATAAACTCAAATTTCCAAATTTCAAATCTCAGGATTTTGCTTAGTGAAACTGTAAAAGATGGAGGCAGGCCTGTATTTTAGTGCCATGTAACACTCTGTACTTCTGGGCTATACTCTGTATAGTCTCTCAACTGCTAGATTATTTTTATTTTCCTCAAAGTAACAGCAGATATCTTGCAATTCTGAACATTTCCAACAAAAAACTTTTTTTTTACTTACTAAAAAAAGTTGCCCCTGAAAATTCTATCAATAGAAGGTTGGCATGTGAAGGACAAATGAATCTTTCCAATGTAAAAATACACATCTTTATTGCTTTCATTTTATTCCTTCCTATCCATACCACATAAAAGTACTTCTTTTTTATTTGAAATACATTCACAATTATTGAAGTTTAACAAAAATGTGTATATTACCTATGATATGGGTTTTCTAATCACTGCTTGAAAGAAAGAACTACAGTGAAATAAATTATCTAAATAATGTCAGTGTAAGTAGATGAAATTGGGTAAATTTTGCTTTGTGAGATTCTAGTTATTTTATATTTTTGAGGATTTATTTTTGCCCAGTCTTATTCTAGAATGATTTGAGGCAGGTTAAAAAGATTCAGGCCATCTAGAAAGATACATTTTTATCAAAAGTGAGAGAAACATAATAAGGGAAAAATAAGAGCAGACAAATACAATGAACCCCAGAGTGATAGCCACAAATAATACAGACAGTAAAACCCTATAGGCACTCATGGGAGATGGACCAGAATACTGATCTGTGTCCCACGTTTTCTAGCAGGTAACAGGAGCTGGAAAAGTTAAGAGCAAACTAGTTGATTAGGACAAGCACAAATATCCCTTATAATAAGAAAAAAGAGAAATTACCATATGTGTCCTTATAGATACTATGAGATTTGTTTAACAAACAACCCTCATATCATCCTTCAAATAAACACAGTTAGATGTATAATTGTAGAGTTTCCATATATCATACTTTTATGTGAGTAGATGACATTCAACAAAGCACAATTTAGTAAAAACCATTTCACCCAAAGAACTATATATTACAGTCCACAGAGAGTTCTCTCTGAGAGATCTTGCTTAACTCAGAGATAGATTTTATTGCAAAGGGGATGCACAGGCAATAAGTATGCTTTTCATGGCACTTTTTTTTTTTTACAACTTTTCATATTTTATATCTAAGTCTTTCATCTCATTCTAGGCTATAAGCTTCATGACTATACAAACAACACTGCATAGCTAGGTTCTAGCAAAGTATCTTACCACACAGTAAGCATGCAAACATTTGCTCAATGTTGAATAAATGCTTGATTTTCAGGAATTTCTACAAATATTGTTCCTCTTGAGCATTTCAGGATTTTCTCTCTGTCAAGCACCTGGAGGGCAGGCAATGTATGCGATAGATCCTTGTGGAGATATATAATTAAAGCAATCAGTTGGACTCACTTGAGCTCCTTTCTAATCAAGCTAGTAATTGTAGGTATAGTGCCTGAAATTAGATAATGCTGGACTTATACAGCAACAAATTATCATCTTTCATTAAAATTGTGTACTACTAAGCCAACTTAATCACACTGGGGAATTCTGGGAGCAGGTGAAAAAGATGGATCTCAGAGTTATCCCACTCAACGGGAGAGGGAACTAGGGTTTTATACACCAACTGCCATCTGTCACTAGTTGAGGGCTATCCCCAGAGGGATGTTGTTAGTTCCTTGGAATTTCTGGTTTGTCCTATTTGAGGGCAGGGCAGGATCTGGGGACCAGAGAAACTTCTCTGAATTGTTAAGGCCCATAGCCATGGGGGCACTTTAGTATCTGCTACAAAAACCATGTTTAAGGAGACATAGTATATTTTTTAAAAAGAAAGGTTAGGTGGAATTTGACAACCTTATCAAATAATATTCTACTGTAAGGCTTTTTTTGAGCATCAGAAAGAAACCTGAAGAAAAAGAAACAACTACATATTTAATTTATCATTAATTAATTAATTCTCTGTTGTCCTCATCCCTAAATTTGAAGTACAGATTCACATTTGGTGAGCCTGAAACCTGCCAGCAGAAGGCTTTTCTATAACCTGAATGGTAGTGATTTTACTCATTTGACATTTAATTTCTTTATTATTTTTATTTGTATTATATCTTTACTCTCTCCTATTAGAATTTTTCAGTGATTTACTTTGGCAACTCTAGCTGGAAACAAGCTATACAACTTGCACTTTAAAGCACAATATGTGTTTTCTTTAGGCCTAAAAGTCTTAATCAGTTGAAGTCAGAGTAATAGTTACCAAGCAGCTTGGAAAAGCAAGGACATCTAGTCTTCCAGTTAATGGTCAGAGAAGTCACATATGAAAAACAAGTATGTTTCATGGGCAAGTAGTCTTTCCTAGGAGTGAGTCAACAAAAGTAAGGTCAGCTTATCTGCATATACAATTAGTAAAACTTGAGTACAGAATATTAATGGTGAAAGCCAACTCAGTAACATGAAAAATAAATGAAACCTAAGGAAAAACATAAGGGAAATTAAGGAATTTTTAAAAAGCTCTTTCTAAATTAAGTATGTTAGATATACATACTAATCCTGGTTACAGTGGGTGTAGTAGAAGAAAGCTGGTTAGCTCTCAGAGGTTACAAGATGGCATATGGAAACGTAATTGTATCAATTAATATTATGTTTGGCTACAACAGCCATAAATATGGAGGCTCAATGGAAATAAGAGATTGTTATTTTTCTTTCTCATTTAAAAGAGATCCAGAGGTGAGAAGAATAGGTCTGTTGCAGTAGTTTCATGTTGTTATCAAGAATCCTGATGCCCATTTTTTCCATTTCAGCATTCTAATGTATGTCTGCTATTCCCGATATTCTCATGCTTCAGAGTAACTGCTGGAGCTCCAGCCATCACTTTGATGCAGGCTAGAATCTCCCTCCTAAATAGTCGAAATCCATAAACAGTCTTCCTTGAATTTCACACCCTTTAGTATGTTTCCACTGTGGTCAACATTACTTATCAAATGACTGCAGCTAGCCTTACTTATTTTAGAAACAGAAAATTAGAACTGATAGAGTAAGTAGTTAGTTAGACATGAGCTAGAGGCAAGGGTAATGATAAATAGGTTATACATTAGAAGCCTGGGGGCACAACATCCTGACTCTGTCCTAAGGGCTTTCAAGATCCCTCAACATCCTGGTCTGTGGCTTCTAAGACTCTGGGGCTAATAGACCAAAACCCACAGGTGCAGAACCTGAACTCTCCTCTTCCATCTCTGCTGCAGGGTAACCTCTAGACTCATTATAATGCATTTGGGTTGCGGGTTTGGCCCTCCTCCATGGGGGAGGATGCCATGATGGTTCTGATACAAATCCCATAGAATCAAAAGCTCTCCCGCCTGACCAGTGGGAGGAGTCCCTCCAACTGATTGGAAGCAGCCTCCATTAGAGACCATTCTGTCCATGACCCAAGACCCTGCTTACATAAAAAGAAAAGACACCTGCAGTCTCAGGGCAGTTGCCACCTGTGGGCCTGCCCACTCTCCCATCTTGAGAGTGTACTGTGCTTAATCAACTACTTTGTGCTACTTATCTTCCTTCTGTCTGTCTTTGAGCCTGGATCCTCAGGTAAATCTTTTGTGGGGATCCAAGAACTGAGACCTCCATTCACACAATGTAGACTCTCCCACTCGTAGCAGAACCGAAATTTCCATAATTTTTTTCTCATTTTCCACTTGTTTTTCAAGTTATTAACTTGGCTTTTGGTTTTAATATTTACTTTTATTCAAAATTCTATTACTATCATAGAAGGGAGAAAGTGACTCTTCTAGGCAAGTAATAGCTATTGTCTCTGTAGCAAAATAGGGGTAAGACCACCAAAAAGAGAGAACTTGAATGTGGCCATTAGCTTAGAAATAGCACAGTAAAAGAGATGAGTTGCATGGTATCATTCCTTAGAAATTTTGATCAGCCAATACACAGAGTCATTCTCCTTCATCCATCCTCATGAGACCAGAAAGTACACCCAGTTCAGGTCTATGTTTTAATAGCACTGTGTTTGTGGTGCCCTGACTCTATGCCCAGTTCTTTGCTAACTGATAAATTTACCCCTTGAAACAACCAAGGTACATATAGGTACTACTTTATCCATTTTACAGGTGAGGAAGTACATAAAGTGAGAAGGACATAGAGTTAGAAAGTTCTAAACCTATAATTTGAGCCAGACATTTAGAACCTAGATACTCATTCCTCACCACTATGCTATATTATGTTTTCTTTTTTGTATCTTGGACAGAACCAAGATTAGGGTAGAGTGGGTGAGCCCTGGCACAGAACTCAATGGGGTGGGGATCCCTGGGTGGCTCAGCGGTTGAGCACCTGCCTTCAGCCTAGGGCATGATCTTGGAGTCCCGGGATCAAGTCCCACATCAGGCCTCCTTCATGGAGTCTGCTTCTCCCTTTGCCTGTGTCTCTGCCTCTCTCTGTGTCTCTCATGAATAAATGAATAAAATCTTTCAAAAAAAAACTCAATGGGGTGTCAAAACACTCAATAGTCAAAATAAATAATATTTAAAGTATTTTTAAAAATATAGATGCAAAAATGTTTCAGATAAATAAAAAAACAAAATTTTAAGTACAGACATAAATGTTTGAGTTGGGAAAATGTCCTATGACTTTTGACTCTATGAGATCTGATGAGAGAGAAATTGGTCTCATTAAAAAGAATTGCACATCACCTCAACCAGTGACATTTGGGGCTGGAAAATTCTTTTCAGGAAAGGGCTTTCCTTGTATTGTAGGATATTTAGTAACACCCCTGGAATCTTCTCATTGGATGCCAAAAGCACTTCTTTCAGTTGTGACAATTAAAACTGTTTCCAGACATTGCCAAATTTTGCATAGGGGACAAAGTCACTTGGTTAATAACCACTCACCTTGGTGCATCTGATTTATTTTTGAATTGTTAAAAATAATTTTAAGTCTTTTTAAAACTGTACTTTTTTTCATAACACATTCATCCCAGAAATGTGGTAAATGACTCTATTAGTGGTAGGTTTGTTTTGTACAAACATACTAAGCCAATGTGATGAATTCATCCTTTGCTCACTGTAATTTAAAAAGTCCTCTGTGGCTTGATTATTTGCTATTTGAAGAGTAAAGGTGAGCTTAGGTGAGTTGAAGCTGAATTTTTCATCATGCTATTATTCCAACATTAGATTGCAATTAAATTTTACATCTTTCTTACCTCAAACATCCTTGTAATTCATAGCTAACATTCCAATCCCTCATTAAATAGACAAGCAAACCAGATATTAACAAAAAAAAAAATAGGAGCAGGAGGAAAAGAAGAAGAAGGGGAGGAAGTGGTATGAGAGAATAAGTTGTCTGAAGGGCCTAGGATAGTGCACATAACCATTCCTGCTGATATAACAGAAAGATTCTGTATGGGTTTTGGAGGTTCACTGACCCTACTTCAAATCTTGACTCCTCTCTTTCTTTTTTCTTTTTAATTTTTTTATTGGAGTTCAATTTGCCAAAATATAGCATAACACCCAGTGACTCCTCTCTTTCTTAACTGTGTGATGTTAGCCAAGTTACTAACTTCTCTGTAAAGCATGATTAGTAATTCAAGCCCCATGGGTTCTATGGAGATGGAGGTAAGTGTCTAGAATGGTGCTAGATACAGATAGGCAACACATTAGTTTCCATTATCCTTTACTATTTATGTTCAGATAATTTCTCTCCTCACTGGATTTGAAACAATTTTTCATATGCTCCTGAAGCATAGGAATGTGATGTAGGATAACATACTTTCTATGCAAAATCTCAATGCAACAAAATAATGTCTGTGGCCCAGGAAGTTGTTCTTATTTCAGCTTGCTTGATTCTTATGCTACTCTGTAACTTACTAATGACTAACTAGAAAAACTGTCCTGCTCTCTGGACCACTGAAATAGAGTTGGTACCAAAAAATCATGTAAGGTTTCTAGAAATTGGAGGTGGGGGGAGGGGTAAGAAGAGGAAGCTGCCTCAATATTAGTGTCCTTGTTAAAAAAAAAAAACACACACACACAAAAAAAAACCCAAACTACCTCTAGTGTAGATAACTGATCCTTGGTTTGTATTCTTTAACTATATAAATATTAAAATATTAAGTGTAAATTCTTTATAGAAATATTTCAATGTCTACCTTATGATGTTTTTCATAATAAATGTCTCAATGGTCCATTTTTTTTTTCCTTTTCTCATTGAGATTCCATTGAGTTAAATCTACTTGTAGGTATTCCTCAGAGACGGTCAATGAGAAAATATACCTTTGGTGTGGAATCTATCCTTTTGCAGTTCTTGTTTACGTATTTTTCATTTAATGTTGAATAGTGTAAGTTAAAGTCATTCAAAATGTCCCTCACTATCTTTCTTTTCATAACTTGATTTCAGTTTTTCTATTCCAACTAAAAAGAGTGCAATTGCAAATTTTCTATTTAATGGTGTGCTTTTTAAAGATAAAATATAATATGCTTAAAATTATGCTGTTTTCATGAATAAGGAGACTTCATAAGTTGGCTAAAACATTAAGCAGTTGAAATAATGCTGTCTTTTCACAAAATTCAATGTCCTGTTAAATAATCTGTCAAACTCCTTCTAGTAAACTCAAATTATTTACAAACATTGAATTTTTAAAAATACATTTATCTAAGGAAGCCATAAATAACAAGTTCAATTTTCTTGAGTAGTCAATGCATTTAATGAATCTGCAAAGTGTAGACAAACTATTTTACTTGGGTTATATTGCACAAGAGAAAGAGATCATAATACGTGTCCCCAGAAAACTACTCCACCAGCACAGTGGACTTTCATTATTGGGAATCAGAAAGAACCCTAGAAGCTTAGATAAATAAACAAGACTTGATAATCAAGAAGAGGTATTATACACCATCTGTTACAGTTTAGGTAATCAAGGAAGCAGATTCTAAGATGGAGATTAGTACAGGGGAGGATTATTAGGGAGTGCTCCTGAGATCAGCACTTGGAAAGGGAGAGAGAAGGAAGCCGGAATTTGACAGGAGAACATGTTGGGCTGTGATGCAGTCACAAGAGAGGCCTTAGCCAGCCATATGGGGAGGTCTGATTCAAGGATGACCCTTTACATTTTTAAGAATTCAGGTCTGGAGGCTGAACCTTCACATTTCCATGTCAAAGAGCCATGGCTTTGGGCGAAGTGGTTCTTCTCAATGAGGCAATTCTGAAAAAGGCTGACCACTGAGATCTGGATGTTGAGCACACATAGCAGCTAGATCAATATGTCCTTCACTCTCCCAAAGGAGGTCTGAGTGGCACGTCACAGCACCTATTATTACTATACTTTTTGAATTTATGTTTTTGTAAAAACCATTTTTAAGAAACACTGTTAAGTAAGCCCTTAAATACCATCATTAAGGGACATCTGGGTGGCTCAGTGGTTGAGTGTCTGCCGTCAGCTCGGGGCATGATCCCGGGATCCTGGGATTGAGTTCTGCATCAGGCTCCCCACAGGGAGCCTGCTTCTCCCTCTGCCTATGTCTCCGCCGATCTCTCTCTGTGTCTCTCATAAATAAATAAATAAAATCTTGAAAAAAAAAAAAACAAAACAAAAAGGCCCAACATTAATATCTCCATAAAATAAATAAAATAAACTATTTGAAAAAACAAAGCTGCAAACTAGAATTGTATTTTTGAAGGTATCAATGACTATAGTTATTCCCCAGGCAAAACATTTGACAGATGGAGACACTGAGGTATCATGTGGTAATGGTTTTGTCCTGGGTCACGGTGTTGGTTAATGTAGACTCAAGTCTCTAAGTTCCACCATTCTTTACCCTATAATAGCCTGCACATAGTGCTTTCCTCTTGCTCTCTACCAAATCTATTTGCTAGCAATCCTAAATAAAAATAATCTATATAAGTTGGGGGAAATAACAAACATATATACAAAAACCATGAAACTATGGAAGATAGATTGGCCATATTATCATGGTTAAACCTTAATGACTTTTCCAAGAATACTGTGATTACATCCACTCCTTTCTTCATCTTCCTAAATGAAGAGAGATGTGTGGTAGTAGGGAATGGGAAGTAACTTCTTTTAGTTGCCCTGAGTTGTCAGAGTCAGGGAAACTGCTAGTACTACATTTATCAGCTCTTGTGAATTACCTAGATTTCATGGGATCTATTGTGTGCTGTGTTGGGTCGGTATTTGGCTGGATTATTAGACATAGAAGAGAGCAGTGAAGTTGGTCACACTTACTTCCTCTAGATGTAAGCCCCCTGTGAGTTCTATCTCAGGAGTTTTGTTTTTTTTTTTTTCCTGATATCATATAAACAGATTACCCAGGACACCTAAGGATCTCTGCCAAAGAATACATTTTAAGGTCTTTTCTCAACTCTACCTTTATATCTGGCCTTGGTCTCTGAAATTAAAACATTCAAGAAGAGATGGAGGTATAATAATTATGGCTAGTCCAACCTTCTTACCAAAGAGAATATAAACATTGAAAACAACTGCAGATCCTCCTGAAAGTTTGAGATGCAATCAATAGTATATTCACCATTGGCTGCCATAAAAGTGTCAGGATGATCCAGTAGAGAAGGAAGAATGGTCATGTATTTTCCTGCCTGCTGCCTGGATTGTATCCTATCAACCATATTGATCTTGCCAGCCCACATCTCCATTATGTAATCAAGTAACAATTCAAATTAGTAACTAGAGGTCAGCAATTACCACAGCCCCTCCTGGATAATGCAATAGTTCCCATTCTTTCCATACATATGCATGCTGTCAGTGATAGTGATGATGGGCCTACAGATGATACTGACTAGTCAGGTTGGATCCAGGACCCATTCACAGCAAAGAGTCTGACCAGTTATAAAATTCAGAGCGGTCAGAGATCTGTGAAATGGAGGCTCTAACTTCTGTTTTTCACTTAGAAATTTGAGTGCCACAGACCTGTGGCAATGTTTAGTCTTTAAAAAATTTAGTCATGTATACATTATGAATCTTTTTGCCCAAAAACTTAAATGTAGTGTGAAAAATATGAATTAAAGATGATTCCCCGGTCAAAACTCATTTAGAAGGGAGAACCATGGTTAATTCTAAGGCAGGAGTCACCCTACATAAAATAATAGGTCAATCAGACTTTTCAATTTGAATGATGATGTAGTCTTTATGCTGCCATCCTAGGTCAAAGACCAATAGGCAAAATGCCCAGCTAGTGTGCTGAGGTTGGCAGGCTGTACACAGAGAAATTGCTTAAATTTTAGCTCTACAGATTCAGTCACTTTTACTAACTTAATTTACTAACTTACTATCCCCCACTGACAGGGGATAGTTTTAGACACAGTTACCATTATTCAGCATATTTCACAAATTCTATTTCTATATAGTGAGGCTTGTTTCTGGAGGTAAGAGAGTTCAAGTCAAATGAGTCAAGTCCATTTGCCCCCAAAGACTCTTTCCACAGGCCAGACTCAAGTGGGCCCCAAATTCTTGAGTTTCATCACATCAGTTCAGCAGATATGCTGGCTAACTAAATTTTAAAACAAGGGTGAAAAAGGTAAGTCTCAAACTAATCTGTAAGATCCTCTAGCCATCTTTAGCAGCTATGTTAGGAGAAAATTTAGTCAATGTATACTACTACAATCCTCTAGTTTAACCTGTTTGAGATAATTAAAATGTGAGTAGAAGGAGACAAGCATTTTAATATTGACACCTTGATTCCTGTGAAGCCTATGATTGACTCCTAGTCCTAATATCCTGTCTCTGACTTGAGAGAGCCTGTTGCAAAAAGACAGCAGAATATTGAGATCTTGACTTCTCTACAATAGTGCTACAGAAAATACCCATGTCTACTTCAGTACTTCATAAGGCTAAATTATAAACATTAGGATGACTTTAGAATCATAAAACAAGCACAATCTAAATTTTAGTTTGTCTACAAGTCCCATAATATCTTAGAGTTCTCTCCATTAGATCAGTTCTCTCTAGTGTACTCTACTTCAATATCCTACATTTTGCTTTATAGCATTTGGCAGAATACTAATGCATTTGGTGGGATTGTTTATTATATGTATGTTTTCCCCAAGAGGTTGCTTATTTTGAAAACTTTTATATAGCCTGGGTATGGCACACAGTCTAGCACAAAAGAAGTGTTTGAAGAACAGCTGTGAAGATGAAATATCTCCAATAAAGTGTTGAACTTCACTGGTGTAATCCAATCCTGGTAGCTTCTTTCTTATCCTTTTAATTTTCAAATTTCATATAGTTGTCACAGACAAAAGAAAAATGCACATGATGTTACCAGTTGTGCAGTATGATTAAACTGTTGACTAAGCTAGAGCTCTTTTTTTTTTTGCTAGAGCTCTTTACATTTGAAAGTATCCTGTTCCAAATATTCTCAATATATACATTACTCAGCATATACACAGGATCCATGTCTGATATACAGCTGTTTCAAAGTATCCCTGCTTGATTAGCATCTACACATGATATGGCTTCAGTCAACTACTATTGGAAAGAAGATACAATTTCTATCAAGAAAACTTATTCACATGGATCACTAATGATTGGTCTTGAACTAACACCTCAGTAGAAATAAAAGGCAACACATGCTTCTTAAATAAACAAAAATACAGAAATGAGTCTGCAGTGAAGGTTTACATAAAGATCTACAAAGGATCATTATGGATTTACAAAAACAAATTTCTTTACACATGGTAAGTAATGCAAAGCAAGTTGTGTATCCTTTGATTCTAAAATAAATGAAAGAAATCCTACTATATATTTTTAATTTATTTCCTACTCAAATATATCATGCAATACCTCATTCTGTGGCACAGAGGCTTGTTCATAACAAGTCTTACTCATCTGTAGGATCTAAAAGGGTCATCCTATACTGTATTCTTATTATTTCTGGGTTTGAAATGAAAGCAAGAAGAGGAGGTTAAAAAAATTCAATTCTAATTCTCTTCTTCTTCTTCCTTCTTTTTAAGCTTATCTCCAAAAAGAAAGAGATATGAGGTGAATTGGATTGGTAGTATGAATAAGGGGAAAAGAGAAAAGAAGGCAAGTGCTTTAGGTGAAAATAGCGGGAAGAAGGCAAGAGAGATTAAGACTACATTTTTTCATGTGCACCATATACTCATGGTGACAATCAGACCATGAGGAAAGATGTTGTCCTGCTGAGTTAGCAGATCTTCACTTGGTGGGGGCACTACATACACAAGCTTCTTCACACTGAGGAGTTAAACCATGCATACCAGCTTATCTTCTGGTTCAATGTGACCATCTTTTGAGTAAATAGAGAGTGAGGCTAAAATCAACCTATGGTTTCTGTCTGTTGGCAATACCAAACCTGGATAGAATTCTACTTACTTACTGAATTAATACTGAATAATCTACAGAGACAGAAAGAATAAAATAAGACCTGTAAAAAAATTTCTGCAGTAAAAAATGTAAAGAAAACCCATTCCTTTAGAATCAAAATCAATGTGACATTATTTAGAAAAAAAAGCTTCAAATTAGATGTGATCAATTTATCTATGGGAATATTGCTGAGCCATAAAAAAAAGAATGGGATCTTGCTATTTGTAACAACATGGATGGATCTAGACGGTGTAATAAGTGAAATAAATCAGAGAGAGACAAATATCATATTATTTCAGTCATAAGTGTAATTTAAGAAACAAATGAACAAACAAAGCAAAAAAGACCAAAACAACAAACAAACAAACAAACAAACAAACAAAAACAGGACTCTTAAATACAAAGAACAATTTGGTGGTTGCCAGAGAAGAGATGGATGGGGCAGTTTGGTGAAACAGATAAAGAGGATTAAAACTATAATATCATGTGAGCACTGGGTAATGTATAGAATTGTTGAATCACTAAACTGCACACCTGAAATTAATATAACACTTTATGTTAATTATACTTCAATAGGGATGCCTGGGTGGCTCAGCGGTTGAGTATCTGCCTTCAACTCAGGCAGGGTGTGATCCTAGAGTCCCAGGATCAAGTCCCACATCAGGCTACATGGAGACTGCTTCTCCCTCTGCCTGTGTCTCTGCCTCTCTCTCTCTCTCTCTCTGTGTGTGTGTCTCTCATGAATAAATAAATAAAATCTTTTTTAAAAAATTATGCTTCAATAAAAAATTAAACAGAAAAGCACATTAAGCAAAAACAAGACAAAGAAAAAAGAAAAGTTTCAAATTAATAACTATATTATTTAGAAGAAAGAATCTATAGAGTTTGACATCCACATTAGAAAGTGAGAAGACATAATGCCTTTGGTGCAAAATGAATAGAAAATTATATAGAAATAATAAGCTAAAATTAAAATATGGGACTTAAAGGGAGAAGAGTAAGGTAAGGAAGAATCAAAAAGGAAGCTAATAACATATTAAATTTAAATTTGCAATGGCATTAGGGAAAACTAAATACATAAATCAGAGGAATAACTTGAAAAGCTCTCACTAAAAGCAAATAAAAAGGGCAGACAAAAGAAAAAGCTGGAAAAGGTCATGCTTCTTAAGAGGGTTAAGAAGAGTGAGGAACATGAGCATTTGGAATAGAGGAAATATGAAAAGACATATTTAAAAAATATCTCAACTGGAAAAATTTAGGGAGATCTAAAAAAGGACCATAACTTTTTCAGGTGAAATTAGTCAAAAGAGATGATGCCTTGCCAGGGCAAAAAACACATGCGGGAAAAAAAAAAAAAAACTACAAGTTCTAGGCAGACAAACAGTTCCTTATGGAAACAAACCTCAGACTTCTCTATCAAAAAGGGAAGAGTGGAGGCAAAACTATAATCCTTTGAGACAATGAGATGGAATAGAGGAAATGTTTATGCCTTCAACTCTTCTTTCATTAGTAAAAAACAGAAATGAATTCTCAAGTACATAAAAACTCAAAAAACATCATAAACCTTTGTTTGAAACCATAGATTTAACACCTACTCTAGATGACTTAGAGGTGAGAGAAATTTCAGAATTCAAAGACACAGAAAATTTTGGAGTTATTAAGAACTATTATTACCTTAGTAATTAAGAATAGCATGTAACATTTATTGGGTGCTCATTTTGTGCCCAGTCCTACGTGTGACTTATCTCATCTTTACTAATACCTTTCACATAAACATTTTTTATCTGTTTATTTACAGTCAATACACTGAGTTGGAACAATCCCCCAAGATTATTATGGCTTATAAATATCTTGCTTACAATTTTAATCATGACACCAAAGTTTTTCCTTGTTATGTTTGAATTGCAACATCAAGTTTAGATTAATTAACTGTAGCCTGGTGTCAAAACTTGGTACAGTTCTTTCTGTATGCATACTTCATATAATGTCTATGGCCACATATACGCACTTTAAACAGTAAAGGAGATATTGTTCTCTTCTAGAACTTACTAGTCATGGCTAACCTATATATAGCATTTACCAAGTGATAGGCACTCTGCTAAGCAGTTCACACATATTAATTCATCTATCCCCACTTTATCCATGTGAATAGCAAAGCATGGAGAGGTAAATAACTTGTTCAAGCTCACTCATCTTGACAGACCTGGATTTTATCTTAAACCCTATATACTATTGCTTTCATTAAAATGGTTGGGACATTAAGGGAATTTTTCTTTACAAAATCATAATTATGTAGAAAATTATCAAAGAACTTGAGAAATTATTTTTCATATTTTTAAATCTTACATTGAATAATTTAATTACTTGCTTTCATTCACTGAGAAAAACTAACAAGTCAAACTAATCACAGAAATATCCTAAGAAAGTCCCAAAGGATATCTTATTCCATCAAAAAATAACTTCCATGATAACCACCCTTCACAGTCAGAATATGAAAGATGGGGGCATCTGGGTGACTCATTGATTGAGCATCTGCCTTTGACACAGGTTGTGATCCTGGGGTTCGGATCCAGTCCCGCATCAGACTCCCTACAGGGAGTCTGCTTCTCTGTCTGTCTCTGCCTCTTTCTCTGTGTCTCTCATGAATAAATAATTAAACTCTTAAAAAAAAGAATATGAAAGATGATGTCAATATGCATAGGAAAAAAAATTTGAAAACACATTAAAATGTAAAGAGTCTGTATCTGTTCATGGAATTCTGGATGTTTTCTTTATTCTTCCCATGTTTTCCACATTTTGTAGCTTTCCCTCTAAATTACTATAAACTTATGCGTGTAATATAGAAGCACAGCTAGGTTAAAAATTATGCATAGAAATACTGAAAAGAGGGCAGCTGGGTCGCTCAGTCAGTTAAGTGGCTACCTTAGGCTCAGGTCATGATCTGGGGCCTAGATCAGGTTCCCTGCTCAGTGGGGAGTCTGCTTCTCCCTCTTCCCCTGCTCATGCTTTCTCTCTTTCTCTCTCTGGCTCAAGTAAATGAATAAATATTTTTTTAAAAGAAATACTGAAAAGAAAGATAACAATGTTATGAATGTTTATTCCTGGATAGTGAAGCCATAGATGGATTTTTCTTTTATTATTATTTTTTTAATTGTTCAAATTAATCACAATCAGGATACCTTATTTTGGTGATGGAAAATCATTATTTTTAACAAAAATAATTACAGCATATCATTACAAAAATTTATGCATGGTGGGTCATTCTCAATAGAACAGACTTCACACATGTCACACACATTCAGAATCTGCTAAAGCTCTGCTATGTATCATGGGCAACTTTTTGGTCTGCTTCCATTTTTTTGTGGTTTACTCAGACTGTAAACACCATTTACAATGGCAAACCTCCTAGTACAGTGACCCACATTAGAAAATTCTCAGAGGTTTTCAAATTTCAAATGTGCCATATTTTAACTGAAATCTATTCAGATAATCTTTCCTATATAAAATCTTAACATTTTTTACAAAGGAAATAATGAAGCAAAAACTAAATATTACATATTTATTTGTGTATTTAAAATACTAACTTAAATTCTAAAATTACCTAGAGTAAAGCAGTTAATGTAAAGTTTATATTACCAATTCTAAGTAATTTACTCAATCCACAGTGACATATAAATATAGTTTTGTTTGAATTTTTAAGATAAAAATTATTTAACAAACATTTATTAGTGATTTCTAGGCATCAAGCACAGAGTTAATGGAAGAGAAATATCTTATTTGCCATAATTCTATTAAGTGAAAAAAATTGCCTCATTCCTCTTTAATATTAATTATTATGAATGAAGAAGACATACAAACATTCTAAATAATTCTAAATGCTAATATGCTATTAACTAAGGAAATTCTAAATAGAATATTTGAATATTTGTGTTGAATTAAATATCAAGCATACCTTTAATCATGTACTAGTAAACATGCATTTCTCCTTTATCTCATCACACAATCATCACTTACTAGCTCAGAAGTAATATCCCGGGGACATTCTTCCATGACCCAGAATTTACTGATCAGTTTGGCATTAAATAGCCTTGAGATGAAGAATCATCCAAAGTTAGTTTCAAAGTGCAAATTTGAGAATAGTCCTCATTAGTACTCAAGCAATTGGCATGAGCTTGCCTTCCATATTGTGGGTGATCTCCCACATTATATAGGATCTGTGGATAAGGCAATCTACATAATTTCATTCTAACACAAAACAAGATCAAAATGAATGCATTGAGAGTTTGAGACTAGAATATGCCTTGAATCTTAATGATGAATTTGGACATTAGAAAGGAAAAGAAAGGCTGGGAAGAGAGAAGAGGGTGGAAAGAGGTAGTGGTCTGGTGGCTGGAATAATATTTATTTGACGTGACTATGTATTCATTCATTTTCCCATTTAAAAATATTTTTGAAGCATCTAGTATGTGTCAGGGACTAAGGATGCAAAAATAAGCAGGGCAGCCAGGCTTCTAGTCCCAAAGCAATTCAAAATCTCCTAGTTAGCAGATACAGAGATTGCAAGCCCTAGTTCCTTACCCTAATTCTTTTTACCTGAAACTGGAAATTGCCAATTAAAGATAGGGCACCTAGTTCTTTTGAGATGCCCTTAAAACCATGGTCCTTCAAAAGAATCTTTGAAAATAAGCTAAGGAAAGTTTTATTCCAATTACTAACTATGATGCAGCTCTTTTTAAAGAAAATTGTTCCAAAAAAGGAGGGCTGGAAGGAGCAACCTTTTTGGAGGTGATGGATAAGTTTATGGCATTGGTAATGATCATGGTTTCATGGGCATGTACTTTTCTCCAAATAAATGAAGTTGTACACATTAAATTCCTACAGTTTTTTGTATGTCAAGCATACTCAAAGCAGTTTAAAAAGAAAGGAAAAAGAAATAAAATTGTTCTGATCCTTGTACAGTTCAAAGATTTCAAAATGTATTAGAAATGTCTTTAAATTTCACTGGACATAATGATGTCCTTCTTATTCTGAGTTCTTTCTCCAGTTCATTCTCTCTATTGTCAGAACCAGGCTATCTGGCAAACTAGCCTGTCTGATAATGTAGATCTCCATTAAGACCATCCCAAATCACCCACTACATAAAATCCTTTGTATTTCTTTACTTTTGACCCTATGCATCCTGAGCACTCATACCTATGGACTACTTACTTTTCCTCAGTCACACGCTGCTCTAGTCCACCTGCAGATTTTTTCAGATACAATCTTCCTCTGATACTACCTCTTTCTGTCCTTTCAACCTGTTATACTAGGGCCACCTTCTCCAAGAAATTACCCCCAAGTCTCTAAACAGAATCATCTCCTCCATTTGTCTTACTTTCCTGGGATATGATTTAACCCTTCCTTACTTCCATCTTTCTTCCCTTTCACAAAATCCCATTTCACTTAAAATACATACGAACTCCTTACCATGATTTACTTGATTGAACCCTGTGGCAGAAACATACTAAGAGATCACCAATGGGTCATGCACTTGTATGTCTTCCTTGGAGTCCAATGGAAACTGTGATTTGCTTCTAACCAATAGAATCTGGCAAAGACAATAGGATAGTAACTCTCTAATTATATCACATCATATAAGACTCCTTCAGAGCAGCCTGGAATGAGAGATACTCTTGTTGGCCTTGGGGAAATCAGATACCATGCTATGAGACAGGCTGTATGAAGGCCTTATGGTAAGGAACTTTGGGTGCATTTAGGAACTGAGAGTGGCCTCTAGTAACAAGAAAATGGGGGCCTCAGTCCTGCAAGCACAAGGAATTGAAATCTACCAACCACCATGTGAGCTGAGCCCCCAAATGAGCATGCTGGCCAACATTATTAGTGGAGCCTTGCAAGACTCAGACCCTGGATGGAAGATCCAGTTACACTGCACCCAGACTCTAGATCCCTGGAAACTGTGAAGTACAAAATAAATATATCTTAGTTTAAGCCACTAATTTTGTGATAATTTGTTATGCAGCAATAGAAAATGAATACAAGCCCTTAACTATACCCCATCACTTTTCCTGACCCTCTCCCCTTGTATTACTTAGATCTGGACACTCACTCATGCCCTCTTTTCCTGATCCTCACTTCAGGAACATTGCACATCCAGATCCCTCTGTTTGGAGCACTTTGTCCTCACTCATCCTGCAGCTGGCTCCATCTCAATTTATGCCATTGCATTTTAAGTGGTCCCTTATCAACTTGTTTGGATATTCTGTCTCAATTTGATTTCCCTCCATCCCTTTATGGTTTAGTATTAAATTTGTTTCTTTTATGGAATTGATCAAAACATACTATAATTTAATTATTTACTAACATTTATTTCCATATTTCCACTAGAATATAAGATTGTTAAAAGAAAGTATATGTCTTCCTACTGCATATTCAGTATCTAGCTGGACATACAGTGAGTTCTTAATAAATATATACTAATTGGATAAGTAATGATAGAGGTAAGATCATGCAGATTCTTATAGATAATGGTTAAAAGCTTGCATGACTTCACACATTTGGTGTTCCGTAGAGTTGATAATTACCATAGTAGTGAGACACATTTATTATTTTGGAGCTAGACTTAATGAGCATGATGATGGGTTAAACATGGAGAATGAAGGAATAAGAATAATTTATTTATGTATGAACATAGATGGATAGGTAAGTAGGTAGGTAGAGGATTCTAGGAGCAGCAGGGATGCATGGTACAAAATAGAATTCATTGGAGTTGTTGACTGTTTTGGAATTAGAAAATGAAGGAAGTATGCAAAATAATAATCTAGGTGGGTCCCTGATCAGTTAAAATTCAAAGTACAGGAAGAGAATGAGTCTTTCTGTATGTAAAGAGATATTTATGTAAGTATATTTTCAAGTATTGTATGAATTATTAGAAAATTATAATTGTAGCACTGAGAACAGTGTTTTGTTAACAACAAATGTTGAATAAGTGTTCTTTAATTTGAATCACTGAATTAACTTTACATATGGTTTGGCTTTTAAAGATTTAACATAATCCATTACTAAAAAGAAATATTAGAAAAATTTTATTAGAATTGGGGGAAGTATTGGCAGGAAAAATTATTCAGAAAGAAAATATAACAGAACAGCAAGCAAGTTTGGTCTAATCCAAGGATGCTTTGGATTATAATGATAATATTTCTATAATGTCTCTGTCTGCCCCAAATTTTAACTTGACTCCATTATTTGATATTGATGTCTCCTTATTTTTTCAGTTTATTAAAATTAGTGAAATAAAAAAGCTCTGAGGTAAGAGTAGGATTTATAAGGACCAAAACACACTGAGATTGAAAGCAAAATGTTTCATAAGTTACCTCATGGATACACATCCTCCCATAATTCAGTTGAAAAAGAACCAAAAGAGATATGGCACAATTTTGCTTGGGAACGTGCTGATCTAACTAAAATGAATAGTAGTCAGCTGCATGCTGACCTCTGATAATTATTAGGTCATTGCCAATAAAACCAACTGCAATACATTGATACTTTATGATATATATATCATATATATACTTATATATATTATGCACGGTGTGTGTATATATCTTACAATGTACATATATGTTTGCATATGTGTGTATATATATGATATATATTTATATATCTCACAGGGGATAGATAAATATCCTATAACATACAAAGGATTGTGTTGGTAAAATTTGTATGGTTTGGCAATGAGTTTGGACCTAATCCTATAGGCAATGCAGAGCTTGTAAAGTTTCCATGAAAGTGACTGACATGTTCAAAATTGTTTTTAACAACTGTAAATAGAGTGCAGAATATTTTAGTGCATCTTATTTCTTAACTATTCTACCAACACCCAGTGATGTGCAATGATCAATTCTGAGATACGTATTTTAGTAAACATTTCATTTTAATTAATTGTACTAGAGTCACTATTGTTTCCATGCTAAAAACATCTTTCCACCCTTGCTTTATGACGTTCCTTCACGGTATGACAAATGATGCCCCAGGAAGTGCATATGAAACCAATCTTTAAAACTGAAGAATGAATGAAGTTGAGTGATTTAGAAGATATTACAGAGATGGAATTGACAGAAATTGGTGAGAATATAATATGAGGAAGGAGGAGCTATCAAGGATGACAACAGGAGTTCCAGCTTGGGAGAAAGGGTAAATGGTGAATTCATGAATTGAGATAGAGGAGGGGAAGAGTACAGAAACAAGTTCAATTTTAGTCATAATGAATTACCAAAATTCTACTGGTAGAATAGCAACACTGCTTTATCTGAAATATTTTAACTATTTGCCACCTAAGAACAGTAGTTCACAAAGTTTTCAATATATTTGTATTTTATAGCAGACAAGGTGATTGAAAATAAAAAAGATAAGCAAAGAATAGTATATATTTCAATTTACTCAATTACTATTTATTATGTAAAGGTCAAAGAATAAAAAACTACATCATCTAAATAATATGTTTATAATGTATGGATCTTGCCCTCAATATAATAACTAGATGCGAAGGAATATTTCAGCTCAATAAAATCAGTGCACTACAGAAGCAGTCTAATAATCCATAGTTACTCTCTGATTATGATTAGCCTTGGCCTGAGCCTACAAATAAATGCAAAACCAAGTTAAGAACTGTAAGTATGAAAAACAAATCTGACAAAAAACAAATCCTAAGCATCTTGCCTCAATTATAAAATATTTCAGACAAAAGTAGAGGTATAATAATTTTCTATTGAGTGTTACCAAAAGTCAATAGGCAAATAGATGACACTCTTGAAATACCCTGAATTTATTTGTGTATTATTTAATTTATTCTTCTCATATTTATGCCTCCCATGTGAAATATAGATTAAAGTTATTTTTGTGAATATGTCTAAACTATAACACATATTCATATGTCCTTGTTATTCATGCACATATCTATGATTCTACAGCTATATGTGACAGTTAATGCTGATACAGAAAGCTTTCGTTTTCTTGGCTCAAAGCATACAGTAATTCCATGCAAGTGATCTAATATGTTGAAAGAAATCTTTTTTAAAAGCTTGCTCAGTGTAATCTATTACTTTTGGTTTAATTGAACTTGGTTAATCTAAATCAGTTTGCAAATTTAATCTTTTTGTACATTAAAATGTGTCTAAAAACTTGAAAGGTAGTGGCATTGTATTTCCAACTGTCTGGTTACTATTTAAATATAGCAGACAAGAAAACGATGAAAGTAGACAAATCAAACTTAAATTAACAGAATCTGACTAAATTATTCCTATTAAAATAAATGTTTCATTATTTTCAAATGAACTTTTTGCTTTTAAATGATACTATGTGAAATTATTTATGATGTTTTCAGTGAAGGAATCTACATTTTATACCTTCCACTATAAGGAGTCTATAATGAATGAAACATTACAGACAAAGTGAAGTTCATTTCAAGGGCACTTTCCCACTGATAGACTGCTCACTGCTGACAGCAGATCAGTGACTCATAAAACTGCTATGCTGGTGTTCACTTGATACTCTAATGGTGATGCATCTACCTTGTTATCCTGTTCAATAATGATGCTAATATAGAGTGTGAAAATTCGCTAACAAGATCCACCTGAAGAAATGATTACCTCTCATAAAAATGTATGATTATGCCATTAATGATATTTTGAAAGGTTTAATGGATCCCTGGAATCCTACCCTGTAAATAGCCAAACTGCCACTCATTTTCTGAGGAAAAGTGGGTGAAAGTCAATCTTTGGCAAGGCTGTACAAAAGACAACCAACTTCTTTTAGATGTTAAATGCATTTGTCCTTGAACTCCAACTAGTTCATAAATATTTCCTTTGATAGATATTTTTCCTTCTCACATATTTCTTTGTGGTTAATGGTGTAAAACTTTTACTCTTTTAAATGTCAAATTATCATTTCTTATACATACTTCTTGACAATTGCTACTAAGTATATTGTTTAGAGTTATTTGCAGAGTAAAGCAAAACTATATAGCTACTATTCTATCAAAGTTTTATGTAAGGATTTGTTTCCTTAAATCAATTTTTGTTTTCAGTATGGCTGCATTATAATATGCTGCTAGAAGATTATTATGAAATGCCAAACATCTATTATGGTCCATATTGCTTTTCATAATAATATTTATTTGTCAAACACCTACTGTGAGTATTGCATTGTATTGCGTATTATAGCAGTATAAAGAGAAGACAAGCTCCTGACCCTGAGGAGACTGTCATCACTCTCCTGGCTGGGTAAAAGTAAAGGCCAATTCCTCTTGAAAACAGAAAAAGGATAAATAAAATGCAAATGAATGTAAACAGTGGTTATTGGGGATTAAGAGTGTACTTACCTTGATGAACATCTAGGTGATATGTGAAATTGTTGAATTATTATATTGTATATCTTAAACTAACATAACACTCTGCTAGCACACTGGAATTAAAATAAAATAAAAATATTTTTTTAAAAAATAAAAGATATGTTATTATGATACATAAGTTCCTTGATACCTAAGTAGAAGGAAAAAAATCATGTATCTATTTTTCTAAACTCAAAATTTCATCTTTATTTTTCTACATTAGAGTAAACCTAGATCAGCCTTCAGTAATTTGGCTATTGGGAAATTAAGGTAGATCTGTATACAAATAAATGGATAATTTAGAAGAAAATTCTGTTTATCAAAATTAACCCCAGGAAAGGCTTACACAGATAAATTTTAATGGAAGAAATGAAGTTGTAAAGGAACTACTTCAGAAAAACATATCAGAGACAAACGGGTTCATTAAATAATTCTACCAAACGGAGACCAGTTAGAACATAAAAGATCAAAAACATTCAAATTCAGTTTACAAAGCAAGGATAAAATTGATACTAAAATAATAGACAGACTAATATTAATTATGAGTATTGAAAATATTCAAAATAAAATGAGTAGATTCCAAAACTACCAACAATACATCTTGTCTGTTAGGAAGTGAATGTTGTGTACCCCTTCCCAATATTTATGTTGAAGCCACAACTCTCAATGTGATGGTAGTTAGAGATAGAGCCTTTATAGAAATAATTAAGATTAAATAAGGTCACAAGGTGAGGACACTGATCCAATAGGATTAATGTACTTGTAAGAAGAGACACTAGAGAGCTTGTTCACTCTTTTGCCAGATTTAGTAAACTTTCCACCACTTGGAAAGTTTTCTTTTTTTTCAGGTGGCCACATCAACAAATATTCATGGAAGTTAATAAACATATGAGTTAACACATGAAGAATGGGTGTGGACAAGACAAGTAGAATGCATTCCTGACAGGAATAGCACTGTGAGAAAAAAAATATAGAAGCAGACCCACTAATGAGGACATTTGTATGGAGCAATGAAGGTATTTGGGAGGGAGGGGGGCAATCACTAAGTGTGGCCAGAAGAGACATATTCCTCTTTGTCCTTGAAACTGCAGGTCACAGACCCCCAGTGTTTAGGGATCTCTGAAGTGTCCAGTAGAGTTCCCAATAAAGAGATAACAACCCATCTTAGAGCTAGTTCACATAGGGTCATATGAATATTAGAGTATGACATTCTATAGCAATGTTTAACCTTCTGCATCACCAAGGGCAACCTTCACCATCTCTGAGCAATGGAGTCATCATGTTCTCATTCCTTACACACAATCCATTATTAAGTCATAGAATGCCATCCTTCCACATTTACTGTGATAGGTCCTAATTGAAGCCCTCCTCCTGACACTGCAGCTTCCTGGGGATCTCTGGGGCAAAGGCAGAACTACTACTGTCTGATGACATTCTCACACTGCGTGTATTACCAAGCACTTGAGCTTCTGCTGTTGTAGTAGTTAAACTTTATGTGGTAAATTACATAGGCTTTGCCCTTGTTTCAATGCTTGATTTAATTAAGGCTCTTATTTAGTAACCAATCCCAATGAAAATGTGGTCATTTTTTATTGATAACAAATACCTCATAAATATTTGACTCTGTGTTTCAGAAAAAAGCCCTAATTAACTTCATTCACTCATTCATTCATTCATTTCATTCATTCATTCATTCATTTAGTCATTTATTTCTTTGACAAATCTTTTTGAATACCAGCCATGTGTCAGGCAGTATTCTAACCACCATGGTAAAGAAAATAATAATAATAATAAAAAAGTCCATGGACCTTACATTACGGCGAAGAAGATAGAACATAAACAGAAATAAATAAACAAGACAATTTCCACTAGTGATAAATGCAATTAAGAAAATGACATCAGGTGATTAATTGGGGAAGGGCTGGGTGAAAAGGGCTGGGTTTAGATTAAATAGACATTTAGGTTAAATGGCCCAAAAAGACGTCTCTGAGAGGGCAGTACGGAACTTAGACCTGATATTTAGGAGTCAAGCATGTGATTGAAAATTGCCAAGCAAATATTTTAATTTCAAACTGAATAGAATGAGGTCAGATATGTAAGCAAGGACTGGCTCCTTTTGGTTCCATGTTTCCCAAATTTTGGTGGCCAGCCAGGGTATGGTAGGTATGTTTGGTCCAGAGAATACTAATGTGCAGGTCTTGTTCAGGTACTAATAAGCTCTTCAAAAGAATCATGAAGAATTCACTTTCCATCTATGGATAGTGTACAAAATGTAGAAATGTATTACAGATATGTACAGACTCCTAGTTTTGCCTCAGTGAGCACTCTGGCATCCAATTAAGCCACCTGACTGCTTTTATAATTATGTAATCAGTCTGCACACATTTAAAGCCGCAGATGAAACATTCCCAAATTACTCTACACTTTTACTTGAAATTAGTGCATATTTTAAGCTGAAGCTTGGTGCTAGAAAAGGCTCACTTTATCGCTATCAAACAAAATTAAAAGGGACAGTATTTATAAAGGTAAAAGAAAGTGAAGAGCTGTTTTATCCAGAGAATTCAGTTAACATAAAGATCCAATCTAGGTAATTTATATGAAAAGCCCAATTTCTCAAATTATATGTTTAATTGTCAGTTCTTCACTTGTCTTGGCAAATGCAACAAGCCAGTCTAGTCATTTACACTGGAAATCTTCTATAGTTGTTTCTTCATATTTTCAAACAGTCCATGGATTTTTAAAAATTTGCCAGAAATATATATTTATATGTATTTTGTCAAATAATGGAATGTTTAGAAACATCTAAATGACAAGCTATATTTTTAGATGTGATTTTCACATCTGATAGCTTATACTTATAACTTCAGTGTTTTAATGACACAAAATAATGATATAGTGACTGAGGAGTTAGTTTCAAATACAAACTGCCAGCTATTCCTGTAATAGAGAGAAGCTGTTTTTGGCATCATAAAATGACAATGTTACAATCGGAATGAATACTGAGTTTATATAATGTTTTGAAACTTTCCTAAAGGAAATTATTTTAAAATCTAGTTGTATGAAATTTATTTCATATTAAATACTGGGTTTTCTTTTCTTCCATTGGGTCTATAGGTCATCAAACAAGTTAATAATTTCTCTTTTTTTTCCATTTTTAGGCATATTTGAGCATAGAATTTGAAAGTATAGAGAATAGTAAAATTAACCTTTTCCCCAGTTTCCACAATAAACAATGCATGGCAAAACCTGCTTCATGAATATCCATGTACATATATCTCTCCTACCCTCCCTGGATTGCTTTGAAACAAGTCCAGGAATCATATAATTTAATCTATGGATTTAAGTTCCTGAAAGATACACCAAAAGGGCCACTCTAGGAAAGTGCAGGATTTTTTTTTCCCTTGAGTTCCCTTTAGCTTTTCTTTCTTAGTGAATAAGGCTAGACCAGACTTGAATGAGACTAATTAGACTCTCAAATCCATTCTTCTTTCTCTTAAAAATCAGTCCAAAATTTCTCCTGGGTCATCCTGGTTCCTTAGTTCTGTAGGAGTAAAAATATTTCTCAACCATAAGGCACAGCCATCCCGAGTTCTTAGTACCTCACTGGATAAGTGAAAGCAGAAAGAGAGAGAGAAATTGACCCAATGGTCTTTTCCATACTTCAAAGGTCACCAGGATTTGCCCCTTTCATGTAGTTTCCCCAAAGTTCTAACATCTTATTCCAATGCTATGAAACTAGAACCTCAAGAGGAGAATGTCTTCTCCTCTGTGAGTAGTTATTTTATGATGAAAAAAATCTCATTTTATTTCTCAATCTTTTCATTTCTCTGGGATCATTTTTAATTTGTCTCTATCATATTTCTTTGATTCAAGTTAAGAGCATCCTTCCTGCAGAAATTTCAGTTGTCAGTAGGAGAATTGGGATGTGAGAAAGAGAGAAAGGTGAGGGGCAGTTTATACTCACACAAGTGAACATTTGAATACAGATTTACTGAAATAATACTGTCAGTTGTTGGATTACCAAGAGTTGTTGCAGGTTCATGCGTATAAAATTAATCCTCTTTTCAATCTAGTATTCTCCAAGGGCTATAAGACATGTCCTCCCAAATCTTTATCTACCATTATAAAGTAGCTTATAAACCTTTATAACAGTGCTTATCTCATTTTATTGTCTCAACTCAATACAGAGAGGACAGAAGTTAGTCTTTCCTCATAAACAAGGTAATATATTTATAAAAAAAGAAAAAGTTCTGAGAATTATATTAGGATAATAGAGAGGAATGCCCTCAAGAAGTTGGAAAGAGGAGGGAGGGGCAAGATGGCGGAAGAGCAGGGTCCCCGAGTCACCTGTCCCCACCAAATTACCTAGATAACCTTCAAACCATCCTGAAAATTTACGAATTCGGCCTGAGATGTAAAGAGAGACCAGCTGGAACGCTACAGTGAGAAGAGTCCGCGCTTCTATCAAGGTAGGAAGACGGGGGGAAAAGAAATAAAGGAACAAAAGGCCTCCGAGGGGGAGGGGCCCCGGAGGAGCCGGGCTGAGGCCGGGGCGAGTGTCCCCAGGACAGGAGAGCCCCGTCCCGTCCGGAGGAGCAGGAGCTGCACCAACCTTCCCGGGCGGAAAGGGGCTCGCAGGGAGTTGGAGCAGGACCCAGGAGGGCGGGGATGCCCTCGGGCTCCCTGGGACACTAACAGACACCTGCGAGCGCAGGGGAGTGCTCCGAGCTCCCTAAGGGCTGCAGCGCGCACGGCGGGACCGACCGGAGCAGCTCGGAGGGGCTCGGGCGGCGGCTCCGCGGAGGGGGCTGCGGGGCGGGAGCGCGAATCCCACAGAGCAGGCCCCGGAGCACAGGGCGCCGGGACACAGCCCAGGATCCGGCCTCCCCCGGGACAGGCAGAGGCCGGGAGGGCCCAGGACAGCGAGGACGCTCCTGCCCCGAGCTGAGCAGATCAGCGGCCCCGCCCGGAGCCTCCAGGCCCTGCGGACGGAGAACCGAGAGCCCCGAGCCCGGTAGTTCCTGCGGAGGCTGAATCCAGGCTTCCAGAGTTGCCGTAGCAACTGCTGCTGTTCCTCCTGGGGCCTGGCGGGGTAAACAACCCCCGCTGAGCCCGGCAGCAGGCAGGGGCAGAGCAGCTCCCCCAAGTGCTAACACCTGAAAATCAGCACAGCAGGCCCCTCCCCCAGAAGACCAGCTGGACGGACCAGTGATACTCCCCCGTGTTCCAATACAACTTGTTTTTGGCCACTCTGCACTGAGCAAAATGACTAGAAGGAAAACCTCACCTCAAAAGAAAGAATCAGAAACAGCCCTCTCTCCCACAGAGTTACAAAATCTGGATTACACTTCAATGTCAGAAAGCCAATTCAGAAGCACTATTCTACAGCTACTGGTGGCTCTAGAAAAAAGCATTAAGGCCTCACGAGACTTCATGACTGCAGAATTTAGATCCAATCAGGCAGAAATTAAAAATCAACTGAATGAGATGCAATCCAAACTAGAAGTCCTAACGACGAGGGTTAACGAGGTGGAAGAACGAGTGAGTGACATAGAAGACAAGTTAATGGCAAAGAGGGAAACTGAGGAAAAAAGAGATAAACAATTAAAGAACCACGAAGACAGATTAAGGCAAATAAATGACACTCTAAGGAAGAAAAACCTACGTTTAATTGGGGTTCCCGAGGGCGCCGAAAGGGACAGAGGGCCAGAATATGTATTTGAACAAATCCTAGCTGAAAACTTTCCCAATCTGGGAAGGGAAACAGGCATTCAGATCCAGGAAATAGAGAGATCCCCCCCTAAAATCAATAAAAACCGTTCAACACCTCGACATCTAATAGTGAAGCTTGCAAATTCCAAAGATAAAGAGAAGATCCTTAAAGCAGCAAGAGACAAGAAGTCCCTGACTTTCATGGGGAGGAATATTAGGGTAACAGCAGACCTCTCCACAGAGACCTGGCAGGCCAGAAAGGGCTGGCAGGATATATTCAGGGTCCTAAATGAGAAGAACATGCAACCAAGAATACTTTATCCAGCAAGGCTCTCATTCAAAATGGAAGGAGAGATAAAGAGCTTCCAAGACAGGCAGGAACTGAAAGAATATGTGACCTCCAAACCAGCTCTGCAAGAAATTTTAAGGGGGACTCTTAAAACTCCCCTTTAAGAAGAAGGTCAGTGGAACAATCCACAAAAACAAGGACTAAATAGATATCATGATGACACTAAACTCATATCTGTCAATAGTAACTCTGAACGTGAATGGGCTTAATGACCCCATCAAAAGGCGCAGAGTACCATGGACTTTCTTCAGAGACTTAGAACAAATTATTTTAAGATTCGTGTGGAATCAGAAAAGACCCCAAACAGCCAGGGGAATTTTAAAAAAAGAAAACCATATCTGGGGGCATCACAATGCCAGATTTCAGGTTGTACTACAAAGCTGTGTTCATCAAGACAGTGTGGTACTGGCACAAAAACAGACATATAGATCAATGGAACAGAACAGAGAACCCAGAAGTGGACCCTGAACTTTATGCTCAACTAATATACGATAAAGGAGGAAAGACGATCCACTAGAAGAAAGACAGTCTCTTCAATAAATGGTGCTGGGAAAATTGGACATCCACATGCAGAAGAATGAAACTGGACCACTCTCTTGCACCATACACAAAGATAAACTCAAAATAGATGAAAGATCTAAATGTGAGACAAGATTCCATCAAAATCCCAGAGAAGAACTCAGGCAACACCCTTTTTGAACTTGGCCACAGTAACCGGAGAAGGACAAACAGTGTATGTTCTCATTCATTTGGGGAATAGGAATAATAGCGAAAGGGAATATAAGGGAAGGGAGAAGAAATGTGTGAGAAATATCAGAAAGGGAGACAGAACATAAAGACTTCTAACTCTGGGAAATGAACTAGGGGTGGTGGAGGGGGAGGAGGGCGGGGGGTGGGGGTGAATGGGTGACGGGCACTGAGGGGGGACACTTGATGGGATGAGCACTGGGTGTTATTCTGTATGTTGGTAAATTGAACACCAATAAAAATTAATTTATAAAAAAAAAAAAAAAAAAAAAAAAAAGAAGTTGGAAAGATGAGAAATGTGTCATTCTAAGAAATCATGCCCCAATGGATAAGAATAGAGAAGAGAAAAACAGTCATTAAAGAGCAGCTTCTGGGTGTGTCATAGCAGGCTGATCCTTGCCCAAAGGCACAGGCATAATAAATAAGAACTATCTCACACAGGGGCAGGTGATTAGTGTGAGAAAGTCAGTGAAGTAAGCATTGTCTATGCCTACTTGCACTAATCAAGGCTCTCTCAAAAACAATCTGGTCTACTTGGAGGAGATATGGCATTCTCAACCCCAATGAGCCAACAGAATCTTGCAGAGGTTATATGACTTAGCTCTCAGACATACAGCTATCTGTTATCAAAGCATAATTAAGAATCCAAATCATAATTAAAAAAACAAATAAAAAATACATGGAGACAAATGAAAATGATAACATAATGGTCCAAAATCTTTGGGATGTAGCAAAGTGGTTCTAAGAGGGAAGTTTATAGCAATATGGGCCTACCTCAAGAAGCAAGGAAAATCTCAAATAAACAACTTAATATTATACCTCAAGGAAACAGAAAAGGAAGGACAAATGAAACCCAAAACCTATAGAAGGAATGAAAAAATAAGGTTTAGAGCAGAAATAAACCACAGAGAAATTTTAAAAAAAACAATAGAACACATCAATGAAATCAAGAGCTGGTTCTTTGAAAGGATCAACAAAATTGACAAACCTTTAGTCAGAGTCATCAAAGAGAAAGAGGGATAGTGAGGAAGAGAGAGGATTCAAATGAGCAAAATCAGAAATGAATGAGTAGGAAAAACAACCAACACCACAGAAATACAAAGTTATAAAAAATATTATAAAAAAATTATATGCCAACAAATTGAACAATCTAGAAGAAATGGATTAATTCCTAGAAACATATAACCTCCCAAAACTGAATCAGGAATATAGTGAATACTGAAAACCTGAACAAACCAATTAAATGAAATTTAATTAATTTAATTAAATGAAATTAAATCGGTAACCAAAATATTCCCAACGAACAAAATCCAAGACTTTACAGGTGAATCCTACCAAACATTCAAAGAACAATTAATGCCTCTACTTCTCAAACCATTTCAAAAAAAATATAAGAGGAAGGAAAGCTTCCAAATTCATTCTATGAGGTCAGCACTACTCTGATACCACAATCAGATAACAAAACTACAAAAAGAGAGAGAGAGAGAGAGAGAGAGAGAACTGCAGCCCAATCTCTCTCATGAATATAGATATAAAAATATTCAACAAAATATTAGCAAACTAAATCCAATGATGCATTGAAAAAAATCATTCACCATGATCAAGTAGGTTTTATTCCTGGGATACGAGTATGGTTCAATATTCAAAACTCAATCAATGTGATATATTGCATCAACAAGAAAAAGGTTAAAAACTATATGTTCATTTCAATAGATGCAGAAAAATCATTTGACAAAGTACAGCACTCATTCATGATAAAAACCTTCAACAAAATAGGTTTAGGTGGAACATACCTCAGCAAAATGAAGACAATATATGAAAATCCCATAGTTAATATCATACTCAATAGTGAAAAACAGAGCTTTTCTTCTAAGGTCAGAAATGAGACAACAACGTGCACTCTCGCTACTTTTATTCATCATTTTACTAGAATATTTAGCTACAAGATTCAGACAAGATAAAGGAATAAATTGGTAAAGAAGAAGAAAAACTTTCACTATTACAGATGACATGATACTCTGTACATTAAAAATCCTAAAGACTCTGCCAAAAAATTACTAGAATTGATAAACCAATTCAGTAAGGTTGCAGTGTACAAAATGCATATACAGCAATCTATTGCATTTCTATATACTAATAATGTAAAAGGAGAAGTTAAGAAAATAATCCCACTTATAATTACATCAAAAATAATGAAATACCTATGAATTAACCAAGGAGGTGAAATATCTATACTCTGAAAACTATAAAACACTGATGAAAGAAATTGAAGATAACACAGATGTAAAGATATTCCATGCTTGTGGATTGGAAGAACAAATATTGTCAAAATGTCCATACTACACAAATAAATCTACAGATATAATGCAATCCCTACCAAAACCAACAGCATTTTTTTCACAGAACTAGAAGAAAAATTTCTAAAATTTGTATGGAACCTCAAAAGATGCCAAATAGCCAAAGTAATCTTAAGAAACAAGAATAAGGGGGATCCCTGGGTGGCTCAGTGGTTTGGCACCTGCCTTTGGCCCAGTGCGCAATCCTGGAGTCCCGGTATCGAGTCCCGAATCGGGCTCCAGGCATGGAGCCTGCTTCTCCCTCTGCCTGTGTCTCTTCCTCTCTCTCTCTCTGTGTGTGTCTATCATAAATAAATAAATAAATCTTAAAAAAAAAAAAAGAAAAGAAACAGGAACAAGCTGAAGCTATCACAGTCCCAGATTTTAGCTTATACTACAAAACTGTAATAATCAAAATAATATTCTACTGGCACAAAACAGATACATATATCAGTGGAACAGAATAGAGAGCCCAGAAATAAATCCAAAGTCATATGACCAATTAATCTATGACAAAGGAGGCAAGAATAAGCAATGGGAAAAAGTCTCTTCAACAGACAGTGCTGGGAAAACTGGACAGCAGCATGTAAGAGAATGGAACTGGAACACTTTCTTACACTATACACAAAAATAAACTCAAAATGTATTAAAGATCTAAATGTGAGACTTGAAACCACAGAATTCCTAGAAGAGAGCACAGGCAGTAATTTCTCAGACACTGGCCATAGCAACATTTTTCTAGATATGTCTCCTGAGGCAAGGAAAACAAACACAAAAATAAACTACTGGGACTATATCAAAATAAAAAGCTTCTGCACAGCAAAGGAAACAATAAACAAAATGAAAAGGCAATGTACTTTTATGGGAGAAGATATTTGCACATGACATATCTGATAAGGGGTTAGTATACAAAATATATAAAGAACTTCTACAACTCAACACCAAAAACAATAATCCAATTAAAAGATGAGCAAAAGACAGATGACTAACAGACACATGAAAAGATATTCAACATCACTCATCATCGGTAACATGCAAATCATAATCACAATAAGATATCACCTCATACCTGTCAGAATGACTAAATTAAAAAACACAAGAAACAAAAAATGTTGGCAAAGATGTGAAGAAAAAAGAACCCTATTGCATTGTGGGTGGGAATGCAAATAGGTGCAGCCACTATGGAAAACAGTATGGAGTTTCCTCAAAAAATTAAAAATAGAATTACCATATATGATCCAGTAATTCCACTACTATTTACCCAAAGGATAAAAAAAAACATTAATTTGAAAAGAAATATACACCCCTATGTTTATTGCAGCATTATTTGTAATAGCCAAATTATGGAAGCAGCTCACGTGTCCATTGATAGATGAATGGATAAAGAAGACATTATATATATAGTGACATTATATGTATATATGTGTGTGTATATATATATACACACACACATACACACAATGGATTATTATTCAGTCATAAAAAGTGAAATCTTACCATTTGCAACAACATGGATGGATTTGAGAGTATAATGTTATGTGAAAAAAGTCAGAAAAAGACAAATACTATATGATTTAAGTCATATATAGAATTTAAGGAACAAAACAGATGAACAAAAAAAAAAAAAAAAGAGAGACTCCTAAATATAGAGAATAAATTGGTGGTTACCAGAAGGAAGGTGGGTGGAGGTATGTGTGAAATGGCTGACTAGAACTAAGAGTATATTTACAGTGATGAGCATTGAGTGATGTATACAATTGTTGGATCATTATATTTTATATTGTACACTTGAAACTAATATAATAGAGTATGCTAATCATACTGGAATGGGTGGATGAATGGATGCATGGATGGATGAATGAATGAATGAATGAATGAAGATAAACAAACAAATAAATAATTCAGGTCTGAATCCTTTTATCTCCTGTGTCTCTTTATCTAAATAGTTGTTCTCAACTTGTGGTTCTCAGATCTGCTCTCAATACCACCTGCAAACTGGCTGAGAATGCAAATTCTTGACCCTTGCTCCAGATCTGCTGAACCAGAAACTCAGAGTGGGGTCCAGCAATGTGCATTTTAGTAAGTGTTCCAGGTGATTCTAATGCATGTCAAAGTTGAGAACCACTATTCAAAGACCATTGCACAATGCCTTGCAAATAGGAGATTTTCAAGATATGACTATTAAACATTTTCCAATTGATGATTTTCTCACAATCTTATAAGATGCTGAGATTGTTTAAAACTGAAATATGTCTTAAACATCCTTTTCTGGGTTTGGTGGAATATATATAGAAAACCTAAAAGTTCCACCTTACAGATACCTCCATCGTTACACATTGTATTTTAATTAAAAGCCCACTGATAAGTAATCAAAGTATATCCTAATATAGTGTTTCTTTTGAGGGGATGAATTCTCACTGATGATAAATTGCTGTGTAGGTAATCCATTGCTGATAATTAAAAGTTAACCATAGTTAAGAAAACAGTGATGAGAATTGTTAATGCTCACATATTATGTATTGCATTGATTTAAACATTGCTTTAAAACATCTTTTTTTTCTAACTGATTGATATGTGTTTAAATAACTTGCGATGCCACTGATTTCAAAATGAAATTATGTAATAATGTTACCACATAGATTTTTATCATTTCCATGGCTTTTCTCCCATAAATCTCAAAACAACCATAGTAGCTCAAAGAGATGAAATGATTTCCCTAAAGTTACATGCTGATAGGTGAAAGAATTTGTGCAACACCAACATATACACACATAATTTAAAGTTTTCCTCCCAAATTCAATATCATACAGATGTTCCTTAGAAGGAGGAGGAGGGAGCAGCCCGTATGGTTCAGTGGTTTAACGCTGCCTGCAGCCCAGGGTGTGATCCTGGAGGCCCGGGATTGAGTTCCACGTTGGGCTCCCTGCATGGAGCCTGCTTGTGTGTCTGCCTCTCTCTCTCTGTGTGTCTCTTGTGAATAAATAAATAAAATCTTTAAACAAAAAAAAAAAGGAGGAGGAGGAGAAGAAGGACGGATGGGAGGAGAAGGGGAAGGAGAAGAAGGAGAAGAAGAGGGTGAGGAAGAAGAGGAGGAAGAGAAGGAACCTAACATTCTCTGAGGTTTAACTGTTGTCCAGGGATCTGGTTTTTCTGAGCTGGTTGCTATGATTGTTTATGGTGCTATCTTTGTGCTAAAACAATTCACAAAACCTACCGTGCTGCAAGAAATATGGGATTCATTTTCAAATTTTGCAAATAGGTTCTTAGCACTTTCTTTTGTGGGATTCCAAGTCAGAGCTGCCTGGGTGGCAGCTATTTTTTTATTTATAGTTACTTGAACTAACACGAATTCCAGACACTAAACATAGACTTAGTGAGAATATGCAAACACAATTTAACTTTTCCATAATAACCTTGGTTATGATTGGCCACTATGAAGTTACCTCTTAATCATATTTCCATACCACATTGCAGACTGAAAAAATGTCTTCCTACCAAATGTTAATATTTTACTTTTACTGATATGTTCCCTATTATCTCCAATTTCAATGATATAAATGATTTGAAAAATCATTGCTATGTTAGTTCTTAAGTGTTTTTAAATTTTCTTAGATAATATTTCAGAAAACCAGTATTATGATATCCAGTTATGAGTTTGCAATAGAATGTGCCAGACCACAGCTTTAGAAACCTGTAATCACTACACAAATGTTATAAAATAAAGTCATTTATGAGGTCATGAGATTTTTCTGTATTTCTTATTTTAGTTTTGACAGTATTCTAATTTTAATGGGACTTTCAGTCTGTTAGAAGCTATCAGAAAGAAATGTATTCCAATGAAATATGTATATATGTGTGTGTGTAATATATATATATATATATATATATATATATATATATATATATATATTCCATTGGCATATATATGTGTGTGTGTGTGGCATTTAAAAAAAAATAAATATCCAAAATGGCTTCAGAGTTCCCAAAAATACTATTTGGGGATTGACTACAAATAAAACTACAAATTATATATATACAAATTATATATATATATATATATATATATATATATATATATATAAATAATTTAATTATTTATTTGGAGAGAAAGATAGAGCAGGAGGTGCAAGGGGAAAAGGGAGAACCAGGCTCCCCACTGAGCAAGGAGTCCTACTCAGAGCTCTATCTCAGGATCCTGGAATAATGACCTGAGCCAAAGGCAGATGCTTAACTGACTAAGCCACCCAGTAGCCCTTAAAATTCTATTTTTATTTTACATACTACAAAAGACCTGCAATAACATGGCCAGCATACAATAGATAAGCAAAAGATCTCTACTCTTTGATTTTGATAAACATGACATGAATTTCTGTTTTAATGATGCTTTCTTAAATTAATATTCAAATTTGTTGGCATTCCTTGTCATGTGCATCAACTGACAGCACAGAAAATATGTCAAGGAGCATTCAGAGCACCTGGAAGAAGGCAAACTTAGATTCTAAAAATAGTTACAGGTAATCCACCAAGAGTCAGGAAAATACAATATAGTGTAGTAAGAGGCTGAAGGGATTATGAACACTGCTTTTTCAATTTATAGGTGGCTGAACTGAGGCCCATTAAACTAGATAACTTGCCTAAGGTCACAGATGACTCTTTAAAATTTCTTGGGTCATATTTCAGAAAATCAATGACTCTGTGGCCTTGGACAGGTTCTCTAGTTTAATATATATCATGATATAGTTTAGTGTCACAGCAAAGACATTCTTGATGCTCAGAAATAAACAGGGCTCAAAAAGTATTCATTATTTATCATATGCCTGAATTGTATTCTACGATTATCTTCTTTATATACTCACTTTTGTCCTCTCAATTTATTTTCCATTATTAATATAAAATAACAATAAGAATAGCATTTCACGGAGGACCCATTAGCACCAGTCATTCTATATATAATTATTTCAAATTTTTACTAATATGCAAAGTAGACGAACTTGTTAATGAAATATAGCCAAGCATAAGATATACTAAGTTAAAGGAAGGGAAAATTCCATGGTATGAAAAGACTGTCAGCATAATTAAATCTATAAAAGTATAGAACTAATGCCAATCACTTGGTGAACTACAGTTACAGGGCAGAATGTAAATGCTATAAACTTTGGCCACTTAAAAATAGTAATACAATTAATATACAGTATGAGAAAGATGAAGAAAAACATGGGGAGTTAAATTATTGCTTCATATTTCATATTTCAAAGAAATAGACCAAGTTGGATACTTTATACTTCATATTTCAGAGGGAATATGTCCCAATTAATATGAATAAATCAAGAAATAGAAACGTATATGTATTATTTAAATTCATCCATATTATTCAAAGCTATGCTTTATTTAAAGCATAGTTAAGCTATATTATTTAAAGTGGCAAAGAATACCAGGTGATAAATATGGTGGATTGACTTGCTCAACATTTATATATTTTTAAATGCCTTTCTATAGTAGAGAGAACAGATAACTGAAATCTAGATTTCCCCGACTTACACATGTGAGGGTTCCAGGTGTGTATGAGCATCCACCAGACATATCCATTCGCTGATATGGACATGGAAGTGAGAAAGAGAGAAGTGGAATGCAAAGCGTCCATTTCCTGACAGAGATCACAATGCAACCAGTGTGGCCCAGGAAAAAGCACCAGCCACAAGGGGAATGGCAGTTTTCTTAAATGTGATAAACTGAGTGCCATGGGAACATCTTTCTGTTTCAGTAGTTTCCTTAAACATTACCTCGGGTTTCTCAACCACAATCATGGATGAATAGTGCAAACCTAGGAGAAAACAACTCTGCCCAGAGCCTGATTTTCTAGTCTTTCCAACAATAACACAAACCACTTAAGTACCTGGTAGCAAATCCTCTTCTCTAATCAGTACCTGCAATACTGATCCTATCTCTCTCCTTTTCTCTCACCCTCTCTCCTTCTTTGCCCCTCTCCTTCTCTCCCCCTTCTCTTCTATCTCTCCTCCCCTTTCATGTCTCTCTCTTATATATAGATCCACATACATGTGTGCATCCCATGGAGCAAAAGATGGCTACAAAGAAAAATATAAAATAAAATAGTGGTATTAAGATTAAGAACAATAATTACAAAACTACAGTCAAGTGGGATAAATTCACTTTGTGTTATATTAGATTTTTAAAAATATATGCAATCATAACAAGGTGATTCTAAAAGGGTAAGGCCAAGGCGCCTGGGTGGCTCACTTGGTTAAGCAGCCTACTCTTGATTTTGGATCAGGTCATGATACTCAGCATTGTGGGATTGAGCCCCATGTCAGGTACTGCACTCAGCACAGAGTCTGCTTCTCCCTTGCCCTCTGCCCCTCCTTGTACAAATAAATAAATAAATAAATAAATAAATAAATAAAATATTTTTAATTTAAAAAAGGATAAAGCCATGCAAAGAGATATTAAATATAAACAAAATGTCAGAAGTTGATAAAATAGATACCAGATAAAGTTAATTGCAAAACATAAATTAGCGACACTTCAAAAGATGATAAAAATTAAATGCCATGATCAATCTTTAAGTGTCAGATAACAGAAAACCAAAATACAAATACTAAAAATTACTGTAAGTACAAGAAATTCAGAAACAAAATAGTAACAAGAAACTCAAATTTTGCCACTCTCTAGGCCATGTCAGCAAATTTTTTCTGTAAAGGGCCAGATAGTAAATATTTTAGGCTTTGAAGGCCACAGTTTCTGTTGCAAATATGCAACTCTGTCAGACACACTATATAAATAAACAGGCTTTATTCTAATAAATCTTTATTTATAAAAACAGATTGCTGGTGGGTATGCCCACTGACTGAAATTTGCCAACATCTGCTCAAGATCACAACTGATTATGTAAGCATATAGAGGATCTGAAAAATATTACTATATTGATCCAATTGATAGAAATTAACCATAGTTCCATGTAAACAGACAATACACTTTCTTTACAAAATTTTGCAATGTGGAAGCAGTTGCTACCATTTATTAAATACTTTCTATGCATTTGGCACTAAGAAATTCACATACATCAACTCATACAATTTACTATTTTTATGCCCATTTCATAGGTGAAACACTATGGTTTAGGTTAAAAAGAAGTTCCTACATTATCCCCCACTACTCTTTGCTTGTTCCTTATATTCCACTTAAACATGTTTTAAATATAATGGAAAGTTTCATGTTTCCATACCTTTACCCTTGCTGTTCATTCTGGTTATACTGCCCATTCCTTGAATTTCCAACATCAAATTTCTACCCTTATCCAATATCCAGTGTGATGATATTTCTTCCATGAAACTTTCCCTTTTCCATTTCAAGCTAAATAAAGTAACATCTGTTCTCCTACACACTCAGAAGGCCTTGCTCTCTTATTGCAGTTATGTTATCCTCTACATTGTTATTTATGCATATGTGTTCTTTCCCCACCTTTTTCTAGAAACTATTAGATATGTGAAGTTATTCTAATTTGAACTTTTAAATCTTTAATGTCATAACAGAAATACCATGTGCAAAGGAAACATTCATATATGAATTGAATGTACCATGTTACTTTTCTTTTTCATAATGAGTTACATATAATTTTTCAATATTTATCAGATGATTATTTTAGAGACATTTTTAGAATTCACTCAAAAGTGAGTAAATCAACTTATCTATTGATCAATTGCTAGATATAGGCACATACATATAAATATGATGGGTAAGGTTTTTTATAATGGGTAAGTTTTATATGTATATTTGTATTATGTACATATATAATACAATTATGGACAAGGATAATTATGGTTAAAGATGGTATTTCTTTCAGGAATGTTTGAATCTTCTATAGCCAGTATCACAATGCCTTTTGAAAGTCCCATGATTGTGTATATATACTTTTCCACATTGGGAAGGAGAAAATATAGTAGAAGAAGGACCCAGGAGCTACCTGTAACTCAGTTGAATTAAGTAGTAAAAGAAAGAGACATTCTTAGGTTGGGTTCCCTCTTGGGCCAGAACTTCCTCTGGAAAGTTTCCCATCAGAGAATCAAGTGGTGGCAACCCCAGACCCATGATGATCCCACTAACGTGTTGCTGTAGCATTTACAAACTGTAACTAATTCTCCACATAGTTTTTCTGTGAGGCAGCCATTCCAACAGATGTAAAAAGCTCTCTGTAAACAATTTTAGCAGTCATGTGTAATCACAATACATTATGTAACAGATGTGCCCAGGAAATTTAATTTGAGTGAAGAGTGAGGATTCATTGAATTCAGTAGAATAGCTTATGACTGAATGAGAGGTTTCTGCAAAGCTACCAAAGTTTCTTCAGGAGAAGCTTCCCCCACTGTATTTTTCTGGACTTAGAGGTAAATATAGTTCTTCTATGTTGAAAAAGAAATTAAAATGTTTGCTTATCATTATATTGTTGGTAGTGGCAGTTAATGATTTCTGGCTTGTAGACTGGCCATACTCTCACTCTTAAAACAATCATTTTCTTTTACTATCCTCTATTTGTACCAAAGAGTAAGAAATATTGTAAGGAAGCAAAAATTTTAAATTAAAAAACTAGAGAGAGAGAGAAAATTCACTATTCCCTATTCTCAAATATGAAAGCCAAACCTCTGGTAAATTGCAAATGGTTTATACAGGCTTTCAAGAATCTCAGTGCTGGAAATGAGCTCTAATGAGCAGGTCAGAAGGTTTACTTAAAATGAAGGGGTTTTAGTGAGTTGTTCTTTTTAATCTCTTTTTTCCTCAAGGCACTTCATAAACATTAGCTCATTAATCTCACAACACCTCCATGACACAGGTTTGATGAAAGAAGCCAGTTATCTGCCTTGACTTTCTAAAGGAAGATGGAGCACAAGCATTTCTTTTTTGCAGGGAAAACTATCTTGACCACACTATGCCCCAGGGGGAACTGGTATGCCTCTGGATCTATAAAAACAAGAACAGAGAATTTCATGTTTTCCTCTAAGGAGTAATATCCTTGAGGTGGAGACAGATGTGGCCTTTACCCTTAGTCCTGTAGTACACTGACTAGAAAATGCTAGACAGGCAGTTTAGAGAGTGGATTGTGCTAAAAAATATTTTAGGAGAATACGATGAAAAGTTGTGAGTAGGAGCCTATGGATCCAGTGGGGACAGAACAAATTCTTCTCTGTGTTCTTTACTTGTCAAATAGTGAATGATGAAACAGGAAGGGATTTTTTTTCAGTCATCTCTGGATGACTGGTAGATCATACCTTGCATACTAACTCTGAGTGGGAGAAACTTACTCCTCTGAAAGAGTATGTGACATGGACTTGGGGGCCCTAACCAGTCTCAATAAGAGCAGTGGTGCTGCTATTGGAAAAGGAGAGTGGAGTTAACGTACAAGTTTCCCTTGATTTTCCCAATCACCCATTTTAAGATAGAAGAAGGAGCTCACCCAAAGTCACACAGCTGGTAAAATCTGGGTCTTTGATTCCTAGTCTGGTATTTTGCCAAATCATTCACTTGCAAATAAGAAATCTATATGTAAAAATGCAATGGCTTAACTGTGTTTGCAAACAAAATATATCAATTCTGCTTCACAGAACAGAATTTAATAAAGCACAAGGAAGAGTCTACTCTCTTATACCATTTAGAATGACAGGATCTGGGTAATAATAATAAGCATAGTAAATACAAATAACATTGTCACCATTCATGGGATGCCTGGGTGGCTCAGTGGTTGAGCCACAGCCTTTGGCTCAGGGCATGATCCCAGGGTCCTGGGATAGAGTTCCACAACGGGCTTCCCTCAAAGAGCCTGCTTCTCCCTCTGCCTATGTATCTGCCTCTCTCTGTGTGCCTCTCATGAATAAATAAATAAAATCTTAAAAAAAAAAAAAACACTGTCACCATTCAGAATAGCAGAGTAACTAATAATGATATTAACAACTAACAACAGTGAGCAGCATTTACTAGACATATGTTTGCCTACAGAATTCTATGTAAATTATTGCAATAAATAAAGTGCATAAATCAAATGTATAGTATGTTAGATGTTGATATAGGCTGAGCAGAGAAGTAAGGCGAATGCAGAGTAGTGCTTGTGTGCTTGTGTGTGTGTGTGTGTGTGTGTCTCTGTGTTAGGTATTTTCAATTAAAAAGTGTGGCCTAGGCAGGCATATATACTTAAGCAACTTTATTAATACTAAAAAGATGATTAAACCATATACCTACACTCAAGGAGATCACAGTCATATGGAACACCAGAGACATAACACCATAATCATAATTTGGTATGGAAAGTGCTAGATGGAGTATTTATAAAATGCAGCTGGGAACAGATAGGACGGAGCATTTAACTTTTTTAAGTAAAAGATTTGATCTCAGAACTGAGATATATATAAGAAAACAAAGTCATTTCAGGCAGAAAGAATAGCATATAGACATTCTGGAAAGAGCAGGAAGGGCAACATGGCAAAACACTGGGTGATAGGGGGAGATGAGTGAAAAAGAGATAAGATAGGGAAGGCAGGTTGGAGCCAAATCATGGCCCCTAATAATATCTAGGATTTTCTGAACACTTAATGACATTTACATCAAAGTACATGTGTCAGCCTCATTTAACTTTCTTAACATATGTATGAGTTTAGTATTGTTAGTATCCCCTTTTTACAGCGGAGGAAACTGAGGCATTGGAAGTTAAGTAAGTTGCCTAGGGTCATTCTTTTAAGAAGGGGTAAGGCCTGGATTCAAACTAAGCATCACTGATTCCAGAACCTGTCTTTTAGCTTCCTATGCCATCCCTTCATGATCCCTGCTATCAGTCAGCCACAGAGCAAGTGCAGTGTGGAGGGAACATTACGGACCAGAAGCTAGAATCCTGGCTCCTCACATCAGCTTTTCCATAACATATAGGAATCTTTGTGGTACTCAGTTTCACTATCTATAAAGTAGAAAGATGCTAAGGCTCTTTCCATTCTAGTTTACGTGACCCCTCTGTCAAAAGTCTTGCTTGTTTTTTGTTTCCAAATAAAGAAATGTCTTTTTTTCCATACCTATCTTACAATGGCATGAGTTCTAAGAGGCCAAATAAAGAGAATTTGCTCTTCCTGCAAAGTCCACACACCTGCCTCATGGCACTCTGTCAGTTTTCTGCTCTATGGCAATACCTCAGTTTTCAGTTCCCTCAGGTGGTCACAACTCAGCTGACCCCAGTGCTGCACTGTCCTCTGCTGGAGACAGCCTCAAAGCCCTGCTCTTTCCTCGGGGAGGAAGCTCTGTGCTCCCTATTCCCTGAAGCAGAGCAAAAACCAGCCTGTGGCTTTTTAAAAGACCCTTCACTGAAGGTTTAGAGATAAGGAGAGTATAACACACTGAGTAGCATCAATTGGATAGCAGACTCCAAACCCTGTCCCTGCATGGGCCTCTGGACCTTCAATTCAAGTCAGAAACTCCCAACTTGCACCACAGAGCCATTGGTTTCCTCTTACCCTGGTTCCTAAGGATGTCTTTACTTTCGAGCTCAAATATGCAATTTTTAATTATGCTACTCCATATAATATTTTTGGAAGGAAGCTCCAGCTCAGCTTGCCATGTTTTGACAATCCCTGAATATGGTTTTAAGTTCAACGCATACTCCAAAAATTGTTTATTGTAGTTCAGAGGTTAGGAGCTCTATCTTTATTTCACCTCAAATTCTACTGTATTAAATGTCAATTCCTTCCACATGGATAAAGTTATTCAAAATCCACTGAAATACTTTAAAAGTATATTCAGCAATAGTTTTCTTCCCTTTTCTCCCCCTTAGCTTTGGAAACACTTCTGATTTAAAGTAATCGTAAAAAGCATAAAAAGAGAAACTTAAGTGGTCTAAGTTAAGCAGTCATGTTGAGAGAGAGCACAAGCAGGGGGAGCAGCAGGCAGAGGGAGAGGAAGAAGCAGACTCTCCACTGAGCAGGGAGTCTCACCTGGGGCTCGAGCCTAGGACCCTGGGATCATGACCTGAGCTGAAGGCAGATGTTTAACTGATTGAGCCACCCAGGCAAATTAAAATTAATTTTAATTTTTAAATATTACATTCTGAGTATGCAAATATAAATGAAGAAAAAAAGAAAGCCAGCGTAGTATACAAGGTCTTCTATTAAGTGTGTTGGTTTTTAAAGTACATGTATAGAGGCACCTGGGTGGCTCAGTTAAGTGTCCAAACCTTGATTTTGGCTCAGGTCATGATTTCAGGGTTGTTAGATCAAGCCCCTCATTGGGCTCCACACTGGACTGAAGCCTGCTTAAGATTCTTTCTCCCCCTCTGCCTCTGTTCCTCCCTCATTTCCCTCTCTTAAAAAAAAGCACACGTACAAAACATGAAAAGGAAAAGTCCACATCCAAGAACAAATAAACAGGAGTATTATGATACTCCAAGCTTAGTCTGAGGAATGTTAAAACCCAGAATGAACTAAGACTTACAAAAAATGGCACAGAACTAAAAGAGCTTTATTTTAACTATGCTTTAAGAAGAAGAAGAAGAAAAAAGGAATAGCCTCAGTGTTTGGAACAGATAGTCTAATGCTAACAGATGATAAAAAGAAGATAAAACAATTGGACTTTTCTCTACCTAAGAAAAAAAAATCTTCAAACTGGAAACAACCAAGTAAAACAGACTAGAAAACCAAACAGTAAATGATAAGACTTTCTAGATATTTTAGATAAATTTTTATCAATAGGGCAATTATATTTCAAACTTTATCTATGGACAATATTGAAGTAAATGTGTCAAGTACAAGAATATGAGCAAGTGTTATCCTTATTTTGAAAAGACAGAAAGGAAATTTAAGGAAAAATATCTCATTCAACATCAGGTAAAACTCTAGATTAGTTGTCAGTGATTGAGCAGATGGATTCTGGGTACTAAAGAAAACAATATACTGGTAATCAAGGGTATTAACATCAGTTTAGGTAGAAGAAGTTATGTTAAAATAACCGTATTATTTTTTTCACATAGTTATGATACTGGTAAATCAGCGAAAGAGATCAGCATTGTTCTTGTTAAATATAGAAAGTTGGGACACCTGGGTGGCTTAGCGGTTCAGCGTCTGCCTTTGGTTCAGGGCGTGATCTTGGAGTTCCAGGATAGAGTCCTACTTCAGGTTTCCTGCATGGAGTCTGCTTCTCCCTCTGCCTATGTCTCTGCCTCTCTCTTTCTCCCTCTGTCTTTCATGAATAAATAAATAAAATCTTTAAAATATATATATATAAAGTAAGGAAAAATGGGGAGAAGCAGGAAGGGGACAAGGAAAGGAGGAAAAAATGAAGGGAGAAAAAAAAACCTATTATTGTGGATCCAGAAGGAAGAACTAAAATTAATTAGTAAAGTTACTATGAAGGACACTTTGGGTGAGTAAAGAGAAGGAAACAACATTTAAGTTTTGAATCCTTACCAGGTGTTACATGGGGGCAATTATATATCTTATTACAACCAGCTCCAACAACTTTATGAGGTAGGCATTTTATCTCTTTTTTTCTAGATGAGTGGTTTAAAGTCTGAAAAGCTTTCCATATGTGCCAAGTAGAAAGCGACAGAATCAGGATTAATAACATGTCTCTTCAACTCCACAGTTCTGGCACTTTGTTCTTCATCACCGTGCCTCAAAGCAAGAAAAAGTCTTCTCACCATAAGAGAAGGCCACCAGAGTCAATAGGATTTATAATTCATTTGATGTGAGAAGTAGAGGATGGGGAGGAATCAAAATGACTCCCAGGTTTCTGACTTGCTGACAAATCTAGTCATCCTTTACAATTAAAAAAAAGAGAGAGAGAGATACCACCATCATTTTGTATCATTTTGAATACATACATTTATCAAATCAAAACATTACATACCTCAAATTTAACTGATGTCATATGTGAATATGACATGACATATAAATAAAGCTAAAAAAGAAAAGAGATGGCTACCAGTGGAATGGTCTGCTTTCTGAGGAGAGGAACTTACTGGGAGTATTTTGCCTGAATGGCCAGTCAGAGGAAACAAAGAAGAACTTTTCGAATAGGGTAAGGAACTAAACTAAATGCCATAAAGAACACTTCTAACTGTAAGTTGTTATATTTCTGTGATTGTCCTTTTATTAAGGACTCTTAGCTTCCTTACTGTCATAACCCTTCTAGAATATTTACCTTGTCTAAGATTAGCTTGTTAACCAAAAGAAGCAGTAAAATTTCAGTAGAAGTATGTTGGGAAAGGAAAATCTCACCATCAAATGACATCATGTACATTGCCTACATTGCCTTGGTTGAACAATGTATGTTTTGATTCTAGCTCTGCTATGCTTCTCTGTGTGACTAATGGCAATGTGTGACTATTTACATACCTCCTTGTAACATTTATTACTAATTATTTAATTTGCAATTTAAAAAGAAGTTTTAGTGCACAATAGACTTTTTAAACCTTTCTGACTACATACAGAATAATATTTAACATACAAACCTGTATCATCTATTATATGCTCAATTTATAAGTCAAGACCTAAGTCACTGTGTGCTGGAACACAAAGAAAATATCAGAATCTCTTAAAAGACAGAGAAGAAAAAAAATCAATAAAAGTTAAGCTGCTACTTTGTCCTAAAAGCCTGAACTTACTTTTTAGCTGTGGATTATATGTATCAGTTCTTTTTGTATTAAAATAATAACTAATCTGCAAATGAACTCCACGTGTTTTACTTTTTAGCTTAATTCATCAGTTTTCACCTACCTAATCAGTTATATCTACCTAAGCCTGCCTCTTGTACAATTACTACAATTCTATTCTCCTCTTTCACCCCAGAAGATCAGATGGATATAACATTGGAGAAAATACTTCTGGAAACCAGGAAATGGCAAATTTTGTAGATGTTACAACAGAAATTTAAATTAACCAAGTTGGAAGTAAACTGGGCTCTAAAACTTTTCATATTCTATTTCAAGTTCGAAATCCATACTTATGAAAAAGATTCTGATCCCCAAAGGAAAGTGACACCACCTCTTTTTTCATATCCTTGAAATGAAGAAAGGGGAGATAAGTTTTTTGATACTGGAAAATAAACCATGTAATTCTAATCCCTGCTAGGCACCTTCCATACATTATCATATTTAATTATCACAATAACTCTAACAGATGAGGACGCTGAGAGGAGAGAAGAGAAGTTACTTGTCCCAATTATCAATCTAATTAGTGGTAAAGTTAGAATCTGGTCAGGAGGAGAACTCAAACCAGGGTCTTCTTTACCATTCAAAAAGACTTCATTATATGGAACTTAGCTATAATTTATCCATTGATTTAGCAATATGGTTTTTCTTTTCTTTCTGAAAGCCCACAAAACTGAGAAGAGGGAGGAAATTAGATTCTTGTGTAAGACATAAACAGAAGGGTTATAATAGCTCCAAAAACAAAACTGGCTCCAGTGGTATTCTGTTGGCAAAAATAACTGAAAAAGTAGGAAAGTGAGTGCCAGTTCAGAAGATTAGTATAGAGGGAGATCACAGCAAAGAGCTGAGGTGGGATTCCCTTGTCAAGAGTCAAGTGAGAGAGGCCCTGAGTGTGGCAGAGTCAGTGTTCTAGTTTCAGGTAAGGAGAGTGACAAAGATTAAGTCCATGCACAGGGTTCTGACTGCTTAATGGAGATACAGACCAAGTCTCAGGACTGGGCAGAGACCCAGAACCAACAGAAGAAAAAATGTTACCAGAGCAAGAAGGTATCAGTTCTACAATGGCATGAGAAGGCACAATGGGAAAGAAGCATTTGGTGAATGATCCAGAAATGTGACCTACTTTCGAGGCACATTAGTATGAAGACCTGGAGTCAAGATGGAGGTAAATCTTATGTGTGTGTGTTTGCAGGGCATTGGTGCTTAAGGAGAGAGGCACTGGTGCTAAAATCAGAGCTAAGACAAAAATAAAATCTATTTCAAATCTACTCCTAGGAAACCCTTTAAATCACCTAAAATATCTAGTGATATCACATGCTATAAGTCTTAGACTCACTGAACTAGAATAGAAGTGAAAGAAACATTCAACAATTTGAGCCAGACAAAAGCATTCTTGCTTGTCTTTACAATTTATTCAATTTGTTTTAATTTTAACCTCCCGTGATTTTTAAAATATGTTAATAGATTTGTTGGTTGTTAAAGGACTTAAATGCAATTATGGTGTTACAGCTTTCCTCATATTGAAATCTTAAATTTTAAATCAAATAGGTTACATGTGGTATTGCATCAATATGTCAAGACTGTCTCAGAGATAGAGGTGTGGTGAATTGTGGGAGCTGTCAGGAGTATAGTCTTCCAGGAGCTAGCTGAGGAAGGCTAAAATAGGGAAAATGAGGTGCCTAAGGAAGATGGATGGTTGATCACATTTGGTGGTGATAAATTTGGTCACAGTCTCTTTGAAGAGAGTAGAGCATCTTTTGTGGCTTTGGTAAAAGAAAGTTCTTGAATCACAAAGTAGTCCCCTATAATAATCATAGGATGCATCATTCTAGATACATTTGTTCTCCAACAATTGTATCACATCTATCATTTTCTCATCATATACAAAAATAAGATTATAAAGTAAAGGTAAAAAATGGGTAATCAACATGCCAAAATATGCACAGTCCAAATGAACATAGTGACTCGACAGATAAGGTACAAATTGTTTTTTTTGATTTCACATGTCATTTGAGAACTGGTTTTTAGCCAGAATTATTTTAATGGCTGATATAATTCAATATATAATTCAGGTGGATTTTGGTCAAGAAAAAAATCAGTCTGCTTTCAAAGATTAAACATAATGTACCAATTGGAATACTCCAAAAATGTGTGAAGGCATTTCAAAAAAAGAAATCCCAAAAATGATCATTGGAATTGGTGCTCTTAAAGAGAATACTCTTACAGAGCCCTGAAACAAAATCCTGCTTCTTAACAAACAAATAATGATTTTATGAAATGCTTCTATGATGACAACTAGTAAACTTTCCAAAAGCTTTCTCCGGTCACACCACAGGTAAATTATGTTCTCTCCTCTACTCTAGCCGTGCTGCAGGATTGTGAATGCCAGGAATGATAGACTTTCAACCTCTGTGAGTGACTGGACTTAATGGCAGCCTTGGCCAACTTCTACGGGCACACAGAAATGTTGTTCTTTCCCCTTCTTTTCCATATGTGCCATTATGAAGGGACTGCTTCCTTTTCCTGAATTTCTACATCATTGTTTATAGTCATTTGGCTTTTACCTTATTCTGCTTCACATTAGAGGTGGATTTTAATCTTTCTCCTTGATCATGTATCTTTGAGATCAGCATCATTGACTAATAGCAACAGCCATTATTTGTTGAGTGCCTAGTTATATTGCAGAGCAGATCACATGAAATATTTCCTTTTATCCTTTTAACGGGCTGAAAAGGTAATATTGCTGTTATCTCCTTTAACTTGTGGAAACTGATGCTTGGCTAACTATTTTGTACACGTTTCCATAGCTTGTCAGGAAGAGCAGAGATGGAAACCAGGGTGCCTGTCTAGAATAAATGCACAAATGCTAGGAAATTTCCTTCTCTCCTTACCTTGCCTTAGAAGAGTTGTTATAAGTATATTAGATATTCAAATGTGATTACTGTAGAAATCTACCTTTCCTTTCTTTTAATAAACAATTTTGGATAGAATGCGTTATATGATAATGGGACATGTCTAGAGTCTGGATTTTGTCGGAGATAGATGGACGCCCTCAATAGTTAAGCTCAGTATTCCTATAATAATATTTTATTTCCATTTTTTTAGGTATTTTAAATAAGTATTTTAAGGCATTTTGTCTTTTTCACAGAATTCTGCCCTCAAATATTTCGTTCTTGGTTCATTTCTTTCTTCCTTTTCTCTCTGAGGATTTTCCAAGCTTTTGGAAATTCTTAAATTCTGGTTTAGCTTTGCTCACACTAGACTGGTATTATTTTTCTTCCCAATTTGCAAGTGGCAGCTGCATGCTGGTGAGTGTGCATACTGACATCCTCTATTCCCGCTTTATCGCTCTTGTTAGCATGCCAAAAGCTACTCATCATTCATATACAGTGATCCCATTTCTATACCCTGCCCCCTCTACACACACTTAAAATTAATTGAGTGATTATTTTAAGATAACTGCAATCATGGACTTGGCATTTATCAAAGTCTTAAGATAAATCTTTTAAGATCTAAATGACACAATTCTTATTACTGCTTACACTTACCAAGGATCAAGTAAAAATACATAACAACATGCTGCATTCTCTGTTGATGTCATTAGTTTATGTTTCCAATTACATTTTTATATACATTTTATGTGTTGGTCTAAAAAAGATTTTAATTAGAACTTAGCCATCACATTAACAACACTCCCCATAGTAGCATAGTGGCTAAGAATATAGCCTTTTCTACTTTTCAGCACTAAAGATTCAATCCTCACCCTACTCAATTACAAACTGTAGGTCAAGATTCCTCTTTCCCAAATGTCTATTTTCATCTGAAATATGAGCATGTTGAGGGCTTGTATGAGATCATGAAGCCAAAGAGCCCTCCAGAACCATTTCCTTACCCCTTATTTTTCCAAGTCTACATATCTTTTCCAGACCTATGGTATTAATGTAATTTGATTTCTGTTTTAATCCTAGAATTTATGTCTCCTTCCTGAGTTCAAGATTCACATATCCACTCCCTACTTGAGATCTCTACTCTGGTGTTGAAGGGATATCTCAAATTAAATACAAATCAGAACTCATATCCAGCCTCCAGTCCCTGCTGTGCTAATTTTCCTCCTCAATTCAGCAAATATCATTCACAGTCACTCAGACCTATATCCATAATTTCTTTTTCCCTCTACTCTTCATTCACTTCCCTAGTAAGTCCTATGGGCACTACCTCTACTATACCCCTAATCCTGACCACTTTCTTTTTTTTTTTTTAAAGATTTAATTTATTTATTCATGAGAGACAGAGAGACAGAGACACAGGCAGAGGAAGAGGGAGAAGCAGGTTCCATGCAGGGAGCCTGATGTGGGACTCAATCCCGGGACTCCAGGATCACGCCCTGGGCTGAAGGTAGGCACTAAACCACTGAGCCACCCAGGGATCCCCCTGACCACTTTCTATTTTTCCTGTTGCTAGCCTTTGTTGGCTTGGACTGTTGTGACAGTCACACAACTGATCTCCCCACTCCCCAATAGAAGAAAACAGAATCAAGCTGCAAGATCATTAAGCTGTAGCAAAGAGATTGACAAGCTCATTGCTTATGGATTAGGTCAGTGATTCTCAAAGTGAGAAATGCTATATTTAAAGGTTTGGACCTGGGGTAGCCCCAGTGGCCCAGTGGTTTAAAGGTTTGGACCTGGAGTATCAGCATCTCCTAGGCACTGATTACAAATGCAAATTCCTGAACCTACTCCAGATCTACTGAGTGAGAATCTCTGAAGGTGGGAACCAGCAGTCTATTTCAACAAACCTGGAAGGTAACTCTGATGCATGATCCAGTTTGAGAACAGCCACCTTAGGCTGCAGTAGATGGGTCCCACTACCATACCAGAACAATGCCAGAGAGGAAGTAACAACCCAGGGCCTGTGTTAGCCTCCCTGCAGCAGTGAATGTGTAATCTAAGGAAGGAACTGTCACAGAGCACCTGCCCAGCCCTCTGTCTTGTGGTATAGCCTCAGATCTAGTGCCCAAGCCACAGGTATAGAGACCACAGAAAAGGAGTCCCCTTGCACAGGGGACACAGCATCAGCTTCCCACTCTGCATCATTAGCAATTCCACAGGGGCAAAAAATCTGGCAGGGTGGAAGAGAGTCATGTGAAAATGGGGAATGATGTGCAACTGTCAGCTTGCAGCTATGAAGAAACTAGTCAGCAGAGTTGACAGCTGCCTGAGGAATAATTCCTGAGCCCACAAGAACCCTAGTGCAGGTAAAACTGTCTTGGGGAATGCCAGAGTTTCACCAATTACTCTAGCTGAGGCTGAAAAAGCAAAAGTTCTTTATCTAAGGAAAGAGTTTTCAAATGTTTCCCAAGTGTCCTACATATTCTAGCTAAAGCACCTGCAGCCTTCTTCCCATTCTTTACTATTTCTCTTTCCTCTCCATCACCCTTTTGTTTCATTGCTGTTTTTCCTTCTCTCTTTTTCTATTTGTCTCTTCTAACATTATTAGGTTGAATGTCAGGCAAAGAAAACAAATGCTTGCCATTGATTGATTCTATTTGGTGTTGCTAGGAGATGGCCCCAAACCTCCTTTCCTTGAGAGGGCTCAGGTGATATGCCAACAGCATGGCCAGCAGATATCAGTGCTACTAATAAGCCTGATCTGACCACTCTGCTTCCAAATCTGATCTGTCATCAAGGTGAGATTTTTTCCTCCAGGCCAATAAAACAATGTATCTCTTCTACCAGGTTCTCAGTATTTTCATGGATAGAGGAAGGAACACCAGAAGTTGAAAGGGAAAGTTATTATTGATATTTAAGGACAAGGGGAAGGAGAACCTCATGATAAACCTCACAAAACCACAAAGATCATTTACTACAGTTTAATGGGAGAATATTTAATCTATTTTTCTAAACCGTGGTAAGAACATCAAAGTTGCTTTCTTCAGCATGTCTTTTATCCTAACACTTACTTGTTTTTTGTTTTTGTTTTTTTTAATAATAAATTTATTTTTTATTGGTGTTCAATTTGCCAACATACAGAATAACACCCAGTGCTCATCCCGTCAAGTGCCTGTCACCCATTCACCCCCACCTCCCGCCCTCCTCCCCTTCCATCACCCCTAGTTCGTTTCCCAGAGCTAACATTTACTTGTGTGACCTACTCAATGGTCCAGAAGAAACCTGCAGGTGCTCTAAAGATGCCTCCATTTGACCCCACATATGATGTGGTTTTCCCCAAATTCTCTCACTCTCCCACTAGAGTCCTCCAGGAAACGGACCTAGGCTTTGAATGTTTATCTTTGAATGTTTAGCCCAATTCCTGGCAAATGGTAAGTTGTCAAAAATACACAACTTCTGCCATGTTTTATTCTTTAGATGTAAGTCACTAAGTATGGCCTGTCATAGTAAGATAATTAGGTTCCACTATTGAAAAGAGGAGTATCTGAGAATGTGTGGGATGTATTGTAAGTCCACGACAATTGGTTTAAAACTTTAACTGAACACTTTTTTGAAAAGAGACATTCTACAAATGTAGTTTCCCATAATAGTCTCAAGGTCACAAGTCAACAGATGGCAGAAAGAGTAAAACACACATCTCTGAATAATATATAACACTGTTTTTCTAAGTAATCAGTCTTAGCCAGAAACTCAACTTTTATGACAAGATTACAAATAGTATTGATTTCACTTAAATTTATGGTAATTGGTGGGTAAACAAGTGAAACAGCAAGCAAAAATTTGATGAATAGTTTACATGGTGTGTCTAAGAGATGGAAAGAGATGAATGACCGAAGCAGTGAATTGAGAGAAAGAGTACTGATGAGTAAAAATGAGATTGGAAAGTTAGAAGGAAGTCAGTCAGATGATACGGTCTTGTCAGCTAGGTAATGCATGCATTAAAGAGCCACTGGAAAGTTTGGGGCAGAAGAACTTAACCTGATGCATTCCTGAAAAGCTCATTCTTGATGCCATGTGCAACATTGACTGTAATGGTGTAAATGGGGAAAGGGACAAGAAACAATTGTAAAAATCAGGCTTGGGCCAGAAGTTAGTAGCATAAGTGCTGGTGTTGATAGTGTAAATCCGGTTACATTTTGAAGGTAGAACCAACAGAATTTAATAATGCACTGGATGTGAATTATGAGAGAAAAAGAGGACATTTTGACATAAAGTCTGTAATATTGTTTTACCATTTCCTGTTATGGGAAAAACTATGGGCAGATCAGTTTCAAGAGTGAAAGAGCAAAAGTTTGTTTAAAATATGTTAAACTTGAGGTATATAACAGAAATATTATCAGTCAGGATAGGCTAGGTGAAGATGCAAAACCAATAATCCCACAATATCATTGACTTATAAATAGATTTATTTCTAACTCTTATTTCTAGTCCAACAGTGCCAACAGCAGGTTCTGCCCTTTTGGATCACTCAGAAAGCCACTCTGATGGAGTCTATTTCTAGACACATACTTTCCCTGTTAGATAGCATGACAGCAAAGGAAATGTGGTGACTATGCTCTGGCTTTTTAAGACTTCACATATAAATGACCCTAAAAGACTTCCTGGTCTCTTTTTATTAGGGAAAGTATGCACATGGCTGGTTACATGAGAAAGGAAGGTTCGGAGAAATGCAAGTCTACCATTTAGCAAAGTTAGGAGAATATTTATGAATAACTCTAACAACCTCCACAATATCAAGTGCAAATGCTGAGTAAGCTGATAGATACTTAAATCTGGAATCAAGGAGGGAGCTAGACTGGAAATATATATTTGTGATTGGTCAGCATGTGGGCGGTTAGCATGTAGGTGGGATTCAATGACACCACTAAAGCACTGAGATACTAGGGATGAGATACCTCAACATCTAGAAGTAGGAAGAGGCAGCTGGGTGAGAAGTAAGCTGGGAGGAGACCCAAGAAAGACAGCATTTAAAAATAAATGCAGATAACATTCTTTGGTTTGTTTGAAAGAGAAGGTAGACATTTTTGTGTGGTAGTATCTATTTTCTCTGTGAAATAAGAAATGTTATCAGCTAAGAATAAAAAATGGGAAAATGTGGAGATTAGAGAGGAAAAAATGTATATACTATTGATCTATAAAAGTGGGAGAGTGAATATCCTGGGGAAATGGAGGAGAATATTTAGGTAACACTGGAGGAATGACTTGAGGTGAGTCATCAAGGATTTAAAGATCTATTGGAACTGTTGTGTGATTTTTCTGTCATCACTGTCACCTGCTTAGGTGTAGCTACAGAGTACATGAAAGGTGTTATTTAACTGAGCTGTATTTGCCAGTCCACAGTGAGAGGGAAGGGAGAACTGGGGGTACACATAAGATGTGTTTTTAATGACTGGCCATGGGGATCAAATTGGCTAAGTAGGAGACTGAAAGTATGGGAGAGCTGAGGAACAGTGAAAAAGTAGGGTAGGATCAGTAGTTTGTGGAAGGGTCCTAAGGGCTTTGAGAAATCCCTGGATTGAGGCATTAAAGAAAGAAAACTAAATGGAGGGGATCCCTGGGTGGCGCAGCGGTTTGGCGCCTGCCTTTGGCCCAGGGCGCGATCCTGGGGACCCGGGATCGAATCCCACATCGGGCTTCCGGTGCATGGAGCCTGCTTCTCCCTCTGCCTGTGTCTCTGCCTCTCTCTCTCTCTGTGACTATCATAAATTAAAAAAAAGAAAACTAAATGGAAAATAGGTAAGTGTTGAAGATTGGTAAGGTCTAAGCTAATCAATGGAGTAGATGCCTCAGGATGGAAGATGAGACCTTTGGAAGAAAGAGTCAAGCATCTGGAAGCCAGTTTATTGGAGAAATCATTAGTATGGATGTTGAAATCCTAACATCAAATTTTGGTGGTGAAGCTATCAATGTTGAGAGAGATGGGAAAATTGACAAAAGCACTGAGAGTTCAGTGGGTCTTCATAGTAACACAGATGGTGAGGTCCAGACTGATTGAGGATTGGCAATACACAGTGGAAGTGGGTATAGAGAGAATAGTGTCCTCTTCCATCTTAATGCATGGTCTGATGAAGCACCTGTGAGACATCCCAATGGAGATGTCTAGCAGGCAGCTGGATAAACAGGGTATGTATTCAAAAGAGGTCCTCACAATGGGAGTCATATATTTGAATGTCATCAGCATCAAGAAGGCAGTGGCAGTTATGAGAATAAATGAGGTCAACATGGGAAAACACACAGACCTGGGAGAGAAAAGAACCAAGGGAAGAACATTGAAATGCTATGCAAAGGAACAGGGGGAAAAACTAGGAAAAATGATCAGACACAAGAGAAGTCTGAGAATAGCTTCTTAAAAACTGATGTCTAGCTCTTTGGTAGATAATACAAAACTGAAAGGCTAAGGTGAGTTTGAGGTTGTAAGGAACCCTAAAAGAAGGTAAGTAAAAAGAAATTGGTTTTAAGTACTCAGGAGTGACTGTTTAATAAACAGATGCATAATTTAAGAGTCTCACCATCTTATTTTTTTCCTGACCTTTCCTTTGCAAAAGCTAATTATCAGCCTATATTAGGAGGATGAGTGATGAGGCTGGTTTTGACATGTTGTAGCCATGGTTTGTTGCATTTAGGGACCAGGTAGATTTCCATGATACTGCTGTCTAGAAATCCTGCATGAAGTTCATCAGACCATATCACCTTAGCAAACAGTGATGACATCATCCATTCCAGAGCACTGCATTCTGCATGTGTTCCCTTAAGAATCCTGTTGAAGTGCTCTGAAACATGAGCATGAACAGATGACAGAGGGCCATAGAAATCCATTCCCTGATGTATTTCTTAGTTTACGAAGAAATTTCATATGCTGTCACATATTTTGAGTTATGAATTATAACCTTCAGTTTCAGGTTGTTGTATATACTGTTTAAACATGGATGTGTGACATTCTGAAGAAGGTATGAGGAGACAACTAGAGGTTAATGGGCAAAATCAATTTGTTTAATGTGTGTAAGCTCCATCTTTCTCAGGTTTCATACTTTATTTTAAACTTTCACATATTTCAAGTTTACCAAAACTATTCTCCTGGAACTCCTGTTAAAAGGTACTTTTAGGATATATAAACAAATATGGTTTTAATTTGAAGTCAACCCTAAAATATCTGGAAAAATCCTGTGATTTCTCTAGAAGTCCCCAGACAACCAAACTAGTTCAAGTTAGGACAATAATCATATTAAATTAACTCATAAACCTAAAATAAATAAAAAACATAGCTTTCAAATTTGTTATGTCATAACCATATGAACCCTTGATAATTGCCTTCCCAAAAAAGGTGTGCCACTAGATAAAATCCTTTAATATTACAAGTATTACAGCATTAATATCAGATATACATGTAAAACTAGTTAAAGAGTTAGTAGCATTTCTAATTAATAAATATAATATGTTTTAGAAGTACAGCCCATGGAAAATATTTCTATTTTTACTCATGGAAAACAATATTTTAAGTATTGGAAAAAACAATCTGACTCACTTTCTCTGACATGTAGAAACTTAACAACACTTCTTTCCTTTTTAAGAAATTACTGTTTTATTTACTAAAGAGGATTATTTGACCCTGAATTTTGCTTAGTTTCTGAGTAGATTCTCAACATATAAGCAGTTTCCTTACAATTGCACTGATTTTTCAAGACTAAATTTCTTGGCGTCTGCACATTTTCTCCTGCACAGTCATAAGACACACAATTCAGATTCCCTTTTTACTGAATTTTGATGAAAAACAAAACGTTTTTATGTGAAGACTTGAATTAAACTGTCTCTACAATCCAGTTTTACTAAAAACAGTCTGTATCCTACAGAACAATATTATTCTTGATTAACATATACAGCTGTCTGATTAGACTGGTTTCTTAAAGTCAGGCTCCTCTATGATGAGATATGGCAAGTGAGACATTTTCAGAGTATACTACGCACTTAAAAGTAGGTAGAAGAAGGATAGAGATGAAACAGAAAATCTTAAATGTTGGATCAATATAATGACACAAAAGTGATCTTACACACAGATTTTCTACAATAGCTCCAGGAATGTTCTGCTAGTCATAGGATGAAGTTCTAATTATTGTCTATTAACTTGAAGATCCTTACCCTGACCTATCACTGGTTTAATGGTTCATGTTTGATTATATCCTCCACTCCATTACAACTAATCCTTTTTGTCCTTCAAGTAGCTAACAGAGCTTGAGAGTAGCATTTCTCATCTTATAATGTATTTATCTGCTTTTATGTCTATCATCCTGACCAGACTGAGATCCCCTACAGAGAATTGACAGTCATACTCATTTTGTATTCCCAGTGTCTAACAGGGTTTACATCAGGAAAACCTTCATAATGCCTATATAATAAGAGAATGCACTGACACAAACACAGACTGTGTCTGTGTGTCTATATGTGTACGTGAGAATGAGATGGCATACACACACACTTATATGCATGCATACACATATGCATGCATATATGATAATATATAAATATGTTTATAACAGGATATTAAAATACAGAACTTTCTGGCTCTAAAGCCTTAAGACAATAGGTGGCAACAACCTCCTATGCTAAATCATCTCAACTGGACATTAAAAAATTCAAAAAGTCTAATTTTCTGAGACATGGCCCTTTATAATCACCTTAAATCTATTTAAGCACTAAAGCAGAATAGTAAAGAAGTTGGAAATTAAGGACTGGTTTGCTTTGGAGAGAGTTGTAAGGGTTTGCATCACAGCCCAGAGGGAGGATGATAGGGACTTTTATCTCATCTCACACATTGTGAGGGGATCTTCAAAGAAATCACTTGGAGAGGAGGATATATGGTGCCTGGATTTTGAGGATTCACTGGAGGGATGTTTGACTCATGGGTGAGGTACTGACTGAAGACATATGTGGCACTGGAGCAAAGGACATCATTTGGGGAATAAGTGCATCTGCACAAGGGCAGGTCTAAGGTGCGTGTTGACCAGGTGTATAAACTGTAGAAAGGATATCAGCTGAAGGTTGTTTTAATTAGTACTCCCTAGGAGAGCTTCTTGTACAGGGAAAGGAGACCTCAACAAAGCAACATAATATAAAGAGGGAGTAGCTTCTGATGCCAGCCAAGGCATAGCACCCTGATATTAAGAGTACTGTAGGTAGAGACATGAAGAGAGAAATCTGAAGGCACTCACCAACAAGGACAGTATCAGCCATGGCCAAAGATACATGAGTTTCAGTGAGTGAAATCTGTTTTGCCAGGCTTCAACCAGGAAGGAGATGAGGACAGCCAAAAGCTGGGTGGACAAGCAAAGTCAGAAGTAACAGGTAGGGATGCAAGAACTTAAAAGTGAAGCTTACCAAGGCCTTCTTTTTCCAGTGTAGTACTTCAACTGGAAGCAAGACCTAACTCAAGACAGGGAGAACCTTTGGCTTGCAATAAGGCTGAGAGATTCAATTATCACTCTGAACTGTATATTTTAATTACTAAATTGAGACCTTTTGTTGGTGACTGGTATGACCAGAAGATTCCAATTTTTTCCAAGAAGCCCTAAAAATCATAAAACCAGTCCAAAATTTTATATAAGAGCAATAAATAAAACAGTCTGCAAGTAGATTTTAACCATCAAGAGGAGAAAAATAAATTTGTATTCTGATTGCTTCTATGAGTCCCGATTATTCATTGTAAACTCTACAATGTGATTCTCACTCACTGTGGGGGAATATACCTCTGTGTAGTACTAGAACCTTGGAAATTTACTTAAATTATTTTTCCTCCAAGAAGCCATTAATAATTATGTTTAACCTATCTAATAGCCCTCTACAGACAAACCACTTTTAGTTTGTAAATGTATATAAGTTTTTAGAGCATTACTATCATCTGTAGAATTTACATGTGCTCATTTTATTCATAAATCAAATAATATCATTTATTTTAAAATAAAAAATTTAATTAAATATTAATTTAGAGGACCAGGACATTCTGTAACCAAAATCTTGGTCCTCTTGATCCTTAATAAGTAGCTTCAGATAATTATAGGTGTTCAATATAGCAAAACATTTCCTATATTGACTCTGAGCTCCTTTCCTAGACTCTGAGTTCCAATTTCCTTATTATTGCTTATCACTTATCATCCTGTGTTTTTTTTTCTTCTTCCTCACCCACACATTGTTATCATTTAATGAAACAAACCTATAACCCCAAAACATTTGAGATAAACAAAGCTGGTAATTCCAGAACTTAAAAAAAGAAAAAAAAACTTGATTTTTTAAGATGACTTTGGATATAAATTTTGATTTCTTCAAAATGTTACATACACAGCACACACACACACATACACACACACTTTGTCAGAGAATGTAACTACAAATATTTTGTTTTAAAGTATTTCTCAAAGGATTTGTTTCATAAAGAAAGCATCTACTTTGCATATAGTCTTAGCACTGAGGCTACATGTCTTCCCTGGGGAAATAATTCTAATATACAATTCACTTCTAGACATGTTTCTTGTATTTCATCTTTTAATTCAATCTTTCTGTTTTCTTCTCTCTTGTAACAATGCAAATCAAGCTTCCCCTGGTTTTTATATCCCTTAAGTTAACCTTACAATTGCTTCATAAAACTTATCATCTCTACAAACTTTCTCCAGCCTACCTACTTTTTCTAAAGTACAATACTAAAAATAAACAAAAATTTATCTGCAAGCAGACAAAAAATGTACTTTAGCCACAGAACACATCTCCAACATAAGTAAATAGGTTAAACATTGTTGGGGAAGAAGCTTATCATGATGCTGAAAGCCACTCTAATTTCTTAGGCCTTTCTGTACTAATATATCTGCCAGATTTATACCTCTCAAATATTTCTCTGTCAAATGTCCCTAGATTACATTGAATCTCTCTGAGTTTAAAAAATTATTATTGCTGAAGGGGAGTTAAGATGGCAGGGAAGTAGGGTGACTCTAAGCCTGCCTCCTCCCTTGAACATAGCTGGGTAATGATCATTCTGAACATCCCAAGAATCAATATGAGAGAATCTGCAAAGGTCCAAGAGATTGGCAGAGATCTGAGAGAACAAAACTTCAAGTCTACAGGTAGAAAAGCAATCATCATCTGGAAGGTAGGAGTTGTGGAGAGTTGATTTGGAGGAGATAAAACTGTGGGTACAGCAGTGGGGAAGGAGCCCCGTTTACAGAGACTATCACAAAATATTATAAACAGCAGAGTTCAAAATCTGAAATTTTACAAGTCTGCCACTGCTGGGGTCATGCCTGGCTAAAAGGTACTCACACAAGTAAGTGAAAAGGACCCAGGAGTGGACAGGGTAGTCTGAAGATCCCCTGGATCACATGAAGGATGGGTGTTACCAACTCGCTACATCATTCCCAAGCATAGAAACAGGCACTCAGATTGAGGACAGGGACCCCACAGCAAGCCTGGGGGCCGACTCTCTGCTCTATCTTGCCATAAACTCTGAACCACTGCAGAGGTCGTGCAACCCCTTTCTTGTCAATGCCCAGCAAAGGCAAAAGCCTGGTGAGATCCTCCCCCAGGGAATCTGCATGTGCTGTAAGAGTCTCTAAAATTTGGTTTTGAACCCCAGGTGTGCTCATGAGATAAAACAGCTCGGACACAGGCAAGATGAAGGCAGGGACCTGACAGAAGCCAGGGACACAAGAGGAGTGACTAATCTTTGACAGTTTCCTGAAGAGTGGGGACTGTGGACTCTCAGCTCTGGTGCTAGAGAGGGGAGTGCATCCATTTTCATCCTGCCCATCAGGGAGCAAAACAGCACCACCTAGTGGAGTCTAGAGCAGTTTACACCAAACCGCACCGCCTTGGGGCCTATAAACTAATCTCCACTAAAACAAATCAGCCTGAGGATCAGGCCCCTCACCCAGAAGACGCAAAAACACATAGCCAGAACCAAGTCTACTGACGATGGAGTACTGCAAAGTTCCAGCTCTAGGGGAAATGGGATCTAACTACCTTTTTACTTTTATTTTTATTATTATTTTTCTTTTTTTCCTTAATTTTTTTGAATTCTTTTTTAATTTTTATTATTTTTAATTTTAATATATATTTTTTCGTTTTTATCATATTTTATCTTTTTGATCTAGCTTCCTTTAGCAAGCAGGCAAAAACATATCCAGGATCTAGGGGCTTTTTTTCTTTCCTTTGCTTTCTTTTCTTTTCTGGACAAAATGACTAGAACCCCAAAAGAAAGAACAGGAAGTAGAACTCATAGCCAGGAATTTGATCAATACAGATATAAACAAGACATCTGAACTATAATTTAAAACAATAATTATAAGGGTACTAGCAGGGCTTGAAAAAGGCATAGTAGACTCTAGAGAATTGCTTAGTGCAGAGATAAGAGAACGAAATCTAACCAGGCTGAAATTTAAAATGCTGTAACTGAGATGCAAACCAGAATGGATGCCAGAAAAACAAGAAAGGACAAAGCAGAGAAACGAGTCAGTGATGTAGAGAATAAAATTATGGAAAATAATGAAGTTGAAAAGAAGAGAGAAAGGTAATGGACCATGTAGGTAGAATTAGGGAACTCAGCAACTTATTAAAACATAATAACATTCATATCATAGGAGTCTCAGAAGATTAAGAGAGAGAAAAAGAGACAGAAGGTTTATTCAAACAAATTATGGCTGAAAACTTCCCTAATGTGGGGAAGAACACAGACATCAGAATCCAAGAAGCACAGAGAATTCCCATTAAATTCAACAAAAGCTGACCATCACCAAGGCATATCATAGTCAAATTCACAAATATAAGGAAAGAATCCTGAAAGCAGCAAGGGGGGGAAAAAAATGTCCTTTACCTGTAAGAGAAGACACATCAGGTCCACAGCACATCTGTCCACAGAAATTTGGAAGGCCAGAAAAAAGTGGCAGGCTCTGAATGGGAAAAATACAGCCAAGATACTTTACCCAGCAAAGCTGTCGTTCAGAATAGGAGAGATAATTTCCCAGACAAAAACTAAAGGATTTTGTGGCCACTAAACCAGCCTTACAAGAAATATTAAGGGAGGGCTCCTCTTTGAGTGGGGGAAAAAAGACCAAAAGCAATAAAGACTAGAAAGGACCAGAGAACATTACCAGAAACATCAACTCTACAGGTAACACAATGACACTAAATTCATATCTTTCAATAATCACTCTGATTATGATTAGTCATGTAAATGGACTAAATGATCCAATCAAAGACACAGGGTAACAGAGTAGATAAAAAGCAAGACCCTTGGGCAGCCTGGGTGGCTCAGCGATTTAGCACTGCCTTTAACCCAGGGCATGATCCTGGAGACCTGGGATCAAGTCCCACATCCTGCTACCTGCATGGAACCTGCTTCTCCCTCTGTATCTCTGCCTCTCTCCCCCTCCCCCCGTGTCTCTCATGAATAAATAAATACATGTTTTTTAAAAAGTGAGACCCGGGCAGCCCCGGTGGCGCAGCGGTTTAGCGCCGCCTGCAGCCCGGGGCGTAACCCTGGAGACCCTGGATCGAGTCCCACGTCAGGCTCCCTGTGTGGAGCATTCTCTCTCTGCCTGTGTCTCTGTGCCTCTCTCTTTCTGTCTCTATAAATAAATAAATAAATAAATAAATAAATAAATAAATAAATAAATAAATAAATCAATCAATCAATCTCTTAAATAAAAAAGAACCAAATGACATTCTAAAAAAAAATAAAAATAAAATAAAAAATAAAATAAAAAGCAAGACCGATCTATATGATGCTTATCAGAGGCTCATTTTAGACCAAAAGACCCCAACAGACTGAAAGTGGGGGGATGGAGAACCATTGATCATGCTAATGGATGCCAAAAGAAAGTCAGTGTAGATATACTTGTATCAAACAAAAACCATAACAAGAGATGAAGAAGGAGATTATATCATAATTAAAGGGTATATCCATCAAGAAGATCTAACATTGTAAGCATTTATGCCCCTAACTTGGGAGTACCCAAATATATAAATCGATTAATAATATACATAAAGAAACTCATTCATAACAATACAGTGATAATAGGGGACTTTAAAACCCCACTTACAGCAATGGGCAGATCATCTAAGCAGAAAATCAACAAGGAAACAATGGCATTGAATAACACACTGGACCGGATGGACTTGATAGACATATTCAAGACATTTCATCCTAAAGCAGCAGAATACACATTCCTTTCCAGTGCACATGGAACATTCTCCAGAATAGATCACATACTGAGTCACAAATCAGCCTCCAAAAAGCACAAAAAGACTGAGAGCATTCCATGCACATTTTGACACCACAACACTATGAAACTTGAAGTCAACCACTAGAAAAACTTTGGAAAGATCACAAATACATGGAAGTCAAACAACATGGTACTAAAGAATGAATGGGTGACCCAGAAAATTAAAGAAGAAATTAAAAATAGATGGAGGCAAATGCATTTGAAAACACAACAGTCCAAAACCTTAGGTGTGCAGCAAAGGCAGTCCTAAGAGGGAAGTATATTGCAATATAGGCCTATGTGAAAGTAGCAAGGAAAGTGTTAAATATGCATCCTAACCTTACACCTAAAGGATCTAGAAAAAGAAGAGCAAATAAAGCCTAAATCCAGCAGAAGGGGGGAAATAAATAAAATTAGAGTAGAAATAAACAATACAGAAACATAACAACAAAATCCCAGTAGAATAGACAAAAAAAAAAAAAACTAAGAGCTGTTACTTCAAAAAAATTTAATAAAATTGATAAATCCCTAGGCAGACTTATCAAAAAGAGAAAGGACCCAAAAGATAAAATCATGAATGAAAGAGGAGAGATCACAACCAATACCACAGAAATATAAACAGTTATAAGAGAATACTATGAAAAATTATATACCAACAAATTGGGCAATCTGGAAGAAATGGACAAATTCCTAGAAACTTCCAAACTTACAAAACTGAAACGAGAAGAAATAGAAGACTTGAGTAGACTCATAACAAGTAAAGAGATTAAATCAGTAATCAAAACTATCTCAACAAACAAAGGTCCTGGTCTTGATGGCTTCCCAAGGGAGTTCTGCCAGAACTTAAAGAAGACTTAGTTACTCTTCTCAAACTCCTCCAAAAAATAGTAATGGAAGGAAAATTTCCAAACTCATTCTATGAAGCCAGCATTACCCTGGTTCCAAAACCAGACAAAGAGCCTACTAAAAAGGAGAATTACAGGCCAGTAACCCCGGTTAACATAAACGCAAAAGTTCTCAATAAAATACTAGCACATCAAATTCAACAGTACATTAAAAGAATTACTCCCCACAATCAAGTGGGACTTATTCCTGGACTGCAGGGGTGGCTCAGTACTCACAAATCAATCAGTGTAATATACCACATTAATAAAAGAAAGGATAAGAACCTTATGATCCTCTCAATAGATGCAGAAAAAAATATTTGACAAAATACAGCATCCCTTCTTGATAAAAAAAAAAAACCCAACAAGGTAGGGATAGAAGAAACATACCTCAACATCATGAAGACTATATATGAAAGATCCATATACAAGAAAGACCCATCATCCTTAATGGGGAAAAACTGAGACCTTTTCCTCTACAGTCAGGAGAGAAGAACAAGACAGGAATGTTCACTCTGACCATTACTATTTAACATAGTACTAGAAGTCTTAGCTTCAGCAATCAGAAAACAAAATTAAATAAAAGGCATCCAAATTGGCAATGAATAAATCAAACTTTCACTATTTGAAGATGACATGATATGTAGAAAACCTGAATGATCCCACCAAAAAATTGCTAGAATTGATACATGAAGTTTATAAAGTTGTAGGATATAAAATTAACATGCAGAAATCCATTGCATTTCTATACACAATTAATGAAGCAGCAGAAAAAGAAATCAAGGAATCAATCTTATTCATAATTGCACCCAAAACCATCAGATACCTAGGAATAAACCTAACTGAAGATGTAAAAGATCTATACCCTGAAAACTATAGAACACTTACGAAAGAAATTGAAGAGGACGCAAAGAAATGGAAAAGCATTTCATGCTCATGCATCGGAAAAATAAACATTGCTAAAATGTCTATACTACCCAATGTAATCTACACATTTAATGCAATCCCTTTCAAAATATCACCAGTATTTCTCACAGAGCTAGAACAAACAATCCTAAAAGTTGTATGGAACTAAAAAAACTCTAATAGCCAAAGCAATCCTAAAAAGAAAAACAAAACTGGGGGCATCACAATTCCGGATATAAAGGTATATTGCAAAGCTCACCAAGACAGTATGGTACTGGCACAAAAACAGACATACAGATCAATGGAATAGAATAAAAACCCAACAATGGACCCACAACTATATGTTTAATTAATCTTTGACAAAGCAGGAAAGAATATCCAATAGAGAAAAGATAGCCTTTTCAAAAAACGATTTGGGAAAACTGGACAGCAACATGCAGAAGAATGAAACTGGGCCACTTTCTAATACCATACAAAAAAAGAAATTCAAAATGGATCAAAGACCTAAATGTGAAACAAGAAACCATCAAAATTCTAGAAGAGAACACAGGCAGCAATCTCTTGGATCTCAGCCACAGTAACTTCTTACTAGACATGTTTCCAAAGGCAAGGGAAACAAGAGTGAAAATGAACTCTTGGGACGTCATCAAGATAAAAAGTTTCTGCACAATAAAGGAAACAATCAACAAAACTAAAAGGCAACCTCAGAATGGGAGAAGACATTTAAAAATGATGTATCTGATAAATAGTATAAAAAATCCATAAATAATTTATCAAACTCAACACCCAAAAAACCAGTAATCCAGTTAAGAAATGGACAGAAGACTTAGACACTTTTCCAAAGAAGACATCTAGATGGATAACAAACATATGAAAATATGCTCAACATCATTCATCATCAGGGAAATATAAATCAAAACCACAATGAGATACCATTTCACACCTGTCAAAATGGCTAAAATTAACAACACAAGAAACAACAGGTATTGGTGAGGATGTGGGGAAAGGGAACCTTCTTGCACTGTTGGTAGAATACAAACTAGTGCAGCCACTCTGGAGAACAGTATGGAGGTTCCTCAGAAAGTTAAAAATGGAACTACCCTAGTAGTTGCAATTGCACTAGTAGGTATTACCCAAGAGATACAAAAATACTGATTCAAAAGGTACATGCACCCCAAAGTTTATAATAGCATTATCAACAATGGCCAAACTATGGAGAGAGCCCAAGTGTTCACTGACTGATGAATGGATAAAGAAGGGAAGGGTAGAATAATAGCCATCAAAAGGAGTGAAATCTTGCCAGTTGCAATGGCATGGATGGAGCTAAGTGTATTATGCTAAGTAAAATAAGCCATTCAGAGAAAGACAAATACCACATAATTTTACTTACATGGAATTTAAGAAACAAAACAGATGAATAAATGGGAAGGAGGGAAAAAGGAGGGAAACAAATAAACCATTAGAGACACTTAATGATAGAGAACAAACTGAAGGTTGATGGAGGGAGGTGGGTGGGGGATGGGCTAGATGGGTTATGGGTATTAAAGAGGGCACTTGTTCTTTCTTTTTTTAAAAAAAAAGATTTATTTATTTATTTGAGAGAGAGAGAGTGGAGGGAGGGGCAGAGGGATAAAAATCTTCAAGCAGAGTCCACCCTGACCATAGAGCCTGAAGCAGAGCTCAGTCTCATGACCCATGAGATCATGAGCTCAGCTGAAAACCAAAAGTCAGACACTTAACCAACTGAACCATCCAGGCACCCCAAGAGGGCACTTGTTCTGATGAGCACTGGGTGCTGTATGTAAGTGATGAATCACTGAATTCTACTCCTGAAACCAATATTACAATGTTAACTAACAAAATCTAAATAAAAATCACAAGAATTATATATATATAATTTATATACATATATACAATATATATACATATTTTTACATTTTTATTCAATTATTAAAAATGATACATGTTAATGGAAAAATTAAATCTGCTCTTGCTTTATTTTATATATTTAGGACATAACACATTGTCTGGTATAGAGTGCTGTATTTTTTCAATGAGTTTTTTTTAAAGGAAAATAAAACAGTATTAAAAAACAGTGTAATATAAGCTTTCATATCACAACATACAAAATAATCACTGTTATATTTTGGAGAATTACTCTCTAGGCATCTCTTCATGTATTTTTATGATATGTACATTTTATATCACATTTAAGAATGAAATTATGTAGAGTGTATGCACATTTATACTATTCCTAGTTTCATTTAAGTGAGATCACATTACACATACGAGCCATTTTTCACTCAACAATGGATGATGTCCAAATCTTTTATATTTCTAAAGCAGGGTTGGACCTAGGCAAAACTGTAAAGTAGATAAAGTTCTATTTAGATTTTTCAGCTTCTCTCCTTCTTTCTTAACTCCTCCATCTAAACCTACTGTCAAAAGGGATCTAATATAGATAGTTTTGTTGTTGCTGTTGTTTAAAAAAATGAAGTTATGGCATACCCTTAAATGATGAATAATAAAGTGCCTCTTCCACTCTTTCATTTTCTCGGGCATTCCATACTTATCATAGCCCACTATTATTTGTCTTCAATGGGACATGCAATCAATGTTCCTTCTCATGTTATGCGAATAACAATTTGTTTAAGCAAATGAACTTTATAAATAGAATGTCATTTTAAAACCAGTTGTCCGCATGTCCCATAGTCCTTAAATGAATATAGGTACATAGTATGTGGGTCAAATAAGTATTTTACAGATAGGTCATTTATCCCTTAGATCAAGTAAAGGCGCGTGCATGTGATTTTGAACATTCATATTTTCAGCCTTATTTAATTATAGTGTTAAAGTCTCTAACCATCACCATCCATCACATTAAAGCAATGTGAGGAAAGAGCAGCCTCCTCTATATTCTTAGGGTATTCAATACACAATTACTGCAGTACTGCTATGCTGTGTGGTATTCCATTCCAGTACCTTTCTCCCTTCATTATAGCTCTTGACAGAACTAGGGCCTTATTCATCTTTGCTTCTCACCATCTAACACAATACCAGGGTCAAAATACATATAAAAAATGTATTTGCTAAGTGAATGAAATCACCTCCCATAGGTGTATACATTTCATGCATAAGCTGATTGCTTTCAGTGAAATGCCTATATTTTCTTATTATCTTAAGCTTGAGTTGCTACTATATAGTACCTTCCATTGAGAATATGGATGCATTCCTTCTGGCAATAGGTATAATGACATACTAGGCAAATTCCTGCAATATTTTGAGAGATGATAAATATTCACAGAAAGAGAAAAGAAGCAATGCAGTAACAGAGGCAAATATGCCACAATTAAAGTGAAAGCCAAAGGTGTTTTAAGGTGACCTCAAGGGAAACATGACCTCTCAAAGAGGGAAAATTGATCTTTTCTGCACTGAAGCTGAAAAATCAAAGGAAACTACCGAAAGTTAGATGATTCAAAACCACAGCACTCCTGAAATAATCAAGATAGAAACTCTGCTACAGAAAAAAAAAAGGTGAAGTATTGATTCTTCCGAACCTTAATTAGAGCCAGTGGGTCTGATTCAAGAAAGATATCTGTATCAGAAGTATGTCTATAACTAAGACATTTTCATGAAAAAGAAAAGCTGAAGATCAGTTCTAAGACATGCAAAACAACTTGACAATTTGAGCTTTGGAAATTTGTTGAGTAAAGAATTGGCCCATGCCCCCTGGAAAGTTACTCCCAATGGATCATTCTCATACCTCAGACCTTCACCTAATGAGTCTCAAACTGAGATAAAGCAATTGAGGGTTCCAGATACTAATCATTTTTCTTCAATGAAAAGAACTGATACCACACTTGTGATGTTGCCTCAACACACCCTGGTCTCTGGGTTAGTTCCTTATCTTTTGAGATTTGCTTGGAAGGGCTTTCTTTACTTTAGATTTACTATTAGCTATGCAAATCCACACAGGTCAACAGACCCCAAACCTGATAGAAACTAGATGAGCCCTAATGAACTCAAATTACAGTAAAAAAAAAAATCGCTTTGTGTTTTAAATAATACCCATGGCACTGGGAATGTACTTTTTCAAAATCTGCTCTCTGCCAAGAATGCACCATGATGTGAATAATGAAAATGAATAATGCAAAGTGAAATGCAATACACCATTTGCACATCAGTAACGGTTTTCCTCCTCAGATTGCTTGAGTTTGGAAATTACATATAAGGCTGTTTAAAATCCAGACCAAGAGTAGCATTATATTGGAATAGAGGCCAACTGGATATGGAGCCCATGAGTAATGGAGCTATGTTGAATCATCAGAAAAGAAACAATAACGAAGATTCATAATGATTGGCAGTAACTTACATGACAAGTGACTAGTTTGAAAGGTACCATGACAGACAGCAGGGAAGTTTCTTGGTGCACCCCACGACAACACATTTAGAGGGGCTGTGAATCTAATATTTGAGCAAGTATTTTCAAAGAGTTGGAACTAAAAATTTGAAGAGAGTTTTTGATTATGAGCAAGACCTTTCCTGACCTGTGAGCCCCTTCATTATAATTTGGTCAACCACTTCAGCAAGGTCATGCTCCTAACGTTCCTTTTATGCTCAGGTGAGAAAAGGGCTTTGATGGCAGAGCTTATTTTAATCTTAGTGAGAGAGCCAAGAAATACTCGCTGCAGGAGGAGACTAGAGGTTAAGTCTGTCTTTGAACAAAATGAAAACTCCAAAATCTATTTTCACAATTAATCATTTCAGTGCCCCATAGACTTACAAAATGATAGCTATCCTCAACTGCTCTTCTCTACATGTCCTTTCAAACATGTAGCATATTCCATAAAGAACACTGCACATCTGCTCTTAAAAGAAATGACTTTAATTGCTGAGCTGCTAATGGGGCGTTTTCTCCTGTTGAATTTTCATCCATCTGCACACTCTGATTATTACATCCTCTTCAGATCTTGTCTATTTCAACCTCTTTTCCTAAATGACCATCATTAATCCTATCCATGGTCTCTCTAAATATGGGAAATGAGTCTGGAGTAATAGCATGCCTGATTATGCTGCCATCGTCCCCTGGGTGGAGAAAAGATTGAAGTTTCAAACTTCTTTGGGGTAGACAAACACTGGAACCTGGTGGGGGAAAAAGTCTACTGGTAGCTTGAAATTCCAAAGGTAAGTTTATAGTTGGTAGTGAATTCTGGACTCTTATGAGAGAATATGAAACTATTTACTGGAGTACTAGGAACTTCTCTGCAACTTGTGGCAGAGAATTACACAAATTACATACTCAAGGGAATCCTCTCACTTCTTCTGGAAAAGAAAGTGCACAGGTTAAGGTAAAATAAACACTTCTAAATTCATTATATCCTTACATGCCCTAACCCTTAAGTATCAGAGACAAATTTTGAATCAACTAGAGTTTGTAAATGTCACAAACAGAAGAGATTTTTTAAAAGAAAGAAAGAAGAAATAAAAGGAAAGGAAAGAAAGAAAAAACTTTTATTAGCTTTTCTTGGACATACAGTTTAGTTTTTCTGATAATTGCTAAAGTAAGAGTATTTCAGGGAAAAAGGTCACCCTGTTCATATGCAGTTTTCACCTACATCTACATTATTTTTCTGTAATGATAATGAAAATAATACATTTACATGGCAAAAAGGAAATTTGGACACTTATATCAGGATTCCAATAAGAAAGTATATTAATGTAAAACTTTGAAGCTTACATACTGCTTGAAGAACTAAGGGAACAAACAAACATCAATGAGCTACTTCCACCAATGCCAGATGCCTGCAACACCAAAGTGGATGGCCCTTACCTATTGACCTGGAATTTTTGTGAACTTGACTTCTGCTTTGCATCTCTGAGGGCCTTAGGAACTGTTGCTGGAAAATAATGACTTCTCTACCACCTTCCAAATCTCTTGAGAATCTGTCTCATTAGCAGACTCTAAACCAAGAATTAGGGAAGAGATTCTGGCAAATGGAGGTATAACTTCTTTCCCTGCAATTCAGAAAAGGATACAGGAAGATTTGGAAATAAGTATTTGTTGTGTGAATGTGTAAGTGGATGAGTAAATGAATAAAAGAATTCTTGTTCTGGCAGTATAGAGCATTCCCAAGTATGTGGAAAATAAAAGTGTAAGTAGAACAAGAAGTGGACTTCATTGTGTGATTTGAATGTTTAGTAGCTATAAGCTAATGCATCCCCAATGACTGACTTCAGGAAAGAATTCCAACCAGTATGAACTGGGACTGGCTGCATCTTTAGCTAGGTTCCAATTTTACCATCTATATTGATTGTAGTCATTCTCTGAATTCTGTAGTGAGATTGACTTGTTTTCCACTTAACATACTGAAGTCACAATCCAGTTTTGCTTCTCTAAGATTGTTCCCCCTTGTCATCTTGATTTTGGGTTCCCAATCTTTTCAATCATGTGTTATACAGAGCCTTGTTCTATTCTAAAGATAGCTAATCACATTCCTAAGAATGGATCTTAGCAATTTAACTCTCTAAGAACAGCCTGATTCTCCTTACTTCTTAGAGCATTTCTTCATGTGCATCAGTACCTTGAAGAATTCTGTTGATTGGTTCTGTAATATTCCTAATGCATTCGTATTTTAATTGGTTTTCGTAAGTCAGCAATTATGCTCTTAAGATATAAGCAACTGATATAGTCCGTAGACTCAAGCCAAAAAAAAAAAGGTATATTCTAGTTTCTAAATAAAAGGTAATAAAATTTCTGGAACTGTGATTAAAAAACCTTGCCACCAAAAAACAGTGACAGTTCTAAAATATAAGTAGCCGATTAATTTTTTAGTGTAAGAAAATATCATTGTTTTAATACTATAATAATTTTCCACTGTATATTTTATTGGTATATAAATTTCAGCTAATGTAATGCTTAGGATAAAATATGAATGTACCATAATAATTAATTTCAAGAACCTCTGATAGATACTGGAAGTTTCTGTTAAAACTATAAGTGCTAATTACAGACTCCAACAACAATACTGTTGGCCAGGTGCTTTCTGATATTACTTGGTTTGAGGCTCACAGAGATCATGATGTCATGCCACATCACTGGTTTTCCTTGCCTGGCTAAAAATCACATCAAAACTCATGAACATATGAAGCCTCACCAGGAATTGTGCTGATGTGCTCTGCACAATAGCCTAGAAATTCAGAAGGTACAAAGTTGTGTGAAATTGTTTCTCGTCAACAACATAAATAGCTGTAACTAGCTGTAGCTAGTACTGGTAACTAGCTCCTTCATTTCTCTTTCATTAAGCACATGGGATCCAAGAGGGGTTGTAAAATACAGAATTAGACATGGACTTGATAGCCAGTAATGAAAATTTTGGGTTTATTATTTATTTAAAGACCTCATATTTACTTTAATGAATTTTTAAAAAACAGGAATAGCAATTTTTGTAAGGATGAGAAGAAAGGGCATCTGAGGTACTCATTTGGAAAATGTGAACAGTTATGTGCATTTATGAGATACATAAATTTCTGCCCACATTTATACCTCTCATCACTTGGTTCATTTCTTTTATTAAGAGCATGCTCTTTAGGCTTCTGTTAAAGAGATTCCCAAGACCACAGAAGCAGATTTCTTGGAATTGGAATCCCTGAGGGAATGAGGTTGAGCATGAGTGACTAGGACATTGGCCTGTTCTCAAGGATACAAAGCTCAGGTGGACCCCCAGATTGGAGGCAGCCTGAAAACTACAGTCATCTAGAAGAGCTCATTTAAGGTAATAATGGAGGGGAAAGGAGGCTAAAGAAACGAGTTTAATTTACATTTCTGCCTAGGGCCAACAGGGAGCAAAGAAAATATTGAAAAATAGGACAAGTTGCACAAAAAAAAAAAAAAGGAAAGGAAACATTGAATACGACAAAGAAGAAGATATTAGAAGAAGACTTTCATGAAAATACTGTGCCCCATTTTCTAGAACGTCTGACTTAATCCATATTATTTACAGACATCAATTTATAACTCAATGCTTGTGCCTCTAGAAGATTTCACAATAGAATGCTTAATAAAGAATACTGAATATAGGGGATCCCTGGGTGGCACAGCGGTTTGGCGCCTGCCTTTGGCCCAGGGCACAATCCTGGAGACCCGGGATCGAATCCCACGTCGGGCTCCCGGTGCATGGAGCCTGCTTCTCCCTCTGCCTGTGTCTCTGCCTCTCTCTCTCTCTGTATGGACTATCATAAATAAATAAAAATTTAAAAAAAAAAATTTAATAAAGTAAATAGCATTATTTATATCTTGAGTACACTATGATGCATTTTTAGGGACACAAAATATTTAATTAAGAGCATATAGCTATGCCATATACATATGTATTCACATCCAGAGTAATAGCACTGTCATTGATAACTAGTTAAAATGCAATTAAGTTTCTGTGTTTGCTAATTAATCATATTGATCAATATCTCATTAGCAGTTCCAAGCACAGAAAACAGGTACTCTTTTAGAGAACAGAGTAGGGGAAGGGCATACAGTGGTCATTAAATGACTAAACATCAAAACTCTGCCCATATAGAAAAGACAATCAGCATCTCCAATAAAGCAGCTATTATGACATTAGAAATAAGGGCTTTTGCAGTAGGAAGAGTCAGCCACATCTGGGTTTGACTGGAACACAGAGTAAGTTTTTATTCTTCTTAATGAATACTCTTGTTGATAAGCCCAAATTTACAAACATCAGACTTAAAAATAAATATCACTACTTCCAAAGGAGAACCTATTCCCTGAGGAGTCAAGCAAGAGGAACTCACCTGTTTTCAGTATTGTGATGAATTTTTTAAGTATCATTAGAAATAGAGAGAGCACTGGTCTTGGAAATGGAATCACTCATCTCTATTTCATCAGCACAGATCTCCTGGAGGGGAGAACTGAAAATCAGAAATATGAAAGGTCCTAGGCTGTCACTGACCTCCAAGGGTCTAGCTTCCCAATCAGTGGTACCTAATTACATTATAGTTACCTTAGGATATTATTTTAAATTAACTGGAAGAAGCTCAAAGTTCTTAGGGGTTAGGGTCTGTAACATTTTTTATTGTATTTATACAATAAGTAAATGTTGCATAATATGGATTGTGTTCCTTTATAAATTATTTTAATGTATGTGTTTATGAAATCTCAGCTGAAAAGAACTTTTTATAGGTTCAGTTAAAGACAGTCATATTAACTGGGTGAGCCTGACCTGGACATGAAGTCATTATCTTGGTGCCCTAACTAAGTAAGCAAAGTTTTTAAAAATAGCATCCAAACTAGGACACTTCCCACCTTAAGTGACACAGTACTATTTGATGTGTGTTATAAAGACAACAATAAGAAAAACTAATAGGAGTGATAATGTCCAAATTTACAACTACATTTTAAACAAGTGGGTCAAAGTTACTATTGGATGGGATCCACTGGCCCTCCAAAAAGGTCTAATCTCTAGACCTATACCAGCCCAAGCTTACCTGGTGGGCATCTCGTGAATTCCTCCTGGCTTTCCAAGGATTTTCTTCCTTTCCCTGAGACTCTCACACGGCTCCTGTTTAGTTATGGCTCACCAAGATCTGAGCCTGGTCCTCTCCACACTCACTGGCCAGCCTTGGGTCTTCTCATAGTCTCATGGCAGGCCATTTCCAAGTTTTGGCCAGGTGATTCCCGGTTCAGTACTAGGAATGACCTCATCCTGATTCGCATTCATACTATAAAATAAATTCTGCTCTCGCCAACCTGCTTTCAAGGTCCACATTGTTTTAGTACCTCATCACACTTGCATTTTTAAATATTTAATGTGATCATACTCTTGACTTTTCAAGAACTTGGCAAATGTACAAAGAAGAAATATGTATAACTATCAAGGCTCATCTGCCCTTAATTTATTAACAAGCTTGAGTGATAGAATTGTTATGTTTTTGTAGTAATAAATCCTACCTGGCAATAGCAAAGTACATATTAATTAAACTAAAGCAAAATATTGATTTAGATATTCTGTTGCTAACAACCCTTATTTTCCCTTCTACTTTGTCAGCATATGAGTTGTTTTGCTAGTCTAACTTCCAGCACAACAGATTGCTTTGTAGTCAGGGAAAAAAGAATTTACAATGCATTTATTGCCATCTAAATAACCCCTTTGTGGTCTTTAAAAATTGGATTCAAACAGCAAGAAAATAATAATGTCTCTTTTCTAATTGGCTTCAGGTGCAGCATTTATTTTAAACTTGAACTTCCTTGTACTGAACATAGCAATCGGTTATTAAAAGTGTGGAATGATTATCCTGGTGGCATCTTTTATTTTTACATCCTTTTAAAGAATAGTTTATCTTGAATAATGCAAATACACCCAGCGGAGGTAGTTCTAAAGCCAAATTTCTGTATCTCAAGGAAATCACAGACTAGCACACATTTAATCGCAGGACTAGATCCTCAGGTCACCGTCAGAATTTATCTTTCATCCAATCCCAAACAAAAGTGTTTAGTTAAAAGACTCCCCTATAATTATGAGCCAGTTAAATAGACTGATATTCAAAGTGCTTGGGGAATGGTTGACTCAACCTAAGCACCTTTCTCTGTGCAAACAGAACCACAGGGTAGTTGCTATTTTCTTCATTGTTCTTGCTGTCAGAACTAGAGATCAGAGAGGGTGACAGAACATGAGAGACTCCCAACTCTGGGAAAGGAACAAGGGGTAGTGGAAGAGGAGGTGGGTGGGAGGATGAGGTGACTGGGTGATGGGCAATGAGGGGGGCACTTGATGGGATGAGCACTGGGTGTTATACTATATGTTGGCAAATCGAACTCCAATAAAAAAAATATACAAAAAAAGAAAAAAAGAAAAAAAAAGAACTAGAGATCATCCATACTCACGTTCACTCTTTTAGGCTTAGAACATGTGTCTCAGGCACAAATGGGGAAAGTAATTTTTCCCTTTATTATATTAACATCTCCTTAACCTCTTACTTTCCAAACATAAAGGAAATAACAATCCTTTCATTCCTCTTGTAGATACTGTGGCTATGAAACTGACATTCTATCTTTCATGACAATTCAGAAATACCTTCTCCATAGGCAAGGGGTATTGTGAAAAATAATACTTGAAACTTCTGTAAATGTTTCAGTGAAAAAGTCACATTTATAAAAATAAAAAGGGCATCATTTCTTGTAGCGACATTAGAGTGAATACACACTATCATATTAAAGGCTCTTTTTAGCATGCTAATTATTGTTGAAAACCCTATATAGGTGCAATGTGGGTGAGATCACTTTGCTAAGGGAACTTAAACAATCATATTTTTCTGGACCTGCTTGTTTGACACTGAACAAAATTCACAAAGAGTCATATGAATTCATTTGGATATATTAGTGTAAATTGTTTACTTCCCCAGTTCAACCTTTTAGCCCTCTTAAACTTCAGTGAGATTATTAAGGGAGAGCTTTGCTGTCTCTATGGATTTCAATACATGATATAGTGTTCCATTTGACAAAATACATGACCTAGGTCTTCTTTGAAAGTAATGTAGAGAATCTGATGATAAATAAGACACAGTCTCTGCTCTTTGGGCCTGCATATTTAAGAAGGAAAATAGGATATCTACCCCAATGATTTCAGTATGAAATGGTCTAATCTCCTGGAAAACATAAAATTTTATATCTGTATCGTACAGGATAAAAATATAAATTCCTTAGCAAAGAATACAAGATCCTTTATGATATTGTATATTCCTACATTCCTGGCCGTATCAGCATCTACTTTGTGCCTTATCCTATATCAAACACTAAGGATAATCATTCTGAGTCCCCTTAGAAATTTGTGCTTATCTCTCATATGTGAGTGACATATTTAATAAATATTGTTTGAACAAATAAATGACTGATGTTTAGAGAAGTGATCATTTCCATATGAGAAGATTTAATGGAGAGTTTGGCATTTGGGCAATAAAGGGTAGAATTTTGATAGAGATGAGGCCAGAGGGTATTTTGAGATATGTTCTCAAAGGTTGGAAATTTCAGTTGCAAAAGGTATACCAGGTTTGGTTTCTGCAGAAGAATGAAGGCCAGACTGAGAAGACAGATTGGAACCAGAAAGAGATAATTTATTTTGAAATGTTGGAAAGCATCATTGTCGGTGTAGTTGCAATATGAGATTACTATTTAAGTGCAAAAATTGTAAGCTTAGTTTGAGATTTTGAAAGATTAGATTTTCTTGTATCCTAAAAGAAATGGATTCACAAAAAGTGCTATTCAGTATAAGGAAATAGATTTTATAATTGGAAAAGTTGGTCAGGGTATTGCAGTAGCTAGGCTATGTATTGCTTTATTTGTCTATGAATTTTTCCCTGAATGTTTCATGCACACATCCTCAACATTGTTTGTAATTGTTTCAAGGGTAAAGCCTTTAAATTTCCCATGATACTCAGCCCAATAATTATGTGTTTATAATAATAATTACATAATTAGTTATAACATATAGTAATATCATAATAAGCCATAAAATAAGTTCTTGCTTAGTACAGCAAAACATCAACTTTCAAATAGGGCATAAATATTGTGACCATTAACATCAGAAAGGAAGGATGAATGAAGTTGGATAAAGATACATCCAGCTTTTCTCATTGTCTAAATTTCTTCTTCATGGCTTCTTCCTCAAAGATGGGGCAGAACTCAATGGGACAAGAAATGTTGGACTAAAGAAATTTGACCAAACTGAAGGACTAAGTTGATTAGGAGAAAGTGCAGATTTCCATCTTCCAAACTGTCCTGATATCCTCAGGATGAATATCATCAATTGGGAAGCTGATTTTCACAAGTTCTAGAAAAACAGCCAAGTATGCAACATCCACTTTTGTTGTCTGACCACTAACCTTTTTTAATTTTTTAAAAATTTCTTTTGTCTTTCTATTGACCTAAATGTATTCACATTGCTTCTGGTTATGGAATGTTCTCCTGTTCGATCATTTCTACCTTTCCATTCCCAATTATCAGTAAGCTTTCCTTACTCCAGTAAAAATAGTTCTACTCCAATTAAAGCGATGGATACTAATACTGATTAATAATCATTATTTCCAGAAGACTTTGTGTTATAAACAACTGACCTTTGGCCCATTCTATGGGAGACAAAGGAGAATAAGGAGAATAAATTTTCAATGCCAGTTCTGCTACCTACTGGATGTGTAAGTTTTTGTTTGTTTGCATGCATTTTCTCAGATGCTTGACTTCACAGTTTTTTCGTTTATTATTTCCTGCTTATGTAAATAGAAATAAGTACAAAAATATGGGTCTAAAAATAGATATAAAATATAATTGTATAAGTCATTGTTAATTATATATATAATTAGAAGGAAAATCCATGTTACCCAGATTCTGCAAAATAAATTATATATATATATATATAATATATATATATATATCCTATTAGTCATCCTTTTTGTATATTATAATTAACATTTCCTTTAATATCACTTGATTTTTATAAATTTTGCAGTTAAGAGACTTTTTGAATAAAAGTTTTGCATGTTCTGTATTTCAAAAATGTTTTTTTTCCTATAATGTATTTGAATATACCTTCTGTTTTACCTTCTCTGTTTCTATACAAAATATTAGTTGTATAGCTAAATATAACCTTTTTGGCTCCATCTTTCTTTTTCTTCTATATCCTGGGTCTTTTAGGGAAAAAAGGGATTATTGATATATTGACACAAACTGCACTTGTGTAAAGTGTATAATTTGATAAGTTTTAACATACATGTACCCCTGGGAAATCTTAACCATGACCAAAATAATAAACATGTCCCTTACTGTCAAAGTTTGTCTCTGGTAATCCTTTCCTTTCCCTTTCTCCCTTTTCTCCACTCTTCTTCATATTCAGACAATCACTGAGCTGTTTCTATGATGATGGATTAGTTGTTCAAATTTTCTTTTATTGCAATCACATGATATGTTCCCTTTTTTGGTCAGGCTTCTTAAACTCATCATAATCATTTATGAGATCCATGCACATTGTTATATATATTAATATACACAAGTCTTTATTGCTGTGTAATTTTTATTATATGAATATACCACAAGTTCTACTTAGCTGTCCTCAGAACACATTATTGGCTCTATTCTCATTTCACCCAAAGTCCTATGTCATATGTATTGATCACTCTCAAATCTGATGTCATAGCCTCAATAATAACATGATGGTTATTATTATGAATGTGACCACTTCCTCCTCTGTATCCCCTCTGCATCTTCTTTCATAGCATAGCATCTGCAGCTTCTCCCCACATCAACCTGCAAGACAGCAAATCTTCAAGTACAGGACTCCTGTCTTTGTATCTCATCATGAAGACATGCTCAATAATGATTTGTTAAATAGTGGATACTATTAGCTACCTGAATTGCTACCTAACTCTAACCGGTTTGGTGCAGAGGGAAGGGTTCCTTCCCAACACCAGAACTTCTGGATTATTCCAGGTGATCCCAATTACCTTGTCTGTCCAGAAACAAAACCCAAAGAATCCATCTTATAGGAACAAATGTAGCATGCTTTCACTCCGCAAATAGCCTGTGGCATTATTTAATCCCCATGATTTAAATATATAGGGCTTTATACATATGTTTAATTCATGAATAGATTTGATGAGTGAAGTGGGACTCATTGGGGCAGGTGTTGTTTCTGTCTCTATTTTCCCCAAGTTTCTGTCTTGGTCCCTAGGGGATCTTGTACTTGCCCGGGACTCAGGATAGGTGTTGGAGGAGCACTTTGGGGCACTTACTAGCTCCTCTCCTCAGGAGAGTTCTTAACTGACTGGTTAGACCCAGACAACTAAAACTCCATTTACCTGGAGGTCAGAATCACTGTACCTTAATGGCAGAGGCTGAGGCTGAGGCCTCTCTGATCTCCAGCACACCTGTGCAGTGTGACACTCACTTGGCAGAAGCTGCCAAAGTCTTATTCCTACTCTGGTTTCTGTTTCATATAAGTGGCAGAATAAACTGAGGTAATATGATTCTTAACATTTGCTTTATCATAGACTCTCCTGGGGAACTTTACAATTCCAAGGCCTGGCCCACTCCACAGTCTAAGTAACTCACTGTTACTTAGTAACTAAACAAGAATCTGCAGGTGGAACACAGACATCAGCGGTTTTTAAAGGCCCCCAGATGATTCTGATGTGCAGACAAGTTTGAGAAACACTGCCCTAAGAGAAATTAAGAGATACGGTTCAATACCATTCACATGTGGCACAATTGCTTTGTCATTCAAAGTTCAGGAATTGCTAAACTTTGGGTGCCTTAGCCATAGGCTAAGATGATTTTGGTGTAAGAAGATCACCTGCACCATCCTCTCCCCTTACCTGGCTCCTCCAGGGGCCAGGCAAGCCTTAATAACACCAAATCTGCCTAGACTGGAAACAATGACTTCCTCCCTCCAACTTTTCCTAACACAGTGTAGGAGGAAAATAATGTGGCAACATGGGGTCTGGGAGCATTGAGAAAACGCTATGGAGGTTCCTCAAAAACTAAAAATAGATCTACCATATGATCCAACAATCCCATTCCTGGTAGATATCCAAAAGAACCGAAATAGGGATCTCAGAGTGCTATCTGCACCCCCATGCTAATTGCAGCACTATTCACAATAGCCAAGATGTGGAAACAACGTAAGTGTCCATCAACAGACGAATGGACAAAGCAATGTGGTATATACATACAATAGAATATTATTCAGTCTTAAAAAGAAAGAAACCCTGTCATTTGAACAGCATTGTATGAACCCAGAGGACATTATGCTAAGTGAGATAAACAAGACATAGAAGGTCAAATACTGCAAGATTCCACTTATAAGAGATATATAAAATAGTCAGACTCATAGAGACAGAGTGGAATGGTGGTTGTCAGGGGCTGAAAGGAAGGAGAAAGAAATAGGGGTTGCTGTTCAGACAGTGTACAGTTTTAGCTGTACATTATGAACAAGATCCAGAGATTTACTATACAACATAGTGTGTGTATTAACAATATTATATTATGCACTTAAACTTTGAGGGGTTAGATCTCAAGTTAATTGCTTTACTCCAAAATATATGTGTTTTTAAAAGAAGTGTGTCCATATGTATGCTGTCTACTCAGGAACATGGAGTTTGAATGAGGAGTGTAGAAAATCCATCTAACAGAGGTTTATTTTATTTTTCCAAAATACTTAAATAAGATGCTGGCCCATTACTAGAAGAAAAAAAATCTGATTGTATCATTTACTCAGAGGGAACAAGCCTGAGAAATAAATGAGGAACAGCTGGGGCAGACATGCTAGGTTATCTGCTTTCTCTTTAAGAAGCAGTTAGAGCTACTAGGGAAAGGAAGCAAAGATGTCTGGAGAAAGAGGGATTATATTGGGAGAAAAAAGAATCACTTGAGGGACTTCTGTGCTCAGAGCAGTAGCTGAAACGTGCTAATGATCAATTTAACACCTGCCATTTTAATTAGCACCTAAGGATAAGCTGAAATTGAGAGAGAGGGCTGAAAACAGTAAAATGGCCTGAGAGGCAGCCCAAGGTCAGAGGGAAAATAAAGAACCATGGTTTATAGAAGCAGGTGATTATAGTTTGTTACAGGAAGCACGATTTGTATTTAGATGTTGTTTATTTTATTAGTATATCTTTATTATGTAACATTGGGAACAGAAGCTACTTCATGACTTGTCTCAAGAAAATTAGATTCCATATAAACTTTTCCAAAGCTGTCCCTTGTAGACCAGAGATTTTAAAGAATCAAAATAACAAAGATTGTGTGAGACCCATCCTAGTGCTTCAGGAGTCACACTTCTATGAATTTGAGCTACTATCCAGCTGTGAGGACAACCTCACATTACTTAGAAGTATTCATGGCCAAATTGTAGCAAAAATCAAATTTAAATAATAAAATCCCATGTAAATAATTATTTCGGGTGGGGGCAGTGTATCACAGTGATTCAAAGTCACATCATGAACATTCCCCAATGTCACAGCCTTTGGGAAATGTTTCTTGCTAAGACCTATTAAATGTTGGTCTTAATTTTGGCTAATGGGGTTGTCTAGTCACTTATTTGCTCCAATCTTCAGGATCCATGCAATGCAAAACTACTCTGTGTTGGTACCAAGTCTATTCACACTTCTGTTAAACCTTTCCATGTGGAACTGTGCCTGTCTTAGGACAGGTTATCTGTCACCAGCTGTGAACCCATACTCAGGAGAGATTATTAAAGCAATTTCATGGTCTCAGCCTGTCCAAGATCATGAGAATAGAGTTAAACCCCCAGTGGGGTCTGGAAAGTCCCTGCTAAGTAGCACATAAAAGTATGATATGTTCATTGATAAAGTTCAAAGGAGAAAAGGATATCAGAAATCATCAGAGGACCAATTCCTGGGTGGGGCTATTTTCAATATACATTCCTAGGACAAATAAAATGGATTGATTGATGTTCATACATGCAAAGGAAGAAAATGAGACCCGTGGTCACAGAGTCACTAAGGGCAGAGCCAAACCTGACCACTTATCTCCATGCTCATTTCCTTAGAGTCTACAGAAATACATCCAGCAGGATATGCATGATGAGGTCCCTAAGTCTATCACTAATTAAAATACACATCAATCACAAATATCACAGAATTTGAGACACCTAAATAAATCATCACTGCAATCATTTTCCGAGAAGACTATCTAGACAAAGAGCAATTAATAATCAAGGCTAACTCTAGTTCTGCAGAAAAAAATATATTCCTAAACATGTAATTAAATGTAACTTAAATATGTGATGACTGGGTATGTTTGCTATTGATTTTACCCTTGTTCCACAGTTGCATTTAATTCAGGTTTTCAGTTCATTAATAAACAGTCTGATGATGGGATACTGGCACATTTACGTGAGAGTCCTATATTTAAAGTTCAATAAAGGCAATAAAAGATTGTTCCTTATAAATCATGCTGATATTTCCATACACAAGGTATCTTGGGGGTTTCATGTTCATTTGTTTGCTTACTTGCTTGCTTGTTTTGTGGTCAAAATAAGGCAGAAGTCCATGAAAAAAATGAATATTTGCTAAGCAATAAGACAAAAAGAGAGAGAAGAAAGGAAAGACCCTCACTTTCTGATCTGGGAAAAACCATAATGCCAAGCATACTAACATTAAATTCTGGTCTCCCAACCAAAATAGAATAAAACTCTTTCTAAAACCTTTTAATCAATTTTAAAGTACATAACTATCTAGGTAAGTTGTACCATTTCCTCTTCTTGGGATCTTTTAAATATACAGGACATGCTTGAATCATTGTTCCTATGACAGGAGCTAATTACACTCTAATTTGTATTCTGAGGTTTGGGAAAGAATCATCAAGGAAGACTCAAAACATTGCTTCCTCTTCTAGTATCTACATGACACTCAATAATTGCCTGAATTTTCTTTTTAAGAATAAAAGTGGGGGATTCCTGGGTGGCGCAGCGGTTTGGCACCTGCCTTTGGCCCAGGGCGCGATCCTGGGGACCCGGGATCGAATCCCACATCGGGCTTCCGGTGCATGGAGCCTGCTTCTCCCTCTGCCTGTGTTGTGTCTCTGCCTCTCTCTCTCTCTGTGACTATCATAAATTAAAAAAAAAAAAAGAATAAAAGTGAAAGCAGTAGGACTTCATAGTTTACACAGGCACAGCTCACCATATTCTTTGTGAACTGATGTCCTGTTTGCTTTGGCTCAGATCCAGACACATCAGGAATTTAGGAGAACAATACCGATCAACTAGTAGAGTTCCTTGTTTTAAATTTATTTTGGTTTTGTTTTATTTTTCAAAAACATTACCTGAAATGAGCAAATAAATTAATATACAGGAACCAAAAAGATATCTGGTAGTATAATTTTATATGATAAACGTTGGTGAAAAAAGAACCAGAAAAGTGGCATAAACAACACACAATGAAGTTGGTGCAGAGGGATCTGATAGTGATTCTCAAGACCTTCCAGAATGGTTATCAACAATAGAGATGAGTCCATATTTAAGGCAGGCGAAAAAGGAAACAAATAAGGCATACATTAAATAGCTAAAATGAAAATACACAACAGTCTAGGATGACTCTGACAAGAACGTGTAGCATGGTAAGGCTGGACACCCGGGGGACACTCCAATTGCTGAAAGCGCTGGAGGTTTTTGACTAAGGAAATGACAAAATGAGAGCTAAGATTTGGGAAGTTTCTGTTTAGTATGTATGACTGAAGAGATACACGAACCAGGATGGTCCCTCAGAGAACCTTTGTACAGTAGCCTAGAGAAGGAATAAGAAGGAACTAAACTGAAGTGTTAGGAGGGGGAGAGTAGAGGGAAAGGAGAAAACAAACATTTTCATGGGGAGCTGGTGACTGAAGTGTGGCGTCTTCAGTGTGTGTGTGTGGAAGTATGTGTGGAGCCAATGGTGAGAAATAATGGACTCCGGCAGCCAAAATGGCAGTGTAACAATTACCAATGCAACAAAGTCAGTCCAACAAATGTCTCGAGCATTTGCTGCCCAGAAGGCCCCATGAATTGTGCTGAGTTGGGCACCTACAAGATATGTAAGACAATACAGAGAGTGCACACAGGAGGTTAGTAAGCTCATGAAGGATGACAGCAAGTGAAAAGCCATTCCTACAGTTCAGACTTAACAATCCAAAGAGTGGTTCTTGTGTACATGTGATGAGGAATAGGAGCCAGAGATACTGAGATAGAGAAACAGTGACCATTCAGCAGTGTGGCACAAAGAAAGTGGATTAGCTCAGCAAGGAGGAATGACCAAACCAGACAGATATGAAACGTACAGGAAGAGACACAAGTAAGAGATTTGCACTTAGATAGTGTGGGAGATAGACTGAGTGACACAGGATGTAGACAGAAGTAGCCTGGAGGCAAAAACTGCCCATATAGACGAGTAATGCCAAAAAAGCAGAACATTGTTACTGAAGGAGTATACAATAGAAACCAGCCAAATATCAATTTCATTTGATAATGATAATTTAAACATGGTCTTTACCTGCCTGTTCTCCTGCCCAGTGGTAAAGCTAAAGGCTTCCAGTACTTCTAGGGGGCTGGTAGGGTGGCAGGAGGTAGAGCATGAACAATGGAAATTTCCAGTGTCTCCCTGTAATGTGCACAAATCTAATTAACTTCTTAATATTGATGACTGATGTAAAAAACATGCTTTTATAAGTCTAGCTTGTTGCCATTTGGAATGTAATTATTTTGGTGGGATTTAAAACTATTCACCCCAAGAACAAAGCAAAGCTTGGTAACCTTGAAGTTTATGCCCACACTAGGAAGCCCAATGAAGTCATTAAAAAGAATAAATGAAAGGTAAAGCATTTGACTTGGACTGATTTCCACAAAGAAATGGTGAATGATGGGATCCCTGGGTGGCTCAGCGGGTTAGTGCCTGCCTTTGGCCCAGGGCACAATCCTGGGTTCTCAGGATCGAGTCCCACATCAGGCTCCTGGCATGGAGCCTGCTTCTCCCTCCTCCTGTATCTCTGCCTCTCACCCACTCTCTCTCTCTCTCTCTTTCTCTATCATAAATAAATAAATAAATCTTAAAAAAAAAAGAAATGGTGAATGAAAAAACAAGATTGAGAAGTATGATTAGCGTGATGCTGGTTTTTGTCTACAACAAACCAGTGCAAAGATCCCTATACAAGTATATTTGTAAATACACAAATTATGATTGAATGAGCTTGCAGCAAATAGGGTCTACATATACTAGGTAATCACAAGGATTACTTTGAGTAGAGGGTTATGCAAGTGGAAGGAGGACTGAGTGTTGGTGAAGCCAACATAAAAGGAACAAGAGACAAAGGACTGCACTTGAAAAAGCACATGTGCAAAAATTATACTTATGAATGCATGTAATGTTTTACATTAAGTAAATGTAAGTGCACATGGGATATATTTATAAAGAAATTAGGTTTCAGAAATGGGTAAAATCACAAGCAAATTTAGTAAGAGTGTATATTGAATTTCAAACGAGATGAAGGGGAAGCAAAAATCTGGATTCACTTTCAATTTACTACCCCACCAGAGACTATTTCTGTTTCTTCTGGTGTTCAAAGTAAAGTCTTTGGAAACTGAGCTCCTTGAACATGTCAAGTTTGTTTCATATATGAGCTATTCCTGTGACATCTCCTTTACACGTCAGCTCTGATAGAAGAAAACTGGCTTTTTTTTTTCAACTATCACAGTCTTTCAGAGGAGCTATTCTCTCTGTCTTACTGGTTATTATTTGCCTTCTTCCAGAAGAACTTTAGTTGTGGTAAACTTTCCTTCTTAACTGCAGATTTTTAAAGATTTCCTCCAAAACTGGATGCTACACTGATTTGTATTTTTAGCTATGCTTCTGAGATAGTATGGAGTATTCATTAATCTGTCTTTTCCAGCATTTATCAAAAAAGTAGTTAGAAGTATCAGCCTGCATTAATGAATAATTCTCCTTGGTCCCTGCTGGCATTGCCAAGCTGGGGCTAATCATTGAGCAAGTGAAGCAGAGTTAGGACAGCAGAAATGACAAGCAACCTGCAGCAAATACATGAACATTGTGCTAGAGTTTGGGGAATCCTCTATGTCATGCCCTTGCATGAGTGCTAGAATACATTTTCCTCCATCATTGCATATTCAAATCCTTTTCATTCTCCATACTTACCTCAGTGGCTTCACTTAGTCAAGCCCATCCTACTTCCTCTCCAGCTAGAAGTTATCTTTCATTCCTCTGACCCTTTCCTATGTGTAATAGAAATCAATCTCTACCTTTTCCCAGCATGCATCACCTTCTACCTTATATAACAATTAAGTAGTTTGTTGTGTCCACTTTCAGTTAACCACTGAAAAAGTGGGAGTCCCTTCTTATCAACTGTGTTGTGCCACCAGCACACCGCTAACAGTAGGGACATGATCAATATTTGCTGACTGAATCATCTCTCAGCTGAGAAGAGACCCAGGGCCACCATCTTCAAGAAAATCATTAGGATTCCACAGCTGAATGTACACTCATAACATATTCCCAATCCAGAGAGATTTTGATGGAACTTTCCTCTTGATCTTGGGTCAGTTCTACCCATGCAGAGGCATGATTAGAAAAAGCCCATTCCTTCTCATGGAGCAGAAGATTCCGTTCATGCTGTGTCTTTCCCAACCTGGCAGCATAATCAGTGTTGTGTTTTTACAATCTGTTGGTATTCTAAAAATGAGAACAATGACCTTTGTGTTAATTAGTTGATACAAGAGCCTGCTGAGACTAGAAGAATAAGACTTAATGGGACTTGAGATTATATATTCCAATTATAATTGTGGAGGTAGTAACTAATGTTATTAATGAGATCAGATAAACATGCATCCATACTATTGGACTTCTTAATCCCTTTCCTCTAACTGAGATGTTCTTAGGACTACCTCACAGTATAATACACATACTTAAGACTGCCCCAAAAATCTAAAAATATAAGGAAAATACTTCATCATACTTTTTTATTTTCTATTTACTTATTTTAGAAAGAGAGGGAGAATTGTCAGAGTGGGGGAGGGGCCGAGGGAGAGGGAGAATCCAAAGCAGGCTCCATGCTCAACCCAGAGCCTGATGTGGGGCTCAATCTCAGGACCCTGAGAGCAAGACCTGAGCTGAAATCAAGAGTCGGATGCTCAACAGACTGAGCTACCCAGGTGCCCCTTCATTGTACTGTCTTAGATGAGTAAATAGACCATTTTTTTAAATTCAGAAGTGCATCACCTGAAAAGATGTTTAAAATTTGAGGGAAAACATAGTGGGAATATTATTTGAAAGTACGACTAATATATTTTCAAAATAAGCATAGTCCATGCTTCCTAACTTTCTGGAGATCCTTTTGATCTGGTGGTAATAAGTGTTTCTGAGGAAGGAGTAAATAGTGAAAGGACAGAAAAACATAGGGAAAGCTTCTATATTAGATAGGGTGTCTGGGAAGAGCAAATAAGCAAAGAATGTTTATGGTGTTGATAAAGCTTCTAGATTGAGCTTTCTCCAACACCATGCACACACACACACCTCTATTAGAGATATCTGATGTTTCTAGCATTGCTTTACCTGAGCAAGGATGGCTCCCTCTACCAGGGTTCTTGACCTAGGGTCCCCTGAATCCATCTTCAGCCTCTCCAGAGACTTCCAGGAATTGTATATGAGATTTTTCCATAACTGCATATACAATGCCCATATAGGATTTCTCAGGAATATAAAAAATTTTAGGAAGCAACAAACTAGATGAGGAATATTTATTTGGTATCCTATTGTACAAACAACAGAAAACGACCAGGCAACACACAAACAAAGCCTTCTAGAACAATCTCTCTGGAGACAATCTTAAGAGACAAGAAGATGTAGGTGTCTCCCACTGCCAACTGCATTCTGGAGCAGCAGGCAGGGGTGTCAGGCTCTGGAAGTGAGATACAGTCCATGTGTTGTTGGCTTTTAGCTGCATAATTAGGGAAGTACCAGTACTCCCCAGTGTAATCAGGGTTTACAGTTACAGTTATGAAGACTCCTTAGATTTTACCTTCATAACTCCTTAGATTCCAGCTCTCATCTGCTACTGCATTTGTTGGGAGACAACAACTGATCCTTCCTCTAATGTAGTGGAGGAGCTGGGGTTCTTGCCTTCTGGTTGCAGCTACAACAGAATTTCTAGCTTGAGCCACATCTACTGAAATGGGTTTGGAAAGAGGAAGGAAGGCTATAGGATGAAGCAGAAAAACTCTGGTTCCCATGTGTCTCACTCTAACATTTAATACTTGGCTGGGAATAAATAGATTTTTGAAGGAAAGCAGATAGTCCAAGAAAACCCTTAAGTTATTCTTTATCCCAGGTCAACATTGATTGCCCTTCATTATTATTTTGATGCTAAAAGATCCAAGCATTTGTTAACTTAGAAGCCACAGGCTCTACTCTTTCCATTCCCACAGTCAGAGCCACTAATGACATTACCAAGGAACCTGTGGATTATTTATTCATTTGTTTGGTTATATTTGTTTATTTATATCCTGATTAAGTTCATGAAGAATTTGTGGTGCCCCAAGGGAGCTACTGTGATAGATACTCACTTACTAGCATATTTGCATTCAGACAAAAAAGAATGAGAAGCTCAGGAAGCAGGAGGCACATCCAGGGAACTCCTGTGGGGAGCAGAATCCCAAGGGACCTGCATGGCTCTGGTGGTACCAGGCAACTCTGAATCCAGAGGTGGTACACCAACCTCTTGGATTTGCCCTTCACTTCACTTTCTGTTAAAAAGCTAGTTGCAGGCACCCTTTTTAAAAAGTGTATAACTGATTAAGTATCTGGAGGAGGGTTAAAGATTAAATTACTATCATTTAGCATTAATTAATTAGTTTTTATCTTCCAGCTTGCAGCTGGGTTCATATGTGTGGTTGGTTAGATTGGGAGAGGAAAGAGAGGAGATTTTTAGGTAGGGGGCCTATTGGGGGAGGGTGCACCTAGAGGGAGGTTGGGAAGATTAGAACGATAGCTAGTCACTGTCATCTGGATATCTGGAAAGAGCATGGTTTCTGGGAACTAAAGGAATACAAAATGGTGAGAAGTACAACGATAAACTATAGTTATTTCATAATATCATGTGGGGCTAGTACTGCTCCATGGCATCTAAAGGAATCTTCCTTTTCCTTCTTTCTTTTCCTATCCTTTTCTTCCTCTTCTCCCATATCTTCCTCTCCCTCTCCCTCCCCCTCTTCCCCCTTCCCCTACCTTTCTGAACCATTTGACCTCTACTAGATCTCAGAAGAGAACTGTTGATACTATAATCCTTCTACATTATTGATTGAATGAAATCATTAATGTGTTGGCAATGAAAGGAGGAATCAGAGAGCATCAGCTCCTTCAAGTGGTGAATAAGGAACATAAAGTTCTAAGAAGGGAAGTTACCTCATTAATCCAAGGTCATTCTGGGACTAGAATCCAGGTTTCCTGACTCCCAATTAAGTGTTTTTTCTGCTCCATGGTAGAGTTTCCTGGGTAAACAAAGGACCACATACAATACTATTTTACTCATGAAACCAACTATCTAACTGCTTATTTTGTGCCAATTTTGTGCTTAAAGCTGAGAATAAAATGGGCATGACTTTCATTTTAAAAATACTTTCTAGTACTTTGTTCATAACCCTTAAATTTATGGAATCAGCTGTAATTTTTCCATTTTACAGCTGTGGAAACAAAAGGAGGTCAAAGACATTTCACAGATGACCCAAAATACAATTTCAGTTTGGATGACCTGGATTTATTTTTCTATTTGAGTTTGCCTGTTCTTCATTCTACTTAAATTTCAGGATGAACTGAACTCACCTGTGAAAATGAAAATGCTAGAGGGAGAGACTGGAATAAAAAATTGAAAGCCCACTGTTAATTTTGGGAAATCATAGCATTTGACTTAATTATTTCATCTTTTCTTCTTATATGAACTCTGCGGCCAAAACAGTGGCTGTACATAAAATGACAAAGAAAGGCTCAGATATATAAATATGTAACAGGTGTTTCATGGACCACAACAGCCCTGGGTATATAAAGCATAATAGCTAACATTAATAATAGTCAAAATACAGTATTTATTTGGTTTCATCCTCATTTGCATTATGTCTTACCTGCAACTAAAATCTCTCCCAAATATTTCCATGAATGGGAAGTTGGGTTGGTTAAATAGAAATAGCTAGGGTTTTACAAGTCTTTCTGGTTAATATGTATGCTGACCCCATTTGCTCTTCTCTGCTCAATTCATGGTAGTAACACTGCTAGTAGCAACATTCATAGCTATGTGGACAGTGCCTTCCTGGCAGGGTGGAGCCAAGACTTGAAAGTCTGTATTGAAAGTACCACATATCTACAGTAACCTTGACAGCCTAACACCCTCTATTACCATGGTCTATCAGATAGAGATTAGTGTCTATTTTCAAACAAGGCTCAGAAAGCTTAAGTAACTTGACTAAAGTCACACAGCTACTATCAGGGAAAGGTTTGAAACCATCACTGTGACTCCAGAGCCTGACCTCCTAACTTTATATAAATATTCTGGATTTATGAGGCAACTAGACACCAATCCTTGTCTGTTGCCAGTCTCCCTCTAGCAAACTGGCTCTCTGAAGAAGGTCTGCTGGTACTAGGAGGCTAGAATGGCTCTGGATATGCGTAAGTCTGGCCAGTTTAGCATAAAATATTTTGATTGAGAGAAGCACTAGTGAATAGAATTATAATTGCAGAAGAATAGCTAAAACAAAGAAAATCTCCTTAATACACAAGTTGGGGACAAGAAGAGATGATTCAGCCCCAGTTATATTGATTTGGCAAGGTAATGATGCTCGGTTTCAGTAGAAACATCTTCATTCTAACTAGAAAGAAGGATCTGAAAGATCTCTAACCACACAAAAGATCTCAGTTCAATTTGAGCATGGTGCTGCACCAAAGATAGCAGCAGAGGAATAAGATAGAGATTACTGTTGTCCCTCTACCCCAGAGGCCACCAGTTTAAGCAAGTAAAAACGTCACACCAGACTTCATGTGGAAAGTCCCAAATCCAGTTCCCCAACCAAGATCTGGCAACCTGGTACTAGTCCTGGCCAGTCTCTGGGGGACAGTATGACCTTTTCCAGGTTCAGTAAGCATACTCCAAGTGCTATATCAGGGAGGGGATGTGCAGGAGCTAGATGTATTCCCTCATCTCTACCCTACCCCTCAACAATGGTCAAAGTGTGGGGATCCTGAAGCCTGAGACATGAAGCTTTGAGCATTCATTTCAGGAGGTAAGACTAATTCTTTAAGATACCCCAGATACATGCATGGATGTGATATACCACTGTCCACATCCAAAATCAAGGAAGTAAATGTTTCAAACTTCTTTCTGACATTTTTCACAACCTGGCTGATATGTGGCATCTCATCTCTTTATTGTGAAGCAAGACAACCATAAAAATAAATTCTTGGATTGGTAGTTTCATCCTACAGATTATATATCAAGAATGACTTTAGATCATCCTTAGAACATTAATGACACTTTCCACACACAGTTGCTATTCCACTTTCCTGTGCCAGTATTTTATCATGTTCACTCTTTATGCTCCAACATGCTCCTTTCCCAGGTTTGCCAGGAATCCTATTCCTGCCCAACCGTCATTGGTCTAGGCTTTTGGCCAGTAGTGGCAAAAGCAGAGGTGGCGTCTGCTTGCATCTTGGCAGCATGTTTCTCTTTAAGTGTGGGTATGAAAGCTTTATGATAAAAAGAAGAGCAAGCTGAAGCAGAAGACAGAAAGGGATTGGAGTTACTGGCTCTCACTGAAAGGAAGGATATCAGCGATTTGCAACAGGAAGGCCAGGTGGGTGGAAATGGGAAACCAGCGATTATCTGATGCTGAAGAGAGGCCAGAACTTCTGATAGAGCTGATGGGTCTCCCATAGTGAACACTCCTAGCAGCCTGGAAGAAGACAAAAGAATGCAAAGAGTTCTAGCCCTCTCAGAAGGAACTGTTGTGTAATAAACTTCCATCTTTTTTCAGTTCACTTCATTAATAAGTAGTAATCACATTCAAATTAATGTGAAATTCAAATTAAATTAATTTCACATTCAGTAAAAATATTATTTTGACAATGAACTACAACAAAAAGATTCAATAAAATCTGCCTCTCTTAACTAAGATAGGAAATAGTCTTGGTCATTCATTCATTGAATTCATTGTACAATTCATTGTACATTGTATAATTCATTGTACAATTCATTCATTGTACAATGTACAATTAAATTACAATTGTACATTCATTCATTGTACAATGTTGTACAATATACATTCATTCATTCATTGTACAATGAATTAAAGTAAAGCTTTGAGAGACACTACTATGTTATCATTTTAGTGTAGTTACATTGATTCAGTTTTTAGAGTCAGGCTGACCTGGGTTTTAGTGGTTATGTGACCTTGAACAGGTAATTTAACTTCTATTGGACTAGTTTCCTAATCTGTAAAGTGGGAATATACTCACTGCCACATCATGGAATAATTAAGAAAATTAAATTGAATGTGATTAGTAATGTATTTAGCAATATACACAGTACCTTGCAATATGCAATATAAATGCCTACTTACCTATCTGTCCTTTGAAGGCTAAATGTACCTATTACTTCAGTTTACATAGCATATTCCTTAAAGTTTCCTACAGAGCTTAATATGTGATCAAGAACTTTATAATATTATAAACTTAGTAATACAGAGAAAAAAACAAGTGGAGGAGGCTGCAGTGTCATGGAAAGAGTCATGAACCAGAGTCCAAAGTCCTGCACGACAGTCCTGGCTTTGCTCTTTGTCAGATACAGGATTATGGACACATTGCTTAATGCCTTGAAGCTTCACATCCTTTATCTAGATCAAGGAAATAACAATATCTCCTTTGGGGACATCTTTCCTATGCACAGATGCAGGGCTTATGATTGGGTTTCTCACAAAGATGCATAATGACACATTTAATGCCCTCCAAAAGAGTTTGCAACCTAGTGGAGGAATTAGACACTTGTTTTAACCAAAGCACATTCATTGAATATAGGATCAGCTTTTGAGTTTCTTCTCTCAGAAACAATAGGATATAACAATGATGGACACAGACTTGTGCCAGATAACTTTCAGTCTAGGCTCTTCTTCCTAGCTTTGCAAACTAAGGCAACTTATTTAACCTAACTTTGGAAATGAGGAAAATAATGGAATTTTTGTGAAGATTAAAGATAATGTATGTAAATATAAAGAACACTATAGGAATTCAATAAAATGTTAGAGCTTGTTAGTTGGCTATAGGTACCCCCTGCACATGGAATCAAAGGTGGCAGGTTTGAAGGGGCCTCTTATGAATCCTTTTTTTTTCCCCTCTTATGAATCCTAAGTGTCTCCTCACACCAATGATCCATGTGAGAATGTTTCCTAATCTCTACTCTGAGAAATGGAATTATTTTGATAGTTAGACATTTCTACAATTTCAAAAGTCCAGACTAACATCTGAACTTTATTTCTTCAAAGAACATAATGATAAAAGCTACTTTTTTTCCTTGTTTTTTTTTCATAGAAATGCCATCTTGCATACTTTCACTTGCCACTTTTTATTTTTAAGAATCTTCTATTTTTTGTAAGTCTCTATAAATTATCGAGAAAAATCACACACTTTACATGCTATAAGGAAATTCTGAGAGGACAATGAGAATCATCACACAGAGAATCGGCTATGAAAAGAAAATGTCTAGGATCTCATTTGTAAGGTCCTTGAAAAGAAAACCTCTTCCAAAGTAAGAGGAATTGTTTTCCCAAATGTTAGTTTTAGCCCCTGCATCCTACTCTAACCTAAGGCCCAGCTGTGTTCATTTTAATTTTCCTTCAAAAGTGAAAATCAATAAGGATGAAATACTATGCATATGTAGCACCTTGTTTCCAAAGAGTCCAACAAGCTTTAAGTATATTTTGTCATTAATCTTCCCAGAGGTCTGGGAGAAGGAAGTGACAAGTGTAATATCTCCATTCTTGCAAATGAAGAAACCAAGGAATGGCTGAATGGCCAAGAACACAGTGAAATTGGTGACAAACCAGGAAAAAGAAATTGCAGATTGGAAATTGTGATTATTTCAGGGGCATAAGAATACTCATAAATTATAAATAATAAGATAAAACCCAGCTGCTGATTGCTGAGTGTATTTAAATCAAGGTAAGAAACATGTGGGCTCTGAAAGATGCACAATTGGCCTCATGCTCCTCCAGGTGCCTGGGAGGATGCTAAAAGATGCCCTATTGAGTTTTTTCTCCCTTTGGCCCCCACTATGAGAAATTTTCTGACATTAGTAATTGGCTACAGAATTCCAACACTAACTTTGGGGTTTTATTTCTTTCATGTTTGTCTTCTTTCACACTCCAAGTCAAATCATTGGCCTATTTTCTTTCTAAAGTCTACCTATATAAGTGGCTGATCAAGTTCCTGTCATTTTCCTTTAAAAAAAAAAGTAAAATGGTCTAGAAGACCATATTTTCATAATATAGGCATTGGTAAAACTAAATTAAATATAGTATAAAATCTTCTACAGGTATTTTTCATCAAATGTGGGTAGATTTTTTTTTAAAATCCACTTGGAATCATATTTATGGCTGGGAATATTGTTATAACTTGGCTGTTAGGAAAGGAGGAGTTAGAATTTTATAAATCATCAGCCACATAAGAATGTTAAAGTATCTCTTTAACACTTTAAGGTTAGAGTCCATGAGCAAGTTACTCTGATATCAAAATCAAGTCACTGAGAGAAGAGTGGGGGTCACTTAGGGGTGGGTGCAATAGGCAGCTACTTACTTAGCATTTTTCCCTCTTCTCATTCTTCCAATGTCTTGTTTACAGTTTAATATTTATAAATTTCAATTAATAGCTTGGTCCAAAACCTTTTTTGGCTTCATAGCACTAACTGAATTAAATGAAGAACATTAGTGAACATACAAGAACTTTTCAAGGATATCTGCAGTCTACTATCATAGTATTGTCTGGAATGAAGCAGTAAACTCTCACTGAATACAGATTGTTGCCATATATGAACAAGCAGTTATATCTTTAAAGGTATAGAGAGGTCACCGGTGTGTGTATGTGTGTGTGTGGGAAGGGGGGTCACATGCATTGCACACGCACGTAGGACAGAGAGAATAGAAGAAATCACTGACCTGTGCCTAGGTCAGATAGTTCTAGTAAAACTAGTTACAGTAGCAGGAATAATAAAGGAGTGGAAAGACCTACTATGAGCTAGTTGTGGTTATTACTAGAGTCCATGGGCAGGGACCATGGAGGCTAGCCAGCTATTGATAGTTTGAGTATGAACTTTAAAAGGAGAAGTCTTGTGGTAAATAGTTATAGTTGCTTGTTCATGGTGCTAAAATAATGCTATCCAGGGAACAGCACTGGGGAGCAAAGAGTCCCTTTCCCGCTGCATTTGTATTTAGACAAATAAAAGAAGCAGCAACCTACTTTCTCTTCCTTATTAATGGAGTTTCTATAGCTACCCTCTTAATGAAAAGCAATCTTTGATGAAATACTATTGTTTTACTGTCTACAAAGTGATCAGTGTCTCTAATACCTATAGTAACTCCAGCAAGTTTCAGTTATCAAGGGCCTATAGTTTCAGAAAGCCTCCACCAGTAAGAGAATTTGCACTGTTTCTCTGCATAAGATTTGTGAACCAACTCCTGCATCTGCATGAAACATTAGGAATCACATTTCCTTAAAAAAGAACTTTACTGATAACACATTATTATGGGCTGAAATGCATCCCCTAGAAAAAGATATATTGAAATTCTAACCCCACAGTACCTCAGAATACAACCTTATTTAAAAATAGAATCACTGCAGACAGAGATAATCAAATTAAAATGAGGTCATCAAGTTAAAATGGAGTCTAATCCGATTTGACCGGCATCCTTATAAAAAAGGGAAATTTGGACCCAGAGACAAACATGCATAAGGAAAGATGATATGAAGAGAGAAGAAGAGACAGAGAAACACTATGTGAAGTATAGGCGGTGATAGGAATAAGCCAACGATTGCCAGTGATCCTTCACAAACTGGGAGAGAAGCACAGAACAAACTTCCCCTTACAGTTCCTCTTCCCTCTTTCAGAGGACCAACCCTACCAGTTTTGAACCTCTAGCATTCAGAACTATGAGACAATAAGTCTTTAATTTTAAGCCACCAGTTCTTGTTACTTTATTATGCAGGCAAAGGAAACAAATGCACACATTAATGTATCCTCTTATTTTTTTAATATTTTATTTTTAAGTAATCTCTATATGCAATGTAGGGCTCAAACTCACAACCCTGAGATCAAGAGTCATATACTCTAACAACCGAGCCAGCCAGGTGCCCCTAATCTATCACTTACAAGAAAAAAGAACTAGGAGTAAATTTTCCAAATACAAAAAAAAAAAATCCAAATACTATTTTTATTCCAAAACAGAAGCAATTGCTTTTAGTCTCTCAGAGAAAATATCTTTTTGTTTAAGCAAATACCTTTATGCTTCCATAAGTAATATTCTTACTATGACTCATCACCAAAAATTTCTAGAAGTCACAGTCTCTCTCCAACTTCCACCTTAGCTTATACCATCATATATTAATTCCTTAATTGGGTTGGTAGGCTATGTGGATGAATAATCCTGCTTGCAACAGATCCCAGTGCAGCAAGCATATCAATAGCTAATTCAGACTACAGTGAGTTTAATATCATTCTTACTTTTTAATTTTCTGTGGAGACGAAAAGTAAATCTTGCCTCATTTTAATCTGTGGCTCTTCCTTTACAACATTAGTTATTCTCAGACTGGGTGGAAAATCATTCATATGACTTCTATCAAAACTGGAACTAGTTTTGCCAACCATTAACCAAATGGAATTCCTACTGAAAGAAATTCTTTTGTTTGTTGCTAAAACATGTAGTCTATGTTGAGTAAAATGTGCAGGTTCCACTTTTATAGAGTTATAGAGTTTACTCAATTTTTTTCCCCTGAGAGTAATGAGAATATTACCAAAAGTATTGTCTGAATGTTTCAGATAAGAAGATGAAAAAGCAAATTCCTCTTTCTGAATGGCTTAATTTTTATTGTAAGTCTCACTATTGTTTCTCTTCTCTAGGACTAGAAAAGGAAGAAATTTATTTTCAGTCTTAACCACAAGAGCATCTTTGTTGAACCAACCAGAGCCAGTTACTGTTATGTGGGTAGTGTGTGTGGCAGTTGAGTGAAACTGAAGACATTTGACACATTGTAGAGAAGTTTATTCAATCTCTTGCCAACCACTAAAAGTAACTAATTGCCAGGGAGAGTTTTTCCCACAAATTTGAGATTTCAGAGCTTTCTCTTTGTGAGAAATCTTGGCTTCAGTGAAAGTACATCTGAGCCCATATTTTCTTTTCATTGTCTATGGATGTTGTCTCTGTCTCTACCTTTCATGCATATTTGATCCCTCTTTCCATCTGTTAAAAAAAGAATTTATTTTTTCTTTAGAAATAGAATTTCTATTTCTTTCTGACAAATGTCGAAACTTTTTTTTTTAATTTGAGTATAGTTGACACGCAATGTTACATTACTTTCAGGTGTACAACTTAGTGATTTCATAAGTTTATCACTATACCATGTTCACCACAAGTATAGCTACTTGTTACATTATTATAATATCATTGACTATATTTCTTATGCTCTATTATTTTATTTTAATTCCAGTATAGTTAATATAGTGCTATATTAGTTTCAGATATAAAATACAGTGATTCAACAATTCTGTACATTACTCAGTGCTCATCACAATAGTTTACTCTTTAATCCCCATAAACTATTTCATCCATCTGCCCTACCCATCTCCCATCTGGTAACCATCAGTTTGTTCTCTAAAGCTGAGTCTGTTTTTTTTTCTGGTTTGTATCTTTTTCTCCTTGTTCTTTTGTGTTTTTCTTCTTAAACTCTATGTATGAGTGAAATCATATGGTATTTGTCTTTCTCTTATTTCACGTAGCATTGTGCCCTCTAGATCCATCCATATTGTTGCAAATGGCAAGATTTCACTTTTTATGGCTGAATAATATTCCATTATATATATATACATATATATATACCACTTCCATATATAATATATATATATATATATATATATATATAACCACTTCTTTATCCATTCATCTATTGATGGACACTTGGGATGCTTCCATATCTTGGCTATTGTAAATAATGTTGCAACAAACATAGGGGTGTATATATCTTTCCAATTACTGTTTTCATATTCTTTGGGTAAATATCCAGTAGCAGAATTATGAGATCATATGATAATTCTATTTTTAATGTATTGAGGAACCTGCATACTGTCTCCCACAGTGGCTATACCAGTTTGCATTCCCATCAACAGTGCACAAAATTTCCATTTTCTCCACTTCCTCACCAACACTTGTTCTTTTTTTTTCTTTTTTCTTTTTTTTTTTTTTTTTTTTTTAGCCTTTCTGACAGGTGTGAGGTGATATCTCATTGTGATTTTGATTTGCATTTCCCCGATGACAAGTGATCTCGGGTAGCTTTTAATGTGTCTGTTGGCCATCTTCTTTGGAGAAATATCTGTTCATGTCTTCTGCCCATTTTTTAATTTATTTTTGGCGTTCACTTTTATTTTGTATACTAACCCATTATCAGATATGTCATTTGCAAATATCTTCTACCATTCAATAAGTTGTCTTTTAGTTTTTATTTTGATGTAGTCCCAATAGTTAATTTTTGCTTTTATTTCCCTTGCCTTAGGAGATATACCTAGAAAAATGTTGTTACGGCTGATGTCAAAAAACGATTGCCTATGGTCTCTTCTGGAAAATTTATCATCAGATCTCATAAACTTCAATCCATTGTGAGTTTATTTTTGTGTATGGTGTAAAAAGTGTTCTAGTTTCTTTTGCATGTAGCTGTCCAGTTCTCCCAACACAATCTGTTGAAGAGACTGCCTTTTTCCCCATTCCATATTCTTGCTACCTATGTCAAAGATTAATTGACCATATAATCATAGGTTAACTTTTGGATTCTCTATTCTTTTCCATTAATCTATGTGTCTATTTTTGTGGTAGTACTATAGTTTTGATTACTACAGCTTATAAGTATATCTTGAAATCTGGAATTGTAATTCTAGTTTTGTTCCTTGGGTCTTTGTGGTTCTATACAAATTTTAGGATTATTTGTTATAGTTCAATGAAAAATGCTGTTGGGAATTTTATGGAGATTGCATTAAATTTTTAAATTTCTTTAAAATTTTAACAATATTTTTCTCCCAATCCTTGAGAATAGAATATCCATCTGTTTCATCTTCAATTTCTTTCATCAATGTTTTATGGTTTCAGAGTATAGGCCTTTCACCTCCTTGGTTACACCTATTCTTACGTATTTTATCATTTTTGGTGCTACTGTAAATGAGATTTTTTAAAATTTATCTTTCTTCTACTTCAGTATTAATGTATAGAAATGCAATGAATTTCTGCGTATTGACTTTGTATCCTGAAATCTTACTGAATTCATTGATCCATTTTCCTAGTTTCTGTAGAGTCTTTAGGGTTTTCTGCTTATACTATCATGTTATCTGTGAATAGTGCAAGTTTTAGTACTTCCTTACCAATTCAAATGCCATTTATTCCTATTTCTTTTCTTGATGTGGTGGCTAAATATTCCAGTACTATGATGAATAAAAATGGTAAGAGTAGACATCCTTGTCTTGTTCTTGATGTTAGAAGAAAAGCTCTCAGTTTTTCACAATTCAGTATAATGTGTGTGTTTTCATATATGGTCTTTATTATGTTAAAGTATGTTCTCTCTAATCTTAATTTGCTAAGGGGTTTTATCATGAAAGGATGTAGTACATTGTCAAATAGGTTTTCTGCATCTATTGAAATGATCATATGGTTTTCATTCCTTCTCTTGTTGATGTCACGTATTTACCTTGATGGATTTGTGAATATGGAACCACACCTGCATCCCACGCTTAAATTCCACTTGATCATGGTGAATGATTTTTAATATATTGTTGGATTTGCTTTGCTAATATATTGTTGAGGATTTTTGCACCTATGTTCATCAGAGATATTGGCCTGAGTTCTCTCTATTTTTTTTTTTTTTTGTAGTGCCTTTATTTGGTTTTAGCATCAAGGTAATGTTGGCCTCATAGAATGAATTTAGAAGCTTTCCCTCCTCTTCTATTTTTTTGTAACAGTTTGAGAAGACTCACTATTAACTCTTCTTTAAATGTTTGATAGAGGGGGGAGGGGGCAAGACGGCGGAAGAGTAGGGTCCCAAAGACACCCGTCCCCACCAAATTACCTAGATAACCTTCAAATCATCCTGAAAATCTACGAATTCGGCCTGAGATTTAAAGAGAGACCAGCTGGAACGCTACAGTGAGAAGAGTTCGCGCTTCTATCAAGGTAGGAAGACGGGGAAAAAAGAAATAAAGAAACAAAAGGCATCCAAGGGGGAGGGGCCCCGCGAGGAGCCGGGCTGAGGCCGGGGCGAGTGTCCCCAGGACAGGAGAGCCCCATCCCGGAGAAGCAGGAGCTTCACCAATCTTCCCGGGCGGAAAGGCCTCGCGGGGAGTTGGAGCAGGACCCCAGGAGGGCGGGGATGCCCTCGGGCTCCCTGGGACACTAACAGAGCACCTGTGCCCCCGGGAGAGCCCCACACCCCTCGGCCGAGCTCCCTAAAGGGCTGCAGCACTGGCCAGGTGGGGCCCCGGGAGCAGCTCGGAGGGGCTCGGGCGGAGGCTCCACGGAGGGGGCTGCGCTGGGAGCGCGAATCCAACAGTGCAGGCCTCGGAGCACAGGGCGCAGGGACACACCCCAGGATCTGGCCTCCCCCCGGGAGAGGCAGAGGCCGGGAGGACACAGGGCAGCAAGGACGCTCCTCCGCTGGGCGGCCCCGAGCTGTGCAGGTCAGCGGCCCTGCCCCCGGAGCATCCAGGCCCCTGCAGACTGATTGCTGCTGTAGTTACTGTGGGAGCTGACTCCAGGGCTGGAGAGCTGGCCATCGCCAATGGGATTGCTCCTCCTGGGGCCTCACAGGATAAACAACCCCCACTGAGCCTAACAGTGGCATTACCGGATAAACAGGTTAAACAGCTCTCATTAAGCCATGCACCAGGCAGGGGGCTGGGCAGCTCCCCCAGGTGCTCACACCTGAAAATCAACACAGCAGGCCCCTCCCCCAGAAGACCAGCTAGACAGACAGAGGAAAAACAAGTTATTGATCAAGCAGCACTGGAAAATTCCAGGGGAAGTCGAGGGATTTACAGTATATAGAATCAGAGGATACTCCCCTTGCTTTTTATTTTCTGTTTGCTCCCCTCCCCCCCCCCCCCCCCCGCTTTTCTTCTTCTTTTTTCTCTTCTTTTTCTCCTTTACCCAGTACAACTTGTTTTTGGCCACTCTGCACTGAGCAAAATGACTAGAAGGAAAAACTCACCTCAAAAGAAAACAATCAGAAACAGTCCTCTCTCCCACACTTACAAAATCTGGATTACAATTCAATGTCAGAAAGCCAATTCAGAAGCACAATTATAAAGCTACTGGTGGCTCTAGAAAAAAAGCATAAAGGAGTCAAGAGACTTCATGACTGCAGAATTTAGATCTAATCAGGCAGAAATTAGATCTAATCAGGCAGAAATTAAAAATCAATTAAATGAGATGCAATCCGAACTAGAGGTCCTAACAACAAAGGTTAATTAGGTAGAAGAACAAGTGAGTGACATAGAAGACAAGTTGATGGCAAGGAGGGAAACTGAGGAAAAAGGAGAAAAACAATTAAAAGATCATGAGGATAGGTTAAGGGAAATAAATGACAGCCTCAGAAGAAAACATCTACATTTAATTGGGGTACCCAAGGGTGCCAAAAGGGACAGAGGTCCAGAGTATGTATTGAACAAATCATAGCTGAGAACTTTCCTAACTTGAAAAGACAAACAGGCATTCAGATTCAGGAGATAGAGAAATCCCCGCCCCCCCCTCCCGCCAAAATCAATAAAAACCACTCAACACCTCCACATTTAATAGTGAAACTTGCAAATTCCAAAGATAAAGAGAAGATCCTTAAAGCAGCAAGAGACAAGAAATCTCTAACTTTTATGGGGAGAAATATTAGATTAACAGCAGACCTCTCCACAGAGACCTGGCAGGCCAGAAAGGGCTGGCAGGATATATTCAGGATCCTAAATGAGAAGAACATGCAGCAAGGAATACTTTATCCAGCAAGGCTCTCATTCAGAATAGAAGGGGAGATAAAGAGCTTCCAAGATAGGCAGAAACTGAAAGAATATGTGACCACGAAGCCAGCTCTGCAAGAAATACTCAGGGGATTCTGTAAAAGAAAGAGGAAGTCCAAGGGAACAATCCACAAAAAAACAGGGACTGAATAGGTATCATGATGACACTAAAGTCACATCTTTCAATAGTAACTCTGAACATAAATGGGCTTAGTGACCCCATCAAAAGGTGCAGGGTTTCAGACTGGATGAAAAAGCAAGACCCATCCATTTGCTGTCTATAAGAGACTCATTTTAGACCTAAGGACACCTACAGCCTGAAAATAAACAATTTACCATTCAAGTGGTCCTCAAGAGAAAGCAGGGGTAGCAATCCTCATATCAGATAAATTAAAGTATCATACTTAAAGGATCTATCCAACAAGAGGACCTAACAATCATGAATATTTATGCCCCGAATGTGGGAGCTGCCAAGTATATCAATCAATTAATAACCGAAGTTAAGACATACTTAGTTAATAATACACTTGTACTTGGTGACTTGAATGTAGCGCTTTCTACAATCGACAGATATTCTAAGCACAACATTGCCAAAGAAACAAGAGCTTTAAATGATACACTGGACCAGATGGATTTCACAGATATTTACAGAACTTTACATCCAAACGTAACTGAATACACATTCTTCTCAAGTGCCATGGAACTTTCTCCAGAATAGACCACATACTGGGTCACAAAACAGGTCTTAACTGATACCAAAAGATTGGGATCATCCCCTGCATATTTTCAGACCATAATGCTTTGAAAGTAGAACTAAATCACAAGACGAAATTTGGAAGGATTTCAAGTACGTGGAGGTTAAGGACCATCCTGCTAAAAGACGAAAGGGTAATTAGAAATTAGAAGAGAAATTAGGAGAAGAATTAAATTAGAGAAGGATTTTAAAGAAGGAAATAAGAGAAGAAGAGAAGAATTAAAAAGATTCATGGAAACTAATGAGAATGAGGATACAACCGTTCAAAATCTTTGGTATACAGCAAAAGAAGTCCTGAGGGGGAAATACATCACAATACAAGCATCCATCCAAAAACTGGAAAGAACTCAAATACAAAAGCTAACTTTGCACCTAAAGGAGCTGGAGAAAAACAGCAAATAGATCCTATACCCAGCAAAAGAAGAGAGTTAATAAAGATTCGAGCAGAACCTCAATGAAATAGAGACTAGAAGAACTGTGGAACAGATAAACAAAACCAGGAGGTGGTTCTTTGAAAGAATTAATAAGATAGATAAACCATTAGCCAACCTTATTAAAAAGAAGAGAGAAAAGACTCAAATTAATAAAATCATGAATGAGAAAGGAGAGATCACCACCAACACCAAGGAAATACAAATGATTTTAAAAACATATTATGAACAGCTATACGCCAATAAATTAGGCAATCTAGAAGACATGGATGCATTTCTGGAAAACCACAAACTACCAAAACTGGAACAGGAAGAAATAGAAAACCTGAACAGGCCAATAACCAGGGAGGAAATTGAAGCAGTCATCAAAAACCGCCCAAGACACAAAAGTCCAGGGCCAGATGGCTTCCCAGGGGAATTCTATCAAACCTTTAAAGAAGAAACCATACCTATTCTACTAAAGCTGTTTGGAAAGATAGAAAGAGATGGAGTACTTCCAAATTCGTTCTATGAGGCCAGCATCACCTTAATTCCAAAACCAGACAAAGACCCCACCAAAAAGGAGAATTACAGACCAATATCCCAGATGAACATGGATGCAAAAATTCTCAACAAGATACTAGCCAATCGGATCCAATAGTACATTAAGAAAATTATTCACCATGACCAAGTAGGATTTATCCCCGGGACACAAGGCTGGTTCAACACTCATAAAACAATCAATGTGATTCATCATATCAGCAAGAGAAAAACCAAGAACCATATGATCCTCTCATTAGATGCAGAGAAAGCATTTGACAAAATACAGCATCCATTCCTGATCAAAACTCTTCAGAGTGTAGGGATAGAGGGAACATTCCTCAACATCTTAAAAGCCACCTATGAAAAGCCCACAGCAAATATCATTCTCAATGGGGAAGCACTGGGTGCCTTTCCCCTAAGATCAGGAACAAGACAGGGATGTCCACTCTCACCACTGCTATTCAACATAGTACTGGAAGTCCTAGCCTCAGCAATCAGACAACAAAAGACATTAAAGGTATTCAAATTGGCAAAGAAGAAGTAAAACTCTCCCTCTTTGCCGATGACATGATACTCTACATAGAAAACCCAAAACCTTCCACCCCAAGATTGCTAGAACTCATACAGCAATTTGGCAGTGGGGCAGGATACAAAACCAATGCCCAGAAATCAGTGGCATTTCTATACACTAACAATGAGACTGAAGAAAGAGAAATTAAGGAGTCAATCCCATTCACAATTGCACCCAAAAGCATAAGATACCTAGGAATAAACCTAACCAAAGAGGTAAAGGATCTATACCGTAAAAACTCCAGAACACTTCTGAAAGAAATTGAGGAAGACATAGAGAGATGGAAAAAATCCCATGCTCATGGATTGGAAGAATTAATATTGTGAAAATGTCAATGCTACCCAGGGCAATTTACACATTTAATGCAATCCCTATCAAAATACCATGGACTTTCTTCAGAGAGTTGGAACAAATCATCTTAAGATTTGTGTAGAATCAGAAAAGACCCCAAATAGCCAGGGGGATATTAAAAAAGAAAACCATCACTGGGGGCATCACAATGCCAGATTTCAGGTTGTACTACAAAGCTGTGGTCATCAAGACAGTGTGGCACTGGTACAAAAACAGACACATAGATCAATGGAACAGAATAGAGAACCCAGAAGTGGACCCTCAGCTTTATGGTCAACTAATATTCGACAAAGCAGGAAAGACTATCCACTGGGAAAAAGACAGTCTCTTCAATAAATGGTGCTGGGAAAATTGGACATCCACATGCAGAATGAAACTGGACCATTCTCTTACACCAGACATAAAGATAAACTCAAAATGGATGAAAGATGTAGTAAATGTGAGACAAGATTCCATCAAAATCCTAGAGGAGAACACAGGCAACATCCTTTTTGAACTTGGTCACAGTAACTTCTTGCAAGATACATCCATGAAGGCAAGGGAAACAAAAGCAAAAATGAACTATTGGTACTTCATCAAGATAAGAAGCTTTTGCACAGCAAAGGATACAGTCAACAAAACTAAAAGACAACCTACAGAATGGGAGAAGATATTTGCAAATGATGTATCAGGTAAAGGACTAATATCCAAGATCTATAAATTACTTATTAAACTCAACAGCAAAGAAACAAACAATCCAATCATGAAAGGGGCAAAAGACATGAAGAGAAATCTCACAGAGGAAGACATAGACATGGCCAACACGCACATGAGAAAATGCTCCGCATCACTTGCCATCAGTGAAATACAAATCAAAACCACAATGAGATACCGCCTCACACCAGTGAGAATGGGGAAAATTAACAAGGCAGGAAACAACAAATGTTGGAGAGGATGCGGAGAAAGGGGAACCCTCTTGCACTGTTGGTGGGAATGTGAACTGGTGCAGCCACTCTGGAAAACTGTGTGGAGGTTCCTCAAAGAGTTAAGAATAGACCTGCCCTACAACCCAGCCATTGCACTGCTGGGGATTTACCCCAAAGATACAGATGCAGTGAAACGCCAGGACACCTGCACCCCGATGTTTCTAGCAGCCATGTCCACAATAGCCAAACTGTGGAAGGAGCCTCAGTGCCCATCGAAAGATGAATGGATAAAGAAGATGTGGTTTATGTATACAATGGAATATTCCTCAGCCGTTAGAAATGACAAATACCCACCATTTGCTTCAACGTGGATGGAACTGGAGGGTACTATGCTTAGTGAAGTAAGTCAATCGGAGAAGGGCAAACATTATATGGTCTCATTCATTTGGGGAATATAAATAATAGTGAAAGGGAATAAAGGGAAAGGAGAAAAAATAAGTGAGAAATATCAGAAAGGGAGACAGAACATGGAAGACTCCTAACTCTGGGAAACAAACAAGGGGTGGTAGAAAGGGAGGTGGGCAGGGGGTGGGGGTGACTGGATGATATGCACTGAGGGGGGCACTTGACAGAATGAGCACTGGGTGTTATACTATATGTTGGCAAATTGAACTCCAATAAAAAAATAATAACAAAATAAATGTTTGATAGAATTAACCTGTGAAACCATGTGGTCTTGGACTTTTGTTTGTTGAGTTTTAAAATTAGTGATTCAATTTCATTGTCAGCAATCCTCTATCAAATTTTTCTATTTCTTCCTAACTCAGCTTTGTGAGGTTATGTGTTTCTAGGAATGTAAGTATTTCTTCTAGATTGTATAATTTGTTGGCATATAATTTTTCATAATATTTTCTTATAATAATTTGTATTTCTGTGGTGTGAATTGATTTTGTTTGAGTCCTATTTCTCTTTATTCTATCTCTTTTGATGAGTCTGGCTAAAGTTTTATCAATATTTTTGATCTTGAAAGAACCAGCTCCTGGTTTCACTCAATTAATCTATTTTTTTTTGTTTTTTTTTTTGTTTTTTTAGTTTCTACATATTTTATTTCTTTATCTTCTTGTTGGATTCTTTCCTTTATGATTATATAGTGTCCTTCCTTGTCTCTGTTTTAAAGTCTATTTTATCCAATATAAGTATTGTTACCTTGGCTTTCTCTTTGCTTACATTTTCATGGGAAATGAAAATTTTCCACCCCTATACTTTCAATCTGCATATGTATTTGGGTCTGAAATAAGTCTCTTGTAGGCCACATATAGATGGGTCTTGCTTTTTTATCCATTCAGTATCCCTGTATCTTTTTTTTAAGATTTTATTTATTCATGAGAGACACAGAGAGAGAGAGGCAGAGATACAGGCAGAGGGAGAGGCAGGCTCCATGCAGGGAACCTGATGTGGGACTCGATCCCAGGTCTCCAGGATCACACCCTGGGCTGAAGGTGGTGCTAAACCGCTGAGCCACCCAGGCTGCCCATCCCTGTGTCTTTTGATTGGAGAGTTTAATCCACTTACATTCAAAGTAATTATTGATAAGTATGTACATCTTGCCATTTTGTTACATGTTTTATGATTATTCTGTAGTTCTCTCTTCCTTTCTTCTCTTGCTCTCTTCTCTCATAGTTTGCTGGCTTTCTTTAGTGATATATTTTGATTCCTTTCTCTTTATTTTTTGCATATATATCACTGGTTTTTGATTTGTGGTTACCATCAGGTTTGTATCTAACATCTTATGCATACAGCAGTCTATATTAAGTTGATGGTTAAGTTTAAATCCATTCTTTACTCCTTTCCCCCACCCCACATTTTTCTTATATGGTGTCATACTTTATATCCTTTTATTTTGTGAATCCCTTGACTTATTTTTACAGATATACTTTACTGTTTTTGTGCTTCTTACTTTTATTACTCCTGATTATGGTCTTTCCTATGTGAAGAGCCCTCTTTAACATTTCTTGTAGGACTGGTTTAGTAGTGAAGAAATCCTTTAACTTTGTCTAGGAAACTCTCTCTTTCTATCCTGAATGATAGTCTTGCTGGATTGAGTATTCTTGCCTGCAGATTTTTTCCTTTCAGAACTTCAAATCTATCATGACCCTCCATTCTGGACTACAAAGTTTCTGCTGAAAACTAGGCTGGCTGACAACCTGATAGGGTTTCTCTTATACATGACTGTTTTCTTTTTTCTTGCTGCTTTTAAAGTTCTCGCTTTATCATTATTTTTTGCCATCTTAATTACTATGTGTCTTGGTATGGACCTCCTTGGGTGGATTTTGTTGGGGACTCTCTGTGCCTCCTAGATTTGGATGTCTGTCTCCTTCCCCAGAGTTGGTAAGTTTTCAGCTATTATTTCTTCAAATACATTTTCTGCCCCCTTTTCTCTCTCTTCTTTTCTGGAATCCCTATAACGCAAATGTTATTATGCTGGATGGTGTTGCTGAGTACCCCAAGTCCATTTTAATATTTTATAATTTTTTGTCTCTCCTTTTTAACTTTATTGTTGTCCTCCAGGTCACTGATCTGTTCTTCTATGATGTACTGGATTAAATCTGTAAATTGTTTTGGGTAACATGGACATTTTGACAATATTTGTTTTTCCAATCCATGAGCATAGAATATCTTTACATTTATTTGTGTCATGTTTAATTTCTTTCATCGGTATTTTATACTTTTCAGGGAACAAGGGTTTCCCCTCCTTAGTTAAGTTTATTCCTAGGCATTTTATTAATTTTGGTGCAATTATAAATAGTACTATAATTTTTTTAGTTTCTCTTTCTGTGACTTTGTTGTTAGTATATACAAACACTATCAACTTCTGGGAATTAGTTTTGTATCCTGCCACTTTACTGAATTAATTTATTTCTTCTAATAGTTTTTTGGTGGCATCTTTAGGATTTTTTATATATAGTATTTTGTCATTTGCAAATACTGACAGTTTGGATTCTTCTTTACCAATGTGCATGGCTCTTTTCTTTCTCTTGTCTGATTACTATGGCTAGGCCTTAGAGTACTGTGTTGAATAATAGTGGCAAAAGTAGACATCCTTGTCTTATTCCTGATCTTAGAGGGGAAACTCCCGGTCTTCACAATTAAGGATGATGTTAGCTGTGGGTTTCTCATGTATGGCCTTTGTGATGTTGAGGTATGTTCCCTCTAACTCTATTTTGTTAAGAGTTTTTGGGGGATCCCTGGGTGGCGCAGTGGTTTGGCGTCCGCCTTTGGCCCAGGGCGTGATCCTGGAGACCTGGGATCGGATCCCACGTCAGGTTCCCAGTGCATGGAGCCTGCTTCTCCCTCTGCCTGTGTCTCTGCCTCTCTCTCTCTGTGTGTGACTATCATAAATAAAAAAAAAATTAAAAAAAAGAGTTTTTATCGTGAATGTATATTGAGTCTCTTATTTTTATTTATTTTTAAGATTTTATTCACAAGAGTCACACAGAGAGAGGCAGAGACATAGGCAGAGGGAGAAGCAGGCTTCTGTGGGGAGCCCAATGTGGGACTTGATCCCAGGACCCCAGGATCATGACCTGAGCCAAAAGGCAGATGCTCAACCACTGAGCTACACAGGTGCCCCAATATTGAGTGTTTTTAAATTGTTTTTCTGCATCTACTGAGGAGATTATATGATTTACATCCTGGGTTTTGTTGATGTGGTGTCTGATGATTGAACCATCCCTGCATCCTTAGACAAAATTCCACCTGATTGTGGTGAATGATATTTTTGTATTGTTATATGTAGTTTGCTAATATATTTTTGAGGATTTTGCATCTATATTACTTAGGAATATTGGCTTGTAGTTTTATTTATTGTGGTGTCTTTTTCTGTTTTTGATAATGCTGGCATGGTAGAATGTATTTGGAAGCTTTACTTCCTCTTCTGTCTTTTGGAATACTTTGTGGAGAGTAAGTATTAATTCTTCTTTAAATGTCTGGTAGAATTCATTTACAAATACATCTGATTCTGGGCTTTTGTTTTTTGGCAGTTTTTTTTTTTTAATTTTTGAATCAGTTTTGTTACTTGTAATTGTTCTGTTCAGATTTTCTATTTCTCCCTGCTTCAATTTTGGAAAATCGTATATTTCTCACATTTAACCCACTTCTAGGTTGTACAGTTTGTTGGCATATAATCAAAATTCTTTATTTCACATCATTTTTTAGACATGCTAACTCAAGTCTTGCATAAGTAAAGTTCTCCAGAAAGAAAAACATAAATGATCAAATAATGAAAAGGCGGTAGTCTACGTTTAAACATGTTATTAGATCAAATCTATAGACTATGAATAATGGTTCATTTGCAAGCTGACTTAATGCATTCGCATAATTTTTACATCCTAGAGTTGTGTGTATTTTTGATCTGCCAACATATAGCATAATACCCAGTGCTCATCCCGTCAAGTGCCCCCTCAGTGCCGGTCACCCAGTCACCCCAACCCCCCACCCACCTCCCTTTTCAACACCCCTTGTTTGTTCCCCCAGAGTTGTTCTTGATCTGACAAAAATATGCAAAATAAATGAAAACATAATACACAAATTTCTATTCTTTTTCAGAAAAAAAATTGTTTCGCCAACATTTCTAAAGATTCATAATCCACAAGGCACAACCATAAACAAATGCAAATCAATGTATCTTAGAGCTAGAGGAATTTACACAAATTACCAAGTGGTAAGAAGAGGCCATAGCCAAAGTATGGCCTCAGGTAACAACATAGTGATAAGGTGACTGCACATTTCAATCAATCCACTAAAATTAATTTGGCAATGCTATACACATTTGCAGCATAAGACACACAAAAGATAAGGTCATTATCCTGAAGGCTCTCAATCAATCATCTCAATATCATTTTTATTGAAGTGCTGACCGCTTTCTCCTACATTGGTCAAGTTTTTATGACTATCAGACATCCAGGAGAGGAAAGGTTCTATTGTTTTTCCTCAAAGGAAAATTCACTTTCAAAGACATTCACCAAGATTTTACCAACAAGAGTAGTAGTGTAAAACTTAATACACTGACATGGCCTATAGTGACTAAGTACATTGCCAAGTGCCTAAACTCACATGAGAAAGAACATTTTGGTTTTCTTTTTGAGCCCAACATGGGACTCGATCCTAGGTCCCCTGGATCACACCCCAGACTGAAGGCAGCACTGAACTGCTGAGCCACCTGGACTGCCCAAGAGAAAGAACATTCTATAAATGCCAATAACCAACTGTGCTGAATAATAGAGAAATAAGTTAAAGAAACCTGAAAAATATTGCTAAAAGTTTTTGATCTCTGGTTACTTTGGAGATTTGAGAAGAAAGACATAGATGACAAATGTATCTTAAGAATCAAATGGTCTTGGGACGCCTGAGTGGCTCAGTGGTTGAGCGTCTGCATTCTGCTCAGAGCATGATCCTGGAGTTCCAGGATCAAGTCCAACATCGGGCTCCCTGCATGGAGCCTGCTTCTCCCTCTGCCTATGTCTCTGCCTGTCTCTCTGGGTCTCTCATGAATAAATAAATATAATCTTAAAAAAAAAAGAATCAAATGGTCTTGTATTCCAGTTCTGGCTCAATTATTTATAAACTACATGACCCCAGGAAAAGTCTCCCTATCATCTATTTGCACCTCAGTTCTGCCACCTATAATAAGTGGAAAATATTGTGCTCACTTCAGCAAAAGATGTACTAAAATTGGAACAATCCAAAGAAGGTTAGCAAGGTCCCTGTACAAAGATGACACATAATTCATGAGGCATTCCATTTTTTTAGAATGAAAATCTCACTACCTCATAAAGTATGATGTTTAAATGAGATAACATCTCTTTTAACAATACTAATTTAGAATTTGGCTCATAGTAAGCCTTAGATAAATGTTAGCTTTTACGTATTAGCAAAACACTAGCAAATACATATAATGTATATCATTGGGCACATGATAGATAATGTGCATAACATGCACATAGTATATATGATTTAAATATACATACATAAATATATACACATATGTCTATTTATATGTGTATACATATGTATATTTATATACATATATGTATAACTCACTTCTATAATTCCATTCAGTTAATTTACAAAAGGCAGTTTGCCTAGACAAGATGATCATTTGCTCTAATCCAGGCAAGTAAATACCTATTGAAAAAAGTCAATCCGTAGGAAATATAGTCAATAATAGTATAAATTTGTAAGGTGACAGTAACTATATTTTTTGTGGTGACAATTTTGTAACATATACAAATGTTACACCTGGAACTAATATAATATTTATGTCAACTGTACTTCAATTAAAAAAAATCAATCCGGGGTGCGTAGGTGACTCAGTTGGGTAAATGTCTGACTCTTTTTCAGTTCAGGTCATGATTTCAGGGTTGTGAGATCAAGCCCATTGTCAGGCTCCATGCTCAGCATGGAGCCTACTTTAGATTTCCTCTCTCCCTTTCCCTCTGTCCTCCCCAAAAAAGAAAAAATAAATTCTATCATTTTTTTGTCAAAAGAATAGGTAAAAATCTTGGACTTGTTTCAGTCAGAGAGAGCTAAGTTAGAACCCTGACTCAACCACTTTATATATAAGTGACTTTGGATATAATGCTTATTCTCCCTGTGTCCATAGGGCAAATGAGGAAATAAAAAAGTATTTATCTCATAACAGACATTTTTAAAAAGATAATATATACACAGTGCTTAACCCAAAGCTTAGCATTTATCTGAAACTCAATAATAGTTACTATTAACTGTTATTTATTTATACAGGTCTGTGTGTACCAATGGTTGGTGACATAGGTGTTTCTTTCACTGCAGCTTTCTTAGCTGAGAAGATCCATAGTCCATATACATAAGTGGAATTTATGGGCTCTAGTCAACTAAAACACATTAGCAATGTCTAGGGACCAAAGGGAAGAAAGTAAGTTATTTTCAAAACATTCTGATAAGATGACATGTGTTTTATAAGTGAGACAAAAGGATATAGGTTGTTGTATAACATGCTTCAGCATTCTCTATTCCCTTTGTAACAGAGCAACCAACAAGACATGTGTCTCTTTCAAAAGCAGTCATTATTGAGCAGATACTTTATAAGTATAGCTAAGTGTAGTGCTAGACACTAGAGACAAAAAGATTAAAGAACATATCACCTGATACCTTCTGGAGTTATAATCTAGTAAGTATGGTAGGCACTTAAAAAGTGAAACATAACTAAATATACAATTACAAATCATGTAGGAGCTGCAAAGAAAAAGTAAAATCTGCAACTGGGGAGCAAGGAGCATGATCAATCTTCCCAGTTTGCTTGAGGCTATCCTGGGTTTAGCACTGGAAGTCTCATTTTGTAAGAAGTAACTCAGTTCTAAGAAAACCAGGAGAGTTCCTCAGCCCAGAAGTAGAATGAGACCTGATAGAGTAGGGGTCAGAGAAAGCCTCTCTGAGAAGGTGATTTTTATTCTGGGGCATAAAGAAAGAGCAGAAGTTGGCAAAATCAGAATCAATGCAAAAGCATTCCTGGTGATTGAGCAGATGTGTAAGGCCTGCAATGGGGAAGAATTTAGTGAAAAAGGACCAGAAAGGAAAGTTAACCTTGACATGATGCCAGAAAGGCTGGCAGATCACACTGAGGGAAGGGGACAGGGGGAGGTGGATTTTAGCTGGACAGCAACAGAAAGATGCTGAAAACCTTTGAGCAGAGGAGTAACCATGTTCAAAACTCCTATATAAGCTACTTAATATTTTAAGACAATCACTCTGAGTACTATAGGGAGAAATGATAAGAGAGAAGCAGCAATCTGTTTCAACATGCCCTTCAGGTTATACTGATACACCCCTAAAGCTTGAGAACTACTACTTAAAAAAACAAAATTGCTTCCAAAGCAAGACCTAAAAAGACATGGGAATATAATAATAGTGTTATTCCACTTTAGAGTCAAGATTCTGGAAAATAAGAGTAGGCCTATAAAGAGAACAGGGGCCTGTGTTGTTTGTGTTGACAAACGTGATTCAGGTTTTTCAGATTCCATATTACATCACCAACAATGTACTCCTGATAGGATAATTAGCAGCTAGGGGGAAATGTATTTAAGCTACAGTTTGAAAGGCAAAGACAGAAATGACAAGTTTAAGATTTCTCAGTAATTACTAGGTAAAATGATGATTGTTAATGAAAAGAAAAACCATAAAAGAGTTTCCAGAACTATGCAAAATCAAAATTCCTTCTAGTCCTGTATTTCTGTGATTCCACAAACAGAAAGACAATTAAAAACAAATTTTGGAGTATAGTTGATGCACAATATTACATTACTTTCAAGTGTACAACATAGCAATTCAATATATCTATATGTTATGCTATGCTCACCTCAAGTGTAGCTACCATCTGTCACCATATAATGTTACTACAATACCATTGACTCTATTCCCTATGCAGAAAGAGAATTTTAATTGGTAGTTAACTCTTTAGTATTTAGACCCAGATGATTAAATCTGAATATTCAAAATCCCAGGCTAAAATTTGTCTCAATTTTAATCCAAGGAAGTACACATGAACAGAGAGCTATTACTGAATTTTTTTTTAATTTTTTTTATGATAGTCATACAGAGAGAGAGAGAGAGAGAGAGAGAGAGAGAGGCAGAGAGAGAAGCAGGCTCCATGCACCGGGAGCCTGACGTGGGATTCGATCCCGGGTCTCCAGGATCGCACCCTGGGCCAAAGGCAGGAACCAAACCGCTGCGCCACCCAGGGATCCCTATTACTGAAATTTTATAGGATGAGACCCATGATGTGCAACAGTGAAAGGTACACAGCTTATCAAAAAGAAACATGCAATAGAAAACAGAAGCTTCTATGCACTGTGTGGGGATTCAAAGCTGAGAGCACATATGGGTAGAAAAAATGTGTATGTCAAAAAGTAAATGTGAGAGTAACAATGAAAGAATACTAGAAACTCCTAGGCCAGAGAGATAAATAAAATAGTTCCTTAGATAAATAAAGTAGTTGGTGTCAAGCTGTAGTAACAGTGAGAACACCAAATATCCTTACAACTCTTAGAGGACTTAACTCATCAGGAGAGAATAAAATATGTTTTCTTGCTTTTTAACACCAATTTTGTTCTTCAGATGAGAAAAGAAATAACTTGGGAATCTTACTTTGAGTCTAATTTTGACCACCAGAGAAGTGATTTGTTATGTAAATATATTCAAAATTTGAAGACATTTTGCATTGGGGAATTTAATAACAAAAGAATAGAAATACTCATTTCATATTCTTTGGAAGAGCATTAATTTTTTGATGTGAACCTTTATGCCATGTCACTCATTATTCTTAGAAGGCTCTTATACTGAGTAGCTCAGTCGGTTAAGCATCCAACTCTTGATTTTGGTTCAGGTCATGATTTCAGGGTTGTGTGAGCACCGAGTCCAGTTCCTCACACCACAGGGAGTCTGCTTGAGATTCTCTCTCCCTCCGCACCTCCCCTTGACTCATGTTTTCTCTCTCTCTCTCTCTCTTTTTTCTCTAAAGTAAATAAATAAATTAGTCTTTTTAAAAAATAAAATGTCATCTAAGTCAACTACTTTATTCTGGTGATGAAGCTGTTTTTACATCCAGATAAGATGTATATCTGATTGATCAGGTACTTTGTAATTTAACTGAAGTCTAACTGGATAATGAATGAAGATAGCTTTAAATGTTGCCCTCCAAATATCTGTTAGCCAAGGTTTTACTGAAAATGATGGTTCTCAAACTTTAAGGTATTTTTTCTAATGGAATAAACTGGAAGACTTTAAAACACAGGGTTCTGTGCTCCATCTTCAGGATTCTAGTTTTAGTAGGTCTAGTGTGGGGGCTGAAAGTTTGCATCTCTAATTCCCAGATGCTGATGCTACCAGTCCTCTAACCATTTTGAGAACCTCATAGCGAATAAAAGAATATGATGTTGAGCCTCTGTAAACAAACCTTCCCATAAAGCAGGTGAAATCAGTGGCTCAATCCTCCTTTTTCTGCCTGAAAAGGAGCCACTCTCCAGTCTCTCAATCTTGTCTACACAATAGGAACTCTCCCTGGGAAGTTTAAAAAATATTTCTGTCCAGGTTTTGCTACCCCTGGCTCTGATTGTATGAATCTGCACTTCCAACAAGACGATCAGTTAGTTAGATTTTCAGGCAATTCTATCCTGAAGTCAGTGTTGAGAATCACTGACCTTTATGCTGATAGGTCTTGAGTATTTAGCTCTTACACTTGATCCTGTTGGCATCACCACTTAACAGCTGTCATCTAAGCAACTTACCCTCAAACCTTGAGCTAATTAGGTGGCATGCACTAAATGAGGGGCTAGGCACGCTAAATGGGTTCCTTTGTTGTAATAAGAACTAATTAACTATATCACAGTTAACACTGTCTAGAAACCTTGATTTTGAGATGATGGTTCAAATACCAAGAATTTTTACTACCATCATCAACAACAAATAACCATGTCTTGAACATTTACAGCATATAAGGGGGAAACAATCCCTCGTGTGTACTCTGCAGGTAAAGAGGGAGCTCTGCTTCTCATTCACGAGCTTAACTTGTTAGCTTACTGTCAGAATTTTCAGAGATGATAATCTATGTACTGCCGTGGGAAATCCCTGTGAAAAAGTCAAGGTGAGGGCAGGAAAGAATTGCTGCATCTATCGTAAAGGAGAGTATACAGTGGGTGCTCAAATATGACTAATATAAAGTCAGATAATTTTAAGCAAGTGAAAGTTTTTAAATTGTAAGCTCTTCTTTCAAGTAAAAATATTTCCCTTGTTTTAAAATCAACGAGACTGTCAATTCTACCTATATTCTCCATATCCAGTACCTAATGCTTCTTTGTTTTTTGCCTTTTTATTTTTTTTGTCTCTGAAACCACTGACTGAATTGCTGCATAAGGATGAGGAAAAAAATTGGGAAGTGAATTTTAATTCTACAGTGTTCATTTGATTATGAGTTTCTTTCCTTATTTATATGTCCTAAAACAAAACAAAACAAAAACCACTCCACAAATCAATGAATTAGCATACAAGAACACATTTTCATTATATTTTGTTTTTCTCAGGATCGTGTTCAGGAAAAAACTGATTGATATTGATAGAACTGATAAATATTGATAATATGTTATCATCTTCTCAACAATGAAGAAAGATTATCTTCATGGTAGCTGTATACATTATCTATATGCATGTGACATATTTAACCACTGTCATTATAAGAATATCAAATAGTTTTATTAAAACAGTTGATCATATTTGCATCTAGGTTAAAGAAAATATATTAATTTATATTTGTAATAAGAAATGGGTATTTTCATAACTACCATGATAAATATTTAAATATATGTAACTGAATTTTCAGGCACAAGTCCTTGATGTGTATTTCTTTAATCTGAACATATTTTTCTTAATTCAATAAAAAACTTTTATAAAAGCAAATAATTTTGTGCAAGAAATTTAATGTACTTACTAAGAACTAAACTTCATACTTGCAACATGAGAGAATCAAAAAGTGCTAAAGAGTGAAGAAAGATCATCTCAGAAACTCAGGAATTTACTTACAGAATTCAGAGTTCTTGGTAAGTGTTATGTTTCTTTCTAAAACCAGTGGAGAATTCATCGTTTAACAATGAGCAATAACCAAAGAAATGCATTTTTGAAAAATGACTAAAGTGTGTACTTTAAATGGACAAGGGAACTTTAATGAGATCTTGTGCAATTTGTGGCAATAGCAAAATAAAAAATGGTAAGCTAGATACTTGTGCGTTTATCTCTAAAAAGAGAGAAGAAACTGCACTCTGCGTAAATATCTAATCAAAATTAAGTATGCACGACTGCGCTCTAATTTTGGGGACTCCATTTGTTTATCTTAAGACCTGCATTGGACAGATAGCTTCTTTAATGTGTATATTATGTTCTCTAGATAGCAAATATAGATGCTGGTTTTTTAGTTTTAAGAATTATTTTTTTCCATTTTCTTATGTCAAAATTACCTATAAGTTGCCAGAAGCACCATCAAGTTTAGATAGTCTGAGTTCTAATAATTAAGCCATGAGATGAAACTTACCTACTTCTATAATACTAGCTCAAGCCCAGCAGAATCAGCAGTGCCAAGCACTCTGGAATTGAATGAAAGAAAGATGTTATTTACTAAGAGATAGAAAGAAGTGCTATATATATTTTTTTCAAGTATAGGGAGAAGATGGTACAGTGAGTAGTGATTCCACAGCTTAGTGATCCACAGAGGTAAAGAAGACAACAGGCATGAGTGGGAATAGGACAAGGTAAGGAGAGAGATGGCAGTTGTAAATGTCTTCACCTTGCACAATTTTTATCATACAGTGTATGCTCAATAAAATTTTACTGAATATTCATTTATCATATTCATATTTATGGTATGATTTTAAATTTTTAGAGAAATTGAAAATAGGAAATAAGACTATGCAGATACTAACATAAAAACATTACAAACAAAATACAATTTTAACAACGACATACACAGAACACAGAATTGCTGATTTTTATTATATCCATTGCTCTTCATATCAAACTGTGTTTGTTAATACAGAGAAAGCTCTACTTCCTGACTTATTTCCTCAACAGTCTTCCCTGACTGCCTTGCTCTCCAATTACTGATCTTCTATATGGTAATCATTTAAAGAAAAAATACATTAGATTGTGTTACTTTCCTAGTTATTTTTCCAACAATTTCCCATTGTACTTCGGGAAACATTATATCATGAACTACAAACCTCTGCATTGTTTGGTCTCTGTCTATTCGAGTTTCCCACCTCCATCTCATCTTCCCCTCTCTCCTTGTCCCATTGCATTTGGACCTTCTTCTCAGTTCCAGAAATATACCAGGCTGTTTCCCACATCAAGGCCTCCAGGGGCACACCTCACTCTCTTGGAATATCATACTACACATTCCTCTTCTGGGTCACTAGTCATTTAGGGCTCAGTCAACTGAGACCTCTATGGGGAGACCTTCTCTCATAATCCTGAGTGTAATAGGTCCCCTAGTGTTAATCTCTTTCCTTGCTTGCTGCTGTTCCCCTTCATAGTACTTATCACAGATAGTAATTATGTAATTTAAGTGTTGATATGGTCATTGCCAGTCTTCTCCCTTCCAGAGGGAACCAACCTCATGAGGGTGGAAACTGCTTCTGTTGGGTTCACCACTTCATAGCCATCATCTAACACAAAGCCTGACATACAGCAGGTGCTCAGCATTTCTAAGATGAGTTTATAACTTGTAGTAAAATAGTGCCAGGATTCTACTTAAATTACCTAGAAAATCTTAGTCTTATAGGTGAAATGACAATTTAATGACAAAAAAAAAATTCAATTTCTACTAAATTGTCCATAAAAAGGTAAATGTTACTAAAAAGAACTAGCAAAAATGCAGAATTGGAACAATATGAATGAATCTATATTGTGTCTTTTATGTGAAACCTTAAAGCCAGAATAGGAGTAAAATATTTTATTCACTTAGTTTCTAAAAATTCTATTATGGTAAGAACAACTAACATGAGATTTATCCTCTCAACAAATTTTTAAGTGTACCACACAGTATGATTGACTCTAGGCACGATGTTGTATAGCAGATCTCTAGGATTTATTCATCTTGTTTAACTGAAACTTCATGCACATTGGTTAGTAACTCCCCATTCCCCCCTCCCCTCAGCCTCTGGCAACCACCATGTCACTCTTTGATTCTATGAATTTAACTGTATTAGATACCTCATGTAAGTGGAATCCTACAGTGTGTGCCTTTCTGTGACCAGCTTGTTTCGTTTAGCATACTATGCTCAAGGTTCATCCATGTTGTTGCATATGGAAGAATTTTCTTCTTCTTTTTTAAGGCTGAATGAGATTCCATTGAGTATATCACCTTTTCTTTATCCATCCATTTGTTGATGGACATTTAGGTTGTTTCAACACCATGGCTATTGTAAATGATGCTGTGATGAGCATGAGAGGGCTAGTGTGTCTTCAAGGATCTTGATTTCAATTCTTTTGGATAAATACCAAAAAGTGGGATTGCTGGATCATATAATGATTCTATTTTTAGCCTTTTGAAGAACCTTCATACTGTTTTCCATAGTGTCTGCACCATTTACATTCCCACTGACAGTGTGTGAGGGTTCTAATTTTTCCATATTTGCTTTTAAAATTAGAGTTTTTAAAATCTCCATTAATACTTATTAAAACACTGTTAAATAACTCTTAAATCAACCTCTTCATCTTCAAAAATTTTTACTAAGGAGATAAGTAAAAATCATATATTCAGCCTCACACTCCAGGGCAACAAGTATAATGATGATGGTTTAACAATGAAAAGTCAAGTGATAGTTGGCACTTTCAAAAAGCTAGTGTCACAAGAAGGCAAAGTAATTCAAATGGTGGCTCAGAACACAATCACGATTTTCATTTTAAATTTTCAACAAAATAAGAAAAAAACCATGTTTTACAGGATTTCTTTTTCATTTACAAAGACTACTATTTACAGGGAAAAACAAAATAGCAATTAAAAACTGTTTAACAAATATGGGCAAATGACAGTACAAAATGTTAATAACCAGAAGCACTGAACCATGTGGATTTGGACTCACAAAGTGGCCTTTAAATGATTAGAAAATACAAGTGCTCTTGTCTGCTATTCTGAAGTGCTTTTGTGTAAATCAGGAATTGCAACAAGAGAATTGTTTTTGGCTTCATAAATACTTCCTATGAACTTTTGAAATCCAATCTGTATCTTTGTGTACACAATTACCACAAGAGTAATAACTGCAGATGGTATGTGAACTCTAAATCTCCAGCCTCCTGGGACTTTTCATTCCTAATTTTTGTTACCATAAGTTTTTTTTATCAATATACTACATAAACAGATTCCATTTATAGATATTTTTAGAGCAAAGGAAAAGTCCTATATAATCTCTACTGTCATAATATTTTTGGTTTGCTTATCTAATAGAAAAATGTAGTGGTATGTTCATTTATCTAAAACTTCATTTTGTGAGTTGATTAAAAGAATAAAAAAGGATGACATGATTCTTCTGAAAGTCTCCATTTTCCTGCTTTGGAGCAGTATCACAATAATCTATCTATAGATTAGATATTCTCTTAAACTTCACCTGTGACATTTATGATAGGATTTCCTTATCACCACTACATCAGGGGCTTTTCCAGAAGGCAAATAATATCACATTTGTAATGTTAACTAATCTAAACAATTTTTGAATAAAAGGAGTTTTAGATAGAGCCTGAATGCATAGTGGAAACTAAACCAGCTCCAAATCTACCTAGAGATGAAGGTGATAAGAAGGAAGTGGTATTAGTAGGAGGGCAAGGAAGAGAGAGATTCTCATGAACACAGACGAAAGCATTGACTAATTATAGTTGGCACCTGTCAGCAGTTTTAAAGTGTTTAGACTAAGTTATATACATATCTTCCTTAATTTTCTGAGATTATGAAGATTTTGTTGGACACAGATTGAAATAAATGCTTATAAGAGACATGATCAAAGTGTGACAGTACATAAAATATAATAATAAACAATAATCAACAATTAATAGATAAAATTTTCTCATCAGGGGATCTGAGAAGCCAAAAGCTACGTACAAAAATAAAACAGTAAAATTATTTACTGTTATTTATTTATACAAATCTGTAGGTTACAGTACGTTTTGGCAACTAACATTTTATGTATCTTCAGTGAGAATGTTATTTCCCAATAAGAGAGTTCAATGTTGATAGTAATGTCAGGAACAAAATGGAAGAACATAATTCTGATTTCTATATATACTTCAATTTTTTTTTCTATTGACTCATAGTCATCTCTTCATTTAAGAGTAATCCTTGTACATATCTTTGTATGATTCCTCCAACTCCATGTATTGAACCCTTCTGTTTCCTGCTCCATTGTTGCCTCAAAGATACCCCAAAACCCCCTAATTTTTGAGTAATCACCTTCCTCTCTCCTTTGTTTCACCAAGAAATTTCACTAAATGTATTCCTCCTGCTTCTATTTCTATCCCTGCCACTCACTTTCCCTGAAAAGTAAGAGTAGCCTCTTTCCCACCTGAGGCTACTCTCAATACAGTCTACTACTAATCATAAAATCGAGTTGTTTTCTAAATCCTCATTCTCATGCTAAGCATTTTTGACAAACACTTTTTCATGGAAAAAATTCTGCTTCCTTGTCCTTTACATCATAAAATATTGTCTTCCATTGGTTCTTTCTACATTTTGGTGCAGTTTTTTGTTTTGTTTTCTCCAACCTTTTTTCCCATTCCTTTTCCAGCTCTTGTCCCTTAATTCCAATGCCCCTCATCTTTATCCATTGATTTTCGTTTCAATGCTCTCTTCCTGTATTTCTATAATTTCCATTTATTAGTTCAATGAAAATATGCCCAACTATATATCTCTAGCAGCTATGGAATCTTTCTTGGATGTTAAACTGTTACACTGAAACCAGTGTTTTCAAACAAGGTATATTCCCGAAACTATATCAGCTCCTAAAAATTTTCCATTTTTTCCTACTCTGTGACTTTTCCATAACTATTTTTTGTTATGTCCAAGCAGCACTCAAATACAGTGGGTTTTTCACAATGCTATTCATATCCATTTCTTTCTGTTTCCTTCTGCTGCCGTGATTCAACTCTAGAACCTTATTAACAGTCTTTTCCCCCTCCCATCCCCTTTGATGCCTCTGCTATCTTGTTATCAAAGTTGACATCCTTCAGTGTAGCTCAGATTATGTGTTCCCTTTACCAAAAACTTTCAATAGTTCAAATAAAGTTCAGACTCAATCATTCATAGACCTAGTTTGTGTGCATAACAAATTACCCAAAACTTAGTGTCAATAAATAACTGGGTTAGGAATCTGGACCAAGTGTAACAGGAATGTCTTGTCTGCTCCACAATGTTGAGTGCCTCATCTGGAAGATTTCCATATTGTGAACAGATTCATCTGAAAGATCAGTCATTCACAGGTTTAGCAATTAGTACTATGTTTCTTAGGCTGACCCTGTTATGTGGTCTCTCTGCATGGGATAGTTTGGGCTTCATCACAGCTTAGTGGATGAATTACAGGGACAAGAGTCTAAAGCAAAAGAGCCAAGCAGAAGCTCTATTCTTTTTATGACCTAGCCTCAGAAATCAAACAGCATCACTTGCACACTTCTCCATTGGCTGAAGTGGTTTCAAGTTCAGCTAGTCCAAAAAGAAATACAATCTACCTCTTCATGGGGAATGGCAAAGTTCTGGAAGCATAAGCACCACAAATATGATTGTCGTCATTTTGGAAAAATACAACCCACTACAGATATACCTACTTATTGTTAACCTCCATTCTCAGTTGGACATTGCACTAATGCCATACAGGATTTTTCCTTCTCCAACGCTTACGTCTCCTTATACATGCATCCTCATCTTCAGATGGAGCATATCACCACTGCTTTCTGGAATTCTGGTCCAAACTAAACTTAGAAAATTAAAGTGGAAGCAGAAAAGCAAAGAAAGATTCAGTGATAGGAGACATACAGAATGGAGAAGAAAAGAGAAATTCACTGTCAATCTGAGGTGAACTCTATCTGCACCTTGAAGGAAGAGACAAAGACAGGTTTCAGATCATCCTTGGGAATCAGTCTATATGGCTGATGAAGTAATAGAATAAACTTTCAGTGATATAACATTCCAACTTTTTTATAGCTTAAGAAACATAACTAAGGGTTTAAATACATTTATTTTTCTACTTGCAAACTCAGCAAATATCAAACACGCTTTCACTTTTCTTCCTCCATACCTCAGCTCCAAACATTTGTTTCATCTGGAGCAAGTGTCTTCCACAAATAAACATGTTGATCTTTTCAGATCTCATTGAAATATCTTCTTCATGAAATCATCTGAAAAGTGATCTCTCTCTTGGGCAAATACACATAAGCAGTGATTTCCTATATCTTTTATTACACCTACTACATGTATATTAAAGAACATTTTCTATACCCTTGAAAAGGGTATAGAAATGGGAAGATGCTTAGGAGTAAAAGAATCTCACTTCTTTCTTCCCATGGCACTTTAGACAATGCCTCAAATATATTCACTTCTCGACATAGAGTTGTTGGATTAATGCATACTACATTAATCAAATCTATGATTGGAATTTTGCTGAAAACACACTTGGGATTGTAAGTATCACTTTTGGCCCTTGTTTCTCATTTTAAAAGGTATCCCAAAGCTGAAAAAGCCATAATTAAAAAACAATTACAGTGATCAAGTTTTGCCTTCAGAGGAAGATGAAATTCTTTTAAAAAAGAAAAAGTAAGGTAAAAATAAAATAAAGGTTGTAAAGATGAAGTTTAATCTATAAAAATTCAAGAGACTATATGTTAGGTGAATTCAAGTACATACAACAAATTTTGGTGTACTGTTTGAAAGTCCTTGAAATTTAAAAAATAGTAAAATCATGATAAATAAGATAAAGATTTGGATATGTGGTTAAACTTTTTCCACTACGTTATAATATAAAGTATGACCAAGGTGGCCTAAATGTTCCATTCAACTTGACAAAACTTTAGGTAGTTTTCTTCCTGACAGTAAGTCGCAGTCTCCCTTTCCTTAAAGCATTTACTTTAAAAACATGCAATTATAAATTCTTTCTCTGCCCCTTTAAGATATAAACCTATTTGTCAGTTTTACAACCTACGAGTGCCTTTCCCAAGGCCTTGGAAGGTATTCCCTCGAAATGTAATCAACAGGAAACATAACGCTCCTATATCCCAATTTCTGTGGTATAGTCCAGAGCCTAACTTCAATAAGTGACAATTAGCAAACACAGATGGCCTAATTACACTGACCAACCAGCCACCTAACATTCTCCACTGCTTTTTCACTAGCTAACAAGTGGTTAAGTCTCCTGTCTTCTGTTTCAATGGGAGTCGATCTCTCTCTCTTATTCCAAAAATCTTGAATTATTAAGTCTTTTTTGTCTGTTTAACTCCATCAGGTGCTATTTTTCTTTGACAACTGTCACCTAAAAGAATTATTAGCTTAATTTATGCATGTCAGATTTAGAAAAAAACGTAAGAAAACCAAAGGTTTTTTTTTTCTAAGCCATTGTAAATTAGTTTGTCTCATTAAAGACAAATCTATATCTTTTAGTAACTTGCCCTTCAGTGTTATCATCAAAGAAGATTGGGCAGAAGTGGACAGAATGCTGAACCCAGGATAGAATTCATTTTTTCAGTCATTTTTCCATCCATTCCACAAAATATTTTTGGCATCTTCTAACTACTAGGCACTATGAATGGGCATTTACTATTAAAAAGATGATAATATCTGGTCTCCTCCCACATGGACCTCACAACGCAGACAGAGGTAGCAAGCTGTAAATGGTACATTACAGTACAATGTGACAAACGCTCTGATGCCCGCAGTTATTCCAGCCTCATCCTTGTCACATGCCCCAGCTCTGCATGGACAGTACAGCTTTCCTCCGCGCCTTCTGAGGCAGCTCAATCCCAAAACCAATCAGCAGGGGACTTAATGAAGAGAGAGGCAGAGTTCACAACATATGTTGTGCTAGCTGCTTTGCTTCTAGTTTCCAGGAGAAATACTCTCCATCCAGGTGAGCATATTTCTGAGATTTGTTTACTGACTACTCAAAGATAAAAACCTTTTTTAAGATACTCCTCTGACTCTTTTGTTAACTTAAATGTCTCTTCTATTTCTTACGCTTCAACCAATATAGATGATGAAAAGCAATTAACCTTCACTCATTCTGACCTTGAGTAATTCGTATATTGACACTAGAAACTGATATTAATAGATGGCATTGCCATTTAGAGCAGTTAAGAAATCATCTTCCTCAAAACTAATATTCTATCATCTAATTGCTTCAATTTTCAGGAAGATAAAATGCCAGAAATCATAGAACTCACAACTATTATTCACCTTTACAATGGAATTATATATCTACTTTGAAAGAGTTTTGTTGATACCTTTCTTGCTTGGGAACAATAAGAGACAATCTTTTCCTCTGTCCTTTGTTTACTGATTTATTGGGCTTGTTGCCATGGTGACAAATCCATAGCTCCCAGGAGATCACTGTTTTGAACTCTGAATCTTTTGACCCTCTGAAACCAGCAACATAGAAAAGGTAGAAAAGCAACCTTTAAAATCCCTCAAGCAGACCAATTTATGGAAATACATGTTCTGATGTACTCCAAACTATATCCAGTGTAAATCTCTAGTATTTTAGAAGAGAAAAACACAAATAGGCTCTGTGCCTTGAATTATCAAACTATTATGAGATTAGTTTTATAAAAAATTATGTTAAAACATGTCCCCAGACCTTCATGCATAACTTTGACCTTAGAAAAGGCATCAGGATCAACTTTATAGATATTTGATATTTGAGGTAAAGGCATGTAGAAATATGTAGAAAATAGGTCTTTTCCTACAGTAACCTTACAATTAATTTGCATATTAAAATAAATTTGTAAGTAGAAAATACAATCCGTCCTTGAACAACATGAAAGTTGGAGGCCCCAACCCCCACAAAAATAAATCCCTAAACACTAAACTTCTAATAGCCTACTGTTGACCAGAAGCCTTACTGATAAGTCAATTAACACATATTTTGTATGTTATATATTTTATACTGCGTCCCTACAATAAAACAAGCTAAAAAAGAAAATGTTAAGAAAATCATAAGGAAGAGAGAATACATTCACAATACTGTACTGAAAAAACTACCTGTAAGTGGACTTGTGCAGTTCAAACCCATGTTGTTCAAAGATAACTGTATGGAAAAGAAAAATAAATACTACCTATAAATAATGACTTTGATTTTCTTAATAAAAGAGATATGGTCTTTAAGTTTAAAGTACAGATTAGGGTAAAATGAATTAACCAGATTGCAGCATATATCATTTTTTTACACATTTATTTATTAACTCATAAAATATTTATTGATCTCCTACAAACAAAAGGCAAGTGTACCTGGTAACTAGAGTGAATGAGTAAGGGAGAGGGGGAAAAGGGAAGTGAAGCAGGAATTAGATCTTGTAGAGCCTTTAAGGGTATTTTAAAGTGTCTGAATTTATTCAAAGTACATTGGAAGTCATTGCAGGGCTTTAAGCAGGAGAGTAAACAAAATCAGATTTGCATTTCTAAAAGTAGCTGCTGGATATTTTATTATTTACAGCTATAATTTGATTATATTTTTAGAAGCAATTTAATTTTGCACAATTTTGTATGATTTGGACATTAAAATGGATGGATCATCCATGCATAATCCCAGTGATTGCTGGAACCAATTGTATGTCTAGACAGGACGTCGATATGAATCACCTTAATTTTTGTCTGTCCTAAACTTTGACTATTGTAATGCTGTGGATGACAGCAATGATGATTGAATGGTACCACTGCTAACAGTAGATACCATTTATCAAGAATTCAGTATGTTGCAGACACCATACTAAATGCATTGTATTATATATTACATTTAATCCTTATAAGAACCCCATACAATGTCCGTTTTATAGATGAGTAAACAGTCTTAGAATGATTAAGAGGCCTTCAAGCAGAGTAGATAATGAATTAGGAGTTGATCCAAGATCTAACTAATTCCATAAAGTAAACTCTTAGCCGTTGTACTTTTCTGCTTTGAAATGCGATTTTAATTAGTTTCTTTTAGAAAATTTGAATCCAACTATTTTTTAAGGTTACATTTTCTCCAGTAAATAGATATAATAACAGTATTTTATTTTGAGTAGAAAAATGTATCTAGAAACCTATTAGTATTCTTTTTTTTTTCTTTTTCCAATATATAACAGTAGAACTACAACAATGGCACTGCCATTAAATCTACTGCATTTTGGTCAAGACAGTACTTGGAAGTTATACTGATCCACTGAAATATGTTATTTTTTTCTTAAATATCAACAAAACAAATCTATTATTAAGTCAATAGTACTTCAACCAATAAGAAAAAAGAAAAATTCAAAGAAAATAAACCTGCTATAATGTTTTCTGTCCTGATTTACACTGTGCCAACTTTCAATAAGTCAGGAAGATAGTGATTCACATTTTATTCTTTCTCCAAAGTCTAACAAGTTAAAATTCTTAAATTACTAAATATATCTCTCCTTAATAGCTAATTCATCTCGTGTCTTTCTCCCAGAAAGACTAGAGCCTAGAATACAGCCAAAAATAACTGTTTTTCCCTTAAAAAAATAGTCCTGTTACTGCTTCCATACCAGCCTTAAGCATTCTTCAGGAACTCCAGCCAGCATATCACAGAAAATACATCTTCATTTTTTATAATTTGACTTTTACTTAGAATTTTATGAATACTTTTAATTATTTTTGCTCTCTGTTCTAGCAAGAATCTTCTAATATCTACTATTATGCAATCTGTTTTTTTTTCTTTAATAAACCTAATAATCATATTTTTCCATATTCATTTCTTTCTCTTGGCTCTCTAACACTGACACTCACATCACCACATGTTGACATCATCCATCCACACACATTGATTTGGGGGAAAAGCAAGAAAATAAGAAAAAAATATCAAATGACTCTTCAGCTTTTTGATTCTCATTAGGTTCTTTCTGATGACTCCTTTAATAGCTGTGTGATTAGTTTAACATTTGGAAAAAAAAGGCAATAAGCTGCTGCAACTCTTATTTTATAATGATGCAAGGTTAGCTGTCAAATAACAGAAGTGGAAATTCATGGCAAACTTTCAAGATGTTTAGTTTGGGCTAAAGAAAAAAAGATAAATTATTCCAAGACTCTCTCTTTCACTCCAGCACACATATACTTTGGAAAGATAGGCTGTCAATCACTCTTGAATGACTCATTATTCAGTCACCTCTGTGCCTTCACTCAAATATTATTCTAAATGATTTCAATGTACTAAGTACCAAAGGATGACATAGCTTCTTCTTGCAAAACACACAGATTTTAGGAGGAAAGAGATAATGTGACACACATACCACAGTACCAGGCTGAGTAGAAGTTCATGAATAGAGGTGCAGAGTTTCATATTAAACCAGAGAAGGAAGAGTTCACTTTGACCAAGATCAAGGAAAGCTTTGGCAGAGAAGTAATACCCAATGTCTTCAGTCTCACATGGTCCTCAGTCTCCAATTCTGTATCACGAGGGTTGAGCCACAGCATCTCCATATTTGCTTTAAGTTCTAAAATTCTATGATGTTTAAAATGCAGAGGTGGGAAGCCACAGAGCAAACTTAGAGAACAACAAGGATTATGGTTTAAATGAAGACTATGGATACACACAGGCAGTAGTAAATGAGCTTGGAAGAACTGATTAGGACCATATGGTATATGAATGCTGGCCTAGGAATTGGGGCTGTACACAGTAGTCCATGGAGATCCAGTGAATATATCCCATACTATCGAAGATTTGTTGCAAATCCATCTGATAACATGTTGCAGAGTAGAACTGAGGCAAGAGGTTATGATTAATCATGCAGGAAGACCAATGTGGGATTCAGTCCCGGGACCCCAGGATCACGCCCTGAGCCAAAGGCAGATATTCAACCGCTGAGCCACCCAGGCATCCCTAAATTGCATAAATAAAAATTAAGGTTTCCTGTTTAATGAAGAGTCCCATGGACAGAATGAAAAACAGTAGCTAGAAAGAAGATATGTTAAAGGTCCAAGATCAACCATCAATCTCTAAATTATACAAATAATTCTGACAAAACAAGAAAAAGTAAATTCATTTTTAAAGCTGAGCAAAGTTCAAAAATAATCAATCCATAGAAAGCTAAGTCTAAATATCTAATAATGCTCAAATTTGTAATCCAAGATGTTCATTAAAAGCACAGAGGGGTGCCTGGGTGGCTCAGTGGGTTAAGCGTCTGCCTTCAGCTCAGGTTGTGATCCTAGAGTCCTGGGATTGAGCCCCACATCAGGCTCCCTGCTCAGCAGGGCATCTGTTTCTCCCTCTACGTCTCTCTCTGCCCCTCCCTCTGCTTTTTCTCACTCTCCATCATAAATAAATAAATATATACATACATAAATGCATAAATTAAATAAATAAATAAAATCTTTTAGAAAATAAAAGCACAAAGAAATGTCTCTTTACAACTATAAAAATAGTCAAAATTAGAAAGCTAGATAACACCAAATTTTCAGTGAAGATTTGGGGAAAAGAGAACATTCATGCACTGCTGAATGAAATAAAATCTGGGTATAATCATTTCAGAGATAAATCTGATAAAATTAAGTATCAAATGTCCTAAGCATGATTACATTCCTGGGTATCCATAACAAGACATGTCTGAAGATGTTTATTGGGTAATTGTTGGGGTAACAAAGAGTTTGAAACCTAGGTATACCTCACTGTAGGAAAAAAGTTAATTGGATACAATTCTGAAATACTAAGAAAACTATAAATATAAAATACAGCAGATAGAAACAATGATACAGAGACACAGTGATTTGGCTAGATTTTACTAAGAGTGTCAAATGAATAAAGGAATAGAACAAGCTTTATAGTACAATATAATTTATGTTAATTCAAAACACATACAAAACCTAAAGTAGTCAAATACTAAAACAGAAAATAAAATGGTAATTATCAGGGGCTAGAGAGAAAAGGGGAGCTGTTGTTAAGGTGTGTACACAAAAATTATTAATATGCTAAATTTTGTTATGTGTTTTTTCTGCAATAAAAAAATAAATATAAGAAAGGTACATATACAATCAAAACTAATGAGTTTATAAGATATAGGCATATTTAAGAGTCTAATCAAAAACATTAATATGTGTACTCATGGTATGGATTGAATTGAAATGGGAACCAGAAATGGAGAAAATTAAAACAAAAAGGACAAATTATAATGTACTATGAACTAAAGTACAAATAGCAGAAGGAAAGGAAAGGAAAGGAACAGGAAAGGGGAAGAAAAGAATGGAAGAAGGAAGGAAAGACTTACATATTACCATATTTGGGCTTCATAGATAAGCTATATATTACCATTAGAACAATTTCCCAAAATACTACTCCTATGAAATTTATAGTAAGATCAAACATTTTTCTAACTTTATTGATGCATAACTGACAATAAAAGTTATATATGTTTGTGTACATAATTTTATGTATGTATGCATTGTGAGATGATTGCTGTAATCAAGATAATTAATATGCCTATCACTTCACATATTTGCCATTCTTTAAAAAGATTTATTTATTATTTATTTATTTATTTATTTATTTATTCATGAGAGACACACACAGAGAGAGAGAGAGAGAGAGAGAGAGAGAGAGAGGCAGAGACACAGGCAGAGGGAAAAGCAGGCTCCATGCAGGGAGCCTGACATGGGACTTGATCCTGGGTCTCCAGGATCACACCCCGAGCCGAAGGCAGCGCTAAACCTCTGGGCCACGGGGGCTGCCCCACATAGCTGCCATTTTTTGTGTGTGGCTAGAACACTTCATATATGCTCTCTTAGCAAATTTCAGGTATAGACACTATGCTGTACATTGTATCCCCAGAAGTTACTCAGCTTCTAACTCAAAGTATGTAGCCTTAGACCAACGTCTCAGTTCCTCCACTCTACAACCCTTGTCAGCAACCGTTCTACTCTTTACTCCTATGAAAGAACATCAAAGATTTTTAATATTGAAACCTATTTTAATTTTAAAGGGTCTACATAAATTTTTTATAGAAAATAACAGTGATTTGTGATAGATCACATGCATGGTCCAAGATATCAAATATCACTCAATCTGAGCCAAGTGCAAATAAAAGTATTACTTCTTCTCAATTTTCTAATGTTAATTAACCTTCATAAAGTTCCATTTCTAAGTGGTAAGTTTAATGTAACAAAACTTGAACATATCAAATAAGCATAATTAAGTAAATTCAGCATAAATTGTGATGGCTGATTGATTCTAATATACTTCACTACAGCTGACTGTATTCAGTCATATAGCAAAAAAGTTGTTAGACAATGACGGACTATTACTTCATCTTAGCTAATTAGATAAAGTAATTACAAAAGTATGCTTGTAAAAAATTTCCTTGTTAGAATGAGATTGAGTAATAGTCACTATTTGGCCTGTAGTTCTATGTTTGATACTGAGACCAACTAATCATTTAGCAGGTAGGAAACAGATATTCCAAAATTAAAAAAAAACAAAATTGTAACACATTTATTTTATGAGATCAAGTGCGTACTTAGGGGGATAAAGTAAAATAATTTGTGTTACTAGAGTTTCTTCAGATGATCTAGGCCAGCGGTTTACGCTACATGTCATCTCCTTAGTGCCTAGATGCTGTGCTTAAAATCTGTACCTTCTGGGACACTGCTGCATTACAAAGTATTCTCTGGATATTTTCTCTTTCTATAAAATAGAATGAACTGCTGCCTTCATGGGATGAAGTGTTTGATAGAGCAGAGAGCATTTCAAAGGGCTAGAAAAGGTATGAGGATACCATTGAGGACTGAAAAATAACAAAGGCCAGAAAAAGCAGAGTGCTTAAGACACAATCAGTCCATTTCACAATCACTGAGGGTGAGAGAGATGTATCCATCGAAGTACTGAGGACAGGGCATATGCATATGGTCCTAGAGTTTTTTGATGGGTTAATTGACTACAAATAATTTAATCTAGCATTTGTATTTACAAACAATGTTCACATCGTTTTTGTTAGCAGAAATTTACAACAAATGTGAAGGGTGTTGAACATCATCTCTGTACCTTAAATTTGAATAAGCAAATTCACAAGTTCTTTAATATATTGTAAAAATTTCAAGTTAATGAACTAGTATTGAAACCATCAAGGAAATTTTTAATGTTTGCTTACACCTGACTTGTTTATCTCTCTTATTGTCTATGAACCCATGGTTTGGCCTGTAGAATAGATGAGGAAAGAGCCCCTCTGTTACATTCTCTGCCTTTTCTTTGACTTCTCTTTAAAATTTATCTTGAAATGTCGTACAATATCACAATTTTCCCTTTCACATTTTTAAATTACAACGTCTGTATCTGAATCCTGCATTATGTTTCACATTCTCTTTACAAACCAAAACTCAATTATGTACTTTTAGTATGAATTTCTTGAACTCATACGAAGCATTTGTTGCATAAAGAGGCCAAGGAAAATAATGTAATTCTTACCTTTCCCGATGTTAAAGTTTAGGAGCTAGAGAGAAAGCCAAACTTAAATGTCAGATGTCAATTGTCAATGGTTCTCTATGTAAGGCAGATCCCACTCTGATTATATAGCATAATGGTTTATAGATCTCAAGTGATTTGACTTTGCAAATTAGAAATGTGGTACATATTAAGTTATCTTGACGATCTATGGTTAAGTGAATTCATCAAGAAAAACATCTGTAGACCCTCAGTTTCATTTTCAGCAATCTAAAAATCTGCAGACTGATAAAAAATATGCTTTATCCAGACAACAGTCAATAAGTAGCCAATCTGTTTGGTAAACATTATAAAGATAACCTACTTAACTAATCTTTGGATCTGACTCTACTATTACTTGAGCATTCCCTCATCATCAAAACAGCTAGTCATTATTGGCATCACACTAATGACTAGCAAATTGGGCCTATAAACATACCAAAATAAAAGTTAAAATTTGTAATTTTTCTTTTTAAGAATGATAAACATAAAGAATAGTTAGGATATTACATAGATTATTTTAAACCCAGCATTTTAATACACCCCTAAAAATCATCTGAAAATTAGTTAATAACTATCACAAGAGAGAGGAAATGTATCCTTGATGTGCATTTTTATGTAGAACTACATATTCCCCCTTTAAGCAAGTCTCTCATTAATAGTATGCACTTCTCTTAGCTCAATATTAGGTCTAAAGGATAGACATTTTAAACCTTATAAAAATTAAAATATTGTTTCTAATGTTTTTTCATTTAGATGTTTTTGAAAATGTATGTGTAAAGCATATGAAAAGAGAGCTTTTCTTAATTCAATGAAACTATATTATATATAAAGCATCCTTATTTTTTTTAAAGATTTTATTTATTTATTCATTAGAGACACAGACAGAGATGCAGAGACACAGGCAGAGGGAGAAGCAGGCTTCACACTGGGAGCTTGATGTGGGACTCATTCCCGGGACTCCAGGATCACAGCTTGGGCCAAAGACAGGCGCTAAACCACTGAACCAACCAGGGATCCCCTATAAAGCATCTTTAAAGTAAAAAACAGTCATTGTGTTCTAATAGTTAAAACATGAGTCCAAAATTAATTTAATTTTCTATATCCCATCCTCAATTTCTAGAAGTTCAACTTACCCTAGATACCTCATATAAGTAGAATTACACAATATTTTCTTTTGTGCCTAGCATATTTGATTAAGCACAATGTTTTTGAGGCTCCTCCATGTGGTAGCATGGGTCATAATGCTTCCTTTTTAAGGGAAAAAAATATTCCATTATATTCACATACCACATGTTCTTTTTCATGTGGTATATGGGTTACTTCCACTCCTCAACTATTGTGCATAACACTGCAATACTGTGCAAATATCTCTTTGATATCTGCTTTGAATTATTTTTGATAGCTACCCAGAAGTGAGATTGCTGGGTCATATGGTAATTCCATTTTTAACTTTTTGAAGAAACTTCATACTGTTTTCCATAATGGCTAGACCATTGTGCATTCCCAACAACAATGCATTAGGAGTTCCAGTTTCCCTGCATCCTCACCAACACTTACTATTTTCTATTATTTTAATAGTAGCCATCCAAAAGAATCCAAAACAAGATAACCTTTTAGTGTATAAGGAGAGAGGGGAAATTTTAGTACTTCAACTAACATTTATCGACCACAGGTTTCACCTAAGCCAAAAGTGTAATGGCTACTAGAATGTTGCTTTAATTTTGGGTTACATGAATAGATTTACAGCGTCCAAATCATGGTAGGTAGGTAGACTATCACTGTTCTCAAGCGCTTGCATCATATAGAGCATTATTATCAATTCTGAGCATTGTTTTATAAGGTACAAAGTAAAATATATTATGAGAAATTCAATCAGGTTGATGACAGATTTGGATATCTTTGATTAAGTGAAACAATTGAAGGAACTAGGAATTCTATTGGGCAAATGAGAGGCCCAACAGGGAGATGTAATAATTATTTCAAATATTTAAGAATACCAAGCAGAGACTATTTGTTCCTGTTGCTCCAAAAATCAAAAGGAAGACTAAAATATGAAAGAATCTAAGAACTGTCATTTAGAACTTTCCAATGATGGAATGGGTTCATGTAGGATGCTGATTACCCCATTTTCAGTTGATGGTCCAAGGACAGAGTCAATGACAGTTCTCCAGGATATCGTAAAAAGAAAATTACAATAATATGGACCTAAACCACTTTTATTCAATATACCATAATTACATTTTTAAACAGTGGAGCAAATTAGTTCCAGATTTCATCAAACTAGCCTCTTTCCCAGTTCTACCAAGGAGCACATGTATGTACACTCCCCACCACACACACACATAGATACTTAAAAATATCCCTGTAACTAGTATCAAGTCCTTTCCCCTCTAAATCTCTTTCCCACTCCTTATGCTAAATAATAATCTCAAATCATTGACAGAATGATAAATTGAAAAAAGTCAACATTAGTGCCCATTAGTATTTCTCACATTCTCAGTTTTTGAAATTTGATTGTTTTTGTCATTTTCAAGATGACTTTGTACAAGTTATCTTTGATAAAATGCATTTTCCAAATGCTGCTGACATGTAGCATATTGGAATTAAAGTCAGCTGCTGGGAATGGCTGTTCATGTGCACAGGGCTGGGATTTTACAGAACAAAAACATTACCTTCAATTTTTCTGGGCAAAAGAAAGGTATAAGTGATGTTTTATATTTGACTTATATCACTGAGAATTATTACTGGAAAATCTCATAACAATGTTTATCAATGTCAGATCAACAGAAACCAACCACTTATGAGAAAATTTGAAATGGGGCATATTTTTATTAAGAATTTATATTTGGCAATAATCAGGATAAATGAATATGTGGAGCTAGTGATTCAAAAAGATGGAGGAAAGCATGTATTCTACTCTTAATACAGGGGATAAAAGTCACTATAAAGTTTTAGATTCCTCTCCCTACTGCCTTACTAATTGCTTTCACCCTACACAGACCATTGCTTGCATTAGTCAAAAAGTCGAACACCTATAAGTAAATTCACTGATATTTCCTTTGTGTAGCCCAGGAAAGAGGACCACCATTTCCTTATAATATAGCCACATATGATATATTAATATTAACCTGTTCCCTTTGTGCCTGGTAGAGGAATTTGATTTCATAGATTATATGTTTATGTCAAGTGATTTGAGTTATTATTCCCATCTGACTTCTATTCTTAAAATATTGCTGCAAATTCACCACAACCTAATGAACTTTCAATAAGAAATATATATTTTATATCACCATGAAAACTGCAACCCATATTTCTCCTCTTAGTTACTTTTCTGAATTTAAGTAAAAGCAAGGCATTTCACCATATGAATCTCTACTTTGATATTATAAATTTTTAAGAACTTTGGCCTTATTTGATTTAGGTTTTGTCTGTCACCTTTAAGAAATCTTAACCAGATGCTTTCTACAGCCTTAATTTTTAAAACCACATACTTACTTCTTGCTTGTGATCTTTGTTTTCAGAATTCCAGCCTGTGAAGCTTCAGGTAGAGACCAAAACTCACACCACTTAAACTTACTGAAGATAGTGAGACTACATACTATGGAAATCATGAAAGGACCATCTAAGCAGGCAAAGAACCAAACTGAAAACAATCAAATATTAAGCAACTAGAAACACCTAATAGGAAAGAAAAATTAACAGGCTTCCAGGGGAATATGCAAAGAAGAATGATTTTTCCCTATAATCTTCAAAAACATATTCTTCAAAAGATTTTCCTGAGTTTTCCATCTGATGGCTTATCTTTTAGGTCCTATCAGTTAAGTTCAAAATATCTGAAGTTTTTTATGGAATTCTCTCTATACAAGAGACTGATAAACATATAGTAATTTTTTGGTAAAAAAAAGGCCTTTTCATCATAATATATTGATAATTAAGAATGGATGTTAAAATGGAATATTATTCAGCCATAAAAAGTAGTAAAGCCTGATATTCACCACAACATGGATGAACCTTGAAAATTCTATACTAAATGAATGAAGTCAGACACAAAGGTCATATATTGCATCATTCCATTTATATGAAACATTGGAATGGGTAATCTATGGAGACATAAAGCAGATTAGTAGTTGCAAAAGGTTGGGGAGAAAAAGAATGGAGTATGACTGCTTAATAGGTTCAGGGATTTATTGTATTGAAAATGTTTTGGAACAATGCATGTGCACAATACTGGGAATGAACTAAATGCTCCTGAATTAAACTTGATAAATTTTATGTGAATTTCACCTCAATGAAAAAAAAAAACAAGAGTGTATTTTTGGTTGATGAATTCTGGATATGCAGTAATATACCACTATTTTTGTAAGTACCAAAAGACCTACAGTTGATCTCCTTTATTCATAGATTTCATAGTTGTGAATTCACCTCCATGTTAAAATTTATTTGTAACCCCAAAATCAGAACCCATGGGCATGCACAGAGTGGCAGTAATGTCAGTTACTTCATGTACATGTTCCTCAGCCTCACATGAAGTTGAACAAGGTGATGATCTGTCTTTTTGTATCAGCTCTCATCTTCCAAACCAGCATCCTTTTCTTGGTCTACTTAGTGTTTAGCATTTTTGTGCTGTTTTTGGATAACTTTGCTGTTTAAAATGGCTTCCAAATGTGGTGTTAAAGTATTATCCAGTCCTCCTAAGTGCAAGAAGGCTGCGATTTGCCTCATGGAGAAAATATCTGTTAGGTATGCTTCATTCAGGCATGAGTTATAATGTTTTTGGCCACAAGTTCAATGTTAGTGAATCAACAAAATATATTAAAGAATATGGAGAAAGGGGAATACTTGTGCACTGTTGGTGAGAATGTAAATGGGCATAGCCATTATGGAAAACAGTAGGGAGTTTCCTCAAAAAATGAAAAATAAAACTACTATTTGATTCAATAGTCTTATTTCTGGGTATATATTTGAAGAAAATAAAATCCTATGTCAAGGAGATATCTTCACCCCCATGTCATTCAGCATTGTTCACAATAGCCCAAGCATGGAGACAACCTAAATGTTCAGCAACAGAAGAATGGATATAGAAAATGAAGAAAATCTTGCCATTTTCAACAAAATGAATGAAACTGGAAGCCATTTTGCTAAGTGAAATAAGTCAGAGGAAGACAAATACTACATGATCACACTTGTATGATGTGGAATAAAAAAAAAAGTCAAACTCCTAAAAACAGAGAGTAAATTGAGATTACCAATCTACTGAGTGGTAGGGGGAGTGGGGAGTGGTTGATCAAAGGGTACAAACTTGCAGTTATAAGATGTAAAAGTTCTGGGAATATACGGTGGACTATATGGTGGACTATAGTTAACAGTACTGTATTGTATACTTGAAATTTGCTAAGAGAGCAGATCTTAAATGTTCCAATACACACACACAACACACATACATACACAAGATAAGTATGTGAGCCGATGAATGTGTTAACTAATTTTATTATGGTAATCATTTCACAATATATACAAATATCAAATTACCAGATTGTATGCCTTAAACTTATAGAATGTTTTTGTCAATTATATCCAATAAAGCTAGGGAAATCCTCAATATATATTAAATAAAATATCCTTACCCAGAAACATACATAAAACAAAAACAAAGTTTTGTATTGATCAATTGGTGAAAATGTGAAAAGAGGCTCACAGGCACCTAGACCTTTATTTCCCCTAGAAACAATGGTTGATTATTCATTCATTCAGTGTTTGAGCTGACTTTGCAGAAAATAAAACCATGAAAAATGAGAATAAACTTATATAAAAACAAATATACAGATGTCTGTAAATATTGGTACATAGTAAAAGCAAAACATAATTTCCTTACAAATAAAAATTCATACTAAGGATCCTATAAAAAGAGAGTACTGAATTTTAGTCACAATTTTAATTTCTCTGCAGATAACCATAGAACAGGCATATAAACAAATAATTTCATAAAAATGGTACAAACACATAAGGAATAATGAATTTGTAAGATTTCTAATTCATACTATAGCATGCACTAAAAGCAAATATTTTATATTTCTTTTAATATTAATATACAGTAGGCAACATAAAAATATGAATGCACTCTAATATATACTGCTATTTCGATAAAATATCACTATATCGCAAGAAGGAAAAATGTAAAAATGTATCTGTCATAAGGCTTTACAGTAATCTTCAACCTCAGAACCTAGAAATTGCCATCTTCAAAGTCAGATAGCTCAATATTCCCCAAACCTCATATTCCAAAATTTCTGCTTGAATTTCATCAATTCTCTTCATTGCTGGCATCCACTGTATTAGAAATTGAGGCATCTCTATTCAAATTATAATTGTGTTCAGTACCAAGAGGGCATTAATGTTTGTACATTTCTGAGATAATTTCAACTTGTCCCTTATTTTACAAGATCTCATAAAAGTTTAACTTACAGAGATGTAGGTTTCTCCATCCTGTCAATATCACTTAACACTTCTGAAGCCTATAGCCAACATCAATTCTACAACTTCATCTGAATTTCTTAAATAGCTTCTTTATAAAGATGCCTAAAGGTGGCAACAGACTTGTAGTCTCCTGGAATCACAGTGAAATGAGTTTTCAGTGGTCCCATGTTCTTGTAAAAAGTTCAGTTATATGAATTCCTAAAGGATCTAGGAAGAAAACTGGCAATTTCTTGCTATACTTGTTCTTTTCTACATACATACTATATTATTTTTCCCAACAATTTAGAGGGTCATGGTATTGATAAAAGAGAAGATAGAAAGAAAAAGAAGGGAGAGAGTGAGGGGAAGGAGGAAGGAAGGAAGAAAGGAAGGAAGAGAGAAAAAGAGTCAGTCAGTCAATATTTTGGTGTTTGCAGTCTTAAGTGGCAAATTGAAATTGTGGCTACTTAACAGTTCTTGCAGGGAGATCATGTTTGACATATCCAGCACCTTATAGCTTTCCTTTTTCTCCAAGTCTTTAATATTTTTCAGTTCTGCAGTCATAATTCCCTGTATTGTCATGAGGTCTTATCATTTGTTGTAAATCCAATGTTTGGCAATGTCTCTGTGGTTTCCAGGTAATGAGTAATGGTAATATTAAATTTAAATCTTAAGATAAGGAAATAATGAAGCTCTGTACCTCAGATCATCTTTATAACCTGTAATTTCTAATTTTTCATAACTAATTATAACTAATTATTGCTTTTACATTTTTTGGGGTTGCTATTCTCCAACACTAGAGGGTATTATTGGTATATATGAATGTTTTTCATCCTCTCAGCTAAGACTTAACATTCATAGAATGTTGCAAAACAATTTTTAAATAAGTTTGGAAAAGAGGGCACTGTGCCAGTATGTGTAAAGTGGGGCATAATTAACCTCTTAAGATTGTAGTAAGAATAAAATATGAGGACGAAAATGTTTTAAAATTGATGAATATCCCACAAATAAAAGATATTTCCATGAAATTATTACTAAGATTTTATCTTATATTTAGCCAGTAACTTCCTCAACAACAACAAAAAATGAGAAGAAAGTACCACAGTGTTCACCTGTCTGGTTTCCTCTTCACTGTACACATTGTTGGTTCACCTATGCCAGTTCTTAAGAACAATTTAATCAGGATCCTGAGTTTGGACCCAAGCACTGGTATTGGAAAAAGCTCTCCAAATTATCAGAGTACACAATGGCAATTGAATGTTGAGTTGAAAAATCCCTGGACAAGATCTTCCAGGACAATTTTGGGCAATAGCAGCCATAGCAGAAACCCTCATCTTCTAGGTGAGTTTAATTAGAATGTTTTCAACGTCTCATTTTAAATATAATAACAGTCTATAATTTTAGATATTCTTAAGTTTTGAAAGCAGCCTTCCATTCCTAACAAATAACTTTTCTGTATTCAAAATTGATATTATTTTTTTTTACCAGGACATCTGCTTTAAATGTCTTACTACCCTCTGTCCCACTTGATATTTTGTCTTGAATTCTACTTTGATCTTTATCTTATTTTTATGTATATCAATATCTTACATATCCACCCTATTACTTTTTATCATGGCATATTATTTTGCCTTAAGTAAAAGGCATGACTTGCTTGGAGTCTAGAAAACTAGATTTGCGTCATTTCTCTTACAATTCCAATTATAAACCACTTTCACCTTGGGCAAGTAATTCAACCTTTCTAGAATGAGATCTCTTATCTTTAAAATGGGGTGATAGTACCATGCATTTCACAGAGTTGTTATGAGGATTAAATAGAACAGTTTACTGGAAAGCAGTTTGTAAACTATAGAGTTCTAGGTGAATGATAAAATGATAGACACTTTGTTAAGTGTAAGTGTCAGGACTGAAAACCAGGTCATCTAATTCCCAGAGCCATGTACTTTCTACTTATGCTTATCATTTTAAAACAATGTGCTAAAGTAGGCTTTTGGGCAGCCACGGATGTTTCTGTCATTATCGACCAATTTAATCCTTCTCAACAATGGTTAAAAAGAAAAAGAAGAAACGTGGAGAGAACAGTAGTCATATTTTATTTCTGCATGCTTCTATATCTCCATGAATTTGTCTTTCAATCACTTCCCAAAGCCCAAGCAAGTTACAGGTAAGTCTCCTGTAGCATCAGTGATTAGCTGAACAGAGAATATGAAACAAATTAGATAATGTCACCATGACAACTAGCAAGGCTATTTGGTACTCATCCACACTTTTTACAGTATACATTTGGTAAAAACTTGACCAAACTTAATGTTCGGTAAAAATAGTTCATGCAATGAAATTTTTGAATTATGAATTCTACTTCTTTCTTAAAATATTTTCATTATGTTTTCTAATAGGTCTCTTCCCTATAGTTTAAAATTGTATAAGAAGTGGGACTCCTGAGTGGCTCAGCAGTTGAGCATCTGCCTTTGGCTCAGGGCATGATTCTGGAGTTCCAGGATCGAGTCCCACATCAGGCTCCATGCATGGAGCCCGCTTCTCCCTCTGCCTTTGTCTCTGTCTATCTCTCTCTGTGTATCTCATGAATGAATGAATGAATGAATGAATGAATGAAAAATAAATAAATAAAATTAAAAATAAATAAAATTAAAAATAAATAAAATAAAATTGAGCAAGTAAAAAAATATTTTGTTGCAATACGATTAAGCAAAGTAAAATTACAGAACATAAAAAAGGAATGTTCCTCTCTTCCTGCCTAGACATTTCTTTCCCAGAGTAGCTGCCATTAATAGGTTCGTGTATATATTTTTCTAGGACTGTTTTTAAGTATATGTAAATACACACACACACTCCCACTTTTTAAAAAAGATTTATTTATTTTATTGAGAGGAAAGGAAGAGAAGCAGACTCCCCATTGAGTGCAAAGCCCGACGTGGGGTTTGATTTTAGGATCCTGAGATCATGACGTGAGCCAAAACCAAGAGTTAGATGCTTAACCAACTGAGCCACCCAGGAGCTCCTACACACTTGCATTTTTTAATGCAGTTACATTATATGTGTTTGTATGTTCTTAACTATTTGTTTTTATAAAACAGCTTCCCCAAAGGTGAAACTGCTGAGACCAAAGACATGTATGTATTATTTTATTTAAAAAAAACATTAAAAAAAGAAAAACATTAACAGATTTTTTAATGTAACTAAATATATGAGAGTAGGGATAAGAACTGAGATGGGTAGAGAGAAAAAAAGCAACTTTTTCAATTGCTTTAGAGGTCCCTTGAGAGTTCCTTTGAAGCCAAACACGCCTGCCTTTGTGTATTTCTGTGAGCCAATGATGTCTGTACTGTTCCTTGAGCTAATTCAAATATGGTTTTGCACTTGCAGCTGAAATGTATCTAACTAGTAACAATCTACAAGGAAATGCAGTCAAGTCTGTGGTTGTAGGAAGCCACAGGTGGTTGACTATTTTCCCTCATTTTTTGCTCCAGGTTCATTTTCTTGGTATTGTTCTTGAGGTTGGGTAAAGTCACTCTTCACTATTGTACTACTTTCTACTTTTTAATGTGGGTGATCACATCTCATGACACTGAAGCTGCCTGCCAATTTCAGAATTCATTCTAGAACTCTCTTCTAGTCACAACACCTTCGGTATCACATTTTGTCACAAAATGCTACCTTGCACTTTTGATTTTCACAAGGATTATAGATTCCAACCACTCTTTTAGCATCTATGCCTGTTCGCCTGTTCTCTCTCTCCCCGGGGTTTGTTTGTTTGTTTATTTATTTATTTGTTTGTTTATTTATTTATTTATTTATTGCTTAATAAATATGAGTTTTATTATCACTGTTTTATTAAGATTAGTATTTTTTAATAATAAATTTATTTTTTATTGTTGTCCAATTTGCCAACATACAGAATAACACCCAGTGCTCATCCCATCAAGCGCTCCCCAGGGTTTAATGATGGGTCTGGCCAGAGGACCATTCATCAATACATAATTCTGTCCTCCAAAATTTCTCCCATTGCTTTCCCAGGATACCTTTCTTCTACTAAAGTTTTCCTTCCTTTGTCCAGTGATTCCTTAACCTCCAAAGTAGTCTAGTTGACACAAAGACTTTGCATCACTTTAAAGCTTTTGTAGCCTTGATAAACGTCACTAAACATATTTTCTCCAAATGGTAACCTTCAAAAGGGACAAAGCTCATAGATCCATTATGTATCATTCTCAACAGTGAGACAATGACATTTGCCTAAACATAAATTTGGATGACAAATTTATTCTGTCATCATAAGCATGGATATACACTAAGTTTATGTACTGATCCCAATGGATAATGGCCCAGCTGTGAGTAAGAGACACAAAATAAAAAATAACCACTGGAGAAAATAACCATAAAGGCTATTCTTATAAAAAAAATTATGACTCTGACAAATATATCCAAATAAGTTTACTGGTTACCATTTACATATTTGGCATACATTCAAAATACTTAATGCATTTCTTCAGAGTATGATGCATAACATTCAAAAACTATACCAACATTATGTTCATTTATTCAACTTAATTTTATCCAATATAAACAGAAATTTAGGAGAATTTGTCCAAATTATGACATGTCTAATTAAACATCCTCACCATTGCTTCATTCTAAACAAAGGTAAGACTTTTTGGCCATTTGAGGTCTTTGGGGATTCCACAGGACTTTTAGGATTGTTTCTTCTATTTCTGTGAAACACACCTCTGGAACTGTGATAGGGATTACTAAGACAGTAGACTGTAAGTGAACCTCACCACACACACACACACACACACACACACACACACACAAAGCTAATTATGTAGATTGTGTAAATTAACCTGATTGTGATAACCATCTACAATGTATATACGTATTAAACCATCACATTATACATTTTTTAAAAATTACATCTTACAATCTAAATATATACAATTTTTATTTGCACAATCATACTTCAATAAATTGGGAAAAAAATAAAACATAAGTGAGACTCCACTGCCCAACCCTTCTGACATCAAACTATCTAAACGAAAAATAATCTAATTAAATCCTAAATTTAAAAATATCTAAGTAGCTGCAGTGATGGCATGTGTGCAGTATTTTCCTGGATACAATTTGTGCCTAGCTTTGGTCTTACATGAATTCTGTGACTGGTTGAATAACAAGATTGCCACAATAAAATTGAATATCATAATGTTCACTACTTCTGCCAGTATGATACAAGGCTGAGAGGTACAGAACGGATGGCCAAACACATCTTTTTCAGCCAACATATTTTGGTTAAAGAAAAATATGAGGGGGATCCCTGGGTGGCGCAGCGGTTTGGCGCCTGCCTTTGGCCCGGGGCGCGATCCTGGAGACCCGGGATCGAATCCCACGTCGGGCTCCCGGTGCGTGGAGCCTGCTTCTCCCTCTGCCTGTGTCTCTGCCTCTCTCTCTCTCTCTGTGACTATCATAAATAAATTAAAAAAAAAAAAAAAAAAAAAAAGAAAAATATGAGGGATCCCTGGGTGGCGCAGCAGTTTGGCACCTGCCTTTGACCCAGGGCACGATCCTGGAGACCCGGGATCGAATCCCATGTTGGGCTCCCAGTACATGGAGCCTGCTTCTCCCTCTGCCTGTGTCTCTGCCTCTCTCTCTCTCTCTCTCTCTCTCTCTCTCTCTCTCTATCATAAATAAATTTAAAAAAAGAAAATTAAAAAAAAGAAAAATATGAAATGATATGGAAACAAGTTGATGTTGATTACAGACCAATCATAAAAGTGACAAAGAAAATGTCTAAGGAAGGATCAGGATCTATAATACTAATAGAATCATTAAAGAAAATATTGGGTATGGCAGTTAGGTTAAATCAATGTAATTCCAAAGAATAAAAGTTCTCATGTGGACAACCTCGTAACATTGCTCCACTGGGTCTTAAAATCTTTGTGCATTTATGCACCTTACCAAGCTCATGTGATAAAATGTAATTTTGAGGATACTAAGGAAGAGCTACTAAAGGGACAAGTGTTTCTACTGTGAGTGGTTTATTACGTTCACAGAGTAAACAGTGTATATAGAAAGTTAAAGAGAGGGACGCCTGGATGGCTCAGTCAGTTAAGCATCTGCCTTCAGCTGAGGTCATGATCTCTGGGTCCTGGGATTGAGTCCCACACTGTGCTTCCTACTGAGCGGGAGTCTGCTTCTCTCTCTCCCCCCTCCATCATTTATTTTCTCTCTTTCTCAATTAAATAAAATCTTTTTTAAAAAGTTGAAGAGAATATAACCCATTTTAGCATTAGAACATAAAATATATCAATAACACAAACATACACATATCCATAGACAATTATACATCTATCCAAATACATATGTTCACACTTATATAGAACAAGATAGAAATATGAAATTACCAAAATATAATCCTTTATAGGATTTCTATTTCTGGCAGAGACAGACCAATTAGTGACAGAACAATCCTTACACACACACACAGGTGAATAAAATATAAAAACCATCTATCTAAACATCAGGAAGCTACCATGGCAGGTAGGATAACTTCCTGATGAAGAGAACTCATTGACATAACAACAACCCAAAATGTTATTTTTCGCATTTCAAAAGAGAAATTGAGCTATCAGCAGTGTCATAGGTTGGGTGGAAAATAATATTGAAAGAGCCTAATAAGGTGAAGTAGCCCAAGTTTAAGTCCAGCTTTAAGTTGTAACTCATAAAAAAACAGTACAGAGCTCTCTGGCTCAAATAAATAACATACTTTTTTTTTTTAAAAGAAAAGCAAACAGGGGATCCCTGAGTGGCGCAGCGGTTTGGCGACTGCCTTTGGCCCAGGGCGCAATCCTGGAGACACGGGATCGAGTCCCACATCGGGCTCCCAGTGCATGGAGCCTGCTTCTCCCTCTGCCTTTGTCTCTGCCTCTCTCTCTCTCTCTCTCTCTCTCTCTCTCTCTCTGTGACTATCATAAATAAATAAATAAATTAAAAAAAAAGAAAGAAAAGAAAAGAAAAGAATAGCAGTAGAATTTGGAAAGCAAGTCAGAACTTAAAGAACAACCACCAGTATGAGGTGAAATCAGTCTGTCTCTCTCTAGTCCCCTTTTATGTCTTGGAGGGCAAAGTGCACAACTGGTAAAGACTGAAAATTCTGAAAGAGATTTCCCTTTGAGAAAGAGGACCTCTGTGTCTTAGAGACTGAAGGGGTAGTCCTCCGACATGTTTCCTGTTTGTTATTTTTTCCCCTCAGCCCTGCCTTCAGGCTTTACCTGCCCCACTCACAAAGCTGCACTGCTGCTAAAGCAACGTGGACACTTTAAACTCCACCGACAAAAACATCTCTCTGGCCAGAAGGAACCAAAGGGCCCTGTTTCCAAAGAGTATGGGGGAAGTTCCTCCTACTTTTTCTTTTCCTTGCCATTTTTCCCTAAAAGGCAAAGTCATACAAAACTGCATGAAAGTGCAAGAAACTGAAATCCTGAATGAAACTCCAGTTTTATAGCAATAGGATGGTGAAATGGTACCCCTTGGAACTGAAGAGCATGGGGAAGATCCTAGGGTGGAGGGAGCTGGTGAAGGAGATTCCCTCCTTCTATCAACTGGCACAAGTCCTGGCTCACCCTTAAGCTACACATCAAACAGATGCACAGCAGCAATCCAAAGTCTTTGAAAACTGATCTAGAATATAAAGCAAAGCTCATACCCTGAGTTGCAGTACAGACCCAGACAGCATGGCAAACGGTGTAAGAACTAAATTTACGTTGGAAACATTTTCTAAACATACAAAGATCCAGGAAAATATGACCAGTTCTCAAGGAAAAAGACAATCAAGAGATGTCAATATCCAGATGACCCAAATACTGGTATTACAAGACAAAGACTAAAGCATCTACCCCCAAATGTCTTGGTTTTATTTTTTAAGACTTTTAAAAAATATTGTTTTTATGTATAACAAGTATAAAAGAATAATGAAAAGAAATATTTAGATATAATAATAAAAGACTAGCCTTTATTTTAGTCTTCTTTTTTATTTTACTTAAGACTACCAACTAAACAAGGCTTTTCACACTTTATTGTGCTTGTGGAGTACCCAGAAACCTTGTTAAACTGTAGATTATAATTCAATAGGTCTGAGGTGTGGCCTGAGATTCTACACTCTTTGTAAACTCCCAGGTTAGACTGATGCTGCTTATCCTCAAATCTTGCTAGTAGCAATGTCACAAAGAACTAGGATTTGAAAGTCTAAGTAGAAAATATCAGAGAACATGCTATTATTGATACTTCTCAAATGCCCCAAAGACTTTGTTCTTCAAAGAATTTTTTTAAATCAATATTTCATAATCCAACGATTACCACTCATCACTGCCTTTGATAGAACTGACTGAAGGAATATGTATGTGTCTCATTTCCTTCACTAAATGTTTAGAAAGTGGGGTCCCTGGGTAGCTCGGTCAGTTAAGTGACCAAGTCTTGATTTTGCCTCAGGACATGATCTCAGGGTCATGATATCAAGTTCTGTGCTCAGTGCAATCGGCTTAGATTCTCTCCCTCTCTCTCTGCCCCTCCCTGTACACATTCTCACTCTAAAAATTAAATAAATAAGAAATTAAATGTTTAAGAAGCAAACATTTAAAATATTCTAGGATGGGAAAAAATATAGATGATTATTTTCTAAAATGGTTTCTACCTCCTTTAATACTGTATTATTACATTGATAACCTGAGAATTAAATTCTTAATAAAATATATGTATGTGTGTATGTGTGTGTAGCTACCTGCCAAACTGTGACAGTATTTCATACTAGAATATGAGACATTTTCTGATAAAATATGAACACTGAAAGTATGACATGTTATAAGTCACTTTATATATAAAATATATTTTAATTTTTATGACAGCTAGTTAAATCAGATAAGGAAATAGCACAAGACCTATAATTAAGCATTGTAACTTCTTAAATTTTGCAGAAAAATATTAACAGAACTCAATCTGGAAACAAAACTATACTAAAACATCTCAAATTGTACATAGAAGGGAAAAAGTATTAGAAAATGAAAGCAGGTCATAAATGTTTCAACAAAGTGGAAAACATTTATGTCTAACATTACTAAGACCAAAAGTGTGACTTAACCCCACTGATTACAGATTCTAGGTAACTATTATAATCACTAAAAGCTAGGAAATCCTAGGGTTCCTTTGCAAATAGTCTATAACTCATGTACTTTATTTCAAACTAAAGAACAAATGAAGAGGGAAGAAAAACCGTCTGCAAAATGACAATCCTAAAGTAAAACTCTTTTCAGCTTAGTATAGAGGATTCATGACTGATATGGTATCCAAGGCAACATAGGTAATAAATAAATGGTAAAATTCGAAATGAACCATTGCAGGAAAATGCAGAATCTTAAACTATACACAAGGGTATATATATTATTAGTAAGCAGTTACTTAGCTAACTCTAAAATTTCTGACACATCCAAAATGCCAAAAATATATTTTAAAAACACCTATTTCTAAATATTTTACATAATAATCCATTATACATTTCTACAACAAACTTAATCAGTAATAATTTTAAGTGCCTATTTATAATATAATACATGTGGACACTGCATTACTAGAAGAAAAATGATGTCTAAAATCTTCACTGGATTGGCCTTATTGGGAAAAGTATACATATGCACATTCTATTTATGATGCAATACAATTATAATTCATAAATAACAGTTATAGTGTATTCTGGCAGAACTACAATTATTCCAGATATTATGTTCATGTTTCTATTGTTCAAACAAAACTGTAACGTAAACATTAGACTTCTGTTTTTTAAAGTCTCTCTTCTATTGCAATCACTAGAGATTTTTCGATCAGTTTTTAATTGGGAATATATTCTCATTGTAAAGGTGCAAAAAGGTGTAGAGAGAACAGTTCCTACCACCTAGCGCTCTAGTTTCCTTCTTCAGTGGTAATTACTATTGCTAACTTCTTGTGTTTCCTCCAGAGATAGTCCTCATTAGGAGGATTTTCACAGAATAGTCCTCTCTTTGATAGCCAATGGAAGGCCCCATCTTCCTTGCCATAACTTTTAAAAAATAATAATAAAAGGGTAGTTTTATTTTCTTTAGCTGGGCCTGTTTAAATTAAATTACAAGGAGAAATATTTTCTTTTTTTTTTGAGAAATATTTTCTTAAGATAAACCAGTGGTCAGAATGAAATCATTTTCAACTTAGCAACTTATAATTTTATGTATTCTGGTAAAATAGACATAATGCAAAATATGCTATTTTAAAGTGTACAATTCATTGTAACACAAGGCCAAATTTGCTGTTGTAAAGTGTACAATTCAGTGACATCAAGTATATTCATGATGTTGTGCAACCACCACCACCTACTTCTAGAAATTTTTCATCACTCCAAATAGAAAACCCATAACTATTAAGCAATCACTCCCTGTTTTCCTCCCCTGCAGACCCTGACAACCACAAATCTGCTTTCTATCTCTATCTCTATGGATCTATCCATTATAGATATTTCATATAGATAAGTTTAAACATATATGGCCTTTTGGATCTGGCATCTTCCAGTTTGCATGTTTTAAAGGTTCGTCTATGTTGTAGCATGTGTCAGTACTTCATTCCTTTTCATAGCTGAATAGTGTTTCACTGTATGGCTAGATCACATCCTGTTACCCATACATCTACTGATGGACATTTGGGTTATTTCTATTTTTGGCCTATAATAAACAGTGCTACTATGAACATTTGTATACAAGTTTTTATTTGAAAACCTGTTTCTGATTCTTCTGATTCTTAGGAGTGTAACTGCTAAGTCATTTGGGAATTCTAACTTGTTGAACCCTCTCTCATAACTTTTGCACTTTCTTCCTTATAAAATATTATTGGACATTACACTATATCTTTTCCTTTAGTTTACTGTGTAAATTCCAAATTCACCTCATCTTCTTGGGCAGAGTAGTTCAATCCTAACTTAATATCTTCATTTCCTTTCCAATCATAAAATGAGTCCATCTTGACTAACCCCAATTGTCCAACAAATGGCTGGCTAAAATTAAGATTGTTTTGTGCCTAAAAAAAATTGTAGCATTTTTCTGGTACAGTCATAAACCAGATTCACCAAATATATTCACTGGCTATGTTAAATTAGATATCTAATAGAATTTGTGCATTTCTCTATGGCACAAGGTTTCAGAACATAAAATGAATAGTATACAATTGATTAAGAAATTTTATTCAAATCATACTAACTGGATGGTTGTATATTAGAAACTAGATTTGAAAATGCAGGATACTACATTATGCCAGAATTGACAGATATTTTAGGTCATGAGGAAATTGTAATAAGTCAAAAGGCAGAAATTTTACTGGCCACATTACCTGATTATAGTTCACCAAAAAACATAAACTAATAATACTAATTTAAACCACAAAATACATCTTTTAAATTAAAGAGTATTCCCCCAAATGACTCTAGGTCAAGTGAAAATACTGTAAGAAAAAATAGCACCAATTATTTTTTTAATTAATCAAAATAAGAACAATATATCAAAGGCTAAGTATGAGGACAATGGTATACTCAATGATAAATGCCTTGAGTTACATGTATTTATTATTGAGGGGTGAGGGAGAAGAATAAAATGAACTTAGCTTTCAAGTTCAAATTTTATAAAGATACAAAGAATCCTAATGGAAGCTGGAGGAAAGAATTTCTAAAAATTACAACAGTAATACACACAGCAAAATTAATAAATCTAAGAGCTAGTCCTTTGAAAATTCAATAAAATGCTAAAACTATAAGCAAATCAGTCAAGAACAAAACCAAAATCTATGAATTTCATAATTTTCACATTGCAAAAATAAAATGTTTTATCTGGGGAAACAGACCAAAGGTTCCAGAAGGGAGGAAGGTGGGGGGCTGAAGTAACTGAGTGACAGGCACTAAGGAGGGCACATGATGAGATGAATACTTGGTGTTATACTATATGTTGACAAATTGAATTTAAATAAAATATTTTTAAAAATAAAACGTTTTAAAATTGTCATTATACAGTGAATGATTTACTAAAAATAAATTGCCAATGCTGACTAAAAACGAAGTAGAAATCAAAAGACAACTGATGATCCTAACATTGTCTTTCCATAGGACTTGACATAACTCACCCTAAGTCCATGTGGGAGAGCACTAACTAAAGAATATCTATAAAAATTTGAAGAAGACCCAAGTGGGAAGACTTTATACTAAAGATAACTAACATCAAAATATCAGAAGTTATTATAATACTATAATAATTAAGACAGCACGGTACTAATAGCACAAACTAGAGAACTCAAAAGCAACCCACTCAAATATGGAAACTTGATTTATATCAGAAGTAGCTATACATATTGAGAGAAATGTGCAATAGTCAATAGACAGTAATTACTTGAGTGATTAGTTAGTTATCTGTATGGAAATGTATGGATTCCTAAATCATACTGTACACAGAAGTTAATTCCAGGCTTTAAAAAGCCTAATTCTTTTTTCTTTTAAGATTGATTGATTGATTCATTAATTCATTCATTCATGATAGACAGAGAGAGAGAGAGAGAGAGAGAGAGAGAGAGAGAGAGGCAGAGACAGGAGGAGGTAGAAGCAGGCTCCATGCCGGGAGCCCGATGCGGGCTCGATCCCATAACTCCAGGATCGTGCCCTGGGCCAAACGCAGGTGCTAAACCGCTGAGCCACCCAGGGATCCCCAAAAAGCCTAATTCTTAAAGGACTTTTAGAAAGAAAATATAGAAGACAACCTTTATGAAGATAATAGTAAGGATTTCCTAAGCCAGACACTAAAAACTCAAACTAGAAAGAATAGTTCAATTTGACGCCTTTAAACTTTGAAACTCGTTCAATACTATAATCAAAGGAAAAAGACAAGCCACAGATCAAGAAAATACAAATTTAATGTTTATATCTGAGAAGGAATCATACCTAAAATTGATAAATAATGCCCACATGTCAGTAAAAAGAAGACATAAGGGAAAAATAAATTAATTCACAGAATAAAGAAACCTTGATGGCCAGTAAATATCCAAAAAGATGCTTAACTCACTGGTAATCTGGTCAATGTAAATTAAAGCACCATTTTCTCCTATTAAATAGACAAAAAATGTGTATGTGGGAGGATACTTAGAATTTTTAAGGGCATGGGAGAAGGAAACTCATATTCTGCTGGTGGGATGTGAATTGCACAGCCACTTTGAATACAACGTTAGCAATATCAAGTGTAAGTGAAGATGCTCACGCTTTCCTCCAGTATTCTAGACTTACGCTCTAGAGAGACTGTCACGTATACCTACCATATATGTTCACATCAGCATTAATTATAGCAGCAAAAAGAGAGAAAACAAGTGAGACGTCAATCAATGCAATGTGGTTACTTCTTGAAAATGTTTCATGTGTACATGAGAAAAAATGTGTATATTCTCTAATTGTTGGATACAGTATTCTATACATTACTATTTCATCATGCTTGGTAATTGCATCAAATTTATAAAGACTACTATTCTGCAAATCTGGAAGTCTTCTGAGGGTATCTTCTATTTCATGATTTTTATTATATCTATGGTCATTTTCATTATTTCAAACTTATTTTATAATTGATATCCAAAAATACCCATTCTAAATATATTATTTGTTGTCTCCAATTCCTGCAGCTACTTGACAATTGTTTCCTTTTGTATATTTAATTTTAGATTGTAAACTCATTTTGATTAAATTTCATCAGTGGGAAACTGGAAGGACGTGGGTTAGAGTGAATTCTCTAGAGAGATTTTATATTTGTTTTTGCTTGGTATTACAAGAGTGTTGTCAATCAAGGCCCATTTTTAAATATTAACATTTATTTTTTGCTAAGATCCAATGAGTATATGAGTCCAAGTCCAAATCCATGTGAAGACAGAACTAAAGTAACAAATTATCACAGCAGATTTCTTTAAAATCCCTCCAATGGAAAAGCCAAGATAGGCAAGCTTGCCTATCATCTTATTGAGTCAGGGGCAGACATTTTATATAAGGATGTAGTCCCATAAGAAACTTACAACTTTGGATGTTTTAATTTGAACACCCCTTTTTTAAGAGCCCCAAATCTTATCTACTTACCCCCTTCATGAGGCCATTATGACTTAGGTCTCTTGATTGCTAAAATCTATAATGTTCCTCACAAACCTAGCAGAAGAGTCTCTATTCAGAATTATTTTTTATTTTCATTTTCAAGTTCCTCTTTATCATTGGCCCCTGTAAATCTCCTGTATTTCTTCTGGGTTCAGTTTTGCATTTAAATAATATAGATTACATATAATCCAACATCTTCATGTATTTTGTGTTAAAGCTATTTAAGGATATTTAATCTACCTGGCATTGCTGAAAATATACAAAAAAATTACTTTCTTGTATTTAATCTTCCTTTTTTTCATATTCCTTCTTGACCAGAAGAACCTCTGAGAATACCTGAGCCTTTGAACATGTGTTAATCAGAGAAACTTGTTCTTGCTGAGAAATCCCCTTCTGATTACAAATATACACTTTCTTATGATAGGCTAAATCAAATGCAGCCAATAACAAAAAAGAGAGCAGGAAGTGAATAATTTCTTTCATTTCTGCTCATAAGCCTGCTCTTTCTCTCTAAAGTTATGAAGAATAAGACATTTTGCTATTTTAAGACAAAGGCAAATCTAAAACTCCTCTGGGCTCTCTCTGATCACCCAAAACTCAAACTCTTTTTCTATTAAGACTTCTTTTCATCAGACATCAGACATCTTATAGAAAGTCTTTGTCTACATTGCTATATCACTGTCCAGCTTCTTCCTACTATCTCTAGTGCCCCACTTCGAAATTGAAAAAAATACAAGACCCTCATTTTAAAGTGTGGTACCTTTTACTTTGACAGGAAACAGTTGTAACTTAATGGCAGGATGTCCCATGGGCATAGCAACAACATGATGTAACTTGACTACTACTTCCCCCACACCACCTGGAATGTGCTGTGGATCTAGTCAGTGCCCAATAACTTGTTCAATAATGTATTAAATAATTATTCAACTGGCATAAATTCCCAAACACCTTCCATATGTCACTGTCTTCAGCTAACTAAGACACTATATTTTAGAAAAATGAAGTCAAGTGTTCACTAACACTGCACATTTGCAAGGTGGTGATAAACCAAATTTGTCATTTTAGTTTTTCCCTGGTGAGTTTCTAGATTGTGTTATCCTTTGGCTTGACAATTTTATATATTCTACAAACCTCTGTACTTTATTCTTGAATTATTGATGACTCCATTTGGGGGAAATACTCATGTGCTTTTAAACTTTTACAAATACAATAAATAAGCCCTTAGTTTTAGGACCTTTCAAATAAAAAAAAAGGAATAAAATGACTCTCTAAAAGTCTTCCTTTATTCAAAGAAAAATTATTGAGAATGTCTTTTATTACTAAAATATGTTGAAATATTCTCTTTCCTACTGATCTGAATATATCTTTCAACACTGTCAGAGGCCTCTAATGTCAGTTTGGCCTCTAATGCCATCTGAAAATAGGTAGCAATTTTTTCATCATTAAAAGGGAAGTGTGGGATCCCTGGGTTGCTCAGTGGTTTGGCGCCTGCCTTTGGCCCAGGGCACAATCCTGGAGTCCTGGGATCGAGTCCCACGTCAGGATACTGGCATGGAGCCTGCTTCTCCCTCTGCCTGTGTCTCTGCCTCTCTCTCTTTCTCTCTCTCTCTCTCTATCATGAATAAACAAATAAAATCTTTAATTAAAAAAAAAGGAAAGTGCATGGCCCTTTCATTTATTCAGGGATTCTTGTCTACCAGCTCATGTTCCAGAATCAGGAAATCAGCCAAGGAAACTATTGGGTGGCCAAGATTTATGTTATCAAGTTCTTGTGAGACCTACAGAATAATGATGAGAGAGATGAGAACAATAATGTACCAGAAGAGGCACCTGGCTCAGTCAGTTAAGCATTTGTCTTTGGTTCGGGTCATGATCTCAGGATCCTGGGATCAAGCCCTGCATCAGCCTCTGCTTTTCCTTTTCCCTTTCTCTCTCTCTCTCTCTCTCTCTCTCTCTCTCTCTCTCTCCGTATATAGATAAATGGGACAGCTGGGATTTTGACAGTGAGGAAGGATACAGAAAATTATGAAAGTGAACACCTCAAAAACACATCAATCTGAAAGCCTTTAGAACTGGGGCGAATGAACGATATCTCTAGAAAGCAATAGAGAGCATCAATTACACAGAAATAACTGCTAATGTAACTGCTAATTACAATATCTGTAGTCGACCAAAAGAGATTTACTATTTAAGAAGTAAATAGAAGGGAATCCCTGGGTGGCTCAGTGGTTTAGTGCCTGCCTTCGGCCAGGGAGTCCCGGGATCCAGCCCCATATCGAGTCTCCCTGCATGGAGCCTGCTTCTCCCTCTGCCTGTGTCTCTGCCTCTCTCTCTCCTCTGTGTCTTTCATGAATAAATAAATAAAATCTTTAAAAAAAAAAAAGAAGTAAATAGAAGAGAGGTTCAAACTATTCAGTATAACAGATTATATTTAATTAATTTTGGAAATACTTTTATCAAATTTAGTTAATTTCTAATAATCCTCCAAATATGTTTTACATGGGGATGCCCCTCCTATATTCTAAATAAATTAACATATCACCTCTTGATCATGACAAATATTTGAATAATTCTTTCACAGCTTCAGATTATCTCATTTCAGTCAAGTTTATATTTTCAAGTGCCATGTGCATAAGAGAGATCTCTGGTATTAAAAATATCCAACCTCAAAAGCTAAAAACAGTGAAATGTTATTGAAATATATTGCAGTAAAATTCCTCTTCTTCCAAATAATGAAGAAAAGTTCAGTATGATGTGAACTTTTCATTGCCCAACATTTCTAATACAGCTTTAAATGAAGAGAAGTTCAGTATTATGTGAACTTTTCATTTCCCAACATTTCTAATGCAGCTTTATTTCTTTTAAATATTTTTATTTTTTTAATATTTAAAGAACTAATATAAAAAAGGGTCCAAATGGGTAAATATTTTAATGCTTCAAAAAAATTAATACCTATCATATGATAGTTTTCAAAATTATAAATCATTTTAACATAAAATAATTCACTGTTTGATACAGAACTGTAAGTCATGCTAAAAGAATGACCTATTTCTTGATCTCCATTTTTATTCTGGATTCTTCTTTAAAATGGACATGAAAAAAGGATTCTTTAAATTATGCTTGTAAAGAATATGTATAACATTTTCTAAGCATCATATACAAAGTTAGCAGGATCATGGTAAAGACCCTAGAATCCAATTCTATTTCAGCTGTGTTAAAGCTGCTTCAGATTTGATGAGCTTTTTCATTGTTGGTATATCAGAAAGATTCTTCTTTTTAAATAGTTCTTCATTTTTGAGTATTTCAATTTCATATTTGGGTTATGCAGGACTTTCTCAAGGTCAAGTTTCAGAAACATAATCCAAATTTGCCTTATGAAAAAAAGTCATGTACTGTTTCACATGACTGGGGATTCAGATCTAGAACTGGTCTCAGCCAAACCTAGAATCAGAGGTCAAATAACCAAATGGCCTCTCTGGCTCTCTCTGTCCATATGATGAACAGGAGGCAAACTATGGCCATAAACAATTCTAGTTACCAACCCCATAATCAAAAAAAAAGAAAATTTCTGTTACCTCTCTCTGCTTCAGTGGTATGTGTGTAGGTGAGGGGATGATGTATCTATAAAAGGGAATTCTCACTATTCAGCTTTGTCAGCCCATTATCATTAGTCCATCCCTTTGGCCATAAAGACAAGATAGTTTTATTAACCACTTCACTAGAGCAATGAGGGAATAAGAATGGGAGTGGAGAATTACTGATACCAGAAAAAGAGATACCATAGGAGATAAATGGTTTCTCTTATCAAAGTGACTTTAGATAACCACCCCCTTCCTACTACCAATAGACTTCTAAATAAGGAATTCTATGCAGATCACAGACATTTAAAAATAAGTCTTAGTTGTGTGTAACACACAAGTGAAAATAGCATGATGCTCTGTAGGAAGAGACAAGTTCAACCATTCAACAGCAGGACCCTTAAATCTTCAACTGAAGGTGGGTTTGGAAGAGCAGTGAAGATGTCCAACATCATGCTCTGTAGGAAAAAAAAATATCACCTGCTCTAATTCCCAGCTGTGCTTTAAGACTAAGGATCACTATCCAAATATGACAAGGTTATCACCAAGAAACAAACTTGAAAAGTGTCCAGAATCCCCAGTTTCTACTTTTCTATAGTTCTATGTATGACACCCAGAAGGTGTATGACACCCAGAAATCCCCAAGGCTATTTCTAATTAAAATGGTAGCAGTATCCATCTCCCTTAAGATCCCTGCTGATTCTATGATTTTAATGGGATTAGAGATTTGGAAGGAAGTCATCAGAGAGTGCTGAGAAATGAATTGGAGATGAACTGTTGATTTTCAGAAAGGTATTTTCAGGTTCAAGTTATAAACATGCAGGCAAAAGAAAGTAAGAAGTACCATTTTAAGTGGAAATTCACATAGAGAAAATGGCACCTGAAGCAAAAAAAGTAAACTCAAATGGCCTGAAAGAGACTACCAGCAGTTGACAGGAACTAGTAAATCTGGTTGTGTGAGTTTTTTAAATGTAAAATTGTTATCTTCCCATGTAGATGATAACATTCTTGAAGGTCAGATTTACATCATATACTTCTTACATGTCCCCTGAAGGGTTAAAATATTTGATTGGAATATTGTTGGTATGTTAACGCAGAAGTAGTGAACTGAACACCAAAAATATTAGTTTCTATTCGTAATACCAATCTGGTAAGTCCCTCATCACCTCTTATACATCATTTTCACTCAGAAATCTATCCTGCAAATATATCTACATGTGCACACACAGATCCAAATGCACATATAATACACTGACCATGCCCATACAATATTAATTTATGCTAATTTTCTTTGAAGTATTTTACTGATACATAATACATATAAATATGTGCATATGTGTATTATAATCCTCTACAATAAATAATATGTATGTGTCAATGAATGTGTATTTGTGTATTTCCCATGCCTTGAGTTCTCAGTCAGGAGAAGTGGTGAAGCATATTCTACTGAGAATCCCAGCCAAAATTTTAAATATTGCAGCCAAGACTGTTCTATCATTTTACCCAGTATCGAGTATATTCTGCAACAAATGTTTACTCAGCTGTGGCCTCTTTTTTGCCATTTACTTTGTATTCTGGCAAATAGTATCAACACTACTGGATATCAAAAGTATGTAAGTTATAATGTTGGATTTCCTTCAAAGAGTAAGAAGGAAATGCATCAAGCTGGGTGTAAAAAGTGCAAGGTTTATCATGACTCGAGTTGCCTTCTGGAAATGAATGACAGCCACAGAAGGTAAAGACTAAAGGATGTTGAGATTCTCTGACAGAATGAAGGACATCATAAAAATCACTGCAACCTGGGACAACTGACCAAACATGGAATGTATCTGGAAGAAAACAGGACATAAGAGAAGTTATGATTTCAGAGGATGTGAAAAGAAAGGAATAAGGATTGCTAAAGTATGAAACGAATAATTCTCTACAGAGAGGAGGTTCAAAGCTTCCTCAGGGCTCTGATTTGGCTGATGCTTCTATTTGAACTTATGCTTCTCTGTATTCCAATTCCACACAGAGACCGTGTGTACACAGATGTCCACTCCAGTAGGGGATGGTTTAAATAAGAAATGGTAATCCTTAAAAAGAAAAACTAGCACTTAAAATGTATATATTAGCAAATATCATCAAGGAATATTTTAAGTAAAAAAAAAAAAACAATTTACAGAAAAATAGATATGGTATGACCTCACATCCTTTTAAAATCCTAAAACCATATTACTATATCTGTGCTTTACACTTTATATCTATATGCCACGAAAAAGTTGTTGAAGGATACATGCTAAATTTTAACAGTAGTTACATATAGGGAAAAGACTAAGTGGAGGTGAAGTGGAAACTTAAAATAATACTGCATTTTTACCATTGTTTGAATTTGTTTAACAAATTTGTATTTTGACATAAAAACATATTGGGACACCTGGCTGGTTCAGTTGAGTGTCCTGACTTTTGATTTCAGTTCAGCTCATGATCTCAGGGTTGTGGGATCGAGCCCCACATCAGGCTCCATGCTCACTGAGTCCACTTGTCCCTCTCCTCATACTCCTCCCCTCTACCTCTCTCTAAAATAAATAAATTTTTTAAAAATGTAAATATAGAAATATATAGAGTAAAATGATATAATCTCTATTTTGATTGATGCATACCTTATGGAACCATTTAATATTAATGTACATTTTACTTTAACAATAACCTATTATGACCTAATCTTAGAATAAAATTCAAGAATGTTATAACAATTACCATATCATTTTATTTGCTGCCATGGAATTGACAACATATGGCAAATGGCCTCTTTATTCAGAATATTAGGGATACTTATTGCCACGCATGGTAATATGGACTTCAGCTCTTACCACCTAAAACCTGTTCTTCTGGTTGAATTTCTGGAAAACAAAAGAATTCTTGGAGACAGAGAGAGAGAGAGAGAGAGAGAGAGGCAGAAAAAGAAAAATTATGCTCTATTGAAGAGAACTCTTTTTGTTTGGTTAAACAATCTATAGGCTTCAGTGCTAGAAAAGTAAGTAAAACCATATTATTAATATATTGCCAAAACTTTACAGTATTATCCTGCCCTGTGTAATATTAACCAGTAAAGAAAATCTTTCTCTGTTTGTCTTTAAGAAATTACTCTCTGCAAACTTGAGCTTAGATAAAATTTTTATATTTGTTTCTCCTTTCTTTGGTCACAAAGTGGGAATTTTTCTTAAGAAGAAAAAGAAAAGTGATTTCTAAAATGCAGTATATATGAACAGAGGAAATAATCAAATGTGAACAACTAGAAAAGTATATTGTCTCTTTATTTAATCATCATTACAAAAGAAAGTTCATTTATATATTTGAAGTCATAAGGAAACTGACAGCAACATGAGATATTTCTTCAAACAAAAAAATGAAAATTAGATATTAAAAAACCACTGAATATCAAAAGTTATTGTTTCATTTAATGCATTACAATTTACTTTCTCAAATTTAATGATGGGCTTCCTACTCAATGAGTGAGCAGTATGTAACCAGAAATATTCAGATCTTTGAGATTTCTGATTAATTATGATCATCATTTATCTCCCCCCAAATCACTATTCAGTAGTTAAAAATCAAACCAGGAGACTTAAAATTGTCCAATTGCGTTCTAACAAATGGATTCAAAATCTATTTTTTGTTATTGTTTCTTCTATTGATATTCATATATTTTAATGGAAGACTTCAGATTTTGTTTAAATTATACTCCACCTATTACCTAAATTGCACTGGACAAGTTACTTAACCTCCCTGGACCTCAGTTTCTCATATGTTCAATGAAAATAATAATTGTAACTACAAAGGTCAGTGATAAAGATTAAATTAACATATTTAACATGTTCACAATGGTACATATTACCTAAGTGCGCAAAGAATGTCTTTACTGTTGCTGTTGCTTGTTGTTATGGTTACTTTTGTTGTGGACATAAAAAGCTTAAGAGACCAAATATCTTTGCACATAAGTTTCCTGTCTTTACTTGCTGATGTACCCAACAGAGAACATTAATTGGATCAGAAAAATCTCATCTGACAAGAACTTATAGTTCATAGATTCCAGAACATTCTAAAATAAGTCAGATAATCTAAAAACAAATTAACAAACAAAAAGCAGAAACATTCTCATAAATATAGAGAACAGTCTGGTGATTGCTAAAGGGGAGGGAGTAAGGTGATGGGCAAAATGGGTGAAGGAGAGTGGGAAATACAGGCTTCCAGTTGTGGAGTGAATAAATTATGGAATAAAAGACACAGCATATGGAATATAGTCAATGGTTTTGTAATAGCATTATATGGAGACAAATGGTAGCTACACTTGTGGTAATAAGCATAGCATAATGTATAGAGTTGTCAAATCACTATGTTGTATACCTGAAACTAATGCAACATTTGTGCCAACTGTGCTTCAATTAAAAAATTAAAATAAATAAAATAAAATAAAATAAAATAAAATAAAATAAGTCAGATAGATTGAATTACTTTAGTCTGTGGATGATTTGGTTGATACATTTCTCCAAATTTAGCCTTGGAGGGGATGGGGAGATCTCTGTTTCTATCAGTGTCTAAAGTTCCTTTTTAGATATTTAAACTCACTTTTGGAGAGAATAAAAAAATGGAAAAATTTGCACAGCAGTATTTTTGTGTCTCATTTATAATCACTGAAATATATTTTATTAGATACACTGAAGACAAGAATGACAGGATGCTGCCCTGGCCACCCTTAGGCTTTCTTCATATCTGAGATTTTTTGGTCTTTTGACTTCACTTGCTTTCTGAAACACCTACTCTCTTCACCCCAAGTTATTCCAAGTAAACTACTTAATTTGACTTTGTCTGCTTATCAGAGGTCAATGCAAAAAAAAAAAAAAAAAAAAAAAAAACAACTTACTGACTTGATAGGCAGTTGGTCTCCTCCTCATTAAATTCTGGGTTCTAAAAAGATAAAGAGATTGTACAGAAATGGCCCAGAATTGCCACTGATAAGTAAAAATAGCAATTCTGTGTATATTACATATTGCAGTATTTTATGCGCTTCCTGCTTAATTGTTGTATTTTTTACCAGACAATGTTTTCTTAGCAGCACCATTTATGATATCCATCAAATCACAGAATAAATTGAAGTATGGAATTCCTTCCAATCCATGAAATTATCACTGGAGCAATTCCTCGAAAGGCTGGTTGAAAAGAGTGGCTGCAAATGCATTCAAAGCCTTTACAAATGACATTGACAAAATATGTCACTTCCAAAGACAAAAAATAAAAAATAAAGGGAATATATACTATTTGGTGTCTTTATATCTGATAGAAAAGAAAGAACTATTAAAAACAACCTATATTAGGAGACTTTTTTTCCTTTGATAAATAAAAAAGTTTCTTAATAAAATTTTCATAATAAAAAATTAATTAGCCAAACATTATATTTCTTGATAAATATAAATGACAAGCAAATAAACATAGGAAAAGAAAATGCAATATATAAAGTATAAATTTATTTAGTTTCTTTAAATGTCAGTATTTTTATTTTTCTCTATCCAGATCAGGCTTCATCAAAATATCCCAAAAAATACAACTTAGTATAGCAAAAGTTTTTAAATTGTTCAAAAATTATTTAAAAACTTGGAATAAAAATGATATAAACTATTCAGCAAAAGGTATTAGGAAATTTTACTACTCAGAAAAAAAATCTAAGTTCTACTCATATCATAAAATGCATCTGAATAAATTCCATATCTATTCAAGAGATAACTATAAATACTAAAACCATGAAAAAGTGATATCTGGATAGCACAGAACTTTCACATCACAAAGTCATTCCACCAAAACAAAATAAATAAATAATTTATGCAGCTCATAAAAAGCCAACATTAAAATATTGCAGAGCAAGAAGACGATGGAAGCAGAGTAGGAGAACCCTAGGCTCACCTCATTCCACAAGTAGATAATTATCATATCATCCTAAATACTACATAAATTGATCTGAAGGCTGGCAGAACAAACTCAACAACTAAAGGTAGAGAAGAGGCCACACTGAAGAAGATAAAAAGTGTGGAGACATTGCTTGGGAGAGGAAAGGACCATGTCTACTGTGGTGGGGGGGGGGGGCGGGAACTACAGTCATGGAGAATAGTGAGAGACAGGCTAAAACACAGGGGAGTGCTTGAGGGAAAAATGAATCCCCACAGCAATTGGCTTTGAAAGCAAGAAGGCCTGAATTTCATGAGTTTTTGCAATCAACAAAGCTTACACCTTGTTATTTTATAGGTCAGCATGCTTGGCTGCAGGAGAGCTCAGAGAACATTGAGGCTGCTCTTGGAGAAAAGGGCAGGGCAAAGAGCCCCCATATAGACAGCATGGAAACAGTGATCTGGGGCACACAGTGGGGAGGTTACTCATCTCAGAATATGTTCCAGAGAGGCAACATTCACAAAGAGACCCTCTAGGAACAAAGGAACTACTGGTGCCACTTCCCTCCTCTCTTCCTCAGAATAAGCACTAGAGCCACCAGTGGGAACCAGTGCAACAGCACACTGGCTGCTTAACTTGCTTACACCAAGCCCTGGCCACCTGTGCTCCAGAAGAACCACTGTTCCCAGTCACACTTGCCTCAATCCCAGCACAGTAATAGGGGACATTACACTGTAGAGCACTAAAAGGACCACTTCTTCATTAAGCCATTGTCCTCAAGAACAAGAGAAATAGCTGACTTTCTTAACACATAGAAATAGGCAAAGAGCCTTAGACAAAAGGAGAAGACAGGGGAATTTGCCCTAAATGAAAGAAGAGGATAAGGCCATGACCAGAGATCTAACTAAGCAGAACATAAGTAACATGCCTGATGGAGATTAAAGCAATGATCATAAGATACTCACTGGACTTCACTCACAGTGAAGAACATCAATGAGACCATTAACACAAAATAAGAAATAACACAGCAGAGATAGAGGGCTCAGTAAAAACTAAATGATGGAATGAACAGTAGGCTAGAAGAAGCAGAGGAGCAAATTAATGATCTAGAGGATAGAAAAATGAGAAGTAATCAAGCTAAACAAAGGACAGAAAGAAGAATTAGACAAGAGAATATATGAGAGTGATTCAGGGAACTCAGTTTATCCATCAAATGTAACAACATTGGTATTATAGGAGTCCAAGAAGAGGAAGAGAGAGAGAAGAGAGAGGAGAGAATTTATTTAAAGAAATAATAGCTGAAAATTTCCCTAATCTGGAGAAGAAAACTGACATCCAGATCCAGGAAGCACAGAGAATCCCCAACAAAATCAACAGAAACAGATCCACACCAAGACATATTGTAATTAAAATGGCAAAATACCGTGATAAAGGAAAAATATTAAAAGTGGCAAGATGAAAGAAAACAGTTACTGCAAAGGAAACCCTTAAGACTATCAGCAGATTTATCAGCAGAAACTTTCCAAGCCAGAAAGGAGTGTCATGATATATTCAAAGGGCTGGATGGGAAAAACCTATAGCCATTAATAGTCTATCCAGCAAAACTATCACCCAGAATAGGAGAGATAAAGAGTTTCCCAGACAAAAACTAAAGGAGTTGTGAGCACTAAATCAGCCCTGCAAGAAACATTAAAGAGGATCCTTTGAGTGGAAAGACCAAAAATGACAGTATGAAGGCAGAAGACACAAAAGTAGTAAAAATGAGTATTTCTTAGAAAATTAGCAAGGAATTCATAAAAGAATGTAACATATGACATCATATGCCTAAAACATGAGGAGGCAAGGAGTAAAGTATGGGTTTAAACTTAAATGACCATCAACTTAATATAGACTGCTTTATTCAGAAGACATTCTATACAAACTTAATGATAACCACAAATCAAAAACACCAATAAATATGCAATGAATAAAGAGAAAGATATCCAAATATGTCACTAAAGAAAACCATCAAGCCGTGAAAGAAAGACAAGAAAGGATGAGAGAAAATCTTCAGAAACAACCACAAAACAAGTAATGAAATGACGGTAAATATATATCAATAATTACTTTGAATGTAAATGGACTAAACACTCCAATCAAAAACACATAGGGTGACAGAATGAATTAAAAACAAGATCCATCTATATGCTACCTATAAGAAACTCATTTTAGATCTAAAGACACCTGCAAATTGAAAGTAAGGGGTTGAAGAAACATCCATAATGCAAATGGACGTCGAAAGAAAGCTGGAGTAGCAGTACTTGTACTGAACAAAATAGACTTTAAAACAAAGGCTATAATGAGAGCCAAAGAAGAACACTATATAATAATAAAGAGGACAATCCAACAAGAAGATATAACAATTATAAATATTTATGCACTCAACACGGGAGCAAATACATAAAACAGTTAATAACAACATAAATGAACTAATTGATAATAATACAATAATAGTAGGGGACTAACACTCAACTTACATCAATGGACAGATCATCTAAACAGATAATTAGCAAGAAAACAATAGCTTTCAATGACACACTGGATCAGATGGATTTAACAGATATATTCAAAACATTCCATCCTAAAGCAGCAGTATACACATTCTTTTCAAGTGCACATGGTACATTCTCCAGAGTAGATCACACGTTAGGCCACAAAACAAGCCTAACAAATTCAAGATAGAAGTCATACCATGTAACTTTTCTGAGCAAAATGCCATGCAACTAAAAGTCAAGCACAAGAATAAATGTGGAAATATCATAAATACATAGAGGTTGAATAATATGCTACTAAACAATGAATGGGTCAAATATGAAAGCAGAGAGGAAACCAAAATTTCATAGAGACAAATGAAAAATGAGAACACAACAGTTCAAAATCTTTGGGACATAGCAAAAGTGTACAAGAGGGAAGTTTGTAATAAAACAGACCTACCTCAAGAACCAAGAAAAACCTCAAATAAACAACCTAAACTTAGGCTTAAAGGAGCTAGAAAAAGAACAACAAACAAAATCTAAAACCAGGAGAAAAAAATAATAAACATTAAAGCAGAAATAAATGATATAGAAACTAAAAAACATTAGAATAGATCAAGGAAACTAGGAGCTACTACTTTGAAAAAAATCAATGTAATTGATAAGCCTCTAGCCAGACTTATCAAGAAAAAAAGAGAAAGGATTCAAATAAATAAAATCACAAATAAGAGAGGAGAAATAACAACCACACCACAGAAACATAATTATAATATTATGAAAAATTATATGCCAACAAATTGGACAACCTGGAAGAAATGGATAAATTTCTAGAAACATATAACCTACCAAAACTAAAAGAGGAGAAAAAAAAAAAGAAAAAATCTGAACAGATTATGAGCAAAGAAATTGAATCAAAAAACTCCCAACAAACAAAAGTCCAGGACCAGATGGCTTCACAGGTGAATTCTACCAAACATTTAAGAAGAGTTAATAATTATTCTTCTCACACTCTTCCAAAAAAATAGAAAAGGAAGGAAAATTTCCAAATTCATTCAATGAGGCCGGCATTGTCCTGATACAAAAACCAGATAAAGACACCACAAAAAAAAAAAAAACCCTATAGGCCAGTATCTCTGATGAACATAGATGAAAAATCCTCAACAAATCATTAGCAAACAAAATCCAACAATACTTTAAAAATATCATTCACCACAATCAGGTGGAATTTATTCCAAGGATGCAGGGGTGTTTAGTATTCACAAGTCAATCAATGTGATACATCACATCAATAACAGAAAGGATAAGAATCATATGATCATTTCAATAGTTACAGGAAAAACATTAGACAAAGTATAACATCTATATTCATGATAAAAATCCTTAACAAAGTAGGTTCAGAGGGAACATATATCAGCACAATGAAGACCATAATGAAGACAGTCTCTTCAATAAATAATGTTGGAAAAACTGGACGGCAGCATGCAAAAGAATGAAACTGGACCACATTATTATGCCAAACACAAAAATAAATTAAAAAATGGATTAAAGACCTACATGTGAGACCTGAAACTATAAAAACCCTAGAAGAGAACATAGGCAGCAACTTCTTTGACATCTGCTGTAGCAACTTCTACATTTGTCTACTAAAGCAATGGAAACAAAAGCAAAAATAAATCATTGGGACTTCATCAAAATAAAAAGCTTTTAATAGCAAAGGAAACAATCAACAAAACTAAAAGGCAATATATGGAATGGGAGAAGATATTTGCAAATGGCATATCCAATAAAGAGCTAGTATCCAAAATATATAAACAACTTATAAAACAACACTAAAAAACCCCCACATAATCCAATTTTAAAAATGGGCAGAAGACATGAACATATGTTCCTCCAGAGAAGACATATGGATAGCCAACAGACGCATGAAAAGATGCTGCTCATCACTTATTATCAGGGAAATGCAAATCAAAAGTACAACGAGCTATTACCTCACACCTGTCAGAATGGCTAAAATAAAAAACACAAGAAACAACATGTGTTGGCGAGTGTGGAGAAAAAAAGAAACTTTGTGTATTATTGGTGGGAATGCAAACTGGAGCAGCCACCCTGGAAATCAGTAATGGAGGTTCCTCAGAAAGTTAAAAATAGAACTAACCTACCACCTAGCAATCACACTACTGGGTAGGTACCCAAAATACAAAAACATTAAATCAAAGGGATATATGCACCCTTATGTTTATAGCAGTATTATTTACAATAGCCAAGATATGGATGCAGTCCAAGTATCCATGGATTGATGAATGGATAAAAGAGCTGTAATATATATATTGGATATTATTCATCCATTAAAATCCCCAAAATCTTGCAATGTCATGGATTCCAAAAAATACTAAGCAAGAACAATAATTTGCTAAAATTTAACCCCAATTCTATATACATGTATATACAAAATGTAAATTTACATACATATGTATATACACATTTTAAATAAACAAAAAATGTAAAATATTATAAGAATTTACTATTTTCAACAAAAAAAGTTAGCAATAATTTTTTAAATAACAAAGTCAGTGGAGGACCAGTATGATTGTCAGTCTGATATACTGTGTGATGACAGTGTAAGTTTTCACAGGCTTTCTGGAAAATAATCAGTTGTGTCAAATCTAGAAATTTTCTGAGCTTTGATCCATAAAGTCCCCCTTTAGAAACTTATCCTAAAATACAGAGAAAAGAAAAATATAAGTCCAAATTTATTTTATTTTATTTTAGTTAGATTTTATTTATTCATTCATGAGAGACAGAGAGAGGGAGAGGCAGAGACACAGGCAGAGGGCTGATGTGGGATCACACCCTGGGCCAAAGGCAGGTTCTAACCACTGGGCGGCCCAGGGATCCTCTAAGTCCAAATTTAATTTCTTAATAATTACTAAAAATAAAAACATAAAGCCCGTACATTTATTATCAGGGAAACTTCTAAATAAAAGAACACTCACAGTATGAAATATTATAAACCTTTTCTTTTAAAGATTTTATTTATTTATTTGAGAGAGAACACAAGCAGAGGGAGGGGCAGAGGAATAAGCAGATCTCCACTGAACATGCAGCCTGACATGGGGCTCCATCCCAGATCTGAGATCATGATCTAAGGTGAAGTCAGATTCCTGACCAACTGAGCCACCCAGGTGCCCCTGAAATATTATGAACCTTTAAATGATAGTGTCACAAAAATGTTAATGAAGTGGAGAAAATGCTCACTGTGTTGTATTGTGAAATAAGAAAGTAAGATATATATCCATTATATAAACTATATATTATATATATAGTGTTGCTATTCAAGTGGAATTTTATTTTTTTCCCTTTTTTTTTTTTAAAGAAACCTTTTTAAAGGTTTTACACCCAAGGTTAAGAGTTGCATGCTCTACGGACTGAGCCAGCCAGGCACCCCCCAAAGACTGTATCTCGTCACCAAACTGTAAGTCACTTGATGGTAGTATACATAGAGACACACACACATTATTCAGTCGTCTCAAAATGTATAGCACATTGTTCATGGTTAGTACATGATTTTTAATCACTGAATAACCAGGCCAATGGGCACATACACATACTTAAAGGATGAAATGAAATTTATCAAAGGGTTAATAATGGTGTGGCATGGATGTTTTCAAGTTTTTTACAATAAACATTCATCTTATAAAATATTAAAGAAATAACTCAGTTACTAACTGAAAAGGTATTTCCCAGCAAACTGTAAAAATTAAAGAAATTTGAGCAAGCTTTTCTTCTCTTAAATGTATATAAACCTGACATTGCTGATGCAGTTCAAATTGATTTTTTTAAGTGTCTGGGAGGTGAGTGAAAGAAAGGCTACGTGTTCTCATTGTGTTTGGGCAGCAGCAACAGAAGATAAGTAGCTTCAGTCACAGTTCTTTATATTGGGGCTGAAAGAAACCTATTGAGTAACAACAGACCTACAAAGGGAAGCAGACTAACAAACACAAGGTAGAACAAATAATCCTCAGACTGAATACAAGGCTCCGTGACTGACATGACTGCTGCTCATTCACAAAGAGGAACATGAGTTTTAGTTGGGATAATTTAGTGTGTTAGAAAAGAATTAAGGCAGGAGGCAAGTTTTCATGCCATTCTGCTACAATCTGTGTTGATTTTTTGCAAAGGACTCCATTTGTAGCCTTGGATCCCTCTTCCCCTCTGACCCCCACAAAACTGCTTAACTCAGCCCAAATCTCTTGAAATATCCTCTAGCTACTTGATGGATTTGTTACAACACATGAATTCTTTAATAAGCTTGTTACGTTGAAACATTCACATCCAAAATACAACAACTGCTCAAAATGCATTGTGATTAAAAGCCTTCCAATGAGGTGAAATGATGTCTTCATAAGCCAATGAATATTTCATGGATAGTACTATGTATTGTTTTTGTACTAATATTAATTTAATGAGCACTTCTGTTTGTTACAGATTGGCTAATACATTTTTTATTTCCTATACTTTGGGTCAGGCCCTTAAGTAATTGGCCTCTAGACAATTTCACATGCGATGCACAGTTTTTTAATGGAGGTCTAAATAAAGTATGGTATTAAACAGTCTGCTTATGAAAGAAAACTTCTAATCTGATATCTGCGTCAGATGATGTACCCTGGAGGGTTGCCATCTGGTTCATGTATTTTTAATAATCTCAAGATTAGATTGCTATAGTTCAGATCTACAGTGTTCTTGGTTTTATTTAGTTGTGAGTTAAAATGAGTCACTGTAAAACCAGAAGCAGCAACTCCATATGATTAAAAGGGATATGGGGTGAAAAGTGAAAACCCCCAATTAACTTGTAATGGATTAAAAACAATATTTACATCTCAAATATAAGTTTAACTGGAAATCAACACAAAGTGACAAACCTTTTGCTTTAAGAATTTGACTATTTGTGAAATTTTACAATATTGGGGCAGCTTTGATTTAAAATATTAGTTTATATTTTATAAGTTTATAAAATACTTAAAATTCATTTAAATATTTAGTTTTCAAAAATAAGGAAAAGCTGGGTCACCTGGCTGGCTCAGTTGGAAGAGTATGCAGTTCTTAATCTCATGGTCATGAGTTTGAGCCCCATGTTGGCAGTAGAGATTACTTAAATAAATAAAACTTTAAAAAAATAACATGCAATAAGGAAAAGTTGACAGGCCCAAAGTAATATTCCTGCTCCTCCTAAAAAACTGTATAAAGGAATATCAAACTGTCTCAGTGAGTATGTCAGGCACACTGGATACCACTTTATCTCTTTTAGATCACTGGATCAATATTTCACTAAAGGACAACAAAAGGTCATCCCAACTGATTTAGAGAATTAATGCTTGCTGACAAAATGATTCACTCACTCCCAGGGAGAAAATCATAACTAGGAAAATACACAGAGCATCTTTTTTGTGATCTTTTCATTTGTCTTTTGAGTAGAGATAGCAAATTTTTTGTTTACATCTTAAATTTCTTCCTTTTCCCAGAGTATCTTTTCTTAACTCCCCATAGTTGGTAGTAACAAACCACATTCCGTGTTAGTGCTGTTTGAAATTGGGAAGTTAACAGACAGAATATGGTTGGTGGAATTTTTAGGCACATCATCATTTGACATATTACCAATTTAAAAATTAAAACTTGTATTTAAAAATTCTAAATACTACTTTTTAGTGTATTTTAGTATTCTTATTGAAGAAACACATTTTCATTTCTATACTAGAGAACAGAGAATGAAGTTAAAGAAGAAATGTGAAAATATTTCTACATCTACCCCTCAGAGAAAATCACTTAACAGCGATTGATAATGATGTATTGTCTTCCATTTATATATATTATAAATATTATATATTATATAGAGAGTTAAAATCATGATATGCTTTTGATGGACTCTGCTACATACCTATTTTGTTCAATTAACATCAACTATTCTTTAATGTCATTTCAAATGATCATGTCATGTGGCATCCCATTGGTACAATTTCTTTAACTCTCTGTTGCTGCCTATTTATGATGCTTTCATTATCATTCTTACTAATAACATATTTTTTACAAAAAAATATTCATTCAACCTTCTCAATGGACTCTTGTAAATCCTAAGTGGGGAAAACATACTACTTGTTACATATTACTAAATTATTTTCCATATGGATTCTAAAAAATTACACTGACTGGCAATATAAGTCTCACCCCTATCTCACCAGCACTAAGCATACTGTTATTTTTTAAAATGGTGCTTGAAAAATTATTTTCTGAATTAGTATTACTATTGAGCTTCTACACATTCCCATGTCTGCCCACGTATATTTATTTTTCTATAAATGTTTTTGTTCATGCTCTTTTCTTAGTCTTTAGAAAATTTGCTTTCTCATGTTCATCTTTTCTTTACCTATGGGTATTCACCATTGTCTGTACTGCTTAAAGGTAGGAAAAAATAAAAACAATGTCAGTTATATTGCAATGAATATGAAGGAAGGGCACGGAGAGGCTTCATACCATCCTTCAGCTTAAAGCCTGGAGATTTCTGTATAGCTCAAAGCTTATATTCTATTTAAAAGAGAAAGCTGGAAAAGGAAACTAGAAGGAACTCACATGTAAAATTATGTATTTAAGAGATTGTATAACACTCTTTTACTTTACAGATAAATAAATTTGTGCACTTAAAGTTTGTGAATGCCATGACAAGAGTATGGACAAATACCCAGGCCACAGGACCTCAGATTAATATTAACATTTGGAAAGACAGAATCTTCTAGATCCCTTTAGCATTGTGCCTCAGGCCTATCCCAGTCAAGAACCAGAGAATATTGCTGATTTGGGGGAAGGGAGAAAGAATGTTGAATCCATAGAGTGGAGAACACTGCCAAATTGCCATTTCTTTGCTCTCTGCTTTTCTTTGCATTTAAGACTTCACTGATGTGCAAAGTATAAATAATGTTATGAAAGATTCTGGTTGATTTTGTCCTAGGGTTTAAGATTTGGCCAACTCACTGCACCAGAAGGCAGCATGACAAAAACTGATTTGAATGGGACACTGCCTAAAATGGTGATGATACAAAGCTGTTTAAAAAGATTTTAGCAAAACTCCAATGAACTTTCAATTCTAATGTGTTGATATTTAAAGAGGAGTACTTAATAGCAGAGAGATAAATTATAATAATTGAATCAAGGTCATAGTCAACAAATGCTTACACTGGGAGCCCACCTGGTTCCTGAATATCCCTGTTTTGATAAATCCAACTGTGGTTTCCAAATCTATTGCTATTCTTATGAGTTTATGTTTCTTCTTGCACAAAGATAGCTAATAAGTTATAGTATATGTTTAAATTCAAATCATTTGAATCATTGCGTATAGAAAAACTCTAAGTCAGCAATAGGAAACATCAGTTTTATGATAATCACTAGGCTATATTCTTTCATCTGTCCAGGAGAGGAGAGCCATAGCCTCACATTTGTCACGTCTCTGTGCCATCCCCAATAATCAGGAAAGGACTCAACAGAAATGGTGCTGACGGGCATGCAAAGAGTAGAGACCAACCAGTTTCCCTGCATTGTGGTGTGGTAAATTTAGTTAACTACACACCTCATCTCTGGTCCTGTTCAGAGACATCTTACAGAAAAATAAAAGCCATCTTGAAGCTTCCTTCCCAGGAATATAAGGACTTATTTTTAAATCTCCTTTAAGAGAAGTACAATTTCTAACTTAACTTTTTAGTTATTTCCTTTACAAATTTATATCAAAACTGTTCTCTAACATTTTGTACATATGATGCCAAAAAGGCTTTTCCTGGTCCTCCCAGTTCACAGGGAGTTCAACTGACATGAACAACCAGCCCAGATAAAATTACAGCAGTTAATCCATTCCACTTACCAGAAGCACTAATAGTTAACAGTGACAAACTGTTAGCTGTTACTATCATTAAATGAAACAAAAATAAAACCCCAAAGTAAGAGTTATATCCCTCAAGAAAAAGAACTTATAAATGAAATACAAATATAACCCTGAAATAACTTTCACATTTATCAAGAAAAAAGTAATTTATACTTCTTAAAATATGCAATTTACTAACAGCTCCTATAATCACAGCAATTCTCACATGAGCATAGAGCACATGCTCATAACTTTGTAGTCTGGCAGTTCATCGAACCGATCTTTTTTTTGTTGCTGCAATTTACATCTTGATTTTAACACTCATATATTCTAAAAGGACATGAGTGAATAAATCGAGTTTTATTCTTTCAGGTATCTTCATATTCAACTCATGTATCCCTTTTGAAGTAAAATCCGTCCATATATTACTGTTTCTAGCACACATACTAAAATTTTCAAGGCACATGTCAGACCCTTGGAAGAAAATAATTCATTATGATGCTTGTAAAAACTGCCTCCTGAATCCATTCACCCAGATCTCTTTGGAGTTTCAAATGCACATTTCCAACCTTCTTGTAGACACTTGCATCAATGCCTAAGGTCCCCCTTTTTACTGAAGTATCGCCAGCCACATGTAGCCAGAAAACTTCTGTTTTTCATTCTTCCCTTTCCCATTTATCTCACATTGTTAAGTCATCAAGTCCATAATATTTCCATAATACTATTACACCCCTTATTCTTCTCATTCCTGTAAGGAATGACAACACTAAGCCACAAATCAGGAGGATGAATCCAATCATCAGCCCCAGTCTACACCCTCTCAAGTAGAAAATGCACACAACAGATATACATATATAAAACTCTGGCAGGCTGTACTTAGCATCTCAGTTTAAAGAGTCTGAGTCCAAGTGATCTCATGAAGCAGTTCTCATCATCCACTGTCACATCTGTGATCCTACTAAACCCAGAGGTCAGGGGTAGAAGCTGATGGCAGAGATCTCAGGGTTACTGTCCTTTTTATTTTTCATTTATATACAGCAATGAGAAATTTCAAAACACCTGTGGTACCTCTTGGAAGGCTCCTTAAAACTTGTGAATACAGGGCAGCCTGGGTGGCTCAGCGGTTTTAGCGCCTTCTTCGGCCGAGGTCGTGATCCTGGAGACCCGGGATCGAGTCCCACGTTGGGCTCCCTGCATGGAGACTGATTCTCCCTCTGCCTGTCTCTCTCTCTCTCTCTCTCTCTCTCTCTCTCTCTCTCTCTCTCTTCCCCCCACCCCCTCTCTTGCACACGCGGATGAATAAATAAAATATTTTTTAAAAAACTTGTGAATATATACCTTCCTCCCACCATCAGCCTCCACCCTAAACAAAGGTATTGGAAAAATTTGATCAACCAAAGGTTTCAAGAGGGAGCACTCCCCAATTTTAATCCTAAGTGAAAACTTTCTCATACTTTGCATCCAGAGTGTATGAAATTCATCCACATTCTCCAATACAAGGAACCAATGCTCTTGTAATGGAAAGGAAGTAACTCTTTCAGAGACTGGGACAGTAAATATACAAGATGAACCTGGAGCATCTCATAGTGCCAGAGAGTAAGAAAGTGCCCTCTCCCAAAATAATAATAATCACAGTTGGAGATATCTCAAAGGGACACATGGGGGCATTAGATGTGCACAGCCAAGAGATGACAGGACACAGAGATTCATGAGACCATATCTGATGTGCAGCCAGAGATGACAGACACAGAGATTCATGAGACATATCTGATGTACAGATCTAAGAAATGATGTGGGTACACAACTGCCAGTAAGCTAAACCAATGAGTGCTTGTCTGGAATAAGATGGGTAAATGTACCAGCTGCAGGAACCATCCTAAAAACTGTCAGGACACCACCAGTGTTAGGTCGATTTTAATTTCAAAAAACACAGACAGGAGTCAGAGACTTTCATCCCAAAATGACCTAAGGTTTTGGTTTGGAGTGACAGCTCAGAGTGATAGCAGACGCAAACTGGCTTCCTGGTTTGTTCTATTAAAAAAAGTGATCTTTTTAGGACTAACTGTAAACAAAAGTCCCAGTAATAGCTAATGTGGAAAACGTAGGTAGAGTACATATGGAGGTAAGGTATAAACCTCTATTCCCTGAACTTTAATCTAGGCTCTTTCAGTCCTCTATACCTCAGCAGTAAACTATTTCTACATTATGCAAGATTCACTGAGAAACCCAAAGCAAACATGTGTCCATATGTGCATGCTCTGCCTTGAATAAACAGCAGATCTAATAGTAACAAGAATAATTGTATTATGTTTCTAAAAATTTCATGAGGAAATGAGTCTCTGGTTTTTAACTAGATGTGTTTGCATCTTACAGTGATGTTGCATTTCTTGCATCATTTTTTTTCACAAGATTATGATTTTTTAGATTTACAAAGTTAGGGCCACTTCATACTGTAGACAGTGAGTAGCCCCTGAATGTTTGATGTCATTGAACCACAGAAGGGACAGACCTCAGATAAATCAATCAATTAAGAGATCATCACCCTTATCACTTCTCATTCATCCGGAAGTTGAGAATGCAAATGTCCAAAGGGGAACTCCCATAGGATGGAGCTAGTGAGGTGGAGAACTTGTCAAGAGTTCATTTTGTCCATGGGGATGGACCAGGTCTAACAATCTAAAGCAGAGGTCAGCACACTATAGCCTGCAGGCAAAATCTGGCCCTGCCTGCCTGATTTCCTGCACTTTGTTGGAACACAATCCATTTATTGATACACTGTCTATAGTTGCTTTCACTACAACTGCAGAAGGTGAGCAGTATAGCCATAAGCAGAATGTATTCACTACCTAGTCCTTTACAGAAAAAGTTTGCCAATATCTGATGTAGAGAACAAGATGCAAGTATGTTGTTATCTAGGAGATTCACAGTATTGTTCTAGGATTATTATCCTTTTTATTCCTGAATTTTTCATAATCAATATTAAAAAATATTCTACTATGTCTCAATTAAATTATGGTAAAGCAAGAGCAAGTTTCTTTCTCTAAATTGGGACCAGAAAGTTGAAGGACAAGCTGTGCCCCTGGAGGCTGTAACAGGCATAGCAAATAATCCAAAGGGGATGGTGACAGCCTCAGAGTGCAGCCGTACCATGAGATTCTCCACCAGGGTCAACCTCCAAAGGCAGTGTTTATTTTTTCTCATTCTTTCCCAAACAACAAAGATGTATTCATTTATTTGCTTTTTCACCTTTTTAATCAGCTGTGTTGGGGTAAAAAAAACAATAAAATTCACTAATTTACATATATAGTCTTAAATATGCCTGCTGTCACCACCACCACAATCATAGTATCAAACATTTCCATCCGCCCCAAAAGTTCACTCATTTTCTTTGTAGTCAATTCCTTCCTCCACTTCCTGGCCCCAATGACCAGCGATCTGTTTTCTGTCATTATAGTTTTGCCTTTTCTTTTATATAAGTGGAATCATAAAATAAACCTTTTTAAAATAAAAATTGTATATATTTAAGTCATACAACATGATGAGCACACACACATACACACGCAGTGAAATGATTACTACAGTATGCTAAGTGAAATAAGCCAGACACAGAAAGAAAAAACAAATTACATAATCTCACTTGTATGTGGAATCTAAAAAAGCTAAATACATAGAAGCAGAGAATAGATCCATGGTTACCAGAGAGAGGAGAAGTGAGGAAAATGAGGAGATGTTGGTCAAAGCTGCAGCTTTGCAGGATGAGTAAGTATAGAGTTTCAATACCCAGCATGAGGACTACAGTTAATAATACTTATTAAATACTGAAGGTTTGCTAAGACAATAGATTTCAGATGCTCTCGTAACACACACACAAAAAAAATGGTAACTAAAGTCAGGAGATGGTATGTTAATTAGCTTGACTGTAATGATCATTTCACTAGGTAAAAGGAAGTGTTTCTTTAGTCTTTCTGTGTCTTTATTTTATTTACAGAATATTTCTAACCTACTTGTGAAAAAAATAAGTTTACAATAATAAAGTGCATAAAATAGAATTATTTTAAAGGAAGACTGTAGAGAGATCCAAAAATCACAGAATAGCCTTTCACCAAGAATCATATTCCCAGTTGACCACATGTTCAGAACAAGTTCTAGCCTCAAACCACTGCTGCTGAAACTATATTAACATAATCAGGACATAGCCTGCCAGATAATAATAGCATTTACAATCCTATATTCTATTACAAAACATGAATGGCCTTCCTGTGTGTTCAGTAGGACTAGCTCTCATTCTCATTCTTTATTCACTCACTCATTCAACGAACATTCCCTGATCATTCCCATTTGGGCACCTGCATTCCAGGAAGCACATCCACAGCACAAGGCAAACTCTTTCTGAAATTTTCCCAGGGCATACAGTAGGCTCCTATGCCAGGGCAGAAGTTTTCCAAATGTACATAAGATAAAACTATTTAGAAAATGATGGTTTTGTCAATATTGAAGAACTCAAGGAAAATTGGCCATGTTCTCTGCCTTTTAAAAATGAGCTTAGAGAGTAGAACAAACATGAGCAATAAAAAAATTAAAAAAGAAGATAGTAGATACTTGATGTAGGAAACTGCTTCCATTTTTTAGAGGAATGTTAGAAGAAAGAGGCCTCAGTGAGGAAAGGAGGAAGTAGGCATTGCTAAAGGGACAAAAAAATAGTAAACAAGTTAATAAGAAAATAGTAATGAATCTACTCACTGTGCCTGGGGAAACGTCATATACAGTCTGAGTTTTTGCAGCGTCTCCTAGAAAAGAGGAGGAAACAACTCAGTAAGAGAAGACTCTGCCAGCCAACTATCACCATTCCTTCCACAACTATGGATAGGAGCACTATTATTATTGCTGTACCAAACTGAACTGGCTCCCAACTGATCATTTTCTCCAGAGCTTTGCATATTCATCCTGGAAGAAGCTTTAGTTCAAGTCCCCAAACCTGGAGGGTGGGTAGCCTGCATGCCTCAGGGTGACTGAGATGCTCTGGGGCAAACTAGATGATGTTATTTCTCAAAACATTCAGTTAATAATTTTAAAATGAAATATTTATATTTTATTTTTTTTAAAATCCTGGTGAAATTTAGTATTAAAGCCCTTTACTCTGGAAGCAGAACCCATTCTACTATGCTAAGGTCCTCAACCACATTCAGCTTTGCAGGGAAAGAGAAACAGGAGGAGTTAGTGAGAGTAAAAACTGGCATGTTAGCTTGAGTCTCTAAGGCGATCAAGAGAGAAAAGAGAAAACTGTGACCAGAGTGAATGCTTTTGTAAGGAAAGAAAGAATGAGTGCCACTAAAATCATAAAAGCTGATTATTTGTTTAGATAAAAGGAAAGAACTTCAAGTAGATTTCCTTTTTTTTTCTTATTGTTATAACCCATACTTAGTTTTCCATTCAAAGCTTCCTAATCTATACTTGTTCTATAGAATCAAACACATTTGAAGTTAAATGCTTAGCTTTAATATAAAATTAGTCACTATATAATTTACTCAAAAGATATGTTAATAACCATAAAGGAAACTACAAAACTCTAAAACTCCTTCTATGCCAAGCAAACATTCATGTCTTCCAGGGTATCATTTTATTCAAACTGCTTTCAGGCTTGCTAGATTTTCGTGGAGATTTTCATAAACAAAGCAAAGTTTCAAATGGTTTTGTGAAATTCTATAATTTGCTAGAGGATATCTTCTGATTTGTTCCTTTTTATTTTTCTGCTTCCAAATTACATTTTCATTTATACTCTGTTGCTCTGCAGTTTCCCCCCAAAGCAAGTGATGAGTGAACCATTTGTTTAGTAAATATTTATTGAATAGCTAGCAGCCAACGTAGTGTCTGACAAACAGTGCTCAATAAAAAAAAAGAAAGAAAGAAAGCCACTCAATGCAACTGGAATATGTGTCTATTCTGAGGGCACCCGTAGCCTTTGGGGGGATAGAAAGTACATAAAGTGCAAGTTCTACCTCTAGATCAGGTCTAGAAAGTAGAAAAATATCATGAAAGTGGCATAGAAAATGATCATGTAAGTTCAGAAGACGCAGAATTACCCCCTGCTGGGGGTATCAGAGATCCACTCTGACAAAGGAGGCCTTTGAGCTTGAACTAAAGAGATGTTTAAAATTTAGGTCTGTGGAGACATAGGCTAAGGCCATCATGGGCTGAGCGGACATGGAAAAAGCATAGAATTGTAAAATGTGTACAGGCAGTTCAGTTCCCAACTAAAGACTAAGAGTTCTTGGTTTTATTCTATTTTTTTTCTTTAAGATTTTACTTATTTATTCATGAGAGACACACAGAGAGAGAGGCAGAGACACAGGCAGAGGGAGAAGCAGGCTCCATGCAGGGAACCTGATGTGGGACTCGATCCCAGGATCCTGGGATCACGCCCTGAGCTGAAGGCAGATGCTCAACTGCTGAGCCACCCAAGCATCCCTATTTTTTATTGTTTTAATTTAAATTCAATTTGCCAACATATAGTCCATCATTAGTTTCAGATGTAGTGCTCAATAATTTATGTTTCGTATAACACACAGTGCTCATCACATCACATGCCCTCCTTAATGCCCATCACCCAGTTATCCCATTGCCCCCCCCAACCACCTCCTCTTCAGCAAGGCTAAGAATACTATATGGAGACTGAAAGAAGGAATAATATAAAGGCAGGAGAGAAAGTGATCCACTCAGTGCTCCACTTACAGTGTGTCAGTCCTGCAGTTAGACGGTGTCGAGCATCTACTAGATAGATCCAGGAACTGCTTGTGCATAGACAAGTGAAACAAATTTTCCACTCTTGAGTTTCTCATAGTTAAGTGGTGGAGATCAACACATAATTCAATGTTTTCAATATAAGGACTGTAAGGGTAAGCAAAGAGATAGAATAGCTGACTCTGGGGAGGAAAGTCAAAGGAGGCTTCCTGGGAAGACAGGAAGAAAACTCAACCTTTTATCCTTGAAGGATAAAAATGCAGCTCTGAGGCCAGTTGGGAGGCATGGGTCAGGGAGATGGAAGCAAGAAGTTGTCTCTGCAGGCAGGGAAGTGAGGTTTCTTAGCATTATATTTCAACACACTTCCCCAACATGGATTATTAATAATAGATCCATTTGAATTGTGCTTTATTAGCACTTACTTTATAAATAGGATAAATTTTCATTCACTCAACAAATATTTAGTGAGCCAAGCTTGTCCCCACAGTGTGGTGCCAAGTTCTTTGCTCTTTTAATTCCTCCCTGGCTTTTCTCATCTAGTTCTCTCTGTTGGCATGTCAATCTTCAGCATCTTTACCCATCAAACTTCTATTTACCCACCAAGGCCATCTACCTAGAGACCATCATTTTAATGAAATCTGTGCTAATATTATACCTTAAATTCCTACCTCTTTTAAGTACCTAATCCACTTCCTTTGTTCTTCCTTTGTTCTATCTATCCCATTTGCATTATAGAATTAAGTTTATACCAAAATTTTCATAAGAACAAATACTGTGTTTTCTTAGTCTTTTAATCCTACACAAAACTAGAACAATACTTTGCACCACCAGCTTTTGCTGAAATGAGTTGACAAGACTGTTCCAAGAATAAATCAAATATGTATGTGGGTCAATATTGCCCATATTTCCAAGTCTATATGTGTTACATGTATTTGTATACACAGGTCCTTACATAAATGTCTATTGACTTATGTAAAAACCGTAACTCCAGCAAAATTTCCTGTAGTATTTATACTACTTTTCTCCAAGTTATTTATCTGCAAAATGAAGATACTAGAGAAATGAAACCTTGGAAACTATGTTAAAAGTGTGGCAATGCTGTAGGACTCAAATTATATGGCATTATAGAAAGATAATATTATAGGAAAAAAAAGTAGATCAGAGAGGTTCCAGGGTTTGTGCAGAGGGTGTGTGAACTTTGATTGTAAAGAGGGACTACCTTTGAGGGTGATGAATGTGCTCTAAATCTTGACTGTGGTAGTTACTGCATGACTTTATATATTTATCAAAACCTATCGACTATTCTTAAAATGTGTGTATTTTACAATATGTAACTTATACCTCAATAAAGTTATTTTTAAATATATATTAAACATAAAAAATCTTCAGCTTTGTCAGATCCCCTGAAAACCAAATATTCTTGTATATGATATAGATTTTAACAAACTGACTAAGAAATTATAACTTTGATGAGGAAAGATGACATCAGGTAACTTTTATATAATACAGAGGCAATCCACAGACTCACAAAATACTAAATATTTTATGGAAGTTGGAAATCTTATATAATATTTGTCAATTTTGCTGAAAATCCATATTCTTAAGACAGGACAAAAACTTCAACCATGACTTAAGGGGAGATAATGGAAAGAAGCAACAATCACTGCAGCACCCCCATATGGGGAATTAGGCACAAGATAAACAGAGTGGCACTGAGAATATTTATATACCAAGAAATTTTTAGCTCCTTAAAAAAAAGAAGGGGGGAGAGAAGAGAGGAAATGAGGAAGGAAAGGCTAGTGGCCAGGAAACCAGAAAATGTGATCACTGGAATTTAAATTACCCTGAAATTGACTTCGATTCTACAGTCCTAAATTGAGAGTGAAAGAACACGCATTGGAGGGAGCATATGGGCAGAACAGTTAAACAGTGGCCCAGTGATGAAATTGACACACAGGAAATGACTTCAGGATATTAGAAATGGAAATATGCAAGAGAAGGAAGCTCTGGTGCTCCAAGCCACAAAGGTCAGATATTACGCAGGAATATTCTAATATTAGTCTCCAGTTAAAATTCTACTTTCAAATCTCATTACCAACGAACTCCATAGTACATCCATTTTCTGTTGTCTAGAATTTCATTATCATGAATGTTCTATTCCCAGTCAAGAGATCTTGGAAAGCAAAGGCCTCTCTAGTTCAACCAGGAGTTGCTGTGAATTAAGAAGTAGGGAAATAAATAAATAAATAAAATAAATAAATAAATAATTAATTAATTAAAAAAAAAACTTTGCAGCTACTTAGTTTTAAGGAACTATTAAGTATGCACCTCATCTTTTCTTAGTCACAAAGTCTTGTGCGTGTGTGTTGGAAGGCAGGATGGGTTTCCCTGAGCAGGAGACTGAGAAGAGGTCTAGCGTTTGAAATCAGTTGTTAACTAGTTTTGCTGCTAAGGGATCCGGCTCTCTTGTTCCTCCTTACCCACTTCCCTGTTTCATTGGTAATCTTCTGCAGAAGGCTGTAAATACCAAAATGCAACATTGTCAAGACCCAGATCTTTTCTTCATTTGAAACTTCATTTCTCACATGTCATATTAACTTTTGTTAACCAACTTCCACGAGGTAGAAGATTGAATCAAAGATAAAAGAGAGAAAAAAAAAAAGATAAGAGAGAGAAAGGCTGGCTATGGAAGAACGAGCCTTGCACTTAGAACCATACACTTGGTTGTAGTTCCACAGACTTCTGCACAACTGCTAGAAATACACATCCCACATGTATTTACAGCACCCTGCACGTGGATTAAGTAAATTCCATTCACTGTAGGGTAATTATCTCTTTATTGGTCCCTCCCAACCCCCTAGAACTATAAGTTCTTTTAAGGCAATGATTGTCTCTTCCTACTCAGAAGAATATCTGGCATGACTGTGAAACAAATGCTAGTAAAGAAGTCATTTCACTTCCCTGAGTTTCATTTTTCCATGTGTAAATTAAAACCAAAAAAAAAAATAGCTTCTTTGGGGTTATTGTAAGGTTTAAGTGATATATACAAATATAATGTAAAAAAACTCATAAAGGAGAAAGTTATATGGCATCTCTTTATTACTTAAATTCATCTAACAATTAAAAACAACTTATTCAATTGCAGAGTAGCTCATTACTGCAAGCAACACTGTAATGAAGTTCTGTGTTCAAGAAAATAATTTCAAGCTCTTATTGACAATCTATGTATCTAAGCAACAGGCTAAGTAGTTAAATACAGAAAAATACAGAATATGGATGATCCTTTGAAATTTGTAATAACAAATTAGCATGAGATACAAAAAAAAATTGGCATTTATTTGTAACCCCACACTTCTGAAGCCTGGGAATAAAAGCCAAATATGAAGTACATGCTTCCAGAAAAACTATCGGGCTTTTTTTTTCTAAAGACACATGATGAAATATCAAATATCTCACAGAGTGTTGCATGTAAATACAGCCATCAATTCATATATCCCTTCTTCCTTACAATCCAGCCATTCAACCAACAGCACTGAATATCCATTCGATAAATAATGTATTATACAAATATGTTTTGAGCATCTACTAGGTGCCAAGTTGCCAGTGAAAAAAATGACAGGTGAGACATACTTCATGCCTTAAAGGCAATCACAAGTGGTAGGGGGGAAATGTCATGAATTTGTGTGCACAGGAGCTATGCTATTTATTTTAGTATTCAGTATTGTGCTATGAAGATTGCTGTAGAGAATTTTGAATATACTATAGTGCCTTATTTGCAAGTGCAGAATTTACTCTGACCAGACCATAAAAATATTCTAAATGTGGACCTTCAATGTCACATAAAAAGTTGTTTTCTTAGAGAAATAGTTCCATTGAAAAGTATATGTCTAAAAGAGATTTTTATCTGTTCATTAAGTCATTCGCCAATTATTTAAAAAACAGTGGATATATTTTGTGAATTATTCAAAAATGAAAATATGTACAAATTTTTATTGTCAGATATAAAATATTTCAGTTATTAAGGATGCTAAGTGGGAAGAATTAGTGTTTCTAGTAAGTTACAGTAAATGACTATGTTTTATTTTTTTTTAAGATTGTATTTATTTATTCATGAGAGTCACACAGAGAGAAGCAGAGAGGTAGGCAGAGGAAGAAGCAGGCTCCCTACAGGGAGCCTGATGCAGGACTTGATTTCAGGACCCCAGGATCATGAGCTGAGCCAAAGGCAGACACTCAACCACTGAGCCATCCAAGTGCCCCCAGTAAATGACTCTGTCTTATTTGACTTTGTAAAACCATGTCTATCACACTGCAGACACACAGAATATCGAATGAATGAATGAATGAATGAATGAGGAATGTTGGAATGGTGCCAGCCAAGATTTATAAGTGAGAACCAAATCAAATGGAAAAGAGATTAATATCAGTTTCATTAGTCATCTTTTCTTGTGGGGCCCACTGTTTCTCACCTCATCTATAGCAACATGAGTGGTGCCTCAGTGGCTCATTCTGTTAAGCATCTGCCTTAGGCTCAAGTCATGATCTCAGGGTCCTGGGATTGAGCCCCGTGTGGAACCCAATGTCAAGTCCCACGTCAAGCCCCACATCGAGCCCTGCATTAGGCTCCTTACTCAGTTTCTCTCTCTCTCTCTCTCTCTCTCTCTCAATAAATAAATAGCAACATGAAATAAATTGGAATCTGGAATTCACATCCAGACTACTCCACATCTGGGTAAATAATATAACCCTTGGAGATTCTATTTATAAAATGAAGATACAAATATGCAATGTATGAAAACACCTAAGTGCACTGAGTTACACACAATTATGGTTCCACATATTTTAATTGATATTTTAGAAATAACTAGGTTGGGGGAGTTCAAAACTCTGCAAAGCAATATTGTGCTAGTACTTAATCTGAAGTCTCTCATCCTGAGGTTGTTTTTATATCATTAATAATATTTTCAAAGACATGTTGTAGAAGGAAATATCCTCTGCTTCTCTCTCTCAAGTCAGGCAACTGGTCCCAAGTTCTCTTGATGATATTGACAGATGCCTATATGATGTGATATGAAGGATATGTAAGGTTACTCCTGGTTCAAAATACCTTCTCTATCAGTCTACCTTGGAGACTTAAATGCCATCTTTGGAACTACTTGTTTGGATTAAAGCACTGCAGTTAAAGGTAATTGCCAAAGGTGAAATCTTGACTTCCAATCCACATAGCTCTGAGTTCCTGCCTTAACCCAATTCTCCTGCTTGAAACAAGAGAGATAAAATATTAACAGATAAAAAAAATGAGATAAAATTAGGCTCCGAATGTTTAACCTGTCGTGGATCAAATATAAAACAAAAATATTAGACCTCAAATCCAAGCTTCATGTATTCCTGGATAGGAAGTAGGCAATAGTAAAGAGGAGCTGATTTCCTGGGGGATGATGGGACTAAAGGATTTCTATATAAGATAAGACTCATGCTAACTCCTTAAATCCAGGGCTCACATAAGACTCTCCTTCATGAAAAGAGGCTGATCATTTGTCATTTTGTTTGTGATCATTTGTCACTGACTATTTGTACTTTACTGGAGTCTGTGAACCTCAGGAGGTAGGGTGACAAAGACATAGCCTCACAACCAGCAACTAAGAGAAGCTAATTGCTGGTTCTGTGACTGGATTCCTAATATTCACAATATCATCATAAAAAAAAAAGTAAAATATCATTCTAAAACAGGTCATGTACTAGTGCCCCAGGGGCAGATTGAAAGCAACAGAACACTTGTTAACTATAAAAAGAGAGGGGGAAAAATAGAATCCAACCTCACACTATATTCACAAATTTCAGAAGGCCCAAAGACCTACATCAAAGGAAAAATAAAAACTTTAAGAATATAAACTATCTTAATGAGTTTGGGATGTTGTACAAAGATAAATAAGTGAAACAGGTTGGGGTCAAGATACATTTTGAAAGTAAAGTTAATAGGTCTTGAAAATATATTGGGAAGAAAGGGTAGTCAAGATGGCCCAACATTTTTTGGCTTGAGCAATAGAAAAATCATGTGCTAAATACTAGGTTCGGGAAGACAGAGGAAGAGCAAGCTGGAAAAGAAATATTAGGAATTTTCTTTGGGCAAACTAGAATTGAAGTTCCTACGAGTGTGGATTAGCAAGTTGAATATAGGAGTCTGAGGTCTGGGGAAAAATCAGATCTGGAAATAAAAATCAGGAAGTCGGAAGCTTATGGATATTACCTAAGGCCATTGAAATTGACAAGATTGCATAAGGAGTAAGAATGGTTGGGGAAGAAAGTGTGAAGGACTTAACCCTGAGGAATTCCATCAATTAGGATTAAGAAGAATGGAAAGAACCAGCACAGGAAACTGAGTGGCCAGTAAGAGAAAAGAAGCCGAGAAGATCTTATCCTAGAAGCCACCTAAGTATTTCATGAAGGAAAAAAAAGGGCTATATCATAAGTTTCTGAGAATTGATCAAAGGTTTGGAAATGTGGAGATTGGCAGTGACCGTGGTAAGAGAAGTTTCAGTGGAGTGAGTGATAGAGATGCACATCTGATAGGAATGGTTTAAAGAGAAAAAAAGGATGGAGAAGTTGAGATGGTGAGTCTAGATAGCTTTCTTAGGAGCTTTCTTATAAAAGAGAGCAGGAATGACAGGCGTTAGAGGGTAGGTGATGTGATGAGCACGGGTGTTATACAGAACTGATGAATTATTGAAAACTACATCTGAAACTAATGATGGACCATATATGTTCACAAGTCGAATTTAAATTTTAAAAAAGAACAGGGAAAGGGGTCATTAGCTGAAAAGACCACAAAAAAAAAAAAAACTTTTTTCAAAGATGGAAGCAAGGCATTTTTAAGTTAATAGAAACATTTCATTAGAGAAGAAGAGACTGATGATGCAAGAGAGAAAGCAAAATTATAAGAGTCAAGTAGGCAAAGATGGAACAGAATATAGTCCATGAGGAAGCATTTGGCCTTAGGTAAGGACACACTAGTTCTTCTAATGTAGCCTGTATACTTTAGATAGATATTTCAGCTTTGTATAGAGTCGTTATTTTATTTTGTGGTGTTTGGTTTGTTTATTTGGGGGTTTGTTTGGTTGGTTTTAGTTTTTAGATAATAAGATGACTAGTTGGGTCTTAGAATATGTGCATCTATAAAAAGTGCCCCACATGTTTGGAATTACACACTCCCACTCACACCTGAAGATGGTGTCTGGCTCATATTTGCAATGCTTAATTCAGCCGATCATAGGGAACTCACCCAAGTTTTCAAAAATGAGTCCTTCAAATTGTTTGCTCCACAACTGTAAGAAGAAAAACATAGTCATACACAACTCAGTCCTCTAGGCAGAGTTGTATGAGCTGAATCAAAATTTGATGTAATTTTTTTGGAGGCTTGAGAAGATTTCTCATGAAAAAAAATTGGAAGGAAATGTCTTCGAGTATATTCAACACTGATTTGAGAAAGGTCTTAATTTCTTATTTTGGAAAATCTTGAATTTTTCAGATACCAATGCAATGTAAGTTCCCTGTAATAAGTTGATTTAAAAAGATATTTCTGAGTTTCCAATTCCACACATTTTACTATCCATTCTTTGTGTGAATTATATATGTAAAATATATTACTATAGTTTGGGGAAAAAAAGATTTTTGTGTTATTTCTTCAATGTCATGCTCCCCTTTTAACTTTAAGTTGAAATAACAATTTCTAGCAGTCCCTATCAAAGTGATTGGAAAATTACCAAATGCTATAAAAATACCCTACACAGAACTCTAAGGAAAAAAATTAAATTTGAAAATTAACTTTGGCTATGTTGCTTTGAGGTTTTAGTCTGAGATTTTAGTTGAGAGTCAAAAGCTTAATGGTTGCCAGTAATGATATACAATTTAACATCTATCAATTATTTTTCCTTAGAATTATTAAGATTCAATTTAAGCAGCTTCAAAAGCTTAAAATTTTCTTTCTTTTTATATAACACTTTAACTAAGCCAGGAACTAATAAAAGTCTGGTGATTTCAAATGCTCTTATTATATTTTCACTTCTATAGCTCACTGGATTAGTTAGCTTGGGCTGCCATAACAAAATCCATAAACTGGGTGGCTTAAGCAACAGGAATTTCTGTCTCACAGTTCTGAAGGCCAGGAATTCTAAAAGCCAGCTGATTCAGTGCCTGGTGAAGACTCTCTTCCTGCTGCTATATCTTCACATGGCAGAAAGAGAGAGATCTGGCCTCTCTTCCTTTTCTTATAATCCCTCATGACCACATCTAAACCAAATTATCTCCTGAAGACCCCTCTCCAAATATCACTACATTGGAAGATTAGGGCTGCATACAATGAATTCTGGGGGAACATAAACATTCAACTCATAATATTCACCTTCTCATGCAATTAATCAGAACTAAATGTTGCATCATCTCTAAGACATGTGAGCTGTCAGATATTACTTTGTCAAGAGACTTCACATTGTGCAAATTTTTATGCACTTATGCCCAATTGCCAAACTGAGCATCTAAAAGCAAGGCATTAGTGCTTGTTCATAAAAGCCATAGTATAGTACTCACTGGACCTCTTGTCAAACCTCTTTACCTAAGGCCAAATACTTGAGGAGAGATTTGAGGATTACTTTTTGTCTGAGTCCTATAATTATACAGTGCTTTGACAAGTCTACTACCTAGCTATTCATTGCAGGAGTCTTTATTTAGCTTTCAGATTCGTAGTAAATGAATCCAGTGACTCAACGCTACTTAGTTAGCAATTCAAGTAGGTTTTTTTAATTGGGCAGAAAGGAAAAGACTTTGCCACATACAAATATAAAATGTGGTTTAAGATCTTAAGAAATAAATTTTGATCTATAAGAGCTGACTTTTCTTGTTATTCTTTAAGGAGGAAGTGGTCCCTTATCCCTGACAATCTAAAGTATAGTTTTAATTTCACCTATTCGAAAGATGAATGGATAAAGAAGACGTGGTCTATGTATACAATGGAATATTACTCAGCCATTAGAAACGACAAATACCCACCATTTGCTTCAACGCGGATGGAACTGGAGGGTATTATGCTGAGTGAAGTAAGTCAATCGGAGAAGGACAAACAGTGTATGTTCTCATTCATTTGGGGAATATGAATAATAGTGAAAGGGAATATAAGGGAAGGGAGAAAAAATGTGTGGGAAATATCAGAAAGGGAGACAGAACATAAAGACTCCTAACTCTGGGAAATGAACTAGGGGTGGTGGAAGGGGAGGAGGGCGGGGGGTGGGGGTGAATGGGTGACGGGCACTGAGGGGGACACTTGACGGGATGAGCACTGGGTGTTATTCTGTATGTTGGTAAATTGAACATCAATAAAAATTAATTTATTAAAAAAAAGAAGCTAAAAAAATAATAAAAAAAAAGTATAGTTTTAATTTCACCTATTTTCCATAGGTCTAAGTTTTCAGATTAAATGGAAGTGAAGTACCATTTAAATATTAAGGTCTCGATCATGGAATGTCCAAGTAGAACAAATAACCAACAGGCAATTTCCATACTTTACACATTGTTCTAGAAAAAAGCTCACACAGCTCAGCAGTGCTGCCTCTCCATGGTCTGCACTGTTTTTGTTTTCTTTATGCTTACATTTAGATTATAGAACTAAAGAACAGAATGAATGCTTTTGCCTTGATCATTGAAAAAAGCAGAAACTTTATATGCAAAAGCATTCCCATATATATAGGTAAATGGGAGGTACTTCTCCCCTTCAGGCAAAAAGATGAAAGATGGTGGGGGTGGGGTGGGGTGGGGAGAATAGGAACAAGGAGGAGGATAAGACTTGATTAGATTGTAACAGCACATCAATAGAATCTAAAGTTATTTCCCCACATTGTCACACCAAATTACCTCATTTTTGTTCCCCTGTTATTCTCTCCAAATTAACAAGTTGGCCTGGACTGACATCACTAACCTTGACATTGCTAAGCATTATTGAACTAGGCTATGAGAAAGAGAAAAGCTGGAACTATTTAGAGCTCTAAGTATAGCGGAAAATTAAGAGTTCAGTCTATGGACTTTTCCCAATAATAAGGAAATGCAGTGCCCAAGGGACACATTTGCAGCAAAACATGGAAACACAAAATGTCTGTGCTTTCAAAAAATTAGAGTGAGGAGACTTCGGATGAACAGGCTGTTTTTAGAGTGGAGTCTATATCTGGAAGGATAGTAAAAAAAAAAGCCTCCATTTATTCTTTCTTTAAAAATATTAATATTCCTTAAGGTTCTTTAAATTTAATGTCTCCCTTTTAAAAGCTGCAGCCTCAAGACAATTCATCCCATATTTAGGAGCCCTTATTGGGCCTCTGTCCTGCTCAGTGCTTAGGACAAATGAGGAAACTTTTCTTGAGGGAGTATGTTACAAGAGCAAATTCTCCAAAGAGAAAGCCAAATTAGCTTATCCAGCTTAATACTGAGGAATAAGTGGTGATACTTAACTGAGAAACAGCAAAAGGAGGTTGACAACCCGAATGTTCATTTCTCAAAATACCAGATTTCCAGTTATGATAGGCACTCAAAATTTGGTGAATTTTACTAAGCGAAATGTTAAATGAGAATTTTATTAACAAAGAAGATTCCATCCTTATCTATGAAATTTTCTGACCAACAGGGTGATCCAACACTGGAAGGAGCTGGGAAAGGATGATATGAAAAGTCCTTCTCTATAGATTGCTAGGAAGAAAGAAGCTCCTGGTCTGAAAGTCCTGTGATTCTGTGATATAAAGACAGATGGATCCAAAGGGGGATCTGCACCCCAATGTTTATAGCGGCAATGTCCACAACAGCCAAACTACAGAAAGAACCCAGATGTCCACTGACAGATGAATTGGTAAAGAAGATATGGTGTGTTGTACACACACACACACACACACACACACTACACACACACACACCAGAATATTACTCAGGCATCAAAAAATGAAATCTTACTTTTTGCAATGACAGGAACTAGAGGGTATTATGCTAAGCAAAATAAGTCATCAGAGAAAGACAATTATCATATGATTTCACTCATATATGGAATTTAAGAAACAAAACGAAGGACCACAGGGGAAGAGTGGGAAAAATAAAATAAGATGAAATCAGAGGGGGAGACAAACTGTAAGAGACTCTTAACTATAGGTAACAAACCGAGGGTTGCTAGGGGGGAGGTGGGTGGGTCAATGGGGTAACTGGGTGATGGGCATTAAGGAGGGCACATGACCTAATGAGCACTAGGTGTTATACACAACTGATGAATAACTGAACTCTACCTCTGAAACTAATGATACACTATATGTGAATTAATTGAATTTAAATAAACTAAATTTTTTTAAGACAGATGTTTGGACCATCCTAATTCCCAAGTCTTTCCCCTTCTATAAATAATATATATATTTAATTTATAGGTCTGCTTCTGGGTAAAATGGAGTAGTCACACTCCATCTGGTCTCTCCTGCTGAATGCAGCTACAACACCTGTAATAACTACAGGCGTTGGGGGCTTTAAAAGAATAGCAGATGGATTGGGAAGAACATCAAAGGTCAAAGCACCACCAAGTGTGGTGAGCTAATTGTTGTTTTCTCCTGATATGCCCTGAAGCGAGCAACTAATGGGGTCTCCTGCCACACTCAGAAGTTGGGGGAGAAGTCTGCTTTTTTTCCCAGTAAATTTGGGTGTCCAGGGCCATTTCCCTGGCTGCCAGGGATGTTATGCAGCAAGTTAAGATGTTACCCCTTAGCCGCTAGGAACAAGCTGGCTGTTGTCAGTACCCTGGACCTTAGCTCTGGTAATTACACAGATTTAGTCAAATGGCAGCTGTGCCACTCAGAAGTTCTGAAGCCTTAAAAATTATTTAACCTCGGTGAGCCATCTTCTCACCAACACAATAATAATAGAACATTACAGGACTGGTGTGCACATCACACCTCTGGGTTGTTAAAAGTTTTCAATCCAGGAAGACAGTATTTCTGAATTCATATATAAAATGGAATACAAGTTCTTTTATAAGATCCTAATTTAAGGTGTCTGTTATGCCAGTTATTCAGTCGAATTTTATGGACTAAAGGTTTCAGAAAAATGTACATATATATAATTCCTATTCATGCTACTTTAAGGTTAATTCTCTAGTTTCCTCTCCTGTGCTCAAAAAAAAAAAAAAAAAAAACCCAAATACTTAAGTTCCTTTGATTAAAAATCTCTGCTTGTCCTTGGCATTTAGATTGGCCTAGACATTTTGGTCACTTCAAACTTGCTCAAGTAAAATCGATTAATAGCCTACATAACCTGTTAATTTCTATTTTTAAAAATGCTCTAAAATTTCCGTTCACAATGTTTCAAAAGAATGATTGGCCCAATTGGCACTTCAAGGGGCTAGACTAGAATGATTCTTAATGTAACTTCCTGCTTCTGACATTCTATAATTCCTTGATTAGTTGGATTTTTCAGAATATAGAAATGTATAAGAAGTTTTCTCTTCCCTAGTAAACCCTAGATAAATAATTAGTCCTTGCTTTGAGGACAGCTCAAGAGCATGTGTATGTAAGGATGAGGCGATTTCTCTCAAATTGTGAGCTTTTCGAGAACAAGAGTCACATCTCCCATTTCTTTTCTGCCTCCCACAGCATACTCCATGCAATCATGCTCTCAGATGATCACATAATTCTAATTCACAGGTGGCCAAAGTATGGACATTCTATAGGTTCAGCAGAATAGGGTTAAAATTCAAAAGGTAGACCTGTGGGCTTTAAAGTTGCTGGGTTTTTTCATGATAAAGCCAGATAGTATATCATAAAAAAAAATACTACATAAAAGTTCATTCCTTTTTTATGACTGATTCAGGAGGAATTGTGGTAGACCCATGAGTAAAGTGTTATCAATATTTTTTAAGGAGTCCTTTTGATTAGTAGATAAATAACCATCTTCAGAACAAGTAATTGTCTTACTCATCTGTTTTCCTTACATTTTTCTTCTCACATCATTATTTTCCAACTTTCCATTTCATCCAATTATCTTTTTCATAATAAAAAAATTATTATAGCTTTCCATGAACACCGTTTAAAACCTAGCAATCCCTCTCCACTAAGAGAAGCTTCCAGTGGGAAGAAAAAATATATAAGGATCGAGCCAATTTTGTCAGTTTGAATGAATCCTTTTAAAAAAAGAAATGTCTATCATTTCTGCTTCACTTAGTTTTGATTATCATCCACAATGTTTTCTTAGGAATGATCATGAAAAAATTTGCACCCTGAATATTCATGAGTTTGATACAACATATGAGAATGTCCCTAGATGACTAAGTGAAGACTGTACGCGTGCTACTTGTATATCTGGGCCTTATGCACATGGCTCAATGAACAAGATCAGCGATGCTGGCAAGGCCCATTGAAGATTTGGATGCAGATTGTTTCACCATATATGCAAACTATCTTGACGGACTGTCAGTCAACTCAGAGAGAGAGAGAGAGAGAGAGAGAGAGAGAGAGAGAGAGCACTCCATATATAAAATTTTTCAAGGACACCCCCAGACTCCAATTTCTAATATGAAGATGATCATTTCGAAAATTTCATGTACATACAGAAATGACATGACTAGAAAGCTTCTGTTTCACTCATAAACACCTGTGAAAGAAAGTTTTACTTTACTCCAGTCTCAGTAGTCAGGTTTATCATATGTGGCCACAGGTAATTGTTTATGAACTGTTCATTGAATTGCTGCTAAATCTAGCTTTTCTAAGCAGTTAATGGCATCTTTGACTATTCTTAACTAAGACACATTTAGTCTGAAAGGTTTTTGAACAAATCAAGAACTTAACCAGGAATCTCATGGAATCCATAAGAATTCTGAAGAGATTAAGCCTCAAATTTCTGTTCACTTCATCATACACAAACAAGATTAATTGGTAATAATTTGGGGCATGGCAACAGGTTAAATTATAATGTGCCAATAGAACAAGAAAGGAAAGGTCAATGTTCAAAGCCATCTAATACCTCACAGCTCTATGAACCAGGATAATGGAAAACAATGTCATGATATATGTATTTTAGCAAATGCTTTCTAAGAGTGGGGTACTATTACTCTGAGAAGTGTACAACCTAATAATTATAGTTACATCTTAAACTTCTACTCTATCTTAAACAAGTGTTTTTTATTTGTACTTCAGTGTTTCCACAGGTTACAGAATAGCTGGAAGAAGACAATCCCACTCTTCTACCTACTTCTCATATCCCCTCTAGGTAAATTAAGTTTTCATCCTCATTAGCCAAGGGAACATATACTCCTCAGAAGTCAGTTGAGCACACAGAGCAGAAAGAACCCAGTTCAGTGGGGCCTTCTCCAACTACTACTGCTCCAATGGAAAGTAAAGCTGCCAGGGATACCTGAATTGTATCTGTACGACAAAGCACGGATAATATTACCTACATCAGGGAAGTATGAAAATGATGTGAGAAAACCATAAACAAGAGAGTCAGCTTTGATTAGCACTCTTAATCTTACAACTAATCCCAAAGTAATTCAGTTGTATTTCCCCAAATTTTTCCACTTCCCTCCATAAGCAAGGACTCGTGTGATCCAAGAAATTGCCCAATTTTGATGGACCACAGTCTTTTTCAGTCAGAATTTATATTCTTTGGAGAGACTCTCTATACTAATTATCAAGTACTTCCCTCTAAGGGGAGTCCTTATCTGGAGGAGGGAGAATCAGAGTCTGCACCAGGGTACGTTAACTATGTGTCTGCTTCTTCCTCTTCAGCCTCCTGGAAAGCCTATGTCCCTGCAAGTACCTTATATAATGCAATTGAACAAATATCTGTTAAGAATGTGGTCTGTGCTCAGTGCTGGGGCACTGATAGTAACCAAGGTACATCCCTGTTCAGGAGTTTGTTAATCAAATAGTGATACAATTAATTAATTATATAGCTACAAACAGAGAGCTTATATGGAGGAAAAGCAAAGCATGGTAAGAAAATGTGTGTGTGTGTGTGTGTGTGTGTACATGTATCAAAGAACTAAAGTACACATGATAAGACTTAAAGACTAAGGATTTTTGGAAAGGATCAATTTGGGCTATCAAAATGAAAAAAAAAAGAAGGATAAGAATATCTCAGGCAATGATGAGCACTGGCTATTGTTGTGATAATAACAATATCACAACAATGTGAAACTAATATTATATGGTATGTTAACTAATTGGAATGTAAGTAAAAATTTGAAGTAAAAATAAAAGAATAGACCAGGTAAGATCTAGGGAGGCCCTGAAACAGAATGAGCTGCTCTAGGGGAAGTGCCACACCACGCTAGGTGAGGATGGAGACCAGGCCAGGCAGGGCCTTGCAGGCCACAGTAAGGATTCTGAAATTTCTCCTGGGAGTCCTAAGAATTAGTGTCAAGTGCCCTGTAGCTGCAATGTGGAGAACAGACGGTAGAGGGCACAAAAGTGGAAGCATAGACACCAGTTCAGATACTATTGTACCAGGCCAAATGAGAGATGGTAACTGCTTGGACTCAGGTGGTAACTGTACAGATGAAAGGAATGGACACACCTGAGATACATCATGAAAACAAAATCAATTAGTCAATGATGATAAGTAGAGAAATCAAGGCAATTCTCTAATTTCTGAGGTTTCTGAGGTTCTAATTTAATCTTATAATTGTATGGTATGGATAATGTTATATATTAGCTCGATTCATTTGCACATTTGACAAATATTTCTGGAGGTCCAGGCACATTGATTGAGAGTGTCGGTGATCTGACTTTGAATACTGGCTTGTCCTCTTAGTAACTGTATAACCTTGAGCAAGGTTCTTAACCATAAGTATGAAGAACCTCAAACACCATCCTGAACCACCTCTGAGGTACCTGAGAGCTAGAGATTGTGGGAAATAGATGGAATTCACATCTTTAAAGCAAACCCTCTCCTTTAGAGAATTCATCTTGCATCACTGGAATACAGAGTGGTTTAAAATCCTATTCCTGAGAAATGCCTTTTCTCTTAGTGAAAGTCACCAGATTACTGTATTACCTAAGGGTGAAACAGCATTTCAGGAGTTCTTGGGTTTGTAAATGACAAGTACTATACCAATCAGCTACTTTCCAGAGGTACAGATTGTCACAACAAAGTTTGCAGACTTTGGTTCCTATAGGGTAACAGGGAGTGTGGAATAAAGTGGACCTAACATAAGAATTATAACATTCCAGTATCATACATTCACTCTTCAATACTACAGATGAATTCTTTAGTCTCCAGGTCGGGAATACAATATGGAGTGATGGGGACTATGGCTGACTAGAAAGAAGGTGTCCAAATAAACAGATCAGCAGATACTCATTTCCAGCTAATTGTTACCAGTATGCCGAGGCTGTTTGTTTTTTAAGAATCTAGAATCAGGATCTCTCCTAATAAATAAATGCTGGCTCAATTTTTTAAAAATAAAGAGATATATGGGTCAAATAAAATACATCTGAGAGCCAGATGCAACCCCTTAGCCACCAGTTTGGAATCTCTGGTTTCTACTACTTCAACTAGTCCCCTGTGGGATGAAGTAATGGAATAAATGAACAGGATGGAATTTACACTGTGACAATAGAGTAGTGTGGTGCTGACATGGAAACTCTGCCTCACCCAATGAACAATATTCCAAACATGTGAGTTGTCACAGAACAGAAATACAGGAAAAGGGATGGAAATGTGAGCTGAAAGAGATATAAGTCAGTCCTCTTTATGATTAATTACAAGTTTCTAAACAGGAAGAATTTCTGCCTTTTATATATATTTGAAACCCAACTAGACCAATTTAAGTATGTTAGATCAAAAATCAATTAATTCAGTTTCTTTGATCTGCAGAATGAACTCTTTATAGAAAATCAAACCAATTCTCTTACATGTTAAAAAAAAGTGTTCTTAACAATGTTCCTTCTATTTAGTTCAAGGACTGAGCAAATTGCTAGACTAGAAATAACTCTGAATACTCATGTCACATCTAAGGAGTTTAGATTATAACCATCAACTTCTCTTTGTCCAAAATTCCTCAACTGTTAATAAAAATGCTGATCTTGCAAGTGGTTTTGAGGATGAAACACATTGCCTTTCTCATAAAGTAGATGTTCAAGGAACAGAAGTTACCATAAATTTCACCATATGCAGTAGATAGCGCTGAAAGGTTTGAGGCCTAGGTTATGATAGAAACACATAGGATATTCACTATATAGCTGGCAATGAGGTCATATTCTTGTTTCCCAGTGCTGAAGGCCTTGTAGCAAAAGAAAGGAAGGAGAGATAGATGGACAGAAGGCAAGATCCTTGCAAGAGCAGGCAAATGAATGTATATGGGAGTGGAGAACATGCAAAGAAGTTCAAGGGAGGGGCCTAGAATGAGTGGCTGTGGGGAATGTCATATCTAGGGCACTTCCAGGTTTCAGGAGTGAGGTGGAATGCCAGTCACCAAAACAGGTCAGATGCATATCTCAATATTCTGTTCTTTAGAGGCTCAGGTCAGAGGCCCTCCGCCACCTGACAGAGAAGCCCTGAGATGTTGGGGGGGCACATTTACCACCAGATGGCGCCCACAGCTTTTCTTTCCCATCCCAAACTAAGGCTATGGCAGAACAATTCCACCTGGACCTGACAATTTATGGAGCTGATTTTGCTTTATCCAGTTGCAGTCGCCTAAGACGGCCCACCTCAATTTTTCTGTGCTTCACCCCAACCTAAAATGGTCAAACCAAATGACAAAGTCAGGCATTCTACCTCTGAATAATTTAACCGTAAATTCAAATCCACTCCGCAGATGCTTTTGAGCACCAACTACGTGCACAGCTCTGGAGAATACATCAGCAGAACAAAACCTTAAAAATACCACCTATCTTAGTGGCGCTTATATTCTAATGAGAAAACAAAGGTTTAGAGAAATAATAGTTACAAATACAAATACACTACACAGTAAAAGAAACTTACACTCATTTACACTAAAAATAAAATAAAAATAGCAAATTAAGAGGGCAGATGTAAGGACACCTCTAGGTATTTTTTAAGAAGGAGAGGAATTTGAGAATGGACAGAAAGTTGTTTTTTAAAGAAGTCCTTTCAATATATCCAAAGAAGTTTAAGACTTTTTTTTTTTTTTAATCTTACTCTCGTGCCTTATAATTTTGCCCAGGGACTGCCCTGGTTACCTTCCACTGTGGTAGTAAGTAGATGGTACTTCTCGGAGTCCTTTATGCTGTTTATGACTGAGCACAGGTGCAGCTAGAAAGAACACTGCTGCTAAATCACTGTTTTCATCTCATTTTGCAGATATAATTTGCATCCAATCTATAAGAAATCTCTTCAAACCATGGCAAGAAACATTCACTTCTAAAAATAAAGGTAAATGTGTTTTTCCTACTGGTATTTCAAGTTCCCTAGGAATGAAATCAATTACACGGTGATTATCTATTGCTCTCAAAATCTTCATTATGCAAAATCTAGGAGGGTGCAGACATTTTTATATTTCACTTTTTCTTTTAGATACTTTATACACTGCAACCAATCACTTTAAATCTATGAAACTTTCTTTTCTCAGGTCTCACAGACTCAATGCTGCTGCTCCACTGAGCTATATCCACCTGGGAGAAATCTGCTGACCGAGATTAGCAAAGGGTAAGGTCCCTAAAAGTTGATATTTTGGGGTCATAGATTTCTACCAAGGCTAGATGCTTATCTTGACTTATCCCAAATTAACTTTTTCTTTTCCAAAGTTGGAGAAGCAATCTTTAGCAACCAAAACTTCTCCAGACATATTCCAGCAGGTCATAGCAGTGCTGAAATGCTTTCTTTATCATTGCTGTTTGATGTACTTCAGAAAGGATAAAAGCACAGGAAACATTCCAAACTCAAAAACCATGAAGCTTTGTGACTTCAGCAATAATCCTAAAATAGAGAAAAATATCTCATTTTATGAGGCACGCCTCACTTCCTGAGAATTTTCCAGCATCTTCAGTTGAAGCTAAACTATCCACTGAGAGTATAAATAAAGTGTTTAATTCTTGGTAAACACTTTTGCTTGAAAAACTCAAGTAAAAGTCAATGGCACTTGAAAACACTTTTGAGTTACTCCCAAGGAAAGTTTTGTCAAGGCTGAACGGTTTTGTTTAGTAATCTTAAATAGAAATTGAAAAAACAAAATATCAACAGAAAATTGATCACTCAGGGTTCGCCTGATGCTATGGCCAGATATCTTGGAATATTCTTTTAAGATTATTCAGGCAGCACCGATTTTAGTGACTTGGTCCTACTGTGTTAGATTCTTCCTTTCAAGTCACTGGAATGTCTCACACTGTTGCTATAGAATATCTTGCCTTTGAATTAAGCATCTGAATATTTTCAGTATTTCCTTAAAGAAATCTGCCTAGCTTTCCTTAAACTTAGGGAAAAATAAGCAAAAAAATTAATATTTTTCTGACTAAAACTTGCTCTGTGGTGTCCTCCTTCAGTAAGTGAATAAGTAAAGAGAGTAACTTCTGAACAAGTGGATCTGAGTATCCTGAATCACAGAAAGGGATGTATAGGGCATTTAACAGCCAACACTTGGCCATGCCACAGACTGACTGCTTGAGAGCCTTCTATAGGAAAATGCCACAGTTCCTAAAACACCTTGAGAAGATCAGTGCACCCTCAACTGGGAACTGTTGATTTTATCCAAACCTCTTTCTTTTACAGATAAAATAATAAAGACCAAAGACTTCAATTGACAGTTTCCATCATTTAAAGAATTGAGATCAGAGACCAAACCTCCTTGGCTTCAAATTCATGCTCTTTCCTAAGTTGGGCAGATTCTTTATATTATTATAATATGATATACACACAAATTTTTATTATAAATAATAAAGAGAATATATCAGACTCTCTCTTAAATTTCTTTAAATATTATCTTTAATTATTTTCTAATTCTATACTTGCTATCAGTCACCAGAATATCTACTCTGTTGGTCAGGGGAAGATGACATTCTGGACACACTTCTTTATATCCAGAGTGACACGTGTAGTTCTTGACCAACTTTGCTTTACCTACTTTTCTCATGTTTCTTTGGTATGCTTACCTTGATCAATAAATGAAATACAGTATGAGAAAGACATTTGTAAATCATGAAACAAGACACAGATATTAGGTACGTTCTTTATATATATTTATTTATATCAGTATTAGTATTTATTACAGCATTTATTACTGTCCTATTACTATTTATTAAGTATCACTATCATTGTCTTCTATTTTACCTAAGCCATTTCATAAAGCTCAACATTCAAGATGGCGTTCTTCTACTTCTTCTCATCATTTTGTCTCTTATGGAATTTTCTGGAAATAATTATTGATTTATTTTTACCTGAGTAATTATTAATTATAGCTCCATAATCTTGAAATATTCTTGAATAATTCTTTCTTTTACTTTATCCTATATTTGCCTCTTTCCCCAATATCTATTAAAACATAAGGTCCAAGTATATCATTTTGTGTTTCCTTTTTCTATGTGTAAAGTTTTTTTAAGGCCACTTATTAGTTGTAAACTTGGGAAAATTTAGTACCTTCCCTGAAAATCGGTTTCCTCCTCTATAAAATGGAAATTAAAAATATATACTTAACATTGTTTTGAAAGTTAAAAATGGTGATTTTTTCCCTGATCTTCCTTCAATTTTTTTTTGAGGTTGCATATGTGTAAAAAATAAATTGGAAAAAAAACAGGGGAAAAGACCTATAACATACTATGCTTATATTTGCATAAATATAACTTAGGTGCAGAAAACTAATACCCTACTAAATTATAGATTTCTTACTTCCTATCAACAAGAGTCCTTTGAAGTCCTTTGATGTTATAGACAAACAGCAAAAGTTATTACTGCTCATCTGTTTCTAATAACTAGGAAGTTAAAGAGCAGGGAGACTAAAAACTCATAGAAAGTATAAATCTCAAGATTAAAGAGGATTATAGCTTATTAATATAATGTGGATGAACAATAACTTCCATTCAAAGATCACTTTATAGCTGACACCCCACCTTGGCTTACATATTTTATGAGAACTGAGTGTCAGTAGAACCAACAGTATGTGAATGTTTGGGAATGAGGGGTAAAATTAGATGATTATATAAAGCTGTCAAAGAGAAATTTCACAAATATCTTCAGAATACAAAACACAAATAAACAGGTTAGAGTTGAGGAGGGCAGGTTACAGTTAATACTTAGATATGTTTTTAATTATTAATGGTAACCTTTTTATAGAATAGGTTAAGGGTGGATATTATTTTTAGTATTGTATAAAGCAAAGGTTGTCAAAGCTGTGATAGAGTAAAGTCTTCATTTCCTGAGAATCTGGATAGTATAATCATCCGGATAACATCCATTCCAACTCTTGGATTCAATGAACTGATAAGGAAAAGTGGCAAAAGGGCTTCGAGCGACAAAGGAGAAATCATATTTGACCAAGATCACGTATCAAGCAGGGTACTTAATGCTTGGGAAATAAAATTAACCACAGCACTGTCTTCTGGGATAGAATCCTTAAAAGTTTCAGATATGGTGAATGTTGTACAAAGTATATGTAACTCCAACTACTATTGAAACAATACACCAAGAACTCTGTTTTTGTTGCATTGCTTAAGAAGATAAAGAATATCTTTTGCAATTGTTCTAGTGACTTAATTATAGCAGCAGCTATGTACTTGACCAGCAACTGGTGTTTCTTCAAAAAGAAAACCACTTCCAACCATTTCCCCCACTCTGGGTATCGTTCTGCTCTACCAAGAGAGTCTCTGAAATTAAATTCTTTGTGCAGAAAGCATGTCCTGCAGACACACAAAAGGAGGACTTTAGAGCTCAGATTGCATGCTTGAGTATACGTAGCTGAAAATAAGGAGCAAAAATACAGAAGATTGACAGCAATTGGGTACATTTTCTTCACAGTGGAAAATTTGAGAGACTTTTCCATTGACACAAAACCAGAAAATAGCAAGACTGTGGCTACCCCAGGAATTTTTAAAATGCTTCATGGGGCCTCTAATAATTATAAAAACAAATCTTGATTTCTGAGATATGATTAAAGTTCCACAACTGATATTTGGTACAGCTCTTGGTTCTCCCTCCACTGGCCATGACTTTTTAATGAAGTAACTAAAACTTATGTTAAGAAAAAATACCAAAACTATATCAGCATTCCTCTTTTCTGGTTTTGTTTATTTATTTATTCATACAACTCTAGTTGAACCTTAAAATATTTTTCTACTGATCCTCAGAATATTTCTATTCCCTCATAATTAAACGTCCTCTTCAAAATTCATTCTTACAATCATAATCAGAACTAATGACTGAAGATAGGCAAGAGGTAGTATAAAGATAATTATTAAGAGAAATGTGTCTTGTACTAATAGGTTCCTTCATTTTTAATAATAAGTGTTGGTTTTTTTTTTTCAAAAACTGTCTAATGAGATATTTCTCTAGCTTTTTTTTTTTATTAACAAGCAACTATTGCATAACTATCATATGCCAGGATTGTGATCAAGGGATACAAAAGTTCTGGGAACACACAAATGAATAAAATACAACCCATTCCTTCAGAGGTGATTCTTCAGTTAGGGAGACAGACTCATTCACAATTACTTTAAGAATGCACAAGGTGTTAAGATAATCACAAAAGAGAGGAAATCAAATTCCAGCCTCAATATGTTAGGTGCACATAAATACACCATTAATATATTTTTAAATATCAGATATGAAGTACTATTCATCGTATAGCATTGTTTCTACAGAAAATCAGAGTCAAAACAATTATTCCTAATGAAAGGCTTCTCTAGAAATGTAATTTGAATAAAAGGCCTTTCTTACTAATAAATATGAAGTATTTCTGTTCTAAACTGCTGTCCTATTTCTTATTAAAAGTAAAATGAAGGGAATCCCTGGGTGGCTAAGTGGTTTAGCGCCTGCCTTCAGCCCAGGATGTGATCCTGGAGTCCCGGGATCGAGTCCCACATCAGGCTCCCTGCATGGGGTCTGCTTCTCCCTCTGCCTATGTCTCTGCCTCTGCCTCTCTCTTGTGCTCTCTCTCTTGTGCTCTCTTTCTCTGTCTCTCATAAATGAATAAATAAAATCTTTTTTTTTTAAAAAGTAAAATGAAATATAAATTCAACTAACTTTATTTCAAGAAGTCACACTAATCTCTATGGCTTAACCAACATTCCCTTAACAATCATATATCTCTGCCCCATTACCCAAAAATCAATGGACATAAAGTGAGAGAAATAAGTAAAAGAGCCAGGGAAAAGAATATGTAGTAGTATCACGAATCAAATGTAATCTTAACTTTGTGTCTGAATAATTTAACATCTGATTCTGATGCAGCAGTATGGCCAGTAAGGTGCTGGTAGCCCCTCCCATGTATGGCAATCAAAGCTTTCATTACACATACTGAAGGGGAGGGGACTTTCAAAGGACTCCTTCTCCCATTCCTTGAAAAGAGCAATGAAAAGTGAGCTGGGGTCTGAGTGGAGGGAACTAAGGTAAAATAGTGACATTAGTTGCCCTCTATCAAGTCAATATCCTTCAGGAGGACAAATGCAGATATAGGTTAGTAACCATCTGTAATAGAAGCATATACACGTTAAACAAAAGCTTCCTTGAGTCAGGCCCACAGAAGGAATGAGGCCACAATTAAAACCAAGGTCACAGTGCAAGCCACTATGAATCACAGCTGATAGAATCAACAAGAGGATCTCCAAGATGTGCAGAAGGGCCATATATGCAATATAAATAAATAAGAGAAATGATCACAATACTGAGCACAGAAGAGGAGACTATCCAGAATAAAAGCAGATTGGAAAAAAAAATAAAGGATTCTAAGAAATGTGTGTGTGTATATATATATTCATATATGTATATACACATTTGTTGAAGTTATTTTTGAAGTTGAAGTTATTTTTCTATTTCTTATCTCATTGTATGGCTCATTTCTCTTTATAGTGTCTATTTTCTGGTGTTTTTTTTAAAACCATCACTTTTGGGTTTTCTTTCTGTTTTTTTTAAATTTGTTTTTAAGATATAAAGAGGCAGCTACAACTTTGCAGAGCATATTGGATACAGCAAAGAAATCCATGAGATTTGATGCTTAAAGATGGTGTTTTGAGCAAATGTAGAAGTAAAGCCCAGGATTTGGTAATAAGGGCCCAGAAACAACAATCTAGTCATCCAGAACAAATAGCTGAAAGGAAAAGCATAGCAATGGGGACTCACAACTCAGAACCAGATCAAAGAGTGTTTCCTCAGCTATACAGATAGTAATCACCAAATATTAATGACACTGAATTAGAAAATTATATAGAAATATACTGCATATCATTTATAAAAAGCTGTGCATGATTTCTTATTACAGAGCTTGAGCTAAGAAATGTGCAGAAATTTTCTTCTGTTGCATGGTCTCCCTGAAATCCTGAGAATCCCCTTCAGAAACCATTATATGCTGATATATGAATCTAAAAGAATCTTGAGTAACCAACCTGTTATTTAAGACTCCAGTGGGTGGAGGCAACCACACCAGCTAGAAGCTTCCAATCCCTTTTTCTTTCTCCTATGTGGTAGGCAGAATTCGAAGAATGACCCCCGGGATCTGCATCCTTATATAGTCTCTTCCCTAGTATGTGCAGAACCTGTAAATATAATGAAATATATTTGGAAATCATGTTTCCAAATTTAACAAAGGGATCTTGTGGATGTAATTAAGCTAATTTATTGACCTGAAGATAGGGAGATTATCTTAGTGGGCCTAATTTAATCACATGAATCCTTTAAAAGCAAAAGGATTTTTCCAGCTGGAAGCAGTGGGTATTTCAGAGAGACTCAAAGCATGAGAGGGATTTGACAGAAGGGAGATTTTCCATCACTGAGATGAAAGGGACCCTGGGCCCTGTGCAAGGTCTTGGGACAGGCCCCCTACTGACAGCCAGTAAGAAAACAGGGACCAGAATCCTAACCACCACAAGAAACTGAATTCAGCCAACAACCCAAAACTTCGAAGTGGTTTTTTTCTTAACTAGGGACCCTAGTTAAGAACAGCCCCATTAACATCTTGATTTTGGCCTTGTGAGATCCTAGGCAGAGAACCCAACCTGGTATTGCACCCAGACTTCTGTCCTACAAAATTGTGTGCTGATAAATGTACTTTGTTTAAAGCTACTAAGTTTGTGTTACACAGCAATAAAATTTATGTCATTTATTACACTTATTTTTTTACTAATTTATTTCATTTATTACATAGCGATAAAAGCCTAATACATTCCCTGTAAAATTTAAGTTTAAATTTAAATTTGGATTTGTTTAAATCTAAAATTCTGATTTGATTATATCATTTCCTTGCTTGAAGGCTTTACAGGCTCCCTTGTAGAAAGGAAATGAATTCTCCTTACTCCTATTATGACATACCAGACCCTTCATAACTTAGGCTCACCTGCCTTTCCAGCTTCATCTACCAAATTGTTCCCAAGGTCCTAGGCTCCATCCACAATGGACCACTTCCCTGCCCTGAAACATTATGGTACAGGCACAGCAGACTGGCTTTCTCATCGTCTCTTCCAATGTGTGTATTGCAGAGCCTAAAACACTAAAAACTGCACTCAAAACCACAGTAGGACATGGATTTGTATAATCTTTTCTTAAGTATAGACAGAACCTGTGACTTGCTTCTAACCAGTAGTTTGTCAAAGATCATAGGAAGTCACTCTCATGATTACCTTATATTATTATACTAACACTGTCTTAGCAGACTCAAAAATTCTTCCAGTACTTATAACAGTATTTTAATCTGGGGCCTTGGGGATGGTCTGGGTGGCTCAGTCGATTGAATCTAACTCTTGATTTCAGCTCAGGTCATGATCTCTGGGTTGTGGGCTCCAGCCCACATCAGGCTTGGCACCCGGGGTGGGGGGAGTCTGCTGGAGAGTCACTCTCTCCCTCCCGTCCCCACCGCCCCTCGTGTGTTCACATGGACACACACATACACACACACACACACTGTCTCAGATAAATAAATAAATCTTTTTTAAAAATAAAAATAAAAAATAATAAACTGGAAGTTTTTCTAGTTTCTCATTTTTCTGCTCTATTATTTCAGCTTAGTGGGGAAAGAAAGTGTTTTATTTATCTTCATGCCCTGGACTCTAGCAACTCTTGTTGCATAGAACTGCACAATACTATAAATGCCAAATACAAGTTACACATGACAGTGATCAGAAAACCTTCCCATGTTCTGTCAACACTGGATTAACAATGCCTGATTATCTTCCTGAAGGCCAACCCAGCCATGGGAATCATTTAATTTTGAAGTCACTCACACACACACACACACACACACACACACACACAAGTAGTGAGAGGAAATATCTACTTTTATGCTCTACAGAACTATCCTAGGAACCTATTCTTTTTAAGCTCTTCAAAAACATCCCTGGGCTTGCTTAGATAATAATTATCTCTCCAGGTCAGGCACTTCTCTGACTCATTTCCCTAGGCTACTCCAAAACTTGAGCATCTGGATAGACATTAGAATGCTTTCCAAAATAAATTTAGAAACTTCAAAAAATGAAAATAAAATCAGCCAATTTTGTTTTGTTTTTTAAACCAACCATAAGACTCAAAGACTGATAATGTTTTTCGGTTATGCAAATCTAATTTGCCATCCCTTTTACAATTAAAAAGCTAAAATGTAGCCATTTTTAAATCGGGAAAAACACTTCTGAAAAAGGTTCAGGCAGGTCCTGAATTGGATATAAATAAACTGTTAATTATGGCTGGTGGTGGCAGGAAAGTTTTTATAGAGTAGCTTTTGAGTGACTCTGGAGCCAATATTAAGGTCTTAAATAATTATAAATCTTATTAAATATTTTATTGCACTTATTTTCTACCTAGGTGGATTGTAGACTACTAAGATACAGGGAGTATGAGATGTTTATTTGCATTTCTTCCTATTAATAATTGTCTCTTAAAGAAATTTGTTGAAATTCCTAAATTCCCAGATCCTAACTCAACTAGTCCTATGGCTAAAGGATAGTTCCTCCATGTTCCAAAAGAAAATATAAGTTAGACTTCATCAAAATAAAAACTGTGCATCAAAAGACAGTCTCAGAAAAATGAAAAGACAACCAACCTATTAAGAGAAAATATTTGCAAACATATATCTCATAAGGGACTTGTATTCAGAATACTCAAAGAAAACTTGTGACTGAGTAATAAAAAGACATAACCCAATTTTAAAATGGGCAAAGGATCTGAATGGACATTGTTCTGAAGAAGATATGCAAATAACCAATAAGCACACAAAAAGATGTTTAACATCATTAGCCATTAGGAAAATGCTGAACCAGAAAACAGTGTGGCAGTTCTCAAAAATGTAAACATAGAATTACCATATGATCTTGCAATTCCTCCCTTAGGTATATACACACAAGAAATGAAAACACAAGTCCACATGAAAACTAGTATGTGAATATTCATTACAGCATTATTCAAAACAGCTAAAAAATGTAAATAACCCAAATGTCAAGCAACTGATGAATAAATAGAAAATAGTATAATCCTAAAATGGAATGTTATTTGGCCATAAAAGGGAGGATGTATTACTAATGCTACAACATGGATGAACCTTGTGATATTAGGCTAAGCAAAAGACACCAGTTTTCAAAGAAAATATATTGTATTCCATTTATTGCATTTAATTGTCCAGAATAGACAAATCAATAGAGAAAGAAAGTAGAGCAGTTGTTGCTCAGTGTCAGTAGGGTTGAGGGTAAGTCAGCAGTGACAACTAATAAATATGAGATTTCTTTATGAGGTAATGAAAACTGTTTAAAATTACAATGATGGTTGCACAACTCTGAATATGATTCTCTCTCTGCCTATGTCTCTGCCTCTCTCATGAATAAATAATTAAATGAGCTTTTATTTATTTATTTTATTTGAGAGAGTGAGAAACAGAGACAGCAGAGCGAGAGACAGAGAATAGGAGCTGGGAGGACTGGTAGAGGGTGGGGGAGAAGCAGGCTCCCCACTGGGCAGGGACCCCCCCCACCAACATGGGGCTTGATCACAGCACCCTGGGATCATGACCCAAGCTGAAGGCAGACACTCAACTGACTGAGCCAACCAGGTGCACCCCCAATAAAGCTATTTAAAAATGCATGTCAAAATTTGTACTAAAAAATCAGAGATAAAGTAACATACAAACTAGTATTGTTGGGAAGAAGGAAGGAAAAATATAAACAACAAAAGTACAAATCTTTCATGGAAAAAAAGTCAGAAGGAGTGAAAGGAGAACTACAAAAAAGCACACTAAACAACTATAAGTAATTTATCCAATAAATATAACTACAACTAATAACATTCAAATCAATATAAATGGATTAAACTCTCAAGTTAACTTGCCAACATAAAACATGAATTATTTAAATTTGAAAGCAAACGTTTAGAAGCTATATGCCTAGTCAATATATTTAATATATAACTATATATAACTATATTAAAATCAGACCAAATAGACATTATAAAATACATATATGTTGCTAGACATTAAAGGAGTCATTATTAATAAAATTTTAACTTCCAAAAAGATATAATTCTAAATTATATGATGTAAAAAACTAGCTTCTATGCCAACAATGAGCGAAGGCAAAGAAAAGTCATCAAGTCCACTGTGACATTGGAGTATTTTTACATTCTTCATACAATAATCAAATGATAAAGTAGGAAAGAAATAGTAAAACTAAAATTAGCAAGCTTAATTCAAGAGACATATGTAGAATACTGCACTTAAGAACTGGAAAAATCACATACTTTTCATCATACGTAGGACATTACCAAAACTCCATATGCCATAAATCAATTCTCAGAAACATGACAAAAAATACTAAAGACTATTTTCTAATCTCAGGATCATGAATAAATAAATAAAATCTTCAAAAAAATTTTTTAAAGCAATTGCTAAAAGTACATATTTGTGATTATTTTTTACAAGACATTAATAAATTTACAAAAATAAGCTGCATGTTGTTCATAGGTATATTTATATGCAGTAAAGCTATTTTTAGAAAAGCAGAATAATCAGGCCAAAAATAAGTCTGAGGTTAGCTTAGCTTAAAGAATGAGATTGGGTGGGTGGCGCATTGGTGGCTCAGCCGGCAGAGGTCCCCAGGGTCCTGGGATTGAACACCAGGTCAGGCTCCCTGCTCAGCAAAGGGACTGCTTCTCTCTCACCCTCTACCCCTCCACTCCCCCTGCTTGTGTTCTCTTTCTCTCTCTCTGTCAAATAAATAAATCTTAAAAAAAAAAAAATGAACGATTGGTGATGAATATAGGAAAGATATATAGTGTTTTATATTTTTTTAAGCTCTGTGGTAGCTACACAAGTGTTTGTTTCATGATCATCCTTTATATTATTTTACCAGTAAGAGATATTCCACAAGGAATACACACAAATAACCTGAAAGTCAATAAAAAAGGAAAGCTTCAATAATGACTGATACAAAGGATCACTTACAAAGAGAGCAGATAAAAATCTTCAAGTCTTTCTTTTTAGCTATAAGACAAACATTTAAAGAATCTTACACTTGCTAGAATGATGCCCATGAAATAGGTTTAAAAAGTAGCTTAGTCTTCTTCCTGCTTGCTGTCTGCAAGCCCATCCATGTATATCCCTCATCTGAGTACAGGCATGACCTTGACAAGAGAGAGCAGAGCTAATAATGAAATTGAAGTCCATGTCAAAGATGCAGGAGGGAGACCATTCTGTTTTTCAGGTCTGCAGTGCCCCCAAGACACCCAGAATGTCTAACCTTTGGATAATAAACCTAAGAATGGCTACTAATAACTGAGGACCTACTTTGTGCCAGCTATTTTACATATAATACTTCTAATCTTGGAGTGATCTTGGGAGGTACGTATTTTAATCCCCTTTCTATTTACATAGAAACTAAAACTCATGTAGGTTAAATAATCTACCCAGGGTCACACAGGTGATAAATTAGAGGGTCAGAACTTTAATCCAGATGTAACCGAATCCAGAACCTGCAGAACCTACTACCCCTCCTATCATTCAGCTCCAAAAATTGTTCATATATTAAACACAAAAATTCTTGACAACACTGAATAATTACCACTGTTTAATAGACAACCAGCAACAAATTAGAAGAGGCCACATCTGAATTAGTACCATATTTTTTAGGAATCATACTGTTTTCTTTTACTTTTAATTATCTACTTGAGAGAGAGAGAGAGAGAGTATGCAAGCAGGAGGGTCAGAGAGAGAAGGAGAGAGAATCTCCAGTAGACTCCATGATCATGGAGGCCAACAGGGGGGCCAATTCCACAACCCTGAGATTAGAACCTGACCCAAAAACAAGAGTCAGATACTTAACCAACTGTACCACCCAGGCACCCCTGTTTGCTTTTACTTTCAATTACATCTACTGGCTTTCAAAAAGACTGAACTAATACACGTGTATTTCCTTTTTTATTCTCCCTGAAAAGACTAACTTGGATCTAATATCATACTAGTCAGCTTCTGAGCATTTATAGAGTAAATTTTAAATTTCAGATACTTAATAGCCTTTTCCCTAAACTTCTAATAGAAAAGAATCCTCTGCACTCAAGGTCACCAATATGAAAGCAAGAGACAATTGGCTATCCACCTTCTGGGTACCCCACTCCCCCTCTCTATGAGTAAACTTCTATTTAGTGGCACAGCAATCATTGGTTTGTATAGAATATCTTCAGAAATTTTCAGAGCAAACCTAAAATTGAGCAGAACTTAGCAAAGCTTACCACTCTTCATTTTAAATACCGCTGTATAAGCATGATCGGCTGAATAGAACCAAGAGTCTGGGAGAAAGAAATGAATTGCCTTCACTCAACAGACAATAACACTGCATGATTTAAAGGAAAATGTCAGAGGTTAACTGGTGTCAATGATTTAGCTACATTTCCCAATAGTCAGCTACAAAAAAGGGCTGTCAGTATTGCTAAGAGCTAAAAATCTTTCCAATTGATAGGCAGCTTAAAAGGTCAAGTGTACACAAAAGCAATATATAATCCTTTTTGTATTATTCCAATACTTCTACTATATAATAAATATCACTTGTTATGAAGCCTTATTGTAATAAGGATATACAGTATCAGAAAGGTAGGTCTTTTTTTATTTATATGAAGCCAAAACAAATATATATATTTATATTGTGTGTGTATATATATGTATATATATACACACACATATACTGTCAAGGAAAAATAAATTCTTTTCTAGTACAAACATGTTAAGTAGTACAATTTTCTTAAATCATTAGACCATGTTGAGTTATTCAAAGATTTTAACAGTTTTTCTTTCATTCAATAAATAAAAGTGAATTTGACTGTTCAAGCCATTAATGACAATAATGGGTCTTATTAGCAACAAGCATTTTGCAGCTATACTTAGGATAAATTTAGTTAAACTCAGCATGTCAAATTAGAGCAAGAATCTGATACGTTTTCTGCCTCTTCTCACATTATAATGACTTCTCTGCTGTTCTTTACTTTGTGAAAGGAATGATTGCAGAAAGTTGGAAACATTCTTGGGTGCTATCCTTCCCTTTAAAAAGAGTATCCATGTGTTCAAATGGGCACCCAGCTTTAATGCTTGGAAAAATGTGAGAATTATATTTCACATAAAGCAGTTCTAAATGTCAAAGGAACTCAATAGAACTGTAGAAAATATATATGCATATAGAATATTATTTTATTATTGCTCAATGACTCAAACAGCAATTACAACAATAACAAATAGCTCTTGCATCAGTATTAGCACCCATAATCAAAGCCTTACTCCACATACTAAATGCTACATGAATGTCTTAGCTCAGTTCTTATCTGAAAACCAGACAGGATTGGTATGCAGGTGATACCAGGGGGCAGAAGTGAAGGACTAGGAAGAGGGGCATGATGGCAAATTTTATGTGTCAACTTGACTGAGCCATGGGATGCCCAGATATCTGGTCAAACATTACTTCATGTGTTTTGGGGGGCTGCTTTTCAATGAGATTAACATGTAAATCAGTAAACTGAGTAATGCAGATTGCTCCCCACAAATGTGAGTGGGCCTCATCCAATCAGTTGAAGGCCCAAATACAACAAAATGGTTCATCCTCTACCAAGTAAGAAAGAATTCCTCCTTTTTGACTACCTTCAAACTGGGATATTGGCTTTTTTCCTGCTTTTGGACTTAAACTGAAACACAGACTTCTGTGAGTTGAGCCTACCAATTCATGCTGAAGAATCATGTGTACTCACTGCTTTAATCAACTTATACATACACAAATCTGATTGGTTCTGTATCTCTGGGGAACCTGATTAATACAGAGGATAAAAAAGAAAAGGGAGACAAGATGATGTAGACATGTTAATAGGTTGTAAACCAGTGTGGATAACTGATGTTCAATCAATTGTGAAACTGTAGAATGCATCTCAAAATTGTCCAACAGTAGTTATGAGTTACTTACTCTGAATGTCATGTGTGCTCCCATAATTATCCATTCCCTAAGCCAGAGAAGTTCCAGGACAAGAAACAAAACACCAGCATAGGCTGGTCAAATCCCATGTAGAACTGTTGGCTGGAATCAGAGATGAGGCAGAAAGCACACAGGCAGTGTGCAAGAAGAATTCAATATAATCTATGCCTTGAACTACTCTGATCAATTTAAGCCCTTAATTTAGATCAACTGGTCACAAAGTCTTCTTGGTGATAGCTAGCCACAATATCTACAAAAGACATATACATAAAGGTTAGTGGAACATAGAAAATTAATTTCCTATGCATCTACAATACTCAACTAGAAAACAAAATTTGAAATTGATTACTCTTGCAATAAAATCTGCAAAGTATTTAGGAACTAACAAGAATTGATGAAATTTCTATGGAAAAAAAATGTTAAAACTCTAGAAATCAACACAGAAGATGATCCAAATTAATGGAAAGATACCTCATGCTCTTGAATAGGATGACTCAAATTAATCTATACATTTAAAGTGATCCTAGGGATGCCTGAATGTCTCAGTTAAGCATCCAACTATTTTTTTTTCTAAAAAAAAGCTGATTAGAGGATAATATCAAAGTTGTATGAAGAATTTCCAGCCCAGCATATAAACAGATTGGGAGTTGCCAATCCATCCTAACAAGTAAAAAGCTAAACAAACTGAAACAAACAACAATTCCTAGATCCAAAAGAGAAGGTCAGAGAGCAAACTGCTACCACCATAATTAAAGAGACCTACTAGAGAATTCAGAGACTCCCAAATCTCCTGAGCAGATCCAGGAGCAGCAACCTCCACATGAACCAGTGCAAGGTAGGGAAACCTGAAGTATAATTCACAAATTCCCAGAAGCCCAGAGTGGACAGTCTGAGACACAAAAACTCCAGGATAATCCAATCATCAGGCCACCCTACATTTTTGTGCATTTTAGTAAGTTTAGCTGCTCTAGCAGCTCTCACAGTATATACTAGAGAAAAATCCCCCATACCTCTTTGGTAGAAGGAGTGAAAAGGGAGCCATTTCATAATACCTTAGAGCATCTGTTCTTAACAAGGTAGGCCCTCAGGAGAAACTAAATCAGAGCCTGATCTGCTAGAGTTTCCTCAGAGTCTAACTGACCTGGAGAAGGGAAATAACCAATTCCAGCTGGGGATAGTTTTCCACAAGGTGAAATGAAAGATACAACTCCAGCCCCATCCATCATCCTCTCACACCTGCGTGGGGAGGAGGAACTGAGAAGCATGTATAAATTTCACAATCTAGAGGGACAAGGTGACTCAAAGACTGACACCTGATCACACGACTATACTTCCCTTTCTCTGACAGCTTACCACTACATTACTAATTATAGCAACTCCTTTTGCCCAGTATATATCATGCCTGGCTATTAGGAAAACATTGTAAGACATACTAAAAGGTGAAAAATGGTTTGAAGAGACAATGCAGGCATCAAAATCACAGATATCTCAGGGATGCTGAATCACCAGAACAAGAATTCAAAACAAACAGCTATGATTCACATGCTATGGGCTCTGTTGGATTAAGCAGACATACACAAGAAGAGATAAGCAGAGGTGCTTGGGTGGTGCAGTCAGTTAACTGTCCCACTCTTGGTTTCTGCTCAGGTCATGATTTCAGGGCCCTGGGATTGAGCCCTACATTGAGCTTGGCACTCAGCACCAGAGTCTGTTTGTGATTCTCTCTCCTTCTTCCTCTGCCCCTCCTGCTCATGCTCTCACTCTCAAATAAAACTTTAAAAAAAAAAAAGAATAGGCAATGTTAACAAAAAGATGGAAATTCTATGAACCAAATAGAAGTGCTAAAGCTCAAAAACACTATAACAAAAATGAAATAAGCCTTTCATGGGCTTATTACTAGACTGGATACAGCTGAGGAAAGAATCTCCAAGTCTGAGGATATCCCATAGGAAGCATTCAAAACTAAAAGAGAGAACATTCAAAATTAAAGAGAAAAAAGACCCAAAAAAAACAGAACAACATATCTAAGAACAGTGGGACAATGATAAAAGATGTAACATATGTGTAATGGAAATATCAGAAGAAGACAGGAATAGAACAAATATTTGAAAGTATAATGACTGAGAATTCCCCAAAATTAATGTCTGATACCAAACCTAAGATCCATAAAGCTCAGAGAAGGCCAAGCAAGATAAATGTCAAAAGAAAAAAATCTACATATAAGCACACCATTTTCAAGCTTCAGAAAATCAAAGAAAAAATCCTGAAAAAAATATCAGGGGAAAACCCTTACCAAGAACCCCTGGGTGGCTCAGTCAATTGAGCTTCCAACTCTTGATTTTGGCTGAGGTTTTGATTTCAGGCTCATGAGTTCAGGCCCCACGTTGTCTCCACCATGGAGCCGACAAACAAACCTTACCGAAAGAAGAGCAAAGATAAAAATCAGGTCTGACTTAGAAATCATGTAGCAAGTAGAGAATGGATTTAAAGTGTTAAGAGAGTAAAAACACCACCAAGCCAGAATTCTGTACTCTGTGAAATTATCCTACAGAGGTTAAGGAGTAATAAACACTTTCACAGCAAAGAGAAAACTGAGTGAATTTGTTGCCAGTAGACCTGCCCTGTAAGAAATTTTTTTTTAAGATTTTATTTATTTATTAATGAGAGAGACATGGAGAGAGAGAGAGAGAGAGAGAGAGAGAGAGAGAGAGAGAGGCAGAGACATAGGCAGAGGGAGAAGCAGGCTCCATGCAGGGAGCCTGACATGGGACTTGATCCTGGGTCTCCAGGATCACACCCCAGGCTGAAGGCGGCGTTAAACCACTAAGCCACTGGGGCTGCCCTTTTTTTTTTTTTAAGATTTTTGTAAGAAATGTTAAAAGATGTTCTTTAGAGAGAAGGAAGAGCATTGAAGAGGAATAGGTGAAAATAAAATTAAAACTATTTTTCTCTTAATTAATCTAACAGTTTGTTCAAAATAACAGCAACAAGTTTTTCAATTATGTATGCTCATGTATGTGTATATATTTGGTTATCTCAAATATATAGTTGACCTTTGAACAATGCAGGATTATAATGTTCAGGCCCACTTATACAGAGTTTTTTCAATAAAGTACTATAAATATATTTTCTCTTCCTTATGATTTTATTAGTAACATTTTCCTTTCTCTAGCTTAATTTATTGAAAGAATATAGTATTTAATACATATACAAAGCATATGTTCATTGACTATGTTACCAGTAAGACTTTAACAGTAAGCTATTAGTAATTAAGTTTTTGAAGTTTAAAGTTATATGTGGATTTTCAACTGCAAGGAGAGTTGGCACTCTTAACCCCTGTGTTGTTCAAGGATCAACTTTATATGTGTAGTTATCTACAAGTAAAATGAATGAAAATAGTAATAAGAGAGACAGGAAAGAGTAATTAGTATTATTCTGTTATTAGAAAGTACTTGCATAACCTGTGTAGCAGTATAGTGTTATATAAAGTTAGACTTGGATTAGTTGTAAATGTATATTGCAAACTCTAGGGAAAACACGTTTTTTAGTGGTAAAACTGATATGCTAAGAAAAGATAGAAAATGGAATCATAAAATATATATTATATACATATAATATATAATATGCTCCAAAAAAAAGCACAAAAGACTGAAAAATAGAGAAGAACAAAACAGGGGTTGTCAGTATGGATCAAAAATTAAGACCCAACCTATTTACCCAAAAAATTTTAAAAAACACTAATTTATTTATTTATTTTTATTTATTTATGATAGCTACAGAGAGAGAGAGAGAGAGAGGCAGAGACACAGGCAGAGGGAGAAGCAGGCTCCATGCACTGGGAGCCCGACGTGGGATTCGATCCCGGGTCTCCAGGATCATGCCCTGGGCCAAAGGCAGGCGCCAAACCGCTGTGCCACCCAGGGATCCCAAAAAAACACTAATTTAAAGGGATACATGCACCCCTATGTTCAGAGCAGGATTATTTACAGTAGCCAATTTATGGAAGTTACCATCAACAGGTGAGTGGAGAAAGAATACATACAATGGAATGTTAGTCATAGAAAAAGAATGAAATCTTACCATTTGCAATGATGTGGATGGAGTAGAGTATAATTCTAAGCAAAATAAGCCAGTCAGAGAAAGACAAACACCATATGATTTTACTCATATGTGGAATTTAAGAAAGAAAACAAACAAGCAAAAGTAAAAAAGAAAGAGAAACAATCCAAGAAGCAGACTCTTAACTGTAGAGAACAAACCATTACCAGGGGATGGGTGGGGCATGGGTGAAATAGGTGATGGAGATTAAGGAATGCACTTGTAGTGATGAACACCAGGTGCTGTATGTAATTGTTGAATCACTATATTGTACACCTGAAACTAATATAACACTATATTAACTACACCAGAATTAAAATTTTTAAAAAGATAAAAAAAATGAAAGTAAGACCCAACCATATGTTTTCTACAAGAAAATCAATGTAAAGTCATATATAGAATAAAAGCAAACGGATCGAGAAAAATATGCCATGCTAACACTAATTAAAAGAAAGTTTGAGTAACTATATTACTTTCAGAAAAAATATACTTTACTGCAAAGAAAGTTATCATGGATAAAAAGCGGCATTATATATGATAAAGGGGTGGAATTCCCCCAAGAAGATATAACAATCGTTAATCTGTATATGCCTAGCAACAGAGCATCGAAATACATGACAAATTACATGAGGCAAAAATTGAAAACCTCAGGACACCTGGGTGGCTCAGTGGTTGAGCATCTGCCTTTGGCTCAGGGCGTGATCCCGGGATCCTAGGATTGAGTCCCACATCGGGCTCCCTGCAGGAAGCCTGCTTCTCTTTCTGCCTACGTCTCTGCCTCTCTCTGTGTATCTCTCATGAATAAATAAATAAAATCTTCAAAAATTTTGAAAAACTCCAGGGAGAAATACATGAATTCACTATGATAGTCGCAGACTCCAACACCCCTCTCAGAAATGGACAGATTTGGCACATATAAAATTAAGGACATATTTGAATTCAACAATACCACAAATCAATTGGATATAAAAGACATCTATTAATTTTGTCTATAGGCAGACTGTCTATAGGCAGACTATGTGATACAGCAACAGCAGAATACACATCTTCTCAAAATATCAGGGAATATTCACCAAGACAGACTACATACTGAGCCATAAAACACACATTAACAAATTTTTTTTAAAAAAGAAATCAAAAAAAGAAAAATCAAAAAAAAAAAAAAGAAATCATACAATGTCTGCTCTCAGATCACAGTAGAACCAAACTGGAAATCAGTAATAGAATGATAGGTAGAAAATCACGAAATACTTAGAGATTAAACAACAGACTTCTAAATAATACATGAGTCAACAAAAATCAAGAGAATTTTAAAATATTTTTAACTAAATGTAACTGGAAACACAATTTATCAAAATTTATGGGATACAGTGAAATCTGTACTAAATAGGAAATTTATGGCATGGAATGAATATATTTTAAAAAGAAAGAAAAATGGGGCACCTGGGTGGCTGAGTCAATTAAGCGTCTACCTTTGGCTCAGGTCATGATCTCAGGGTCCTAGGAGAGAGCCCTGCATTCAGCTCTCTGCTCAGTGGGGAGTCTGTTTCTCCCTCTCCCTCTATGATCGCTTTCTCTCTCTCTTAAATAAATAGATACAATCAATCACCTAAGCTTCCACCTTAGAACACTACAAAATGAAAAGAAAATTAAGTCCAAAGGAAGCAAAGAAAAGCAATAAAATTAGAACAGAAATCAATGAAGTTGAAAAACAGAAAATTGATAGAGAAAAACAACAAAATCAAAATCTAGTTCTTTGAAAAAAATCAATAAAATCAATAAGCCTCTACCCAGAAAAACAAAGTAATGGAGAACACAAATTACTAGTATCTAAAATTAAAGAGGGTACATTATTCCAATCCCACTGACATCAAAAGGATAATCAAGGAACACTATGAACAACTCAATGCCAATAAATTTGATAACCTAGATGCAATGAACCAGTTCCTTGAAAGATACAATCTGCCAAAACTTACACAAGAACATACAATCTCAATAGGCATATATTACTAAAGAATTTAAATCAATAACTTCACTATTTACTCTGCCTTGCCTTGCCTTTCCTGTGGAAACTCCAATACAAGCTCTGGTCTAGATTTTATCCTGCCTCCTGTTTTCTGTATTACTACCTGGTGCTTCCCCTGCGACCCTGCATGGCACATGGTAACCCCCACCTCTGGACCTGGTGAGTATGAGCCTTTCTTCCAAGCCTCCTTCTTATTTCATCCTATGGCCATACTGACTTTACCCTATTACATTCAACATCTTCATTCTTAGGACAGTCACATATGTGTTCAAATTATAAAAATTAATCAAGTTGCACACTTGTAATTTCTGTACTTTTTCAGTATGCATTCTATAAATCATGAACAGTTTTCCAATTTTTAAAGTCCAAACTTTCATATTAAAATTCAAGCTATTAAAACTTCATGAATATTATTTTCTATCAGAGTTGGGGGAGTTAAGACTCAGAGCATACACATCATTCTCTGCAGCTGGGTTAGATTATAAATCAGGAGTTTCATTTTAATATTTTTAAGTTAGACAGTTACATTAAGTAACCACATTGTCTCAAAGTTAAAACTCACTTAAATGTGTTTTCTTGGTTTGCTTAGTCACAGTGACAAGTTATGGAGCTAAAGGAAAGAACACCAGTTTTGAAGACCACCATAGATGGGAACAAGTCCTGGTTCCCCCAGTCTTTTTTTTAAAGATTATTCATTCATTCATTCATTCATTCATTCATTCATTCATTCATTCATTCATGAGAGACACAGAGACAGAAGCAGAGGGAGGAGAAGCAGGCTCCATGCAGGAGCCTGATGTGGGAATCGATCCTGGAACTCCAGGACCACATCCTGAGCCGAAGGCAGATGCTCAACCCCTGAGCCACCCAGGTTCCCCAATCTTATCTCTGAAGGAGAGATAACATATTTTCCTGTAGAGATGATGTATAGAAAGCGCAGTAATACATACCCAGCACATACTAGAGTAATAATAATTTGATTTTCATATTAGAGTAATAATAATTTGATTTGCATCAAATTTCTCACTGTATGTGAGTTGTCACCACTGTGGGTTCAGGTACATCTACGTTCATCAACACAACCTCCTCATTTGAGAGCCAGGATCGCTCTCTGCGTTACAATCAGAACTCTGTCACACCCACCAAAAGATTCTTCCTATAGTGGCCTGGGCATTGATGCATTCCTTCATTTCTGATATGCTTATGCAAAATTATTATTGCCATTTTCCTCAGGCTATGTTTTTATAATCTATCACCTCATTAAAATTTTAAAAAAGTTCTCTCTACAGATTGCTGTTTGTCCGTTCCATCTCCAAAACATTTTTTCTGAAGATATTTTTTCCTCTGTAGAATATTCTCTATCTGTATTCATTTACTTACATGTTTTTCGTTCAACAGTTATAAACTGTGTACCTATTTTGAAGCATCCCATGTGCATGCTGAGAAAAGAGTGAACAAGTCTCAGTCTCTCTGCTTTCTAGGAGTTTATTTCTTATATGAACGACAGTAAAGGAAAAGAGCCAATTCTGATCATATGCAAAGTGCAATTAAAGGCTTAATACAAAGTGTGCCTAGGTGGCTCAGTCAGTTAAGCGTCTGCCTTCAGCTCAGGTCATGATCCCAGGGTCTTGAGATCAAGCCCCATGTCGGGCTCCCTGCTCAACAGGGAACAGTGAGCCGGCTTATGCTCTCTCTTGCTCTCTCACTTTCTCTCTGTGTCTCTCAAATAAATGAATAAAATTTTTTTAAAAGGCTTAATACAGAGAGTAGAGGCACTTATGAAACAACTACCTGATTCAGTCTTAGAATGTCAGCATAAATTCCACAGAGGAGCCAAAATTTGGTGGGATGCCAGTGGAAATTCATCTGGCACAGGAGAGTAGAGAACATGAGGTGTATCAGAAGATAAAGCATCATGCTGCAGATCCAAGGTGGGAGAGCATGTGGCTTATTGAAGAAACTGGAGCAAGCTCAGTGCAGCTGGAGCTCATGAGGCCAAGTGCTGAGAAAAGAGATATCAGAGTAGGCCACAGGAACCAGATATACAGCAGTTCATTTCTCCCAGTACTTTGCCCTGAACAGTAGAGTCTATGAACCAGTCATTTCAGTTCATGTTTTCTTTTTTTAAGATTTATTTATTTAATTAAGAAAGAGAGAAAATGTGTGGGGGGAGAGGGGCAAAGGGAGAGAATCTTCAAGCAGACTTCCCACTGAGTGTGGAACCCAATGTAGGGCTCAGTCCCATGACCCATGAGATCGTAACCTCAGCCAAAACCAAGAGTTGGACGTTTAACCAACTGAGCCACCCAGGTGCCCCTCAGTTAATTTTTTCAAACTGATTAATGCATCAACAAATATTTCTTTGGAAGCTATTCCATTCCTTGCACTGAACTAGTCTGCAAGAATACAATGAAGAATAAGCTGAAGTACCTGTCCTTGTCAAGTTCCCATTCTCATGAAGGAGTTAGCCAATAAGTCAATAAATTAATATATTTATTAAAATGTTTATTATTGTCCTGAAGGAAATAAACAAGGAACTGTGATAAAGATGAAAAGGGATGGGAGACTTTTTAAAGAGGGTCAAAGAGGTCTCTCTTAGGAAATAACATTTAAGCTACATTCTTCATGATGAAGAGCCAGTCATGCAAACAGGGCAAGAGAAACATAAATGATGGAAGAGGCCATGCTGCTAAACAGTCAAGTGTGTTCCTAGAAACAAAGACTGCCAGAGTGACAGGTGCATGGGATGCAAGAGATAGAGTGTCATGAAATGGAGTCAAATCATTCAGGAGCCAGTATGGAATTTATTTTATGGCTAAAGGGAAGCAACCAAAGAGTTTTTAAAAAGTAGCATAATCTATTTAATATCTTAATACAACCTTTCCTGCAAAATTCTTGAGTGTTCGGCATTTGGATAGAGCTCAAAAGATATGTGTTGGATGAATGAATGAATGAAAAGTTTGTTCCACATTCTATAAACTGAAACTTTCCATTATTGGTCATAATTGTTTTAGGAAGCTGTAAGAGGATGTGCTCCAACAAAACAGGGATGAAAACCAAGAAACAGAAAGATGAAATCCAAGAAGTAGTGAAAGGGAATACCAGGGTACTATTGGCTAGCAAACCAAGAGTTCTGCCAATTTTGATATAGGCAAGAGAATAGCTGGCTCTATGCCTTCTAAGAAAGAAATGCAACTAATAATTATGCTTGTCCATATCAAGTTCATTGAGCATTTTGAAAATATATTAATAACAGAGAATATTGAAATATATCCAAATGAAATATGCAATTATTAATATTAACTCTAAGGAAGAAAAAATAGAAAATGGAATATCACAGTAAATCAATTAGCTGACAGCATAATTATCCAGGCATAATTTAAACATTGGCTGCTACTAATTCAATCACACATATATAGTTGCTCCTGGGAAACAGGACTAGGAATGGAAAGAGGTGAGACAAGGACCTTGTGTCTCTCAATACTGTATGACATTTGGAAAAGCATGCTCATCTGTTATTTTTTCATGCCAAGTCTCTAGCCTTCCTGTCTTGCTTCTTTCCTTATTTACTCCTACCACACTCTAGCTCCAGGCCAGTTCCCTTGGCTCCTGTGTCTCTTTGTCAGACCCAATTCTAGAAGTGATACTGTAGAAAATCTGATCAAGATTTTTACCCATTTATACAACTTGTGGCCCCAAACTATCCAAATTGGCTCTAAATTCATTTTACTTTTCACAATGTTTTATGTCTGTGGCATGCCTTGATAATTTATAGATCTTATAGACCTATGAGTATTGCTCTTCACTTTTTTCTTCGCTACAAACCAAAAGTACAATATAAGAATATCAAAGTACCTCTACAGAATTTCTCCCTTTAACTGACCTGACAGAAATTTCTTTATCTCTGAAAGAAATCTCTATAAACAGATAAAGGGGAAATGTGTCGTATCACTGTTCCATGTTCGTATTTTGTCCTGTTATGCCCCCAGTAGCAATTATTTCATATAATCTCCATTTCCAATCCATGTTAGCCCTATTAAAGCAAAAAAAGCTTATGTAAAAACTTAAGTCTTTTTTAATTTGAGGATTATACAGGTAAAGTTAAGTTAGCATTAATGGTTTGCCAAATATAGTATAAATTCCCACAATTTCATCTAGGTATAGGCCACCTCACAGGGGCCATTCATAAATTATGTGTAGTATCTAATGTTTAAACATGCAACCAGTAATTTCATTTATAAAATTAAGGTTATGGCATTTCAAGTATATTTCTGGAATTCTAATTAACACACACTAATGAACTGAGCACAGGGGCCAAGGACATTATTAGGAGAAGCTAATGAAATCCAACACAATGTAATTATCTTTCAAAACAAGAACACTTGAAGGGACCATTACTATTTCTAAAGCATATGACTATGTGATCTAGTATATAGAAATGATAACTTCATCTATTTAGAAAGGTAAGGTACTGTCAAATGAAAACTCCCTGAGGGCAGAGATTTTGTCTGTATCTGTCAATACTCAGTCCTTTGTGCCTTATATAGTAGGGGCACTTAGTAGGCACTCAAAATTGTTCTAAGTTAGTGAACAAAAAGATGATGATGTATCACAATCTATTAATTGACACTTTATATGACTAATTGGACTTCTGTTCCATAGAAAAAAATCATTTATCAAAATTGGGGCTTCACCAAAAATTAGAGTCCCTTCTAAATCATCAAAGGGCATTCACATTATATTACAATTTAGTAACCAATTGTATTTTATTGTATTCCAACCCTTTGATCAGTGGCTGGGCCTCAAACTACATATAGAATATTAATGAAGTGTTTTTTTCAGATATTTATTCTTCCTATTGCTTAAAAGAGGTCCACAAACTTGTGTTCTTCAATCTAGATTCAGTTTTCAGATATATTTTGTTTGGTCTTCACAGTATTGGTGTATATAAACACTCTTTTAAAAAATTGAAGTGGTTGTCAAAATCCGCAAGTCAGATCACTTCACACAAAATTTTAAACTTGTAGAACCTCTTGAAAAGCAAAAGTATAATATCTGAAAACAATAAATTTGAATTGTGCCCAAATTCCCACATGGTATCAACTAGGAAGCAGCTGAGTAACACTGCTGCCTTTCAACAGAACGCATGTTTCTTTGTGCCTATAGTTCTCACCACTCTCTTTTGTCCTCCCAATCAGTTGTTGTTCATTATGGTGCTCAGATTATTGATTCTTGGAGTATAATTTTAAAGAGTGTGAAATACTTCCCTTTGTACTCTTCACTCTAATATTTTCTGCAAGAATTCCAAATGTTTAAGTCCTAGCCTGACGGATGAAGTACTATTGCTTTAATATGGCAGACCTGTTTGCTCTGATCTTTACTTTTCTTAATAAAATTTTATGCTTTATTTCAATAAGTCCTGCACATTTCATACCAGAGTTATTTTTAGCTACTTAAGATTTTACATTGCTCTTGGCTTAGAAATGTTTATCATCTCATCTTTTAGCTGGAAATTACTTCTAAATAGTGTAGACATTGATATTTCTTATATTTGTCTTGTGCCTATTTTCTTGAGCCCCTCTATTTTTGGTAAGAGTTTAGTTTATTCTCAGAATTTCCAGTTACATATAATCATACTGACTAAAATAATAATTTGCATCTTCATTTGTAAAAGCTATATCCCTTATTTAAATATCTTTTTTAATGGACATATAGATGTGATAAATTACATTAATAGATTTCCTGATAGAAAACTATCATTGCATTTGGATAAACCTTTTATAGTAAATGATTTTTTAATGTGCCATTAAATTCAGTAAATATTATTTATATGATATTAGTTTAACCTTTATATTTGGATAAATTACCTAGTATCATACTGACCTTGACATATATAATATGTCCTTAGAGAAACCTTCCCTGACCATGCTATATAAGTAGATTTCTTATCATTCAACAACACTACAACTTGTTTGCCTCCTTCAAAGTTTTTCGAACAATTAATAATTACATATGTTTCATTGTAAATGTTTCATTGTTTAGTTCTGGTTTATTCATTCTCTGACATAAACATGGTATACTTATCAAAATCAGGAAATTAACATAATAATATTACCTAATTAATAGTCTTTGAATTTTACCAATTTGGATATTAAAACCAGTAGGTAGGGGATCCCTGGGTGGCTCAGCGGTTTGTTGCCTGCCTGCTTCTCCCTCTGCCTGTGTCTGCCTCTCTCTCTCTCTCTCTCTGGGTGTCTATCATGAAAAAAAAAATCTTAAAAAAAAAACAGTAGGTAAAAGTTTGATGACAAACAGGACATTTAAATAATTTAATGTACGCTCTACAAGATACCTAAAAATAACATAGAGGAAAATAGTAACTTTGCAGCGAAGAAACCTAGCTGACATCACCTCAACCAAGAGATGAATGGTAACATCATCAGTAGTGGAACAAATTAATACCATGTGCCTACTAATTGGCAATGAGAAAGACAATGTTGTCTCTTTCTGTATTACCCCCACTACACCCCCAAAATTGCATAACCTTTAGCTTTAGCTAATATTGAGGAAACATCAGACAAACCCAATTTCAGGTAAATTATATAAAATATCTGACCTGTATTTGTTAAAAATGTCAAGGTTTTGAAAAAAAGAGACTAAGGAACTATTCTAGATTAAATAAAACATGGTAACTAATTACAATAAATGACCTTCGATTGGATACTTGATCCAGAAAATTTTTTCTTAACTTTATTCCTTTGCTTTTATCTGCTTTCCTCATCACTGAGGGTCTGTTCAGGAAGGGGTGGGTAGTGCATAAAAAAAACAAAAAGTGTTTGAATTCAAAAGAAATTTCATTTGTTGGCTATCTGAAAAGATGCCTTCCCCCAAAAATGGTACACTGAACATGTGGAAACAAGCTGAAATTTAGATGAGAAGGTGAATGGCAGGTGAATGAAGTAATCTTGAAGTAACAGCTTAAAGAGTGACAGAAGAAGATTAAAAGATGTCACTGCAGCACCTGCCAATGTCTCATCATCTCTAGATCAAACAGTGAAAGCAATAAGGAAAAAATGGAGAGTAAACATTGCAGAATACAATAAGAAAGAAAATCTCAGCCAGCAGGTTTGTGTGGATTCTTTCAATAGAAGAAGACATTACTTTTCATGACAATTTTGAGCAGTCAGGGAAATGAAGGAGCCCCATGTCAGGAATCTAACCTGGACTTAGCAAGACAAAGAAATTTGGAATCATAGCCTGGCCTGTTGCTCTTTTTCAGGAATCTCCTCTATTCTGCATATTGCTGACAACTCTCCTATCCTAATTTGTCTTCCATCCAGGTTGCCAAAAACCAGGAGAAGAGCATGGAATTATGATTTACAACTTGTGATGACATTGTCAAACAAATGCTTTATTCTTCCTGGAAGACTTCCCAACCCTAAAAGTTTCAACCTGTCATTTATAAGTCAAAAATTTGCAGGCACAGAATTTAAAATTCTGCAATGAAGAAAGGGAGCTGACATTTCCTGACTCTTACTAGTATGTCTTTCTTCACAACATCTTCACAGATGAAGACACAGAGCCTCAATAATTTAAATTACATTTAAAAACACAATATCTATGCTATCTTGCTTACTAACAAGGAAACAATAGAACATTTGTTGAGGTGAACTGAAGTGCACATATTTAACCAAGTTTGAAATAAAAAGCTTTACAGTAGCATTTGTTTACCAGGAAATTATCAGTAACATTAAGACATGGAAGTTTCCACTGCATAAAGAATTAGAATTTGAAAATGAGGGTGATAGTGGGGGAGAGTGTAGGGAAAAAGGAATTGGGAGCATTTGAGAGTGAGTGAAGTTGAAGGATTATAGAGAAACCAGTGAATAAAAACATTTTTCAATTATGTTGACCATAAAATGCTTTGCTCAGTGACTGATATATATGTCTGTGTATCCTTATATATCCTTAAATATGAATATATTTGAATATATTTCTATTTGAATATATTTAAATATATTTAAAAGCTTATATAGATATGTAATTTTAAGAAGAGGTAGGGTTATAAAAAGAATTTCTAGAACACTGTCTTAAAGAAAATTCCACAAAAATTGAACAGTGTAAAGAAGGAAGGAGGACAAGGTTAATCATTAACTAAATTGAACATACCACATATCATGAAGAAAATATATTTAAAGACCTGCATGCTGGTTTTACCTACTTTTCCACTGTGATCATGAGAGGAAGAACTGACAGAAAAACTAAAGGCCAAGCACTGCTCATCATAAACCCTTTGGGGAGTTGACATGAACTGCACTAATCGGAACCAGACTACTCTGCTGAACTCAAGTAAAGTGATCTGAATTAACTTCACCAGCAATTAAGCAATGCTTTTAAACCCTGAATTTATGAGAAAATGATGAGAGATTTTTAACAATATGAAAAAGGAAATGAGGTGAGCCATGGTGGCCACAGCCAACAGTGAGAGAGAACATATTGTTCTGGCTGGTAATTTTCACAATGGTATAGGGTAGATAAAGATGCAAGCAGTGTCCAAAAAAGGACAAAAGCTTTGATGATGCAAGAACATAGTCCAGAGACTAACTTTTAAATAAAAGCTGATCCTAACATGTCTTTATGTCTCTTTCTCCTAAAATGAATTTTAGAAAAATGAAACTATATTACCAGTTTCTACTCTAACTTAACCAACTAAGTAAGAGCTCAGGAAATAAAGAGCCAATGCCTTATTCAATTTGTAACTATGGTTTCCAACACAGTATACATAGCAGGTACATAGGTATGAAATACATATTTACTAACTAGTCTCATAAAATTATCATGTATAACATGCACCCAAATGGGAGAATCTAAATATTTAGTTTTCCAGCTAGCTGCTTCTGATTGATTAAAATTTTAATACAGTCAAAAATGTCCCTGGAGCTTGTGTGCAAGAACCAATAAACTAATGTGGTTTCTATACAATGAAGCACAGAATTGGCAATAAATATTAAACTGTAGTCTATCCTATAAATATGCATTTATGAAATTTTTGAAAGGTAAATTATGCAAATATGTATTTAAGGAATTTAGAAATCATGGATCATTGACCTGTTGGGCCTTAACAACTTCTTCAAATCCTTTAGCAACTATTATGTAAATTCATATTTACAAAGCTAATAAAATGCACATTAATCAGCCAACAGGAAGATAACTTATCTCTGCATTTATATGTCCAGATTTCTTTTACTTTTAAGAAAAGAAACCAGGATATATTAATTTGAGAGCAGAAACTTCAATATAAGCAGAGAGTTTTTGTCTCTTCCATTTTTAATACCTTTCGACTTTTCAATGTGGCTGAGACAATTCAGAGAAATTGACAGGTTTTCTTATAATGTAAACAACCAAAGTCAGAACATCTAATATAACTGCACTGCTACTGAAATATGTATGGCTTTCAAAATTTTTAATATATAGAACCAATGATTTTAAGATGAACTAGATGTTATGCAACACAAGAGTTCATAGAAACAAATGGAAATAAAGTAAAAAAGATCTTACTGTTCCAAGTCAACTATAAATTCAATGTCAAATTCAATGCATTTGAATAATATTACCTCTAAATAGTCTATTATTACAAAACAAGTTTAGTAGTGGCATCATGTTGTTAAATGACATTTTTCATTCTGTTAACATCTTATTTAGCTACTTGATTATTATTTAAATATCAAGCAACTTCATTCTTTTTCAATTAAAAAATTGGACTGCATTAAAACTTTATAAACTATATCAGAACTACCAAAGATCGGAGAGAATTTTTTCCAGACTCTTCAATCTGCAAATCATTGAATTCACAAATATAATATATGAAATCACTATATTAAATGAAATATTTCATGATATTTTCTTTTGAATACTAAATTTAGCTTACTATCCTAAAAGCCCCTCTCCAGTTTTCTGATTCAAGTATCTCACCTTCCTCCTACCATCTGTGGCACACCTCCTTCCTGCCTCTTGCTCTCAGATAAAAGTCTATGCAAACTCCTGTGAAAAGTGTGTTCATACTAAGGATTTTCAAAGCTTAATAATTTTCTCATAATCTTAAGTAATTTCTGAATACTCTAAATATCTAGCACAGTGGCTGGTACATAATTGGTGTTCAGTAAATATGTGTGAAATTAAATCAATAACTCAAAATAATGTGGTTTCCACGATGGACAATGAGCTTTGGTAGGACAGTGACAAAGATATTTATTTACAACTAGGGATATCCACAAAATCCCTCAATTTAGAAACATGAGCAATAGCTATTCTGCTAGACCTACCCAAGAAGACTAATTTACAAACCTACATAAATACTTTAGATGATCATTTATTATTAGAATCTCATTGACACTTGACAAATTCAATATGAAATTTAAGCAAGTTTTAGTGACTAAATACTTTTCTAGCATTCTTTTGAAAGCATTTCTAACCATATCCTCAGTGTCTAGCCTTATTATTCACTTAATAGATGCTCGAAAATGCTTCTTTAACACATAAGTTTTGAGTTCCTAGATGAATTTAACTGAAGTAAGCAGTCAAAAATATTTGTTTCATTCAGTCAAAACAATTGGTCTAAAATGCTGATTCAGCCTATTTTGGCTCTTTTTTTTGGGGGGGGGGTATATATAACATTTCACTTCCCAATTGAAATTCCAAATTATTAAACAAGTCATATTATTAAATCAAAAAGATATATCCTGTTTATTATTATGTATTATATTAGAACTACATCCTAAGCAATATATTCAATAAATAGAGATATGCTATTTAGGCCTTCTAAAAAATGAATAAAATGAAAAGTTAGTTTTATGTGAATCTGTCACTGATCCTTATTTGAGAGTGAACACATTGAGAATCAGATTTGTGACCTATCTTCTATCCATAATAACTTGTACATGACACACCTCACAAAAATTTGAGTTAAATGAAGGAAAATGGATTCTATAAAACTTTTTCTCAGGCCTAATTAATTGTACTAGTTCTTTCTCCTCAGATCATTTAGATTTTTATCTAGCTAGCACTCAAGGTAAAATTCAGAAAACCATTGTATCTCCATTTATGAAATATGTAACACACACACAAATATGCAATTATTGGTGTTGAAGTGGGAGAACTAGGTTCTTGTCTCACAGAGTTGAAGAATGAACCTCATGAACAAAGGAAAGCGAGTATAGCAATAGAAGTTTATTAAGCAGGGATACAGAAAAAGCTCTGAGGAGTGAGAGGGGTCCCGACAGGATTGCCACTGAAGGCTTTTTAGGCTGGTCGTTTATTGAAAACTTGACCAGGATGTTTGTGGCCTTGAGATTCTTGTGCTTAGTTTAACCAAGGACTATTAATAACAGCCTTAATGACTTCTTTGTGGTCTGGTCATTTTCTGTGATTACCTTGTAGCCAACCAAAGAAAAATACTCCCTAACATCTGGGGCCTAGTAGTCTGGTCTATTTCCTTATCTCTGATTTCCTTACCTCACAGCATTTTTCTGTAAGCATGATCACATAGCCCCCTACTTTTTTCTCCCTACCTAGCCCCGCCTCTTCCTTACTCAATGTTTCATTACTATACAAAATGAGATGTGTGCATTTTCAAAATAAATTAAATGAATTTGGAAATGCCATTTAGCTTGTATGACAAGAGTTAGGTTTGTTCTATTTGATCTTCTAAAATGCACACCTATTGAAACATGATCTACATATTTATGTCAAAATTCTTGGGCATCATGGACTATAAGATGAGAAAACTGTATTCCTATGTTCCTTGCTTGGTAAGCATCACAGGTTTCAGAATTTGTTATAATACTAAAGTAGCATTTGAGAACAAAAGCATATAATCTACCTATCTTTATCGTGACTATCGATAAGAATAAAACGTTCGATACTTTACTAGAGAAATGGTCAAAAATAAGCACCTGAAACATTACTATCGTAAAAAAAGGAAGCAGGAGAATTCCTACATGAAAGTAGAGAAAGTTAGGTTGGAATTTTATTCTCAGTGCAGTATCATTTTCAAAAATTTTAACCTAATAATCAAAATTAAACATTATTGCTCCAGTATGTTCTTACCTCTCACACTCCACGTACCCAAGGCCACAAAGGAAAAAGAGAGGGGAATGCAATTTCCCTCAGAACATCACATCATTTCCTCTCTAATCTTTTAGCCCTCCTCCTTGTGTGCTCCAACTAACTTCTAAGCTCCTTTAGACCTGCTCTGGAAGCCCTTCTGTTTTTGCCTAATGGACCTCAAGCATGACCAATACTAAACTTGAGGGTCCCACTGAAATAGAGACAACAGAAAACAAAGTTATGGGACCTGAAATAGTCCAGTCTCTTGCTGCTCTCTCTGGTTTTATCTTTTCCAATCTCCTTTTTCTATAAACAAAGGTAGAATGCAAAAGTATCAATCCTTCTAAGCTAAAAGGAAAGTTCTTATATTGTTGATGCAAAAAAAAAAAGTGAGGGTATCCAACTATGTTCAAGGCAGACTCCATAGTGCCTGAAACCTTGTGAAAGGACAAAGCCACCTAAAGTTTGCAAGATCTACCCAAAGTGAAGGCTTGGAGGAAATGTACAATGTGAAGTTTTATCTACCAATGGAAGAATTTAGAAAGAAAAAGGCTGAAGGATTATTTTGATGGTAATTGACATACAAACTGTTCAATTTCAGCACTAATTTAGTTCAGCATTTTGTTTTTCAGTCAAACTTGGATATTCTCCAAAACATGTTAAGACAAAACTGGTTCTAAAATAATTTTTTGCTTAGGTCTGCATATACCCTACATAACCCTCCAAACTAATTCACAGTGTTGTCTAATTTATTCTTATTCTAAACTTGTCAGGATTCAAGTGTATTAAAGTCAAAAGTGATTTTGCATGATTACTGTTAAAAATAAGATGACATTTATGGTATTGCAGCCAATGTCTAAGAATGCCTGCATCTTTCTCTACAAAATTCTTACTTTCCCTCCTCATGGTTCCTGAGACATGTGGAAACAGACACAGACACACAGACACACACACAGACACACATACACACTGACCAATGTGGGGGGGAAAGAAACTACTATTTTGTCATAAGCTGAGTCATATCCTACTTCTCTAATACAGAATTACATGATAAAAAAGTTTAGTGCCCATGGTTCAGGCCAGAATCAGGCAGGATCTTTACCTTGTCCTATATCAGAATCCAAATTTTTTGGCCAGTCCCATGATAAATAAACTCAGGATCGTGATCAGTAAATCAGGCAAGCATCAAAAAAGAGAGTAGATTTAAATAACTAGACTATCCCCAAAACTTCTACCTGACTCAATATATCCACATCCAGCTTCTAGAAGCAGTGATGTTGAAGAGAAGAAGGGTATAGGATTATGATTCTGAACACAGCAACCTTGCCCATCAGTAAACATAGCCTGATCAAAATCTTAAACTAGAGTTATTCATTCATTCAACAGATTTTGAGCATCTACTATAGACCAGGCATCTTTCTAGATTATCAATTTCTTCCATGGAGAAAATCGAAGCAAGGGCCCTCTGCCTGCTACATGCAAGTTATTCTTCCAATGATTAAGTGAATTCATCCATAAATAAGAGTTGGACTTATCATAAAAGAACATACAGTATAGGAGCAGCTGGGCAGCTTAATCATTAAACTCAGGTCATGATCCAAGGGTCCTGGGATTGAGCTCTGCATCGGGCTCCTTACTCAGGGAACCTGCTTCTCCCTCTCCCTCTCCTGCTGCTCCCCCTGCTTGTGCACTCTCTCTCTCTCTGTGTCAAATAAATAAATAAAATCTTTATTAAAAAAAAGAACATATAGTCTAATTAGAACATTAAAATACCAAATAAGTAAAAAAGTAAAACTATGTCATTTCCTTTGACTTAATGATCCCACTTTTAGATTATTTTTTTCTTAAGACTGTTTGTTTGTTTGTTTGTTTGTTTGTTTGAGACAGTGTGTGTGTGTGCTCACTAGTGAGTGAGGCAGGAGTGGGAGAGGGAGAGAAACAGACTCCTAAGTGCAGAGCCCAATAAGGGGCTCCATCTCAGAACCTTATCATCATGACCTGAGCCAAAGTCAAGAGTCAGACACTTAACTGGTTGGGGCACCCAGGTGCTGCTAGATTATTTCTTAAAGCAATAACTAAAAACATGGACATAGGGTGATGTCAACATCGTGGTGACATAAGACATATCTCATTTTTGTCCCTCTTTACCATCTAAAATTCAGCAACTAGGCATGAACAAACGTGCCTTTATGGGACCTGTGGGATTCAGCACCATACACTAAGGGACCCAAGAAGAGTCTAGCCCAGTTATGAATTGGGTTATAGGCAGACAGACCCCAGTATGGGCTGGAACTAGCAGAAGTCTGTGAACTGGCTCTGGGCCCTCTCAGCTATGCTCCCAAAGCACCTGGAAAACACTGACTTCGGCAGATACTGACAGATGAGAGCATTTCTGGAAGTCCAACTTTCTAGAGAAGTTTCAACATTCCACAGGAGAGAAAAACAAAGTTTGTGTTCTTTAGAGTGGTAAAAGAAACCTTGCCTATATCACCCCTCCCTACAAAGGTGGCACAGTTTAGAAAGAGGCCAGGGATTCCTCCCATGGGGGAAAGGGAGAACAGTGAGTGAGCACCCAGCTGTGCAGGATGCTACTAAAGAAACTCCGTTCCTGAAGTACCCAGAGTATTAAAATAAGAGCTCCATGACTGGAAGGAGGAAGGAGATAAGGAAAGAGATAGATAAGATTATCAGAGAGCATTAAAGGGACACTGTTTCTGCTTAAGTATTCTAGACTCTGGCAGGAAACCTGCCCATGAGCTGCTAGGAAACTCTCACCCAAGGATCTTCCCAACTGGTCCATGTACACCCCTAAGGCATAACCTGAGTGCCAAACCCATACTTCCCTCCACACTGCAGCCAGGTCCTTATGTAAGCTCCTGAAGGTGATGGTGAGTGTTAGCTCAGATAGAGAAGGAGCAAACATGGAAAATGAGCCAGGGTCTACAGACAAGGGAGAAACCACAATTTTTGCTGTACCACTACCTTTAGGAAAACAAAAGAGAAGTTACCAACAGCCAGCCTGGTGCCTTGTAAAACCAAGAGAAGACATACAAGCTTTAAAATTCTAAGAGGGAGCAAGAAGAATGAATGCAGTGTATCCATACAAGTCAGAGAAAGCCTCAGAATGTAAGCAGGACCAACAAAAGATATCTTTCCACTGAAGGCAGCTAGTGAAGATTAGAGCAGGTGACCTCTGCTTCAAATGTGAAAATAGTGCAAACCTTCAAAGAACATGAAGAGTCAAGGAAACATGACATCAACAAAAGATCAGAATAATGCTCCAACAACCAAACCCAAAGAAATAGACATCTGGGACTTACTCAATAAAGAACTCAAAATATCTATTTTGTGGAAATTCAATGAGCTACAATAAGACACAGAAAGACAAGTCAACAAAATCAGGAAAACAATACACAAACAAAATGAGGAATTGAACAAAGAGATAGAATAAAGAAAGAACCAAATAGAAATTCTGGAGCTGAAGAATCAAGGAATGAAATAAAGAATGCAATAGAGGACATCAATATTGTAATAGATTAGTCAGCAGAAGACAGAATCAGCAAGTTAGAGAATGGGAACATTGAAATAACCCAGTCAGAGGAGAACAAACAAACAAAAAATGTGAAAAAGCAAAGGAAAACTAAATAATCTATGGAACACCATCAAAAGAAGCAACAACAGAATCATCAGAGTTCTGGAAGAAGAGAGGGGAAAGAAGGCAAAAAGCTTATTGGAAGAAATGATGGTTGAGAACTTCTCAAACCCAGGAAGAGACTTAGACATCCAAGTTCATGAAGCTAATAAAGCATCCATTATTTCAACTCAAAATGACCTTCTCCAACAGACATTATTAGAATTAAACTGTCAAAAATCAAAGACAAATATAAAATCCTAAAAGATTGTAACCTACAAAGAAAACCCCCTTAGGCTAGCAACAGATTTCTCAGCAGAATCCTTCCAGGTCAGGAGAGAGTGGGATAATGTATTCCAAGTGTTGAAGGAAAAAAATTGCCAGCCAAGAATAGTCTATCTGGCAGTTATCCTTCAGAAACAAAGGACAAACAGAAGCTGAGGGACTTTGTTGACAGTAAAACGGCTTTACAAGAAATGCTGAAGTGAGTTCTTCAAACTGAAATGAAAAGACACTCATTAGTAACATGAAAATACACAAAAATATACAACACGTTGGTAAAAGTAAATATACAGATTCAGAACACTAATTCTGTAATATGATGGTGTGTTAATCACCTAACTACATTATAAAAAGTTAAAGTATTAAAACTACCTATCACTAGTGTAATTTCTTAATGAATACACAATCTAAAAAGAGGTAAATTGTGACATCAAAAACATAAAAGGGAGGAGCAAAAGGGTAGAGTTTTTATATGTGAGTGAAGAAAAGTTGCTCTCAACATAAAATGGCATATATATATATATATATATATATATATATATATATGATGTTTTATGTAAGCCTCATGGTAACCACAAAGCAAAAACCTATAGTAAATTCACAAAAAAATGAAGAGAAGGTTATTACCACAGAAAACCACCAATTCACAAAGGTAGGCAGCAAGAGGGAAAAAAAGGACAATGGAACTGCAAAACAGGCAGAAAGTAGTTAATAAGATACCATATACACCTATGTGAGGATGCATGTTTCTCTTCCACATTCCATTATCTTCAGCGTATCTTTCTCTTTGCCCACCATATTATGCTGATATCACCTAATTACTGAATAGACTACCGGACTTTAAAGAACAAAGAGCAGAATTTTTTAAAAATTTATCTTCAATCTCCTAGCATCTATTTAAACGTATGGCACATAAAAGGTTGTGTATCTAGAAGTCTTGAACTTTGGTTCTGAAGTTTTACAGGTATGGATTAAAATTCCATCTCTATCAGTTACCTATTAAATAACCCGGAGCAAGATATTTACTCTCTATAGGCCACTATCCCCCAAAAGTGTTGTTACCTCTTCTTCTATGGCCATGATGTTGTTAACAAACAAGCAGAATATGAGTGAACTTCACACCATTAAACAAAGGAGCTGACATTTATCTAGTTCTAAGAAATCATTTCTTGGGCTTCTGAAAAGACATACAGCCCATACTATAACACAGTCAATCTAAGCTATTAATGTGAGGATAAATGAGAAAAAAATCTTCAAAATGCCAGTGGATATTGGACAGATACTGAAGATCCCACAATAAATCTGCTTTCCCTGGGATAGTAATTAAGAGTCTCTGAGTTGTAGTCCACAGGCAACAGATACTCTTGGTAGATTAAATATGAGAGAATTTATTGGAAGAGTGCTGCTATTTCTCAAGATCTTACAGAAGGTATTGAACAATAAAGGTCAGGAAAGGAAGAAAATAAGGCAGCTCTAGGAATCTCAGCACAGAATTTCAAGGACACATTTATTGCTAGAAAACTACCACTCAAGTGACTCAGCTCTAATCAATCATAATCACTGGGTCTCACTGTTTTCATATTTTCAATTTTTTAAAACATAATGTGTAGCTCAGTTTGTATCACTAGCCTTGACTAAGGGCTAGGGTTATATCTTATAGGAACTATTCCCAAAGAGAGGATAAAGTGTCATGAGCTTTTTGAAAACAACTTATACAACTAAGTTGTTCAGCATTAAAAACAATTTCATTTTTTACAACTAATACAATAGGACCCCAAATAACTTCTATTTATTGAGTTAGAGACAACACAAAGAATTAAAAAGAGAGAGAGAGATAAAAACAGCTTCCTTGGTGCCAGTAAAATGAGAAGTCTTTTAAAAAATATAAAAAATTCTGAAATAAACATTTTTTGACTAATGGCTGAAATCAAGTGGTAGAAAAATTATTTGCCATTCTGGGCTATTTATCTCTGCTTCCTCACAAATGTCATAGAGAGAGACAGCTGTCTTCCAAATTTTTTACTTCCCCCTTTATATTGCAGAATTGTTTTGAGGAAGCCCATTTATGCATAACCATAGCTATATTTCCCAGGTACACTTGCAACTATCTAGATGGGCCCCATGTCTCCAGTTTTTCACAATAGACAGTGAGTGGAATGTGTGTGTGTTACTGTCTACACAGACTTTTAAGATGCACATGAGCTTCTCCATGTGCTCTTCCCTTTCTGTGGCTGGTACTGAGGAATGGCACAACTAATGGAAGGAGCCAAGGTTTCCGAAATTACTCATAGAGGAAAGCCTCCGACAGCCAGGAACTATTACATGAACAAGAAATATGCTTTTACTTGTGTTAAACCATTAAATTTTGGCAGTCTACTTATCATAGCAGATAGAATTAATCCAGAATTTGAGTGCAGAAGAGGTGAAAAAGCCAGAATAATATATTGTTTTGGATGAACATTTAGCAAAATATTACAAGAAAGAGATGAGTTCAGGCAAAAGTTAGCTGGCTTATGATGTAAGGACAAAGAGTTTATAAGGTCTGACCACTTCTAGAACTCAAATAGGCAGGAGGTGAAATATAAAAGTACTTTGTGGGAGGAAAGAACTGTTAACTTTAGTTATAAAATAAATAAGTTACATAGATGAAGAGTACAGTATAGGAAATATAGTCAATAATATTGTAATAATGGTGAATGGTGACTACATTTGTGTGAGCACTGAGTAATGCATGGAATTGTCACATCACACCTTAAAACTAATGAAGTGTGTTAACTATACTTCAATAACAAACATTAAATAAATTTTTTAAAACTTTAAACTTCTCAGTTAAACTTCTCAGTTAAAGTGTTTAGCCTTATAAAAAATGATTAGGTATGTTGCCTTCTGTCAAAACTTTTGTTTCAGATGGCTTCAAGATAACCACCATTACAATCAGAAAAAGATAAAAGGACTAGGAACCAAAGAAATAACATTTTGGAGAACTAGATATAGAAAATTACACTGTTGGAGGGTTGAATCCTGACAATGAAACAGATTGCAAACAAATAAATCAGATGTTTGGTCAAAGACACCAGACATCCTCAAAAAGGTTTTGAACATTAAGGCTTTCAAACAATTCTAGGAGTTCCCTCTGCAAACTTAAATACACAGAAACTTGCTGGAAAATATGAGCAAATACAAAGTATGATTACTCACCAACATCCAATTCAGTGTGCCCATGTAAGATAATGGGCAAGAAGGAGTGCTGGTTACTTCGGAGGGCAAAGGTTTCTTCCAAAGTTAAATGGAATTCCATAGGGTACCTGAGTGGCTCAGTTGGTTAAATGTCCAACTCTTGATTTCAGCTCAGGTCATGATCCCAAGGCCATGAGATCAAGCCCCACATCAGGCTTCATGCTGGGTGAAGAGCCTACTTAAGATTCTCTCTCTCTACCCCACCCTCCCCTCTCCCTTGTACTCTTTTTACAAAGAAAAAGAAAAGAAAAGAAAGAAAAAGGAAAAATCAAGTTCCTAAATAAGGAATTTCCTCTTTTGGCAGAATCCTGTCATCAGAATTCTATCACTGCTATAAACCAATAATTACTGGGTTTATCAGTTCTCTTACTAGATGGGGTGCCTCTACTCCACCATTGTACATTGTGTATGTGTTTATACAGAAAGGTGTCTGGAAATAAAGAAACTTTTATCTTACTCTGTAAGCTGTCAAACCTTCAAGAGCCACATCTGGATCTGATAAAACTGATTGACATTGCACAGGTATACGGGATTTTGAAATAAAGAAATAAAATTGAGAATTAAGGCTACCCTCATTGAGAAGGGAGTAAGTTGGTTCTATATTACAGAAAAAAGGGGTACAAATGGAAAATTGGCACCCAGAAGGGAAGGCTAGCAAAGATGCTTAGTTGGCAAGCAAAAATATTGTGATTCCCCAGCAGCCAACAGCTCCTGCTCCCTCCCTTTTATGCAGCCATTTGGCAATTTCTTATTAATGAAATGATTAAAGAAATAATGCCTATGATTTGTAGGCCAAGGTTTTGAAGAAGCAGGTATGTATTCTCAATGCTTTCTTTTGGTTCAGACAGCTTGATTTAAAGACAAAGAGTTCCCAAGGGACAGTAAGGCATAAAATGGGAGGTTCTTGGATCCCTGGATTATCACATAGAGGAGGAAAGATATACAACAATCAGGAATGCACACTTGGGCAATTACATAAGAGAAAAATCAACTTCTGTTGTGCTAATCACTGAAACCTGGAAGAATGAAGAGTTTGTTTTATTATCTAGAATTTGCTAACTATAATTTATGCTTCAACATGAAAGGAAAACTATACAGATTTACTGTTACCCAAATACACTAAATGGCAACTAAAATGACAGAAAAAGGAAAAATACAAACACAAAGAGAACAAAATAAATGACAAAGTGATGTAAATGATACTTGGAAAACTGAAAAACACCTAATTTAGGAAACCTGATGAATCATCAAGAAAATTAATGCCATATAACATTAGATAGATTTAGGAATTGGAGAACAAAAATATCTCTGAAGATGGATATGGAAGAGAAATCAATGACAGAAGAGTTTACTTAGCAGTTGGACCTCTAGAGCCCCACACAGTCCAGCTGCTGCTTTCTCATTTAGGCAGAGACTCTGTATGGGTCTAGCTGGGAATTCAGGACATAGGCACATCAGGAGTATGTGAAGGAGAGATGCCATTCTTAAAATGGAATGGTACAATGACATCCCCTTCTGCCACCTAACCTCCTTCCTCCAACTCAGTTCTGAGGGCAAATGAAGGCCAAGTTTGCTCCCATGTACTCTGACCCCATGCCAGTCAGAAGTTAAAGAGAATCTTCCTGAGGAAACTGGCCACTGATCAAGGGAGGGTTCTCAAATGCACTAACAGTTGTGGGTTCCTTGGAGGAATATTCAGGTTTGAAGCAGCCACAAAACAACTCTCAATAAGTCCTATCAATACATAAACAGCTTCCAATTGATTTTTAAGGCTTCTATCTTAAATATGAGTAGACATCTACAGTTCATTGGACATTTTAGGGAAGTCTCCAGTATAAATGAGAAGGACCAACACAAATAGCTATGAGGAACTCAAAAGAAAAGAAAAAGCCAAAGAAAAACTCTAGCAAAACAAAAAATTAAATTAAGATCTTAAGAAAGACAAAAAGTACAAGATAGTCTAAGAGAGAACTTTCAGGGAACAAAATAGAACTCTTGGGTATGAAAACTTTGATGACAGAAATAAAGAATTTAATGCCATGATTAGGCAATAAGGCTGAGAACATCCCAGAAAGTAAAACAAACAGAGTAGGAAAATGAGAGACAATATATGGAAATTAGAGAATCAATCATATAATTGATAGATATTACAGAAAGAGACATCAGGGGAACAGTGGGGGAAATTTGTAAAGTACAAAATAAAAGAAAAATTTCTAAGAACAGAACAGAATGAACTTCTAGTTCAACAGGCACAATAAAAATAAATCAATAAATGTTTAAAAACATCCCACAGCACATTTTTCAGTGCTCTGGAAAGAAGGAGAAGATCTTAAAAACTTTCAGAGAGAACAAGACTCATAAACAAAGACACAAGATCAGAATGGTACTTGTCATATCTGCAGCACCACAGGCCCTAAATAGGACCATAGAGAAAAGCTTTCAAAATTCTGAGGGACCTATGCATTTCAACCCAGAATTCTGAAACCAGTCAATCAATTAAGATTGAGGATGCAATGAACTCATTGTCAGATGTGCAGGAACTCAATTTCCACCTCCCATGAATTTTTTTGTTTTGTTCATCAGGACCTACCGGAGATTATGTTCCCAACAAAATGAGGGAATGGGCCAAGGGAAAGAAGACATGGGATAAAGGGTGCAGAGACTCCAATACAAGAGAAAATAAAAAAGAAAATCAAAATTTCAAACAGTCCTAGGGAACAATCAACTTAGCACTCTGTAGCAAAAATATTTGAAGTCCACCCTCCTAAAATTGGGTTTAAGGCTGGATAACAACAAAACTGGAAATCAGGATACTTCTTTTTTGAAGAGTTGGGAAGGAATTTAGAGGTCTCCCACTTTTTCATTTTAGAGATGACAGAACTGAGATTCAAAATGGTTAAGTTACCTACCTTCTTGGCAGACATAGTTCACTTCTACACAGAAGCCACTGAAGAGAAAGCTGGATGCACATAATTAGGAAAGAATAGGGCTTCAGTCTGGAGTGAAAGAAAACTTCTTAAACCATGTCTTTCCTCCTTGTTTTTATATTTAGTTGAGCTTGGATCTAGGCCAAAACTGATTCCCATTTTTATGAGCAAAGATATACTTTGCAGTTTATTTCTGTCCATTTACTCTGGCATCAGATGATTTGCTTTTAGCTAAACTACTGTATAATCACATTGCTTTTATTGTATAGCTTTTGCAGCAGTAGCTATAAACTTTGGGCAAATTTTTGTTGTCCTTTCAAAAATAATAATTGGCTTCTCTCAATTTACAATGCATTCTATTTTTATCCTGATGAGTTGTATCACCCATAACATATATGCAGCTTTGGAGAGAATGCAAAGATTTCTTGCAGACCAATAAACCCTTTCATTTGCCTTTTGTTTATGATTGTTGAACACGTGCTGCATAAATCTGCTTCTCTTAAAAAAGCCATAATATCAACTTTTTACATTTTAAAACTGGCATTTTTCTCATTCTTCAGTTCTCCATGGATTACTGTCTCTGTGAATCTTCCTCTTCAAGAAAGTGCTGGTGATTAATGAGAAGGTGTTCTGCACTCTGAGAGTCTGTGCACAGGACACCTTCCTAATACTGTTAGCTAGATGGAAAATTTAATCTTTTGTTAATAAACTAATTTCATATTTTACCTGCTCAGAAAGTCCTATTCAAAACATAGATAAGATGACTGCACATAGTCTACTACTTCCTTTATTCAAGTGTTTAAAATTTTGTGTAACTTTTGCTAGATTTCTTATCTTTTTTTTTCAGGTTAAGAGCACTCCTAGAATGCATAAGATCATACCACAAATTAAGCCTATTTCTATTTTTTTTACCAATCTTTGTGAGACAATCACATGGTTTATTAACATCCTATGATCTTGCTCTTATTTTGAAAAGATGTTTCCAATATTGCTAAATTCTTTAAAAGTGAGACATCACTTTTGGGAGCAGAAGATGATAATTAAGACCTAAGGATAGGATAAAATTTCAGAATAAATTAGAAATTATCTCAACCCTAAATTACCATATCCCTCACATTCTGTAGTGATTTATAGTTTTTCAGGCATTTTCAGATACATTATCTCTTTTGATCTTCACAACTACTCTATCCGGTATATAGAAAAGAGATTGATATCTCCATTTTGCAAGCACAAAACCTGATTCGAGTTACCTACCTCAATCAAAATCCCAAAGTGAAAAACTGACAGAGCTGGGTCTTGAAATCAAATCCCTTGATTCTGCATTCAAGTACAAGGTTGTTAGGGTGAAACAAAACTCTTAGGGTAGAAGTCTATGAGAATTTATTTATAAATAGCTATTAAAAATCTTTGTAGATAATGAATTGTTAATTCATCACTTGACAAAAGTAAATGCCTTCTAGCAAAAATGTATAAAAAGATACAGTTATTGTCTAAATTAAAGAGATGACACTAAATTTCTAACATTCTTACCTTTTATGAATACAAAAATATTTCAAAAGAAGAGTTGTAAATCAGAATGGCAATGCAGGAAGATCTTGAACTCATCTCTTCTCATAGATACACTGAGTTTACAGCTACATGTGAAATAATTTCCTCTCAAAAAAACCTAAAGGCCTTCTGAGTGATGACTACACATTGAAGAAATGAGAAGAAAACCACACTGAGAACCTGGGACACAGGATCACTATAAACTCTATCCCAGTGCAGTGATCCACAACTGAGAGAATGCATAACACCTGGAGCTTCTCCCCAATTAGGGAAGGGCGCCTCAGATTTTAGGACCTGCACCTGAGACACAAGCTCCCAAAACATCTAACTTGGAAAACCAACAAGAGTCACAAGATTATAGAAACCTGGGAGACTGCTCTTACAGGGTCCAGTACTCAGATTCACTTGCTCCAGGCCAAGCTCAGAGACAGCCAAAGGTGCTCAGACTTAAAGTGAAGGACACTCACTGCTTAAAGTGTCAGCCTGAGAGTCAAGCATCTAATTTAACACACACAGCCAGGAGCCTGCTGGAACACTCTCCAGGGATGGAAACTGGTGGGCACCATCTTCACACTCTCCCTTTGTCATTATCCAAAGCACCAGTATCTTCTGGGAGGGAACATTTACATGCATCTTATCCCCCAATTTTTATGGCTGCCACCCAAGAGACATCTCTTGACTACCTAGCTCTGGAGGCCTAGGAAGCTTGCATTCCTGGTCCCATGGGACTGTAATAATTGGTGTCACCCATATAGGAACCCATATCCCTGTCTGGTACCCCAATTTTTGTGACTCCTGCCAGGGAATACCTCTATGTAGCCTGATTCTGGTGACCAGTGGGGCTTTTTCTCATGGGTCACACAGGTATAGCCAACAGAGAAAGAGTTCTTAAACAGCTCTCACACACAGGGCTCAGTAAGAGGAAGCGGACTTTGTTCGGAGTTAGTCTTTCTGTAAAGGAGACCTATTAGCTAATCATAATGGATGTGCCATGTTTTCTAATTAAACACACATCTAGGATCTGACTATAATTCTTCCAGAGACTTTGGAGGGAGGGTACTATCTTTTTCTTCTCCCTCTACCACACCCCAGAGAACCAGTGTCTGTGTGAGATTTACATCATGGCTAATGCCTTGGTTTTTATATCTGTTGCCCCAGTCTTGGCAGCTGCTATCCAGGGGAAGCCCCTTGATCACCTGGCTCTGGTGACCAGGAGGCCTTACACTCCTGGGTCCCAAAGGACTATGGCAGTTAGAGAGATAGTTTTTGATAGGCTGTCCCCCACACCAGCCCAGGTACTATGCAGACAGCAGAATGAGGTATAATCCCAGTCTTTCTGTCAAGGAAGACTCTTTGCTTGCCCTGGAGCTTCAGCCTGAATGCTGGCTTCAGGTTTGATACACATCTAATAGACTACGGGCTCCTCTCAAAGAACATAGGCTGTGGACACCATTTTGGCACTCTACCTTGCTCTAACTTGCTATTATCTCCCAGGAAAAAAAAAAAGGTCTATGTGTGTAGACCTGGAGCTCCAATTTTTATGAATGCAGTTCAGGAGACAACACCAGATCCCCTGGTCAGCAGGGCTAGGTGCTAAAATGCTCCTCTTAAGAATACTTACAGGTCTTGGAATATCTCCGAATACTGGGATCTATTAAAAATATGATAGGCTGCTTGGACAAGCATAAAGGTTTGGGAGATGACAAAGAACTGGGGCAGGGTTGAGCAATAAGGCTCACCTCCTTCAGGAACTTGGAGAGGTGGTTGTTTTATCTACTGTATAGAAACCAACACAGAGTCAAGCAAAAATGAAGAAACAAGAATATGTCCCAAATGAAGGAATAAGATAAAACTTTAGGGAAAAAAATGAAACAGAGATAAGTAATTTAGCTGATAGAGTTCAGTGTAATGATCATAAAGATACTTACCAAACTGGGGAGAAGAATGTATAAACATGGTGAGACCTTCAACAAAGAGCTGAAAAATATAATAAAGTACCAAATAGAAGTCACAGAGTGAGTGACTGGAAAGTGAATGGAAAATACACTAGTGGAATTCATTAACACACTAGTTGAAGCAGAAGAAAAGATTAATTAACTCAAAGACATAAATTGTGTGTTAGACAACAAACAAGTCTTAATTGATTGGGTAGAATTCACCCAATCAGAGCAGCAAACAGAAAAGGAAAGAAGTGAGGTAGCATAAGGGGCCATGAAATATCAAATAGAGTATCATTCACATTACATTGGTCCCAGAATAAGGAGAGACAAAGGGGCATAAACCTTGAAATAATTACTGAAAACCTCCCTAACCTGAGAACAGAAAGAATATCCAGAACCAGGAATCACAGAAATTTGCAAACAAGATGAGTCCAAGAGACATCATAATTAAAATGTCAAAAGTTAAGGATGAATAAAGAATATTAAAACCAGTAAGAGGAAAACAGCTTGTTACGTATAGTTAATCCCCATAAAACTATCAGTAAATCTTTCAGCAGAAATTTTGCAGGCCAGAAAGAAGTGGTACAAATATATATTCAAAGCAGTAAAGAAAAAGAACTCCCAACCAAGAATATTCTTTCTGACAAAGGTATCATTCAGAATTGAAGGAGAGATGAAGACAAAAGCTAAAGCTCATGGTAACCACAAAGCAAAAACTTATAGCAAATAACAAAAGAGAAAGAGAAAGGAGTATAATTATACCACTAAATCAAAACACAAAGGAAGAAACCAATAAAAGAAAGGAACAGAGAGGAACTACAAAAACAGTTAGTAAACTACTAATAAAATGGCAATAAGTACATATCTACTGATAACTACTTTAAATGTAAATGAACTAAGTTCTCCAATTAAGACACATGGAGTGACTGAATGGATTTAAAAAAAAAAAAGACCCATCTATTTTCTACTTACAACAGACTCACCTTAGATATATGGACACACATAGATACAAGGTAAAATGATGGAAATAGATATGCTAGGCAAATGGAAACCAAAAGATAACTAGAGTAGCTATACTTATATCAGACAAACTAAACATTAAAACAAAGACTCTAATAAGAGACCCAAAAAGAGTGTTACATAGTGATAAAGGGGTCAATCCAACAAGACAATACATTTATAAATATTTATGCACCCATCATGAGTATCTAAATATATAAAGCAAATATTAACAGAACTAAAGGGAGAAATAGATAGCAGTACAATAATATTAGGGACTTTTAATACCCCACTTACATCAATGAATTAGTTATCCAGAGAGAAAATCAATTTAAAAAAATATCAGCCTTCAACAACACATTAGACTGGATGGACTTAATAGATATATACAGAACAGAGCAGATATATACAGAAGAGTCCATTTAAAAGCAGAATACATATTCTTCTCAAGTGCACATGGAAAATTCCAGGAAATATCATAGGCCACAAATAAGTCTTAATAAATTTAAGAGTATTGAAATCATATCAAGGGGCACTTGGATGGTTACTCAGTAAAGCATCTGACTTGATTTTGGCTTAGGTCATGAGCTTAGGGTCCTGGGATTGAGCCCCACAACAAGCTCCATACTCAGTAGGGAGTCTGCTTGAGGATTCTTTCTCTCTCCCTCTGCCCGTCCCTCATCTCTCTCAAATAAATAAATAAATTTTTAAAAAAGAAATATCAATCACCTTTTCCATACCCAAAGATATGAAACTAGATATTACTTACTTAAAGAAAACTGGAAAATTCACAAATATGTGGATATTAAGCAATATGCCATGAGCAAGCCATGGATCAAAGAAATCAAGATGAATTTATGAATATCTTGAGATAATGAGAATGAAAATTTAACATATCTAAAATTTGTGGGATGCAGCAAAAACAGTTCTAACAGGGAAGTTCAAGTTCATAGCAATTAATGCCTACCTCAGGAAACAAGAAAAATCTCAAGAAATCTAACATACACCTCAAGGAAGTAGAAAAAGAACAAATGAATCTCAAGTTAGAAAAGAAAGGAAATAACAAAGACTAGAGCAGAAAAAAACAAAATAGAGACTAAAAAGACAATAAAAAGATTGATGAAACTAAGAACTGGTTCTTTGGAAAGATAAATGAAACTGACATGACTCACCAAGGGGGAGAAATGCAAAGAATCATTTAAAAATTATAATTATGGGATGCCTGGGTGGCTCAGTGGTTGAACACTGCCTTTGGCTCAGGGTGTGATCCTGGTTCTGGTGATCGAGTCCCACATCAGGCTCCCTGCATGGAACCTGCTCCTCCCTCTGCCTGTGTCTCTGCCTCTCTCTCTGTCTGTGTCTCTCATGAATAAATAAATAAAATCTTTAAAAATAAATAAAAATTATAATTATATACTAACAAATTGAACAACCCAGAAAAAATGGATAAATTCCTAGAAACATACAACCTACTAAGACTGAGTCATGTTGAAATAGAAAACCTAAACAGAACCATTCTAGTAAGGAGATTGACTTAGTAATCAAGAATTTTCCAACAAACAAAAGCCCAGGACCAGATGGCTTCACTGATGAATTCTACCAAATATTCAAAGAAGAATTAATAACAATCCTTCTTAAACTCATCCAAAAAAAAAAAGGAAGAGGAGGAAACTCTTCCAAATTCATTTTAGAAGCTAGCATTACCTCAATACCAAAACCAAACAAGGATACAACAAGAAAAGAAAATTATATCCTAATATCCCTAATGAATAATAGATGCAAAAATCTCAACAAAATATTAGCAAACTAAATTCAACAATACACTGAAAGGTTCATACAACATGATCAAGTGGGATTTACTCCAGTGATACATGGGTAGTTCAATATCCATAAATCAATCAATGTGATACATATTCAAAAAATGAATGAAGAACAAAAATCATATGATCATGTCAATAGATCAACGGTGAAAACTGGAAGTCTTTATTCTAAAATAAGGAAAAAGACAGGAATGCTCACTCTTGCCACTTTTATTGACCACGGTAGTGGAAGTCATAACCAGAACAATTAGACACGAAAAGGAAATAGGAAAGGAAGATATGAAACTGTTACTATTTGCAGATGACATGATATTATATAGAGAAAAAAGTAAGACTGCATCAGAAACTATTAGAACAAGTGAATTTAGTAAAATTTCAGGAACAAAATCAGTACACAAAAATCTGCTGTGTTTCTATACATTAACAATGAACTATTAGAAAGAGAAATAAAGAAAATAATCCCATTTGTAACTGCATCAAAAGGAATAAAATTCCTAGGAAAAAAATTTAACCAAGAATATGAAAGATCTGTATACAAAAAACTCTAAGATATTAATGAAAAAAGACACAAATGCATAAAAAAATAGTCCAGGAGTGCCTGAGTGGTGTAGTTGATTAAGCATCTGACTCTTGGTTCCAGCTCAGGTCCTGGTCTCAGTGTTATGAGATTGAGCCCCATCATGGGGCACCCTGCTCAGCACAGAATATACTTAAGACTCTCTCCCCTTCCCTCTGCTCTAACCACCCCCCATCTATCTCAAATAAATAAATAAATCTTTTTAAAAAAGATAGTCCATACTCCTAGATTGAAAGAATCAATATTGACAAAAAGTCCATACTGCCTAAAGAAATCTAAACAATCCCTACCAAGTTACAATGACATTTTTCAAAGAAATAGAATAAATAATCCTAAAATTTACGTGGAACCCCCCCCCAAATCCCTCTATGTGTCTCTCATGAATAAGTAAACAAAACCTTTTTTTAAAAAAGAATTAATACCAATTGGACTAATGACTTGAATGTAAGACCTGAAACTACAAAATACCTTGAAGAAAACACAGGTGGTAATCTTCTTAACAACAAAATCTTGACAATTATTTTGTTAATATGCCACCAAAGCCAAAAGTAACAAAAGCAAAAATAAATATGTTACACTAAAAAAACCTGCACAGCAAAGGAAACCACCGAAAGCAACCTAATGAATGAGAGAAAATATTTGCAAGTCACACGTCTGATAAGGGGCTAATATCCAAAATATATAAAGAACTCATACAACCAACAGGAAAAAAATCCAATTAAAAAATGAACAGATCTAAATAGTCATTTTTCCAAAGAAGACATACAAATAGCCAATGGGTACATAAAAAGATGTTCAATATCCTTAATCATCAGGCAAATGCAAATCAAAAACACAATTTACTATCACGTCATACCTGTTAGAATGACTACTATCAAAAAGACAAGAAGTAAGTAGTGTTGGCAAGGTTGTGGAGAAAAGGGAAACCTCATACACCATTGGTGTGAATGTAAATTGGTGCAATCACTCTGGAAAATACTATGAAGTTTCCTCAAAAAATAAAATTAGTAGTACCATATGAACCAGTAAGTCCACCTCTGGGTATTTATACAAATAAAGTGAAAACAGTGACTCAAGAAGATATATACATCTCTATGTTCATTGCAACAGTATTTATAACAGCTAAGATAAGGAAACTACCTAACTGTACATCAATAGACGAATACTTAGAGAAATTGTGGTGTATATATATATAGAACAGAATATTACCCACAAATATTATTTGCCATTCGTGACAATGTGGATGGACCTCAAGGGCATTATGCTAAGTGAAAAATAAGTCAGACAGAAAAAGATAAATTCCATATGATCTCTCGTACATTTGGAATCTTAGGGAAAAAAAACAATAAAAAATGCAAGCTCATAGATATAAAAAACAGATTTGTGATTCCCAGAGACAATAGGTGAAGGGGGGAGAAATGGATGAAGAGGGTAAAAAGTAAAAAAGAAAAATAAAAAATAACACTGAACAAGGAATAAAAAGAGAGAGTAGGAGTTCAAATCTTCAGAGACTGCATCTTATGAGCTACTGTAGAGACTTTGGCATTTACCCTCAGTAAGATGAATAGCTACTATAGGGTTTTGAGCAGACAAGTAGCATGCTTTGATATTATTTTTAAGTTACCATTTTATAAAGAGTCAGAAGCAGGGAGATGAATTTAAAAGGTAGTATGATAATTCAAGTGAGAGATGACAGTGCCTTGAACCAGAGCAGCAACAGTGAAGGTAATGAGAAATTATCTGAATATTGTTTGTTTTAGAATATAGAGCCAACAGGATGTGCTGATGGATTAGAGGTAAAACATGACAAAGTAAAATCCCAGATTATTGGCTTGAACAAGTAGTGAATATACAGAATGCAAACACACGTCATGAAGACTAAAACAGGAAAATTTGGTCTTAGTTATGACATTGCCAAATAAACAGGCAAACAGAAAACAGTAAGAACATTTTAACTTAAAAACAAATAGCTCATTTTCCCACTGGCCTAGCATAATTAACTAATTTATTTTTGCAAATACTGATTTTGGCTTATCCATTTCCATTAATATTTTACAGTATTCTCTTAGTGAACATATCATTTCATGTTTTCACTTAATGTTATGGTGTACATACTTTCCATGTTATTTTTGCACCATTGTAAGCAATGTTATAATGACCATTCCTATAAACAGAGCCTTTTCTTTTTACTGAAAAAAAAAAATCAGAATAGGACCAGTGGTTCAGAAAGTGTAAATATTTAAAGGTCTACAACATATGTTGCATTTTGCTTCTCAAAAAAAAAGTAAAATTTGGGATCCCTGGGTGGCGCAGCGGTTTGGCGCCTGCCTTTGGCCCAGGGCGCGATCCTGGAGGCCCGGGATCGAATCCCACGTCGGGCTCCCGGTGCATGGAGCCTGCTTCTCCCTCTGCCTGTGTCTCTGCCTCTCTCTCTCTCTCTCTGTGACTATCATAAAAAAAAGTAAAATTTAAGAGTTATTGGTAATGTAGAACCCCCATTTTTTTTACCAAACTCCATGCTCTCAATTGCTTAAAGCAAAAACCTTGAAGGCATTCTTGACTCCTCTTTTCCTCTCAGCAAATCCTATTGGCTCAACCTTCAAAATGTATCCAGAATCTCACCACTTATCATCACGTCTACTGCTGTCTAACTTCTCTCCAGGTTTCCCTGCTTCCACAGTAGTACTGTTCTCATTTTGTCCATGGCCCACTTTGCTAACAAAATGTATAGGAAGATTGGATCAGAAAGACCAATTATGAGGTCACTGTAATAATTCAGTGAGAAATCATGATGGCTAAAGATCAGGGTAATAGTACTAGAGTTGATAGTAAGTTATCAGATTCTAAGTATACTGAATATATTTTCAAGGTACAGTCAAAGCAATATTCTAATGGATGGAAGTGAGATATAAGAGAATGGTCTATGTTGGGGATATAAATTTGGGAGTTGTTGGTATATGAAGAATATTTAGAATCATGAGACTAGGTAAGATCCAAGAAAATGAGTGTCAATAAAACAGAATCATAAACTAAGCCTTTTGGGAGTCCATTAGTAGGATGCAAGGAACAGTGAAGGAACCAGCAAAGGAGCTGAAGAGGAGCCACCACCAAGGTGGAAAAGAAAACCAGGTGTCCTGGAAGCCAGTGAAGAAAGGAGGAATTAACTATTAACAAATAATGATTATAGGTTTAGTAATGTAAGACTGAGAAGTGAACAAGGGATTTGGTAAGGTTACCTGCAGAGACAAGAGCAATTTTAGTGGTTAAGGTCAATATGAAATCCTGATGGAGATAAATATATGATAGAATGAAAAGAGAGAGACTACCAAGTCCATGAGCAGGAACATTTCTATAGAATTTTGTTGTAAAGCAAAGCAAAGGAATGGATTGGTAAGGGAAGAGTGATTGAAGGAAGAAGTTTTGGTTGTTGTTGTTGTTGTTGTTGTTTTAATGAGGGGAACAGTTACGTATTAATGAGTATGCTCCAGAAGGAAGTAAAAGAATTGATTCTGTGGGATAGAAGGAATGACGTGCTTTAGTAGACATTGAAAAAATGGGATTCAGTGCACAAGGTAGAGGATTAAGCTTTATGAGAGTAGCATTAAAGTTTGTTTCTGGTTACAGGCAAAAAAGCACAAGATATCAGGCAGCCACTGATAGTGGGTAGATGGGTACAAAAGTGTGTGGAAGGTCTCTTCTGATTTTCTTTACTTTATTCCACATACATTTATTTTTAATTGTTTTATAGATTTTCATTTTTTTAGTTTAAATTCAAGTAATTAACATATACTGTATTTAGTCTCGGGTAGAGTTCAGTGATTCATCAGTCTTATACCCAATGCTAATTATATCACGTGCTCTCCTTAATGTCCATCACCCAGTTACCCCATCCTCCCAGTCTCTTCCTCTCCAGCAACCCTCAGTTTTTTCCTATGATTAAGAGTCTCTCATGGTTTATCTATCTCTCTGATTTTGTCTTGTTTTATTTTTCACTCTCTTCCCCTATGATCCTGTTTTGTTTCTTAATTATTTTAGTAAGATTGTAAGCAAGAAGAGAAAGATGAAAAGAATGTGTTGCAGATTTCAACAGGATAAGAAAATGATAAATCATCTAGGAGGATAGGAGCATGAATGACCACTCATGGGCCTGGAATGATTGCCTGGAGACATCCAGAATGTATCTGAGGTTCGTGGTCATGAATTCAAAGACCAGCCCTTGAAGATGTGATTTCCCTCCTGTCCCATTTAACTGCACCAGTTTAGGTTTAAAATGTGGGGATCTATATTTAACCAGGATTATGGTTTTGTCAAACAACTATAAAGAAAAGAAAGAAGGGTAAGTGAATTTTTGGTATAGCCAATGGCATGATCATAATGATTAATCTACTGTAGGATTTCCCCAGTCTAAGAAGTAGGGAGAGGACACCAAGGAATAAAGAGGAGAGAAAGGAGCTGAGATCAATGGGTTGGAGGTCTTAGCAGAATTAAAGAATCACTGAAGTTGGGTTTCTCGAGAAAGTAAACTGAAAAGGTAAAAGGTGGTCATCACAGAATAGGATATATGGAATTGAGCTCATGAAATGTTTATACTTAGCTGGCAATAACAAGATCTTGATCACATCTCACATTTGATCAATAGCCTCCATTGCTTGTCTTTGTAAATAAAATAAAGACTACAGCCCTAACGTTAGCTTCAAGACACTCCACTCTCAGCTTGCTTCTCACTATTTGCCTTTGTACCCACCTAACTACCTTTCCATCCTCAGCTCTTAAAAGCCCTTCTAATTCATTTCACTTTAGCCATCCTGTCCTCTATGCTACTCCTTGAAATACATTCATGCCTTGAGGTCTGCATGCTGATTGTAACCTGATTCTCCCTTCGCATCCTTCAAAATGTTTATCTAATTGTCACTTTTTCAACAATACCCTCCCTGGCCATACTGATTACATTGGCCTAACCAGATCGTAACACTTCCTACCCATCTTTCTTGCTTTCCTTTCTCCATATCATTTGTCATTTTCCAATAGTACACAACATACTTATTTTGTTTATTATCCATCATTCTCCCACTGGAATATGAGTTTGTGAAGACAAATTTTTGGTCCATTTTAATTACAACTTTTTTCAATACTTAGCATATAATAGAGATTCAATTCATATGCATTGAATAAATGGTTACTTTTTTACATTGTCATTTAAGTTTTGCTTTATTAACAGGTATAAACATTAATGTGATCTTATTTTAACTTTCTAATGGAATTTTAAAGAATTGCTTGTGTATCCTTTGGATTTGAAAAATTACCACTAAATATGAAGTCAGGAAAAAATTAGTCTTAGAGGTTATAAATTGTGCAAATAATTTATATGAAGTTACCATACAACATATATATAGTTATACAGACATAATATGGATTAATATCCACTATTGTGAAATTCTCCAAAGGAGCTAGGCTCTGTTCAAAAGGGTAGTTGTAGTGAGCTTCTGGGTCATTTTGATTTATTAATTCTATAATTGAAATCTAAAATGTCTCTGATGGTATAGGCTTTTCCCTCTTAATTTAGTAGGTTGCTTTGAGACTTCACAGAAATACTGATGTTTGAGCTGATACTAGAAAAATGGTGAAGTTTTACCCAAAGTGTCTACTTCTAATTACAAAATAAGAAAACTTTAGGTGAACTTTTTTTCTTACAGATTACAAGCATGTTTATCTGCAAACAGTTTGCACATTGCTGTATTCCAGTGATAACCTGTACCACCAAAAATCTATTTGACTGATAATTATCTCACTATAGCTCATATTGGAGAAGGTCACCTTGAAAACTACATTCAAGAGGAAATAAAATGTATTGTCAAAATAAGACTAGATCCTAAAGACAAACTATACACAAATACAGTATTCTAATCAGTAAATGTGTTTTTCACAGAGGCATGAGTTAGCAATTCTGAAACTACCATATATATATATATATATATATATATATATATATATATATATACTAGGATTGAACAAATAAATAAATATATTGTCAATAATGGGAACCAAGTTTCTTACCATTAAGGGAGGCAGTTACAAATAAGAAAACGGGGGAGGGAACCTATTGTGTTGGAATTAGAATGAGAGTAACCGTATAAACTGAATTTCAATTTCTTTAAGATGTATTTATTTATTTGAGAGAGAACATGGTAGACAGACGCAGAGGGAGAGGGAGAGAGAAACTTCAACAAATTCTGTGCCCTGAGATCATGACTCCAGCTAAAGCCAAAAGTCAGGCACTTAACCAACTATGCCACCCAGGTGCCCCTGAATTTTAATACTTTTATTGATAGATATAAAATAAACATAAATGCATATGAATATGCCTATATTTAAAATCTGAATTTTTTTTAAATTTTTATTTATTTATGATAGTCACAGAGAGAGAGAGAGAGAGAGAGAGAGAGGCAGAGACACAGGCAGAGGGAGAAGCAGGCTCCATGCACCGGGAGCCCGACGTGGGATTCGATCCCGCGTCTCCAGGATCGCGCCCTGGGCCAAAGGCAGGCGCCAAACCACTGCGCCACCCAGGGATCCCTAAAATCTGAATTTTTAATAAATGGAGAAAGTATCCATCACTTCCTTGTTTCACATACAGCCACTGTCACTTTCATTCCTTTCTTTCTTGAAACAATATGCAGTATCTTGAGATACTGTGATCTCCTAGCATTTCTTAAAAGTCTGCTGTAGAATTCTGGATAGGCAACAGAAACATTTATTTTAGATCTGTTCCCAGAGTCCTGCCTTCTCTCCTTATGAGAGGTACGAGCTCTGCTTCTCAAGACGTGTGAAGTCTTCCTGGGAAGCACAGGCTGGGGTTTTTTTTGTTTTGTTTTGTTTTTTTTGTTTTTTTGTTTTTAGCACAGGCTGGTTTTATCTATTTATCTCCATTCTATCCAAGCAGCATGAGCAGAATTTAGGGAGATAATCCATGATGTGGCAGGAATGGGACAAGTTAGAGAAAGATGAGGAGGAACTTCATGCCCCCACCACTAATATTCTCATATGGTCATTCAAGCATTGTTTTCTACCAGGGCCAGGAAAGTGCTTCAGGGCCTATTTTATTTTCTCTTATGCTTCCCTGCATTCTAGCCATATCCACTGGCCAATAAAAGATGGCACTTTTCCATTGTTTCCACTATTCCTAAAGCAGAATCAAGGATTGCCTTTATTGGATCCTCCCTTTTGGGCCAAAATCTGCCACAGCTTGAGATTCTCACAGAGGTAGTTTCTACCCAGATCCTCTCTGAGGGAGCTGTCATTAGAACAGCATGTCATTAGAACAACTCAGGATGCACATAATTTACCAGAACAGACACACAAAACAACAGTATGGTGTCCAATCAAGTGGGTTAATGGTACAAAGACAGATGGTTGTAAACTGACTAACAAGCTTGAGCAAGTACAGAGAATGTGAGCTGCAGGCCCCAAACTCCAGCAAGGCCAAGGGGCAGAAAGGGAGTTTTTTTCGCTTATGCTGCAAAAAAAATGGCAAGCTGATCACTTGGAAGCAGAAAACCATCATTCCACGTGAATATAGATTTCAGTGAGCATCTGAATGACTGGCATTAACTCACCCCCAGAGCAATAGCCAGCAATAACAGATTGTCCCAACAGCTAGCCAAGACTTTTAGCCAAAAATGAGAATCAGAGAGGCTCATTTCTCATATTGTCTCTAATCGGGCAGCATATTAAAATACTTCAGCAAAAGTGAGAGGCTCATCTCTGAAAAAGAATCATTGTTATTAATTTTCATTTTATACCCAATGCCCTGTCAAGCATTATAAAATTCTTCTGCCTTGGGAAGGAGTGCTTTGGATCACTTTTCTGTTTCCCAGTGCCCAGGTTTACGAAGCATTCCCTATCTGGATACAGAATTAAAATGGCTCATGCTTGAGTTCCTGGTCCACCACATTATGTTTAACACTAAATTCATGAGTTCCCAAGAAAAGAAGCATTGAGCTTATTTCAAAACTCAAGAATATAGCTTTTTAAAGAACTGGCCATAGCTAGTGTAATATGCCAAACAGCTACCTTTTGCCTATTCTACAGTGTAATTATTTTTCTAAGGTTGCTCATAAAATTACTAATCTAAAATTTTCAGTTCATGCTAAATTTTAAAGATAAAATTCTAAAATGCCACGGTGCTTCAGATTCCTGACAGCTGGTTCTTTTGCCTATTACCTAATGTCTACCCTCTGGATAGACACGGGTGGATCTCTTTCCACCATCAGTCATGTCACAAGGCATCTGGTCTTCACGAATATAAAGGGATTTGGGTCTTCATTTTATGCTTCTTCAACCATGTTGTACAGAGGTAGGCAGATGGTCTTTTACAGCAAAATGACCACATATCTATATGATGTCTTCTGGTATCAGATATTTTATTCCATGTTCCATGATGAAAGCAATAAAAACTGTTACAGATAGATGTTATCATGCCTTTAATATATGGTCAGATCAGAATTGCATTGCTTTTTGACAAACCTCCAAAACAGAGAACAGATAACATATAGACTTCCAAATTAGTATGAAGTTAGATTATGTTTCCAAGCATGAAAATGGCATTTCTAGTCTGGTTGCGTTTAAGGCTTTATCAGACAAAAACAGCTCCACAGCAATGCACTATTGGGCATAAAATGACTTTGTTCTATGCGCTCCTTCAGAGCAGATGCTATGTCTTGCTCTGCATTAACAGGCCAGGCCCTAGCATCCCTAGTGCAAATGTTTGTTGTTAGATACATTTTTTTGTTCAGTTTTTGCAAAATATGAAACTACTGCATTTACAAATATAGTTGCACCAAAAAATATCTTCAGGAATGCTACTTCTTAGTTTCTTTGGGGAAATCTTATTTTTTCATAATGTGTTTTCTGGCCATCTCTCTTTGCCAGGGGTCATTTCTTACATTTCTTACACCCACCATTTCATATTTGGAACAGTAGAATAATTTTGCACATCCCTAGGTGCTTTCTGGCAATAGCCTGTCAGTCCTTTATCACTATAATATTCCTCCTGGGATATTAATTATCTTCAAAAAGTAAAAGTCCACAAAGTCTATCTCTGACTCAAGATCCCATCACAATACTGTGATGTACTGTAAATTATCTAGTAAATATCAAAGTATTGTTCTCATCTTCCAAAATGGCTCCCTTCATACAATTTCCTCCTTTTCTCTACTCCTTATCCTGAAGTATTTAAACAAGGATGATTGACATTCCTCTCTTCCTCTTAGAAAATCAAATTTTAGGGAAGTCTATACATGAATAATTATTTATTACTGCCACTCTTGTTATTACTATATGAATGCTTATAATATGTGATAGATAATAAATCGAGCTCTTTGCATCTATTATTTAATATAACACAAAGAAAGTCTTAATATTATTCCAACTTTGCAAATGAAGCAACTAAGGCTTACAGAAACTGAACTGCTTTGCAAAGATAAGAGAGGTAGAAAGAAAGCAGCAGCATGATAATGGCCTGGAGAGTCCTATAACACAGCATATTCCCCTTCTCTAGCCCTCCTCCTGCCACTTTCCCATCCTGCTGCTCCTGGCAGCCTAGCTTCCATGGGCCCAGGAAGCTGCTGTCATCATCTAGCTGAACTCTTCAGTTCTACCTGTTAAATCTGCCATGACTGTACCATTATCTGACTTCTTTGTCTCTAGGGTTGAGACTCTACAAGTTCTAGGCATTTTTTTTTTACTCATTCTGGGTTATCTACGACTAATATACCTTCCTTCTGAGGTGAAAGAAGAGAAATCCCCAATTTTATCTGCAGACTCATGTAGAGTCCTATATGAACGCTTTCTCTCTACCACTGGTAATAAAAGTAGTATTTGAGAGGGTTAAGTATAGGCACCAAGAAAACTGACAGTTTCTTTTACCACATCCTAGAAAGAATATTTCCTGAATGGACCTCAATCCCTTGGCTCTGCAGATAGGTCATTCCAGTGGTGCTTGGTCACTTGCTGTGACTTCACACTTACTGAAAGAATAAAATGCATATATAAACACCTGTGTGATTTGTTTCCAAAGGATTATTTATATAAATTTCTCAGTTCATAAAACAATTTATATATATATATAACAACATATATATGTAATAGTAATATATATATTACTCAGAAAAAAAGTGACATCTTTGTAGGAAGAAATATCTTACTTATCTCTGTGAAAATCTAAATGCCATGCCCCCTCAGAAACAGCAGTTCATGGAAATTAGAGAAGCTAGTTTTAGTAAACAGATCAAAATTCAGTTTTTTGTCTACATTCAATGTATTTGCTGTAGTTAAAGTTGAAGATTTTTTCAAGAAGATAAATATATTTTTAACATTGTCCTGGGTAATTAGGGCAAGAAAAATTATTTTTTTGAAATTCAGTACAAGGGATCAAGCTTCTTTGGCCAGTGTCCAGACATATTCTGAATCATCACTTACTTGGTTTTCAAGAAGTCTTGACTTTTCCAAGGATCACCATCCTCTGGATCTGAACATCTTCAGAGTTAACTAACTGTGTAACACAAATGTCCCTCATGCTCTGCCCACTCAGAAGTTTTAATTAAAGATCCTTAAGGAGCACCTGAGTGGCTCAGTAGGTTAAGTGTCTGCCTTTGGCTCAGGTTATGATTCCAGGGTCCTGGGATTGAACCCCACATCAGGCTGCCTGATCTCTGGGGAGCCTGCTTCTCCTTCTCCCTCTGCCCTTGTGCTCACTCATTCTCTCTCTCTCAAACAATAAATAAAATCTTTTTTAAAAGAAATTAAAGGCACTTAGTAGTTTTTAAAGAGAGATTAAGGACTCTCAATTTTAAGTAACAGAACCTCGATCCCCTCACATTTTTTTAAAGTCACACAGAAGTCCTTGTGTTAGTTCTTACTACTGTTACAGAGTACCATAGCCTGGATAGCTTATAAACAACATTTATTTATTTATTTATTACAGTTATGGAGGTTGGAAGTCAGATCAGATGCCAGCATGGTTGGGTTCTGGTGAGGCTCTCTTCTGGATTGCAGACTGATGATTTTTCATTATGTCCTCACACAGCTGAGAGTAGAAAGAGGGAGAAAGCTCTCCTGTGACTCTTACAAGAGCACTAATCTCATTCACTAAGGCTCTAACCTTCATGAACTTATATAACATTAATTACCCCCACAGACCCCATCTCCTAACACCATCACGCTGAGAGTAGGGTTCAACATATAAATTTGGAGGCAACACAAACATTCACTCCATAACAGTCCCCAGTAGGTGAGAAGGGAATATCTCTTTAAAAAATATATTTTATTTATTTATTCATGAGAGACACAGAGAGAGGCAGAGACACAGGCAGAGGGAGAAGCAGGCTCCATGCAGGGAACCTGACATGGGACTTGATGCAGGGTCTCCAGGATCACATCCTGGGCTGAAGGCAGCACTAAACCACTGAGCCACCTGGGCTGCCCAGAAGGGAAGTATCTTACACAGAATACAGTCCCGTGTACTGTGGCTCTACAGTTGCTCTTTTTTAATTACAATTATCCCTTAGTATCTACTCCGTTTCCTAACCATTACCCTACTCAGCAATGTTTCTCTCTGTCAAAGGCTATGCTCTTCCTTGAACCACTAATGTCCCTTGAGGAATAAATTATCATCACTCTCCAATGCTAATGCCTTGGAATTTCCACCATCTTCTTCCAAGTCTTCATTCAGTTTTAACCTGGTTCTTAGGCACATATTCAGATATTCATCATTGAAAAGGGGGAATCCCACAGCAGAGAGACATGGATACTTGTCCACCAAGATCCTTTTTTATCATACTACCAGGGTACAGCAATCTGATGGTGTTGCACTGGAGGGTGGCCAAGCACAGCCTTACACTGCACTTGGGATCGTGTTCACTGTGGCCCACTCTATTATAATTCCTTGTACATTCATTTGATCTTTCTCTCAAGATTCAAAAACTGTGTTGGCCTCCTTCCAATATGGCTTTTGGTGAGCCATCCCAGTCTTTCAACCATGTCTATATATTTCTAAACTCTAATTAAATTCAAGGCCCTAATAAATCAAGGGATGGCTAGAGCCTTTCCCCTGAGAACTCCTTCCCAGTTAAAGGACTTGTCTTCCCAGAGGAAACAGAGGTGCTCTGGAGGAGTGTGATAACAAACTTCATGTGCTTCTATGAGTCTCAGCCAAATACCCTCCTTCACAGCAAGTTACTAAGAGTGCCCAAGGAGAACATTTTAATTCACAAGTATTACTGTGAGACAGAAACATCACTACTAAATAATCAAAAGCTTTTTAAATTATGATTGGGATTAGAAATATAGTTTTCTCAGGAAAAACATATATAGCAAGAAAAGTACGTAAGAGGTTGGAAAAATATAGTACCTCATATTCATGTATACATCTAGACAAATGGAAAATCAAAATTACTACTATAACTATACAAACTGTTGGTAAATAATTGGATTAAGAGTAGAGCTAGGAATAATCCACAAATATTTCCTTATGGCCCCCCTTCACCAAGAACAAGAGAGTTTATGTTCTCCACTTTGGAGGATTTGATGGAATTTTCCCCATGTATTAAAATATATCATTTATACTTCCACTTCTAGTAGAAATGGATCAACCATTTTATGGAGTAAACTAGAATTGCTGAACAAAAAATATTTGGTTGAAGGCATCAGAGTACTAAATCAGTAAAGACTATCTGCAGAAGAAATAAACCCAGGCTGTTGAGCCTGGTATTTGAGACCACATTTCCACCAAGGGTGTCTGCCAAAAGAGAGGCTGAGAATCAGGTTGGTGAATCCTCCTTTCAGACATAAATATGTATTATTTCTGGCAAATGATAACATCATCCTAGATTTCAAAATTAGTTGCATATTTTAGATACATCATCTAGTAATCAATCAAGAATAGCCTAGCCCATGAGTACACAAAGCAATGTGACTGCAAACCAAGAGAAACACAGATAGACAATAAAGGATAGACACACAGAATATCCATATGATGGAGCTAACAGATTAAAAACTTTAAATATAGTTACCATAGTCATGAAGATAAAAGACAAGAGAGGATTTTTTGTAGTGAACTGAAAATGATAAATAAAAGCCAGCTAGCATTTAACAAAACAATAATAATGGTTAATAAGTTTCTTTTTTTGCATATTTTTATTGGAGTTTGATTTGCCAACATATAGTATAACACCAGTGCTCATCCCATCAAGTGCCCCCCTCAGTGCCCGTCACCCAGTCACCCCATCCCCCCGTGGTTAATACATTTCATAGAAGATTAGACACAGTTGAAAGGAAAATAAGTAAAGCAGAAAATAGTTCAGAAAAATATATAGTTTCAAACATAGAGAAAAAATAATAGAAAAATAATGCAAAGGGCATAAAATTTACAGTGCAAAAATCTAACATACATGTACTGAAGTCCCATTAAAAAGAGGGAGAGGAAAAATTGGAAAGAGACAAAAAAAATCAAGCCACAGATTCAAGACACCCCATAAACTGCAAACTATATCAATACAAAGATAAAATTATTGAGGTGCAAAAACTGCTGTAATCTAAGGATAAGAAAGAAACCCTAAAAAAAAAGAAAGAAAGAAAGAAACCCTAAAAGCAGCCACAGGAAAAAAAAATGATTTATTACCATAAGAGGAGCAGCAATTCACTTCTGAAGGTTGACTTCTAAGCAAAAACAAGAGGCACAAAATGCCTAAAACAAAAGAAAACAAAAACTTCCAAGATGGATGGACTTCATATTCAGAAAAAAAAAAAGATGAAAAGATGAAATTTAGATTTTTTTCCAACAAATATAAACTAAGAGAATTTATTATCAGTGGCCCATACTACATAATATAGTAAAGGAAGTTTTTCAGGCAGAAGGAAAATGATCCCAAATGGAAGACTGGACATGATAGGACAAAGAAAAACTAGGTTTTTAAAACTTTTTTTTTAATTTTTATTTATTTATGATAGTCACACAGAGAGAGAGAGAGGCAGAGACATAGGGAGAGGGAGAAGCAGACTCCATGCACCGGGAGCCCGATGTGGGATTCGATCCTGGGTCTCCAGGATCTCGCCCTGGGCCAAAGGCAGGCGCGAAACCGCTGCGCCACCCAGGGTTCCCAAAAACTAGGTTTTAAAAAAGGTAAATATTTGGTAAATCTAAATGAATACTGTCTATGCAAGACAATAATCATAATGGGTTTTTTGCTCACCTAATAAACATGATGAATATATACTGAAACATTAAAAATAAGTGTTATGATAAAAAATAAATATCATATGCATGAAGTATTAAAGCAGATAGCAGAGAGTGGTTGAGTCACTTGTTTAAAGGAGCTTGGGAAGTCATCATTAAAAATATTACATTCAATGCATACTGGATTGAATCTGGAAGGATAAATTTTTCAATACAATAGATTTAGGACGATTTTTCAGTCAGTACTGTGAGCAAGGCACATGGACAAGAAACAATCTGGAGTGTGAGTAAACTGCATGCAGAGGGAAATGAGTAAAGCAAAGGATTACAGTGGTATAAGGCAGGAGATACAGTGAAAAGCCATTATGTGGACAGGGCCATGTCTGCACAATAAAACATTGCTTTTTATAGGGCATGTAGGTGAATGTCACCTTTAGATATGTGGCCAAATTACTTTAGGCAATGAAAAACCATTAGCTTTGTGTTTGACAAAGATTTCCCAGCAGTATGAATGAAGAATTGAGGGGATAAGGCTGGAGCTAGAAGCATATCAATTAGGAGACTATTATGAGGATCTCAGTGAGAAATAAGGAAGAAGTATGGAGGGAGAGTCCAAACTGCTTTGAATCCTTTGTTGAAAGAGTTACACACCCACACACACACGCACACACACACATACAGTACCACTATAATAGGGGAGCACTAGGAGACTGTAACACTTAAAAGGAGAATATAGCTCCCATGAGGTAAGATGTCCACTCACAAAATTCACCACAGGGCCTTCAGCCTTGCCTTTAGTATAAATCCACAGTTAGCCCATGAAAATCCCCCTATTTAATACACATAGTAACTCTGCAGGGACATCTAGAACTTGCAGCTTGCAGAAGTACTAATAATTAGCTCAAATCTCACCTTCATGATGCTAATTCTACATATTTCCACCATTCCATAGCAACAAGGGTTTCCACTTCTAGCTCACTGCTGAGCTCACTTCTACCTTGTTGCCTGAAGAGGCTGTTGGCCACCCAACGCAATGCAGAATGTGGTCCAGAATCCAAGGAACAGAGCCAAGAGGCATCATTTGGGAGACAATCCAAATTAGTGACACCATCTGCCTCTCCTTCTAATAATGTCATACCACCCACCCTGCTTTTTAAAAAAAAATGGAAAAATACTTTTTAAGGCCATTTAAAGATACAGAGCTAATTGGTCCTATTGGATTTGGGCTTCCACATCTTCCATCCAGCAGTTCCATCATCTACCTTCTACTGGTCCTGCCAGTAGAACAGGCTAGAAATCAAAACTATTTCCCAAGACGCCTTAACAATTTCCTTCAGCTTTGCTTGTTTTTGACTCGCTTGGTCATTAATCCAACAAGATTTAATCTTTGAGTCAACTCCAATTTTAATTTCTTTCCCTGACCTCTCCAATTTTGCTCTTCATGAATTTTGCCTCTGCTCACATTTTTGAGTCCTGGATCTCTAACCTCTTGCCCTACCACCCTCCTTATGACCTTTGGGAAAAGAAACATTCAACATGGAAGAGGTCAAGGGGAGTCTTGCCCATTCATGTTCAGTTTTATCAGTCATGAATAAGAAAGTTGAACAACTGGAGATGAAATATAATAATTCTACAAAATATACGCTTGGGAGGAATCTTTCCCTTTTTAATAAGAGAAGGCAGAAGAATGAAATATCACATTTGGCTGAAGGTATCAAGTTTCATGGAATTGGTGGAATTCACTGAAAAAATAGAAAATATAATAGAGAGATGGCTAAGGAGAAAACAGCTCTATGAACCACAGCTGTTGAGCAAAGGGAATGACTTGATCAAGTTCTATGCAAGGATGTGTAGAGGGATTTAAGAAGGGATAGGGAAAGGCAGCAAAGAAGAGCTCGGGCTACACTTACAGACTGGGCATCAACAATTTTATTGCTGAGTGAGAGTTGATTTTATTTTTTTTAAGATGCTTTTATTTATTTTAGAGAGAAAGAGAGAAGGGAGAAGAGACAAAGGGAGAAGGAGAGAGAGAATCCCAAGCCGACTCCCTGCTGAGCCTGGAGCCCAGAGCCCAAGGTGGGTTTCAGTCCCAAGACCTTGAGATCATGACCTGAGCTGAAATCAAGAGTGAGATGCTTAAATGACTGAGCCACTCAGGTGCCCTGAAAGCTGATTTTAAAATAAAATACATTAGGCTGTTAAGAATAAGACTATACAAAAATGTTGCCGGTTTCAGCCGGGTCATGAACACTATTGGAATAAATATATTTAATCAATGTTTTTAAATTTTATTTTTAAAGGATCCTTGAAAATAAAAAAAAATGGAGTGTAAGATTTGGCAGAAATGCTTAACTGAATGTCTGAATTTTAATCCAGAAATAAAGTGGTTGCTGAGATTGGTTGGAGAATATTCTGTTTCACAGCCTTATGTTTGCATAAAGAAAACATAGGGCAAAAAGCAGAATAATCCTGCAGGTGTGGTAAATATTACAGAAGAAACTAGAAAACCTGGACACAAGAGGCTCCACTGCCAAAGAAGATGGTATAAAAGATGATTTTTCTTGAGAAATATTTCGAGAAATAAGCCACATCTATGTGTGCAACATAGTCGCTGCAAGCCTGTGATTTAATATGGCCTATAAATTTGGGCACCTTGAGTTTGAATGTAAACATAAATATGCTAAATATAAAATTTTGGTATAAACCTGAAAATGACTTTGCTGAGAAGAGTATGACTGGCAGGTTACTATTTATAAAATATTGTATCAGCACATCGTGTCTGGTGGTATTCGTTCTAATATCTCTCTTGTAGATCAAATTAGACAATACAATAATATCAAGGAAAGTTATCCTTTATGGCGCACTTGCCACTGGACTCTATGCAGATGAGTTTTTCATAGACATTATCTCATTCATTCCTGTCAACAGACTTCTATGGTCCCCATTTAACAATGAAGAAACTGAGGCAGAGAGATATACAACTAAATACAGAGCAAAAAGAAACAAACAAAAATTATTCCAGAGCCTGTGCTGCTAAGCCTTCTACTCTATGGCTTACATTCTGCTTTTTAGTCTCCTGTGAGATTGATAACAATAGTGATAACAGCAAGAAAGAGACAACAACATATGTGTATTAATCAGGATTAGAAATGACTCATGTAAGAGAGAACCCAAAACAGTGGTCTTTCTAAAAGACAGATATTTATTTTTCTCTCATATGAAATTCAGAGTTAAGCAGTCCAGAGCTGAGAGGGCAACTCCACACTAGCAGGCCACCACTCTGCTATTCTGCTGCTCCACTATCCTCATTATTGTTGCCTCATGTTTCAAAATGGCTGCTTGAGCTCCAGCCAGGGAGCACAACGACAAAAAAATAATATGAAAAACATCACACATATTGTCTTTTAAGATCCGAGAAGTTGCTGTACAGCATTACTGCTTGCATCTCACTTGCCTTGTCAAAGATGCAGAAACACATCTAGCTGTAAAGAAATGCTAGGAGATGGAGTTTTTATTTTACACAGCCACTAAAGGCAATTAAAAACTAGATTTCATTACTGAAGTTATAGAGGAGAACAGACTTGGGAAAGGCAACATGGCAAGACATAATTTGGCCAATAACTAGACATACAGGTACAAAAAAGGGGAGAAGCCAAAGAGGATCCTAATGTTTAGATTCTTGCTGGTTACAGGAAGGGTACTGAATGCCTTGAACAGAGATGAGGTAGAAAGTAGGAGGACAAACAGCCTAGGGGAAGAGTATGCAGGAAAGATGATGAATATGACTTCAGGATTGTAGTATTGCTGAATTACGAACGAAAATTAAACAAATCAGTGTAACAATGTTTTTTTTCATCACCATAACTATAGAAATATGATAGTAATTCTGAATCTCTTTACACATGTAAATACTAAACATGCAGATGAAATTTAAGTATTTTTCCCATTGGAGCACATTTTAAAAATGTAAGTCATTCAAACATCAATAAATATTCCAACCATTATTCTTCAGGCTTAATGATTACCGCAGTAAAGTAACATTCTAGTTCTTTGGTGGATATGGGGAAGATGAGGTCTTGAAAAGAAGACAAATGAACATTCTTAGAATTTAGGGCATGAAGTCCATTATCACTGAAGTCAGCAAAGTAAACAGCCCCAACACTGTTTGCCCAATATCCAGACCTTTCAAGGAGACCTAGAGAGGTAACAAGAGAATGACTTGAATGATTGGTCAACTGAAATTCCATATGTTTTGCTCCTGTTTCACCTGGATAGAGAAAACAGCCTACCTTTGGCCAGATGTACAGGATGCTGTTATCTTCCAATAGATGCAGGAAATAGGAAGATGTTAAGTCCGATCTTTCTCCAACTTCATCCGAGAAGCTTTTCCAGGGTGGGTGTCATGTCTTTCTTGTTTCCCCTGTGCATGGCTCAGCAGCTGTCACTGAGCAGTAAGTATCTCAGTATATGTGTGTTGAGAAATACTGTTGGTGTATCCTGCTCCCTCCAGAATTGTGCTTTGTTTTAAGGACCTGAATAGCATCACATCAGCATTTGAGTTCCTGGACCTGAACGAGAAGATGTAAAGATACTTAGATCCTGCCTATTCTGACACAGCCATCCTCAGTGTCACTTGTGCATCAAAGACTTCTGGGCTGAATCAATCTTTCCATTTTCTGAAAGCCTTGAGGTTAATGGAACTTGGATCACACAAGGAATTCTCTCATTCAACCATTGCAACCCAGGGTCAGTGAAATACCGGCTGAGCAATCCATTGTGAGAGAAGAGGGGTTTTCAGGTAGCCCAAGAACCACATGTAGACTGAAGACTATCTTACCTCTGATGAGAAGTTGTCTTTAGTACCGTGCAGACAATATAGAAGGATACTCCTCTGAGTTTCTAGCACTGAGTTAACTGTTCTCCTTTTGTTAGTTTTGTTTCATCATTTGAACTACAAGCCTCTTAAGGCCCAGACTGAATCTCAAGTCTCTTGGCTTCTCTTGTACAGCACCTAGCCTGGCATTGTATGCAAGAAGTCCTCTCTGTGAACATCAGACCTACAGGAAGCAGTCACTAGAGTAGAAACTATCACCATGGTGCTTTTCTGGTAAAGGGATAAAGATCTGGTGATTCCCAGAGAGGAAAACTACCCAACACCCAGGCAATCTTCAATTTCTTTTCCCATGTATAGTCAATCCCAGCCAGATTCCTTAGCAACAAAGTCCACAAGACAGCTCAGGGAATTTAGAGGAAGAGAAATCTGCCTCTGAATGATTCCTGGAGCAGTTCTGCCTAGAAGCTGGTGAGTCACTTAACCTTCGGTGCCCTTATTTGTACTTTTTCCGTTTTCTCTATTCAAAAAGAGGAGGGCAATGCTGATCAAATGAACAGCAACAAGGTTCTATTAAACCCACTTTACACCTACCCTAAGCCATTAGGTAAATTGTTTCGTACTCTTCACAATTACAGTGAGCTATAGTTATATTTACACTCTACATTTTGATATTTAGCTTTCTCTGGCTAAAAAGGATCTGTTTTATGAGGGGAGCTTCACTAATTAATTAATGTTTAATTCAATAATGCTTCCAAGCCTTATGGTATTCAGAAAGCCACGTTAGCCTCAATAGCTGGCAGGCCGCTCCTGAAAGAGAAACCTAGCAGAAGGGCAATAGACAAAACCCATGACAGGGAAGGATGGTGTGAAATATCCAGGAAGTAGCCAAAACATCCTATGAGGTGAATGGAATACATTTATAGCTTCTGCAGATGCGACCTTGTAGGTTCTTTCTTGTCTGCTTTCTCATTCACCTTTCACTGTCAATACCTTTGTCCTGGATCACATCATGCCTTGCTGAACACTTGACACCCTGAAGGGTTTTTAGTCTCTTCCTTCTCTAAGTCATCCATTATCCAGTCACCAAACTTACCTTTTAGAACACATGTCTGATCTTACTTCATCACTTTTCAAAACCCTTGACTAGCTCTCCATTGCTTGGTTGTAGGACACAGTCTAAACTCATTAAAAAGCAGTATGCCCTGTAAATTCTGACCCAAGCTGTCTTTCAAAACTCTCCTACCATCCTCTCTCTCCTCCATCCTCCCTGCCTGCCAACCATTCACAACAATCCTAAGCACCAGGCCCCCAATTACATTTTCCCTAAGTAAACCATAAAGCTCACACCTTGTATTGCAAATTTTGTTCCACTAAGTGCTAGCATTGCTTGAATTGCTTCAGAAATCCTCTAGTGTCTTGGTTCTTTGATGTGAAAAAGAAGGAACAATAAAATCCTATTATTTTCAAAACCAACTCAAATGGGTGTTATTCTGTATGTTGGTAAATTGAACACCAACAAAAAATAAATTTATTATTAAAAAATAAAATAAAATAAAATAAATAAATAAATAAAAATAAAAAAGTTAGATGAAAAAAAAAAACAAATCAAATATCCTCTGAGACCCCTTCCCTCCCGTTCCACCTCCCTCAGATTAGAATTAGTTGCACCTCCATGGGAACTTCCATAGTATTTTTTCTACCTATTATGTAATACTTACCTCAACCTGACCAGCATAATTTATTTTCTGAAAACTTTTAAGCCTTCTTTCTTGAGCTACCTAAATTTTTCTTTACATCTATAACTCTGCTCTCTTATTTTACCACATGAATATTTTTATTTTTAAAAGCATATTATAAATGGTTTTAAGTCTCCTAACTTATCTCTAAGCATATAAAAATATGCATGTTTGAGAGAAAAAACAAACATATTCTAACAAAATTTGGGTAGTATTCTATATAATAGTCTTAGTTTTATTTATAAATAATTTTGTAAGTCAATTATTTAATTATAAATTTATAAAATGTGCAATATTTATTTATAAGTAATATTCTTTCTTTTTACTTCAGTGTACATTGAGGGTATTCCTCCAACTGGAACATATAGAGCTACCTCATTCTATGAATGGGTATATAGTATTTTTGTTACATATGCACATATTTAAGTATGTGCACATATATATACACTATGTACATGCATATATGCCATAATTAATTTAACAACTCCCCTATAGAACACTTATACTGTTTCCATTTGGAGTGAATATAAATAGTCCTGCAAATAATCTTTTACATACAAGTACATCTTTATGTGAAATGGCATTGCTCAGTCAAGAAGTAAACATGTTTTAAATTTTTATGTTCTTGTCAGATTTCTTGCCAAACATATGGTAGCCATATCTATTTCATTTAATAATATGAGCTAAGCCTTATATCTATTCTTTCTTAAACTTTGATGATATGACAGGTAAAAAAATCATATCTCAGTGTGGTTTTAATTGCGTTTTTTTTTTTAACTAGAGAAATTGACCATCCTCTCATAAGTTGAATGGTCATGGTATTTTTTCTTTTTTGAATTGATCTTTAATATGCTTTATTAATTTTTCCTACTGAGATTTGTCTTTTTTAAGATTTAGTTTTTTAGAGGGAGCGCAATCATACAGGAGGTAGGGACAGAGGGAGAAGAAGAGAAAAGTCCCAAGCAGACTCTGCGCTATGCATGGAGCCACACAGGGCTCACAGGCCTAGATCTTATGACTCTGAGATTATGACCCCAGCTGAAGCCCAATCTACCGGGCTGACACCCAATCTACTGGGCTGCCCAGGCACCCCAATTTACCTTTTTTTAATTTAATCTTCAAGAGTTCTTTAAGTAGCCCTTTTTTGTCAATTAGGTTAAAAAATTCTCTGATTGTCATCTATCATTTATTTTCTTTATAGTTTTCTTACAGAAAAGTTTCCTTTTTGACAGTCTTACTTGTTTCATTTTTCCTTATGGCTTCAGAATATTTTATTGTTTTTTAATAGACTTTTCCAACAAGAAAAAAATTTAAATGTTTTCCTGAAAAAATCTACTTTTAACCATTTATTTGAATTGCTATCTTTATCCTATCCTAGATTATCATATATCTGTTTTGAGTTGTACTGTTCAATAGAACTCTCCGAGCTAATAGAAATGTTCTGTATCTGTGCTAATGTAATAGCCACATGTAGCCATTGAACATTGGAAATATGATGTAGCTAAAAACTAAACTTTTCATCTTATTTACTTTTAATTAATTTATATATAAATAGCCATATGCAGCTAATGGCTACCATATGTACCGTGTCCTAGAAATCAGCACTAGACTGCTTCCATCACTAGAGATCTACTGTTTGATTCCATTTATAATTAAGCAAACACCATCATTATTATTCTTTTATTTTTAATTTGTTTTTCGCTTTTCTGGTATATTTAGTCTTCCAATCAAAATTTAAAATTAGCTTGCTAAGTTAGGAAAAAAGCACAGAGAGAGTTTATTACTCTGAAATTAAATGTATATATTAGTATGGGAGGAACTGTCACACCCATGATAGTGAATCTCATCTGGAATATATCATGTCTTTCCATTAGAAAGGTTTTATAGTTTTATAAAACCATCAGGGAGGTTTTATAGAAGTTTGTGAGGTAGGAAGATGGAATGCACATTCAGGAGAACATGCCTAAATCCTTTGAACCTGAGAGTCTGACCCATCTTTGCTGTTCATTCATCTGTCATTTTCCTGTTAACAACATTTTGGAGGTGAAATTAACTTCATTGTAACTCTTAAGGGAGTATCTTAAGGGGGAACTAAATTCTGTAGGACCACAGAGTAGATGATATCAAACAGGATACACAGTGATAATCCTAATGGGAGCTCACACTTTGTGGCAAGTACAGTGTACCAGACACTGCTTTATATGTTTTAACTCATTGAATATTCACAGCCCTATTACATAAATATAATTATTAGCCCCATTTAACAGATGAGACAATTAGGACCAGTGCTCGCCAGTGATTTGCCTATTACATCTTGAAGCTGAGTTTCAAATCTAGGCAGCCTCCTTTTGGACTATGTTCTCACCATTGAGCTTGCTGCCTCTCTAAGGATGCACTCTGAAGTGGGATTTTAAGAGCTAGTGAGGCTTGGTACCAATGAGCAACCTTCTGTAGCAAGAGACCTTTATATAATCTAAAAGTAAAGGGGAAGATGGCATCAAATTCAAAGCCTGCTAGGTTTTATTATTTATTTTTATTTATTTATTATTCCCAAGCATTTTCTACCATGGGTTAGAATTTTTCTATTATATGTTCTAACAAGTTATTTCTGGTATAAGAGAATGCTGTTGGTTTTTATATGTTGATCTTATATTTACTAAAATCTTTTATTTCTAATGGTTTTTCATATCATCTATAATAAAATATTTTATTACTCATAAAATAGTTAATTTTCATGTCAATGTAATAAACAAAAGTTATCTCTTCTTTTCTAAAATATGTACAACATCACTTTTTCTTCCCATTTTGTTGGCTAAAACCACCAGAAAGATACTGAATACTAATCATCCTATGTGTTTACAGAGTGGAAGGTCATTTTAAATTTTTCATATAAATAATTGTTTCTTTAAGTATATTTGCTTTGTGAATGTACATATACTTTCCTTCCAAGAGCCCCACTGGACAAACTTGGCAGACTCAAATACAGCAACACCATCAGCATGCAAATCCCCGCACATAATTGGGTTTTCAGTCCAGCTCCCACTATTCTTTTTACCAGATACTATGATGAACTTTTTTTGCATGGACCATGCACAAAATAAACAGAGCTCCATCCCAGGAACCCTTAGTCACCACATAAAACTGAGAAGGAACATTTCTACCTTTTCTTTGGGAATTTCCAATGGCCATCAATTGCGCGCTTGCCGCTAGATACAACAAACTACACAGTGAATACTAATGTATGACCAGTATGTTGGTTGGCACTGTAGAAGATAAAAGAGTTGAGTAAGATAGGACTCTTGTCTTTAAGTCACTCATCATCTATTAATAATAGCCAACATAACTCTAAGTATACTAATACTATATTGATAGTACAGTATACAAGTTTTTCTCATTTGATTCTCAAAGCAGAATGATTTCTTATTAAATTATTGTTCCATGCATTACCTGTAACTACTGTAAATGGGACTTCTATCCCATTATAACTTGTAACTAGTTACTTGTGTACATGTCTGCCATTGATTTTTACATAATAATTTTATATTTTGCTACTATGCTGATTTTTTATTGTTTCAGTTAGTGTTACTTTGATTCTCTAGACTTTTTCAAATATGCTATTATGTCATCTGCAATAAAAGATATGTGGAGAAATTAAAATTAATTGGGCCACAATATGTTCCAGACCCAGAAGACACAAATGTGTGTTGTTTGGACAATTTACCAGAAGCAACAGTAGTTTTCTGAATGTTATTTAAAACACCTACACACACCTATACTCACACATACACACACACACACTTATTTCCTTGAGAAAAAGTAGTTCTCAAAAAAAAAGGGCAAATGATAGTACTGTTAATAGAATTTTAAGGTTAAGAAAGTGATGGTTCAGATGCTCAATATAGTTTGATATAGAATTCTAGGATAAATTAAAGAATGACTACTTCGGCAGTGCTCATAGCTATAAAGTGAATAAATCCATAATAGATCTTATTTTAAAAATGGAAAGAAAGCAATTCATGACAATGTTTTGGCTAGCGTTCCAGCCAGTGGGAAAATTACCATCAAATAAGAGATAAAATTAAAGACTGAGTAGCTTCACCAATGCATTTACTACCAAGTGTTTCACAGAAATGTTTTCTTGTTGCTCCCACCCCTCAAACTGCTTATTTATCAAATTGATCATCCTCATATCATCAGCCAACCAATCATCCACTGTCATAGTTTGGCATCAGTTTATAATATAAGGACTCATTAAGAATCTAGAGGAAACACACACATAGTTCTGTATATTTTCTCCAATTTTATGTGAGATATTTCATATTTCATTGATATTTACAATTTGAAAGACTCTTGAAAAATCTCAGGATAGATCCCTTAAATGTCAGTTACCTGGTTTTTTTTCTGGGATTTTTCTGTAAGAAAAATCTTCATTAGAATGTAGGAATGACCCATTTTATCTTTATCTTCTTCATGTGTTTTATGGGCTTTGATTATAATCTCCTCAAGCTTTTATTTTCCCCAACTAGACATTTCTCCTTTGTAGATCTTCTCAAAAAATAATAAGCTGAAATGAGAAGAGGTCAGAGTTAAGTTACTTGAAAAATTGAATGATAATCTGTCAGAGAGAAAAATTTAAAGAAATAAAGGAAAGTGAGGAAGAAAATCAAAGTGAAAGGATTAGAACCAAAAGGTTTTTTAATTGGAGAGGGGCTTCCCTATAGTTTCTTAGTCATATGTATGACTTCCTTTGCTTCCTTCCTCTTCATTTCTAGAACTGCAGTGCTAATCTCATGTATGTACTTCAGTAATTACCTTCCTAAAATGTTGACTTGAGACAGAGAAATTACTCACATACTGCTGATGAAAACTCTGGAGGCTTAACCCCTGGTGAGAAGGTTTCTTGCCAACATGCCTCACCCCATCTGTTCTGCATGTGGTCACATTATTATATCCCCAATCAGCATGGCAATTTGACTGATGTATATGTTACACTGCCATCACTCCCACCACAGTGCATTTGATAGTGTAACCCTCTCAGTTCATTACAACCTGTCACTGAAAATAGATTGCCTCATTGCTATGAAACTCATGTTCCACTATTAGCATAAGAGTAACAGCAATGGCTGATGTAAAACCATCGTAGAAAGTCAGAGACTACACGAAAGTGGGATGAATGGCTAAGGAATCAGAATAAAGTAGGTAGTTTCTTAAGTAAGACCCTTTTAGGAAATCTGATGAGTGGCATGGGATGGTTTCAGACATTTCCAAAACAGAAGTGACATGGTTATGCACACACTCCGTGGTCATTCTTTGTACATTGTCATCACCCATTCTGATCCATCCTGAAACCAAGTGCAAATGGCCAGTCTCTTTCAGAAAGGTACCATAACTTAACATCTTTCTGCTTTCCCATTTCTTACTATTTTAATGGGCACCAATTCCTTATTGCCATGAAATGTTCTCCCATTGAACTTGCTTCTCATACTATCTAGCTAAAAATATAATAAATTTGTATTGTGTTATTGAATTTATTTCATAATTACCTTTTGTTTATTACACTGAAAGTGATACTGAATTTATATTTAAAATATTGACACACAACTTCTAAACAAATTTACTTACATGGAAGAGTTACTTAAATACACATAAAGAAAAATAAGCAAATAATTGCAGGGTTTCATGTCAATATAGAAAAATTGTTAGGATTGTATTCAATAACACACATTTTGAAACACCTGTCTGTTGGAAAGAATGCCATACTAATGTTAATAAACCTGACTTCTAGTCCAGGCTCTGTCATTTACTGTCTGGAAGGTATCAGAAAAGTCATGTAACTTCCATATGCTTCAGTTGCTTCATCGGAAAAAAGGGGAAGTTGACCTTCAACAATCTTTCTGGGAATAATAATAGCTACCATTTTATGAATACTTTTATGGGTTGGACTGTGTTAAGTGCACTACAAAGGAACTCTCACTTGGTTTAATCCTCATGACAACCTTGCAAACGAGATTGCCACTCTCATTTTACAGATCCAGATCAGGAAACAGACTCAGAAAGATGAAGTCACATTCTCAAAACTGCACAGCTTGTTACTGATAGAGCTTGGATTCAAGCCCAGCTTTGTCTAACTCCCAACCTATGTTTCCAGCTTTCTGAGGGTAGCCCTTATCTCAAACCCTGTGACAATACCAATAGCAAATATCATCCTGCAAAATCTCTCCAAGGGACTCCATTCAAAGATTCCTGAGGCTGGGTTAATAGGAAGAAAAATTACAAAGGGCCACACAGTTTTATATTATTTCTTAAACACAAATTTTAGGATTAAAAACATAACACATCTTTATGGCATAAAATATGGGAAGCACAGAAAAGTATAAAGAAGAAACAAAATATCACTTCTAATTCTACCACCTATGAGTTACCACTTGACTGTATTTCTTTCCTGTCCTTGTCCCATTAATGTATGTTCAAATGCCTAATTCAGTCTCTGGTGCAGTGGGACCTCAGGTAAGGATGAATAAAATTTTAGCTGATATCTCCAGTCTTCCTACTATCCCCTCTGCCCCTTTAACTAATATAGGAACAACAAGAGTATTTTTTCTTGAGCATCTACTATATCAAAGCATATTGCTAGATATTTTATTCTCTTTATGAGGCAAATACCGTTTTATTATTATTATTATTTTATAGATGAGGAAACTGAGGCTTAAAGAGTAAAGCAATCACCTTGTCCAAGGTCACACAGCTAATAACACAGACTCAGACACATAATATCAGCATAAAGCCTATGCCTAGAATCACTAGTTAGTATTGCTTTACATGGGAGTAAGTCAGTTTAAAGTGAACATTTGTAGTCCCCAAAAGTACCCCCAGTTTTGTATATACCACATAGAAGTATCCAAACTCAGGTAACCAGAGCCTTAGCAAAAGTTCCAAATGACAGGCACTGAGTGGGGGCACTTGACGGGATGAGCACTGGGTGTTATGCTCTATGTTGGCAAATTGAACTCCAATGAAAAAATATATATATAAAAATAAAATAAAATAAAGTAGAAAAAAAAGTTCCAAATTGTTTTTCTCTTAATTTCTACTAAAGAATACCTAGGCCCCCAAAGCAATGGAATCCTAAGGAATGAACCTGGGAAACCAAAAATTCCAATGTTAATTGAGGAAACTAAACTCTTAAATGTGACATTGAATTAGCTTTCTATAAAAAAGATCTAATAAATATTATATAACAGAAAAAAACTAGGAAAATTATGTATCAGAAAAGGGGCCCCCCAAAAAATGTCAGAATATCATTCCAGTTTTATTGTCAACATCTTGATGACATCTTGATTTGGGTTTTTTTGTTATTCAATTGTAGAATATCATTGATAAAATAGAAAACTGTGTCTTTCCATTAAATTGGTCCTCTACCTAGAAATAGACTGAATCAAAACATGGACATAGAAAACCCTTTACTATGGAGTGATGGCTGATAAATTCTTTATTATAAAAAGGTGTACTGTAACACTGCATCCAATTGTATTGAAGTCCACTGTTAGAAACAATGTATTGGGTATGTTTAATTAATCCAGTACAGAGAGCAGAGAAGCAGAGAAGTAAGACAACCAATAAAATCACCAAACATCCTAAAAGATAAGTCACTAAAATTTTAAAGATAAAAATTATATATATATATATTTATATTTATATATATATTTATATTCTATATTTATATATATATATATAAAATGTTATATATGTCCTCAATGTTAGGCTTTTTAACCACATGTAGTACAAATTAGATTCATCACTTATTTCAATGTTGAATTCATTTTGGGTTTTAATATATGCTGAAATTGAGAAGAATAAGGATTTTTGTCAATATTCTGGGAAGTGATTTAATGCTTGTCTGATTCTATAGATGAATAAATTATTTAAGATTAGTTGGCTCTGAAAAATGAAAAGCTACTCTGAATATTTCACTAAATGGCACATATGAAAGTAAACAAAATTCACATAACATTGATATTTGGACACAAACAATTCCAAGAGAATTGGTTGTCTTTTCTCATTGGAAATAAGGGTTCTGAATATCTCTAAAGATTAAATTCACTTTAAAGGCATTCAATGAATTATTTAAAGAAAATCTTCCAATATCCTCCAATCTAAGTATTTTACAGAGAAGTCAATAAATCAATAGTGAGTGTGCAAAGATTTTCTGCCAAGCATCTCTCTACAATAAGAGATTTCTATTTATTTTCTTAAATGAGTCCAGAGAAATTTGCTCAGTATGAAACATTCAAAGTTCCTAAGCCAGCTTGCTTTCTGGAAAGAAACAATCTTTGTCTCTAAGATTTAACTATAAAAAAAGTATATATATATATATATATATATATATATATATATATATATATAGTCAGTATGTGTAACAATAAAGTGCAGGGGAAAAAAATTGGAGACTGTTTTGTTGTGGGGTTTTTTTTTCCCCCAACTCCCCCATTACATGTTATTGTGGTTTGAAAGTAGTTTTAACCTCTCAAGATTCTGATAACTGGTAATAGATTAGAATTAGATTGTCTGGTCCTGAAACCTGTCACCTAACAGCATTGAGAGCCATCATCACTCAAGGATTTCAGCTCTTCTCCTCTCATCAGGGCACCTAAACAAATGTTAACAAGGAAGAAGGCCTATGAGTACACGTTTTAAAAGTCAGGTAAATTATTTAAATGCTCTGTCAGAATAAAGATTATTTATGTGATGTGAGTTAGGAACCAAGATAATTTGGACCCAACTAAAGTTTCACTGTAAAAAAAATACACTGCAGTCCCTCCCTATCCACAGAAGATATGTTCCCAGACCCACTGCCCCCACCACAAATGCTTGAAATTATGGATAATACTGAACCCTATATATATATACTATGCTTTTTTCCTATACATATGTTATATATCTATGATAAAGTTTAATTTATAAATTAGCACAGTAAGATATTAATGACTGAAAAAATATAAGAATGATAACAATATCCTATAACACCTGATCTTAGCCAAAAGGCTGAGAAGCAGTCACAACAATGAGCTTAATACAATGTGAATGTAGTCTATCTCTCTGAATATCTTATTTTACTGTACTCACCCCTCTTGTGATGATGTGAGATGAGGAAATGCCTCCACCATGAGATGCAGAGAAGGGAAAGACGCAAGCGCTGTGACCTAGCATTAGTCTACTATTGACCTTTTGATGATTCGGCAGAAGGATCATCTGCCTCCAGACCTCGGTTGATGCAGGTAGTGAAGCTGCGGAAAGTGGAACTGTGGATGACAGAGGACTACTCTCTGCCTTTTCATTCAACTTACACTACCCTTCCAGTCACCTAACTAGAGTCTGGGTTTTGAGTCCAGGCTAAGATTGACCTTTCTGGTGTATCATCATCCATATTCCTTAGTTTACCTTCCCATTAACAGATGCTTGCTTTGGGAAGATATGCAGTTAAAGCAGCAGAGAGTAGGTGTTCCGTGATAGGTTCAAATCCTCTTACAACTGATGGGACCTTGGCCAATTTACTCAACCCTCATAAGCTTCTTTTTTAAGTCTCTGTGTGAGTTTGTGAAATAGCGATTTTAGAAACCTAATTTATAATGCGGTTGTGAGGATTATGAGATTAAATATACAATATAAATGTTAATTTTTATTACAAGTTGCCTCGATTTATGAAAATTTAACTGGATGTTAGAAACCACAATATATGAGTCTAACCCCACTCCCATTTACTGCCTGTATGACCCTGAGCAAGATACGTCACATCTACAAGTGTATTTTCTCATTCCTAAAATGAGAATAATAATATCTGTCCTACATACATCTCAAGAATGTTGTGTGAATCAAATGAAACAATATTCATAAAATTACTTTATAGGTAATAAAATAAAACTTTAAGGTATTTTTATTAATGTATAAAATAAAAATAAAGGCTTACCATGTAAATCAAGTAATCGAATGAAAGGGAGAATACAAGGGCTCCTCCTTTCTAGACTTTTCTCTCAACCATGCCAAAAGGTTTTGGGTCACTTTAAAAGCTTTTTAAAACACTGCCTCAGAGCATGAAGCCAAGGAATCTTTGATTAGTGTTCCTTGTTTCAGCCAAGAATAGTTTTTTAACCAAATTATAACTTGAAGGAAAGGCAGACACAGCATATTTGTGTCCTAAGAGCTAGATACACAACTCCTTGAATCGCAAGCTTCAGAGAAGTTATTTTGACCTATTCTCTTCCTCAGAAACATAAACAAATAACAATCAATTTTCTCCTGATCTGATTCTGTACTTTACTAGTGACTAAAATGTATCTAAAGAAGGAAAGTGAGTAGTGATAATGGACACAGAGGATGCTAGAACAATTGGAAATGGAATGGAATATGGGGTGGAGGTGGGGGGAATAACAATGACCTCATCCTATTTAAAAAGTGAAACTGGAATACTATATACAAAATACAATCCTCAAAATTTAAATCAGTAAAAGAAATTGATTATACTGCTTCAGTGGATGGCAGAAAAGCATAGTGATTCAAAGTACTGGCTTTGGAGTCAATCCATGTGGATTCATTTCAAGGTCCACCTCTTACTAGAATGGATTCAACCTCACCAGTACTCAGTCTCTTAATATTTATATCAGGAAAAATAAACCAAGGGGTTATGAGGATTCAATCAGATATTACATCTTACAATTGGCCCAGTGCTAGGAAAACACTGAAGGCCCAGTATATTGATGCTATTACAATTCAGGTGAGGATGATGATAAATCAGGAAATGGTCTAGTTCCTGTTTTAGTTTCTTAGGCTGCCATAACAAATCACTACAAAGTGTGTGGCTTAAAATAACAGAAATTTGTTGTCTCACAGTTATGGAGGCTAGAAGTTTGAAACCAAGGAGTTGGTAGGGCCACGCTCTTTCTGAAAGTTCTAGAGGGGAGAATTTATTTCATGCCTTCCTCTTAACATCTGGAGTTGCCAGCACTCCTTATTGCTCCCTGGTTTGTAGATGTATCACCCCAATCTCTGCCTCTGTCATCATAAGATATCCCCCCCCCCATGAGTTTTTCTCTGTTCTCTTCATATAAGAACACCAATTATATTGGATTAAAGGTAAGGATCCATCCTACTCAACTATGACATCATCTTAACTAATTACATCTGGAAGTGCCATGTTGCCAAATAAGGTCACAATTACAGGTAGCAAGGGTTAGGACTTCAACATAACTTTCTGTGGGACACAATTCATTCACAACAGTTCCTAAAGAAGATGGAAATGATGGATGTACACTTAGGCTTTTCCCCCAGGCATATTCTCTACAATTCTGAAAGATATTGCATTTGGTTCTGCAGAGTTCCTAACCATAAATAATTTAAATGTCAGAAATCATTCAGAATAAAACACAAAACAATTTAGGAAGTGGAAGAGCTGACTAATAAGGAAATTTGACAAGAGTGAAATAAGTATGTTGGACAAGCAAAGTCCACAGGGAAAGAATGAGAAGTTCAAATCAGTCCAGGAAGCAGTAGAATGAGACATTATTCAGAAAGGATTAAGAGTAACAAAGGGGATAAAATTAAATGCGATGATTTAAGAAGAGTACCAGGGGATTTGTTAGGCTAACAATAGTTCTAAAGAATGCCACTCAGAGGAAGTAGGAGAAGTATGATTTTTTTAGCGATTTAAAAATGGGGATGGGGTGCCTGGGTGGCTCAGTCAGTAAAGCATCTGCCTTCGGCTCAGGTTGTGATGGCAGGGTCCCGGGATTGAGCCCCACATCAAGCTCCCTGCTCAGCAAGGAGTCTGCTTCTCCCTCTGCCTCTGCCCCTCCCCCTTGCGCATTCTCTCTCTCTCTCTCTCTCTCTCTCTCTTTCTCTCTCTCTCTCTCTCTCTCTCATCCTCTCTCAATTAATAAATAAAATATTTTATTTTTAAAAAAATTAAAAATGGGGAAAATGGCATAGGAATTTATTATGGCTCAGTGAGCTGGAGGTATTTATTAATTCCTTGATTTTATATACACTTGTCTATAAAGAGAAATCCAAATGACGTGTAAATGAGTCTTCCATACCCTGTGATCCAGTTTTGGAAGACCTCATCCCATCTCAGGATGACAGGAGAGCAAAAGAAAGGTAAGAACCCTCTACCTCTCTTTTAGTTCCCTGTCTTCTAGACCTCATCAGAATACCAGTTCCAAATCCTGACTCTATCACTGATACCTCATACTGAAAAAGGAGGTAATAATAATAATATTTACCTTTGCAGGTTCTTCTGAGAATGAGTGAGTCATCCTATGTAAACTCCTTAACGCACAGACAGGCATATGGTAGATTCTCAATAGATGACAGCTACCTGCATAGACTGTAATCTTCATTTTCAAAGCCTATGGTGGCTTTGTGTGTGTGTGTGTTTGTGTGTGTGTGACAAAATAAGCTAGAGCTTTTGTAGGCATCAATCAAACAACACGTGTTTGTTCAGTACATGCTATGTCAACCAACAGACCTACTACATGTCCGGCACAGGGATGGGCTGGATAAGGGATTTAAGAATAAGCATAGTGAACATTCCCCATCACAGAAATGTTCTTTCCCTCACACTGTACCTGGCTGCAATTCTAGACATTAAAAGCCACTTTATGGCTTTTTCATATGCTACAACATAACCTTGAAGTTTCTTTTCTCTCTTTTTTTTTTTCTTTTTGGCAAATTACTCACTTCATCTCTGTAAACAATGCAGTGTCAGGAACCTTTTGTAAGCTACCTTCCTTACTCACTAAGTTCAGCTAAGTATATCTAAAGGGTCTGAACTCATTAGAGCAAGGCCAACTGTCTACCACCCAGAGTAACTCCAGAAGCCGATCTTTCTGTGAGCATTAAATAGACACACGTGTATATAGTCTCTGGGAAAGAACTCAGAAATTAAGTTTGAGAGAGGGAACATTCTCCTTCTGTTGGTTCAAAACCTGGAGGGCTCCCTGAGTGAAATCTGAAACTAGTCCCCAGACACAGAGGAAAAGTAGAAATGGAAGACAGAGGCCAGTCACCCTAAATTGGTGGGTGGCAGTTTTAACAAGCAAGAGAACTTATGAGGCTTATCGATGGTGCCTGCAAGAGGAGTAGATCCACATCCACCAGCCAGAATATTCAAAGTTTATATAGGGGTCCTAAATTTCAGTCTTGTATACACTCCAGATGGTCTCAACAACACATTGCTCTCTCCTTCGTTGGCTACTTCCTTGAAGCGGCTCCTAGTGCAAGACAGTGGGCAGGGCTTCATTCCAGGGAATGAATGTTTTTTAAAACTCCATTGATACCTAGAACTTCAAGTCCATTATTATTTGATCTTAACACTCTTTTAGTAGGAATAACAAGATTTTAAGCTAAACAGGATAATGGGAGAAAAGGCTTAGGAATAATGGTATATATTGCAGAACTCATGAAATCAGGTAGCTTCACCTACTGTCCTAAGGAGAGTAGAAGGACCTCCTACTATTCCTCATATGGGAATATGAGGTAGCTCACATTTCTTACCTGCTCACAAAGGCTAATCTGAAGACAAGCAAGGAGAAGTATGATACCAGTTCGAACCTGAGCTGAACATGACCGTTTTAGATACTCTACTTTTACAGAAGAGGTTCTCAGAGAAATGGGAATAGTCTAGACCAGGTTGGGCACCCCATAGCAAAGCTATGGTGTAAGTATTACTACTTTCTCCATTTTACAAACCAAGAAGCTGAGCCATGGGGAGGTTAAGCAGCTAGTCGCAGGTCACAGGGCTAATAAGTAGCCCACTCTGGACTCTAGTGAAGGAAGTCTGACCCCACTCTGAGGTCTGTCAGCTCCTACAGCTGAAGCACAGGTGCAGCTGATCATGCTGAGAGATGTGGAAAAAAGCATTTGGGGATCAAACTGAATTGGTCTTGACTATAAGATAGAAAGATTATGATTAATTCCACACGAACGGTTAGCTAAGTAGAAATTTTTGAATAGGATATACTGAGTCACCAGCTCTCTGCATCATTAATAAGATAAACAAGAGTGTGCTCCTTTGAGTCAAATATGGCTTTTTCCTCTGAATTTCTGAAACTCTTGCTTTTTTTGCAGCTCCTGTCTGGGACATAGAAGCATAGACAATTAGTCTGATGAAAGCTTCCATATCAGTTCTGCCTCTGCTTAAAATGCATTAAGCTACAGGGGACTATTGCTCCCATCCTAACAAGTAGAAAAGTCAGTTAGTCTACAAAATCATAACTTTTCATGAGGCCATCAGAGAGGTGAGGTTACAAGGCACCAAGGAAAGTATAGATGGTACCAATCTTCTCAGAGCAGGAAAGGACACGCGACTGTCATTGTTGGCAGAGCCTGGGAGGAAGAGTTAGCCACCATAAAAGTAGGTAAGGAGAAAAAAAAAAAAACAGCTAAAATTTTAATGAATTCTCAAAGGCCAGGAACCATTTTAGAACAAAAGCTTGAAGTGCCAGCAGAGGGACAGGAAACATTCCCACGCCCAGGGCTCAGGTAAAATCTGTTTCTCAGGAAGAGGTAAAGGCAAAAGTCATCTGTCCCTGAGGAAAGAGGAGATGTTTCCAGTCCCCACGATGAGCTTTGTACTGAGTAACAAGCAGTAGACATCTATATCTAGAGGAGGAGCAGGGCTGAGGAAGTGTAAAAGACACAAATCTTTTAGCCTTGAGGAGAGGGGCACTTGGCTCCAGGATGTTGCTCTAATGCTAAACAGAAGTCTGTTACCAGTTGAGAGGTGGGATCATTTTTTATCAAACTATAATTTAGCCTGCTGTAATTTAATTATCCTCCTAACCTGAAATCAACATTATGAAAAAAAAGGAGAATGTAGAGCCAATCTTGGGAAGAAATACCAGATCTGTATGAGCTTTTGATATACAGATAAGGACAACTGTTTCTACAGTGGACTCAGGGCTGGAGCATCAATGGTACACATTTCAGTTTCCCCACTTCATTTGCATGATCCCATTGAATTATCTTGAAATTTTGCTTCCAAGGAAAAATTCTAAATATAACACAATCTTTTAGGAATTTTAACAGCCTGTTATTTCGTATTTGTTTTGTTACAGACAAAACTTGGCATTCTAAAAGTTTGTTGTATAACATTAAAATATTTTTACTTAATGGAAATAGTTCCATTTGAGAATTGGGGAACATTTAAACATTCCTGAAACAAATCACTCCCCTTTTACTGGCCGTTGGCTTGCTTTGTGACTTTTCCTTAACCTATATAGCAGTGAAATATGATGTGAGTAAAGCTGAAGATCTCCAAGTAAGATTTGCCGAGACGTCCCAAGCTTCCTGCCTTGGACTCACTCGTGAGCGACCTCAGTGAGCTGTGGCTCATGAGAAGCTAAAGCTAATCCAGCCCTTCTCTTCCTTGCCATCTCATCCACAATGTTCAATAACCACCCCCAAATGTCCTTGGCCCAGCCCTCTTGTCCCTGTTATTTTCAAAGAAAGTAGGTTTTTGTAGTGCAAATTTATCCAATTTTTGTTCTTTAAAGTTCACCCATAGCAAAGTATAATTTCTTTTTTGCTAACTGAAGAAATCTGAACCCATTTTTTGGCAAAGTATTTTAAATAGTGAATTTTTAAAAGACTGAGCAAATATTAATAGAATATCTTCTATAGTGAACTTAGCAAGGTATTTCTGAAATGTGAAACCGTTAATAGGTTTAACAGATAATTTTGTAGTAGTACAAATGTGCCAGACACTGTTCTAAGCACTTTATATTCACTCACTTAACCCTCCTAATAACTGAAGGCAAGAGAGAAATTATTCCTTATTTTGCAGATAAGTAAGTGTCAGAAAAGCAAAGTAATTTGCCCAGAGTCACACAGCTGGTAAGTCAGAGAATCAGGATTCAAATCCAGGCCATCTGGCTGCAGAGACTGTGTAGGATTATGGAAGAAGGGAAATATGGAGGCTTTGCTGGGAGGAATAACCACAGTTTCATGGCATTTATAGGAAAACCAATGAGAATCATAGTCCTATTAATATATTCAAGCATCAAAGACAAAGGTGTCCCCATTAATTTCTAAAAAGTTCAGCTCCAAAGATGTATGGCTTCCCACAAACCTCAATTACTTGTAATAATTGGTTGAAGAATAGGTATGCAGAAATACTAGTGGGGAACAAGTGTTTCTTGATAGTTAGACATAAATATGCCAAATAAACCTCAGTCTCTTATGTATAATTCATTTCAACTTAGACTGAAGATAAACTGAGTTATGATTCATAGAAATAGCCAACTAGATAAGGCATCCACTTGCAGTGAAAATGGTATTTGTTCCAGATCCCCTTACAATCTTTCAGTGCATCCAAGGAGCAACATTCAAACTATAGAAGAAGGAAGAATCTATTGTATGTTTTTACTGGCTACTCCATGCCAGTATGCCCCCCTGTGTTACGGAAGGGCATTCAGAGATGACTTTCATTGTGAGACTTCTAAAACTTAAGAGTTTCCCTATATAGTCATATCTCCATAGGTGTTGTGAATGCAGTTGTTCCCCCTTTTTGACAGAAGATACACCCCAAGACCCTCACTGGATGCCTGAAACTATAGATAGTACCAAGCCCTATATACCTGTTTTTTCCTATGTATACATACCTATGGTAAAGTTTAATTTATAAATTAGTCTCAGTAAGAGATTAACAGCAATAATAAATAATAAAATAGAACAATTATAACCATATACTGTAATAAAAGTTATATGAATATAGTCTCTCTCTCTCAAAATATCTCATTGTATTGTACTCACCTTTCTTCTTGTTTTGATGAGATGATAAAACGTCTGTGTGATGAGATGACGTGAGGTGAACGACATTGACATTGTTATGTAGCATAACTACTGACTGACAATTCATCAAAAGGAGGATTATCTGCTTCTGGATTGGGAGTAACTGAAACCGCAGGAAGTGAAATTGTGGAGAAAGGGGGACCACTATATCAAACTAATAAATTACAAATTAGTATTCTATATAAATGTGAATTCATACTAAAATAGGTACATATTGTTATCCATAATGCAAACACACACATTGAAACTCTCAATGAGCATAAGAAAGTCAAGATTTTTGTGAAATGTAAAAGGAATCATGCTTGTTCCTAGTTGCAAAATTATGCACAGCTCTCAGTCTAAATCAACAGCTAATTCATTGAATGACCTGCAGTTAATATCTGATTAATGACTCTTAATTACCAGGAAGCACTTTAAAAATATGAAGAGCCATATAAATGTTAAGGATATTATCTTCAAAAGTCTCTTGTGCCTTCCGTCAGGCAGGGCAAACAGCTCTCCATTCCCATCTGCCTTTGCATTTATTTACACTCACCATGGACAATGCATTCTCTCTTGTAATCTTATTTCTTATTTCTGCAACTCAGACCTAGTTCTCCTGGAGAGTATATGGTATGTCTGCCCTATAGCAGAGGACAGTAGGCCTCCTTTGTTCAAGCCCCAAATGTATGCCTGAAACCCAGATAGTACTTAACCCTATCTATACTATGGGGTTTTTTTTCTAAGCATACATACCTATGATAAGGTTTAATTTTTAAATTAGGCACAGTAAGAGATTAACAACAACAATAATAAAATAGTATAGTTATGACAATATACTGTAGTAAAAGTTATGTGAATGTTGTCTCTCTCTCTCTCCCTCAAAACATCTTATTGTGCTGTATTCACGCATCTTGTGATGATGTAAGGTGTAAATATCTCCATGCTGAGATGACATGAGGGAAATGATGCAGGCACTGTAGCATTAGGGGACAATTTACCTTCCAACAGTTCATCAAATGGAGAACCATCTGCTTCCGGACCATGCTCAACCATCAGTAACTGAAACAATAGAAAACAAAACCATAGATAAGGGGAACTATTGTAATCTGACAGCTTGCCAAGCCGTGGATTGTCCTTTGAAAAAGTCACAAACCATATCATTCATTTGAGAAACCAACAGATTACCCACAAGTGGCATATTATGCCAAGAGGTAATTGACCACTTTAGCTTTTCTAGAGGCAGTCGTATGAAATGCCACAAAAAAAGGAAAAGATAGAGGGGTGCTTGGGTAGTGCGGTCAGTTAAGCATCTGACTCTTGGTTTTAGCTCAGGTTGTGATCTCAGGGTCTTGAGATCAAGTCCCACATCAGCCCCAAGTTCAACGGGAAGTCTGCTTGAGACTCTCTCTTCCTCTCCCTTTGCCCCTCCTGCTTGTGCTCTCTCTCTCTAAAATAATAAATCTTTTTTTAAAAAAAGGAAAAGACAGAATCATAAGCAAAGCAAAACTAAACACTTTAAATACAAAATGGAATATTCTCAATTACAAAAATATGAAGGTTAAAAAAATATGAAGGTTGCTAGTTAATATAAGTTATTATCACTATCATTCTGTAATGCAGACACTAGCTATCCCATGTACTCCCACCTACTATTTCTGTTTGACCCAAACACAAAAAAAAGTTATCTTCAAATTTCCACCAAAGAATTCACTTCTATCCCCCTAAAAAGAGTGAGAAATGTCTATTGCACTGAAGATTATTCTGTTAGTAGTTGAAGAGCAGAAGCTGAGAAGAGGAATTGCCAGAACACAGACAAAAATCAACTTAAAAATTCATGGAGCACATCTTTCTTCCCTCAGAACCTTCTATAGCTGTGCTGCTACTGAAGCTTTCAGCTCTGGATCACCCCCCACCCTCATTCCTTGCATTTACCTGTTTTACACACAGATTTATTTTCTTGTGATATCTTGTGATTAGGGGACTATCCTTTCCTTCCTGGGCAAGGCCTCTGGGTCTTACTTCCCATCCTGAGCACACACCAAAATCCTCCCTCCCCTGAGAGAAATCCTGCCAAATAGACTTTTACCTTTTTACCCTTTCTTTTCTTTTTTTCTTTCCTCTTTTCTTTTCTTTTTTTTAAACCTAGACTATCTTGGGTATACATTGATCTGCTTTAGTGAAGCTGAAAAGAATGGAACCACTATAATAAATGTTTCTAAAGATTTATTTCTGCTTTGCACATTCTTCACTGTTCTCCTGCCTTCCACTTCCCAATCAGGGAAATTTCAGAAAACATGGGAAAATAGCCATTATGGTATAAATCTCAGCAGCTTGGCTAAAGAGCAAGTAAAGCTGATAGCCGCTCCAACCTCTGATCCTAACATCAAAAGAGTCTAATTTTAAGGAGATGCACTTAAAAGAAGATCGTTATAATGTTGGTTCCAGGAAATTATTTTGGAAAAGTAGGAATCTGTGAAGCAAGTGTCATATATTATTATCAAACTGTTATTCTAGCATTCCAGTGAGCAGCACAAATCACTTTTATTTGATAGGTGTCTAGTTAGGAATGACCCATGAATCCTTAATTTCTACTTGTGGGGCATGCTATTTAGCCTCTGTAATGTATCCCCAGTTGGCCCAAACTACAATCAAGTATTATAAACACATAGACATATACACACACACTCACACACACTCTCACACACACAAACAGTGGTGCCTGGAAAGTCCAGCCTGTGGCTATGGTCCTAGTAGGTTCAGAGCCAGTGCAGCCTGCAAAGTTTATCGGTTTCCTCCATCCCCTCCGCTAGGGTCCTTGCCCCTCTTTGTGCGATACCTTCACAGGAGGACTTCTATCTGCCTAGCTATGGTCAAGTTTCTAAATCTCTTTACTCCTCAATTTTCCCATCCACTTTATGGACATAGTACTATTGATTTCATGGGGTTGCACTCACCATTTAAAAATGTAACGATACACATAAAATACAGCTCCCCCAAAACATAGTGGATACTCGATAAATACTAAGTGTTGCTTTTGTTGTGAATATCAAGTGACTCCTCTCAGACAAAATTACAGATTAAAAGAGGCTACGGAGAATTGTTCCACCAGCCTTCTTCCAAAACCACATCTCCTTAGAGATAGTGAAGACCTACCTACCCCAACCTAACTCCCTCCACTTCTTCCCAGAAATCCAAACCAAGATCTTCATCAGCTTCTCTGAAGAATTGCTACTCTGCCCTCAGTGTGAAAGAACTGCAGATAAATGACATTGTGAGCACTGCCTTTACTTCCCCCATCCAAAGATGAATGGGCACCATACCAAGCCAGAAAGAAGCTATTTCTACGTAAAATTCTATAAGGACACCAGTCAACCTCACTTGGCCCACTCACAACCTTGCAGGCTGCCATGAGATGTAGGTGTCTGTTTATAATAAAACCAGGAGGGTTTCTTCAAGTTAGTTTTCTCAACGTTGACTAATGGAGGCCACATCTTTGATATGTATATTTTACTATGCATAGTTATAAAACATAACTTTCACAAGGTATGAAATAGATTTTGATATCAAAATTTTAATACTTTTAATATCAAAATTAGCCAATAGTTTCTCTGAAAGATAATATTCACTCTGAAAGATAATATTCAAAAAAATTTTAATCCATCATATGCTAGATTCTCATCTATGTCTCACACAGCTCTTGTCCTGTGCTACCCATGTTGGAAACTCTGTTTCTTAATCTCAGGCCTTTCTTACTCAGTCAGCATCTGGGTATAAACCTTGAGTTTACAAATTGATTTCTACATGTGAATATAGTGAACTCCTGCAGGGATTTGGATATGAATGTTGGCACATCTCTGCTGTTGAATAGTGCATATGCCAAAGCCAGCTCAAGGCTATTCTTATTAGGGGAGCTGGAGTCTTCTCAGAACTCTTCCCTCCTCTTGGATAGACTGAGAACCATGATGAGTCTCCAGATAAGAGTCAGTCCAACTTTCACACTGTGATGTGGAAAGCCACAAAATCAGTGGGCTACTGCCATTGCTTCTCCCTAACACAAAGAGAGTCCGGTCTCCTGCTGACTCAGAAATCCATGAGGTCATGTGCATCTTTGAGAGGAGATAATCCACTGCTATACATCTGCTGTGGAGGGCAATTCCCCTGACATATTCTTTCAACAAATATTCATAGACTGACTCTAGGTTAAGGCGGATACAATGCTCAAAAGGACAGCATCATCTTTACCTTCCTTGTACTCACACTGATGACAAGCAGAGCATCTTCATGGAGCCCCGACCTGACACTCGGACCTCACTCACCGAAAAGCGATGGGGCCAAAACTAGAAAAAGTCATCATTGATCTCATGTCCTCTCTCCTAGTGTTCCTCTGGCACTTTTCCTAGATTGGTTTTTATTTTATATTTGATTTTATTATACATTTTGTTTTAATTTAGCAAAAACACATGAAATGTGTCCCCTTAACAAGTTTGAAGTGTAAGGGTTGACTACAGACAGAATGTTGTACAGCAGATCTCTAGAACTTACTCATCTTGTCAGACCGAAACTTTACACCGTTATCAGCCACTCCCCATTTCTCCCTCCCTCCTGCTCTGGCAACCACCATTTCACTCTGATTCTATAAACTTGAGTATTTCAGAAACCTCATATAAGTGGAAACATGCAGTACATAGCACTCTGAACACATCCAATCTTATCTGATTGATTTTTTATTTGCTTGATTTAATCCATTTCCTTTTTTATCTCTACATTGTTTTAATTACAACTATTTAAAAACAGGACACATCTGCTTCACCCACACTTAAAATACATTCACTGTCACTTGAAAAAGAAATATTGCCAACCACAGAGAAACATTTGGAAGGGTCCGAGCCCTGCAGGTACCCACTGTCCTCTCCTGACCGAGGTTTTCAGTTTCACCACAACATTTTCTTTTAGAGCTTGTTCTAACTCAGACTTCAGAGAGAATCCAGGAAGATTAAGAGCATCTTCCTTGGGTGGCCTGAAGTACAGAGGTGGCAGGGTCTATCTGCAATCCTATGGCTCAGTTAGTACATAATTTCATGCCCATGTGGCTTTAAATTCAGAATCTAATTTCATCCAAATAGCCAATCATCCCTGTTAAACAGCGCAGTGGTGTACAGAATAATTACAGCAAAAGCCTGCACCTCCCTATGGGCCCTGGATACATAGGACAGTTTTTAACAATTCATCTGCCATGTACTGTCCTAGGAAAAACAGAGGAATGGGTGCCAGTGGGGGTGGTCATGAGTCTGCACCCCCTTAGTGCACAGGACGGGCTCTGCACACTGCCTGCACATTTGGGAGGCCAGGTGGGGAATGAGCCCAGAGGCTTTCCCTTCAGCTGCTCTGGCTTTGCACTCCTGCCAGGTTGGTCTCTGTGGGAGCCAAAGAGCAAAGAGCCTCTCCAGCATAAAGCAGGCATTATGAATGCATCTGTTTCGCCAGCTCAGCACGGCAGCGTGACTAGAGATAAATATTTTTGGCAAACAGTATAGCAGGTGCTGTTACCATGTAGGGACGCAGTAGTGCCTGAGCAATACAAGTAAGTTACTTGGACTTTGGAAATCAAGAGCCATAACACCAAGGGATGATGGATGGCGGCAAAGAATGAGGTGATCTGGAAGGCTCATCATTTGCAGTACTGGATAAGGTTCTTTTCCTTCTGGGTAGCTTTGAAGAAGCAGAGGCACAAGGAGGCCTAGGTCTTGCTCGCTGCTCACTGCCAGTGGGACGTGCTGCCTCCAAGTGCCCAGGCTCTGGGTTGAGGTGGAGGGGGGCCTAAGGGCCTCTATCTCTAAACTTTAATCAGGCCTTTGCATTCAAGGCGCAACGCATTTAGCAACTTCCTTTCTTCTGAACATTTGTTTTCCATTTCAAGTCAGCTCCTGTGGTCCCTGCCAAACTTTGCAATCTCTCCTGAAAGGCAGAATTCATGCAGCAGGAAGGCAGCTTCCACATGGGCAGATCAAGGAGTTTTCACCTCAGACAGACGTCATTAAACAGATTGGAGGCCTTTGGGACCTACAACCTGAAAAGGTCATGTGTATTTGTGTGTGTAGGTATGTGAGCATGTGGACGTCTGTTTACGTGGGTGCCTGTGAGTTTGTGTATACACTGCCGCTCTTTCCACTGAAGTGAAAGAGAAGCTTATCTATGCAGCTCACAGATGAAGTATTGAAACTTTCATGTAGACAGCAATGACTGTTAACTCCATTCATTATAGATAACCTGACTGAGCATCCCCCGAGTTTCAGAACAGAAAGTAACAGAAGCCCTTCAGACTGCCCAGTACCCGGCAAAACAGCTTCAAAGCCATTCCCCAAAACATTCTAGGTTCTTCCTTTTTCAAAAGACTGACAGCTTCTCTTCTTGAGGAACGATAGTGCTACTGCCAAGGGCATCTGCTCCAAACCTTCTGCTCATCGCTCCAGCTTCCAAAGGTGAGCTACTACTTATCTGGAATGTTCACTATCCTGTATCTTCATTTTTCTGAAATGTCAACTCCTTCTCATGGTGGTTTGAAAATCAACAATTCACCTGACCTCTCCAGGCCTTGACCTGAAACACCAATGAGGCCAGCTCTCCTTGAGATCAGTGTTATTACTTGACACCTAACTATTGCTATGAGATGCATATTTTACTTCTAATCCTTTGAATTCAACAGGCAGTAGGGCAAAGTGGTTAAGAATGCAGGCTTTAGAATGAGTGTGCCATGGCTCATAATCCTAGATACTCCATTAGCTGGTTACATGGATTTGAATTAGTAGTTTCATGTTCCCATGCCTCAGTTCATTTATCTGTAAAATGGCAATAATAACAGTACTTACCTCATCAGATCTGTGTGAGAATTCAATGAATTAATATAATGTAAGATGCTTTAAAAGTTGGGCACACAATAAGTGTTCAATAAATGTTCCTCCTATTACCTACATGACAACTCTGCAAGGTGCATCTTATTGCACTACTCTAAATGAGGAAGCTGCGCGTGGAGAAGTAAGGAGGCTCCACAGAGAGTAAATGTCAAAGCCACATTTTAAATTCAAAAGTATCATTCTTCACAACCTGTGCTCTTACCTCACTACCTGCTGACGCTCAGTTCAGTGACACGCTAGGCATTGGTTCTAAGCCTTATAGACTCCTGGGCATAATTAAAGGTAGGCAAAGTGATGGCAACAATTGATGATAATAGTTCTAATTATAAAAGCCTGTGTTTCTCTGTTCTAGTGCCAGCACACACCCCCTACCACAAGCCTTTCCAAAAGAGAAAAGTGATTTTATTTCTCATGGTTTCTGCATGCAAGAGGTGGAGGGGAAAGAGAACAAAGGAAGAAAAGTGAGTCCGGAAGTGAAGAGACCGGGACATCTGGAGGAGAAGGAAAAAGCTTATTTTCTTCAGAGGAAGAATATATCTTCTTCATTTGCCCTTTTTAAAATTCTTTCCCTGTGTGGTCTTCTTGTTTATTTTTTTACCTTAATTTTGTATTCGATTTTTTTTCTGAAAATTTGGAAGAATTTTTTTTCTGGTGATTACATTTCTATCTATGACTTTACAGAATACATTTAATCCTCTTTTTCTTTCAAGGAATAGAAGGCTTTTTTAGAATTATTAAGGTTAGAAATCATTCCTTTGTGGTTTGTCCTGCAGGCATCTTTATTTAATAAATCCTTGCCTACTCAAAGTCACAGTGGTGTGTTTTCGCAGTACCAATTAACTTTATGCTTTGACCAAAGATGAAATTAGCTCATATATTTTTCCTTTCCATTCACCTCCCTCTACTCTTTTGCCCCTTTTAGCTGATGATATCATCATTTTAGTGTTTGCTTTGTAATGGTAAATATACTTGTACCTTTATCCAGAGGATGCCCAAGGACAAGGCTGTGGGGACAGTCCATACCAGGTGCTAGCTGTAAGAATATACATTGTTCCTTAGAAAAATTTAAAACAAACAAAGACATCAAATCAGTCAGATCATAATAACAGTAATACAGCACCAGTAATATAATACAGATTAGTGATAAAATATTCCTCCTAAGGAGATGCCACTCCCACTGCTTTGTGCCCCTTTGCACATCTCTCTTATTTTATCAGCTTTACATAATATCTTTTAATGTTTCTCTGTAAAAGATGAGAAAAACAACAAAATAATAATAAATTACTCTCTCTCTTTACCCTTTGCCAATATTGTCAGAATCTGTAGCATTTATGTTGTCTGTTCTGTTATGTTGTTTTTGTGCAATGAAGTAGATTCAGTACCACCACCATTTTCCTATACTTACCATCCATGTCCTGATGGTAAGGACATCCATTATCCTTTAGTAGTTTTTTATTTAAGATTTATTTATTTGAGAGAGAGAACATGTGAGGAAAGGGGGGCAGAGGGAGAGAGAATCCCAAGCAGAGACAGATTCAGGGCTCAATATCATGAACCTGAGATCAGGACCTTAGTCCAAACCAAAAGTCAGATGTTTAACCTACTGCACCACCCAGGCACCCTTATTCTTTAGTCATTTTTTAAAGACAGGGTCAAAAGTCCCTGCATTCTAACATATTGAAAAATTTGTATTAATATAAGGCACATATTTTGGCTGGGTATAAAATTCTTAAGTACTGCCCACCATTTTCTGTGAAGAAGTCTGAGCCTGGACTACTGTTTTTGATTGGAATTTCTCTTTTACTTGAAGCTTGCTTGTATCATTCTGGGTAAAATTTTCCTAGGAAACAGCATACCCTTTCAAACTATAGATTCTTCTTTTTCTGTAAAATTGTCTAAATATTTTTCTGAATCATTATCTCCATTTTTCCTCTTTAGGACACCAACTATTTATATCACCTTTGGCTGTTTATTACTTTTTCTCTAATCTTTTTAACTTTTTGCTTCTGTTTCAGTGTGTTCATTTTTATTATGCCCCTTACTGTGTTTTCATCAGTGTCAGGTTTCTGTTATGCTGCTAATCGTTTTGCCTTTAGTTCTATAGCAGTTTTTATTTCTTTTTTATTTCTATTTTGCTGTGACTTTTTCCTGAACCCTCTCAGCTCACAGTTCATCTCTTTGTGCTCTCTAGCCAGCTCCCCTTGATGCCTTTTATTTCTGCTTGGTCTCTTTTCTGTGTTAGAGTAATTGCCTCTTTAATTTCTTTAATGGCTGGTGAGATATCTGGATACAATAGTCATCTGCAATGTGTGTTTACTGAACATTCTTTATCAGCAATATGTGTCTTTTTTTCTTTCTAGTAGAAACTGTATGGATATATGCTGATTTCTTTTTTCCCCTATCATTTGAATGAGATAAGTTTTTCATGAACCAATTCAATGGTTTGTCATGTGGGGAAGGAGCCAGGACATGTAGTATTTATGAGAGCTCTCTGAGAATTTACTTTTCCCTAGCTGTGGAGTTCCTCAGTTGTAGGGAGGATTATTACATAAAGACTCCCATAGTGCCACCCATCACCACAAGGACAGGCTGCTTCTTGCAAATTGTTTAGTTATGTAATCCTCCTTTAGCCATGTTGTTCCTTATTTCTCAGAACAATACCAAGCAGAGGGAAAACTCCCAGGCAAGCTAATGAACTTTGTTCCCAATGTCCTGGCAAGGGCTTTAGTTCTGCGCCTCTACATGAGACTCTATCTTGGAAAGAAAAATGGTTTCTAGGATCTATTCACATGGTCATATTTTTTAATTCTACGTGTCCCTAGGTGGTTTGATCATGATCACCACCATCTGTATAATACTTTGCCTACATGATTGATCAAAATTTATGCTCTCACTTTCATTGGAGACAGATATCATGTCCCCATTTCTCATTCTTTTCTTGTTGCTTTTGGGTAAACCAAAAGGGGAAGAAAGAAATGCCAATTTTATATTGCTGTCTTGAGAATGGAAATCACTAGCTCTTCTTAAGAGAGAACCAATTTTGTAACTAAAAACAACATTTATAGAGCAATACAAAGAAAGGAAGAAGGGGGAAATCTAACCTTCCAGTAGAAAATCTTCTCTTTGCAAAGAAAGCCATCACTACGCACTCTTGGGTTCTGGTTGGCTTTTCACTCTAGTTACTGTCCTTATTGGGAAATCCATGACTAAATCATATTGTTTGGCATGACTTGTTAACATGGAGGTCATGTTACTTCAGTCCCAGATATTTGTCATTGCAACAGATGCTGCAGATCCAATAGCAATTGACAAAAGTTTTAATTCATAAAAGTGGAGAATTAGAATAGCAGTTGCCAGGGGTTGGGTGAAGGGAGAAATGGGGAATTATTTATCAATATGTACAAAGTTTTAGTTATACAAAAGGAATAAGTACCAGATATCTGCTGTAAAATATAGTACCTATAGTTAACAATATAACACTGCGCACTATAAATATGAGAATACAGTTCATGTTAAATGTTCTTGCCATCACATACACAGACACACACACACATGAATACAAAAACATTTTTGAAGGTGAAAGATTTGCTTAGTATATTGGTCATGATGATGGTAAGGACAGGTATAAGCATATGTCCAAATCCATCAAGATGTATACATTAAATGTGTGGATTTTTATGTAGCATTTATACCTCAATAAAGCTAAAAACACACACACAAAAAAAAAAACTAAAACTTTCTTCTAATAGCAATAAGAGTATGATTTATCCCATGATATTATTGAATACATTGGGGTTTTTTTTATTTAAGAATACAATTCTGAAGTGAGAACACAGAATTATTTAACAGAGAAGAACTAGTTATATCCACTGCCACTCAGCTTTTTTTATTTGTGGGTGGCAGAAAGACTGATAACACAAGAGAATTTTCACTGCTGAAAGCATCATAGAATTAGCTGTCACACTTGACATTAATGCTAATTATGGACAAACTGAATTTTCTGACAGATTTTCTGCAGCCAGTAATTTAGGAAAAGTGCTCTGCTTTGGAACACCAAGAATGTCAGCTAAAGGTCAGCTTCCAGGGCATTGAAATGACCCCTTCACATAACAAGATGTTAAAATTGTACTCTTTTTTCCTTAGTCTAAAGCTGGAGAAAGCAGACAATGGATACTAAGTACCCTTACATTACAAAGTGCAAGCTCACTTGCAAAGTGAGTGATAAGAAATCAGGTTGCCATGATTCCTCATCAGCTCTCTTGAGGTATAAAAAGATGGTAGTTAAAAGGATTGCAGAGCAATATCACTGCAGCAAATTCTGGAAGGCTATAATATTTTTACTTCCCCTCCTAGACAGTGGAGGGAGGGGTGGTGTAGGGAGGGAAGGAAAGTAGCAGAAACATCTAGTGAATAGCTGAAAGCATTTGACCTTGACTGCCTGGCATATGTGGGGTCTAAAGACATATATCAGAACCATGATGGAAGAAGTCTGAGGCAAGAAGCTGAAGTCTGTGGCTACAGAGTAAAACCCTACACTGGGAAGAAACTACAATTCGTGGTGGGACAAGGATTTGTGAGTGGTTTTAGTGGTGAGATGTGGGCCACATTGGGAAGAAAGCTGACCCAGAGCTACCTTAAAGTGGACTTTGCTCACTTTAAGTTGGAGATCCCCACTGCATGATAGAACCCAAAAATTAGCATAGGATGAGCTGCCAGATATACAGAGGCTGAGACTCAAATCATGAGAATTACAATTAGGGAATCCAACATGAGTATTTCTGTGGAAGCCAGAAACGCAACCAAAAGAAATTAATTAGTGTTAGGGATCTGCCACAGATAGAGGGCACCAGTGCCAGGATTTCATTCCCTATGTAGAGTTAACTACTGTTAATACCACTATAGATTAGTTTTACCTATCCTAGAACTTTACATAAATGGGCTAATATAGTATATACTCTTTTTGTCTGACTTACTTTTCTCAGAATAATATTTTTGAGGTATATTCATAATGTTGCATGTATCAGTGGGTTATTTTTCTTTCTTATTACTGAGTATATATCATTAAATAAATATAGTTCAATATGTTTGTCTAGAAGCTCTGTATGTTTTGTCTTTATGTTTGATTCTTTTTTTAAAAAAAAGTTGTATTTATTTTAGAGAAGAGAGAGAGAGTGAGGGTGGGGGAGGAACAGAGGGAGAAGGTTAGGGAGAGGGAAAAGGAGAGAATCTCAAGCAGACTCTATGCTGACCATGAAGCCGATCAAGCTTGATCCCACAGCTCTGAGATCATGATATGAGCCAAAACCAAGACCTGGATGTTCAACTGACTGAGCCATCAAATCACCACTTTACATTTGATTCTATCCTTCAATTTAAACTAATGTTTTATGTATGGCATGACGTATGGGTTGAAGTTCCTTTTTTTCATACAAATATTCAGTTTTTCCTGCATCATTCTTGAAAAGACTCTCATTTATTCATTCAATTATCCAATTACTGTTGTTGCATAACAAACTGCCACAGAAATGAATGGCTTAGAACATGTCTTTTATTCTGGTCACTATTTTTGGATCAGGAATTTGAGAAAGGCTCTGCTGGGCAGTTCTTAATTTGGAGTTTCTCATGTAGATATACTCAGATGTTGCTTGGGACAGCAACAATCTAAAGCCTCAGTTAGGCTGGACCTTAGATGGTGCACATTCACATGACTGGCATGTTAGCTGTCAGCTGGAAGCTCAGCTGAGAGTGCCAACTGAAATATCTACACATGATCTCTCTAGTATGGCAGTCACAGGGTAGTCAATCTTACACATTGACTGGCTTCTCCCAAAAGAAATGTCCCAAGAAAACCTGCAGAAGGTGTGTGGCCTTTCATGACCTACTCTCAGAAATTATGTAGTGTCACTTCCATCATATTCTTCTGATTAAAGCAGTCATAGGACCATCCAGATCCAAGAGAACTTCACATCTTGATCAGGAGTATATCTAAGAATTTGTAGTCATCTTTAAAATCATAACATCATATATGCGGGGATCTACTTATAGCTCTTTTTTCTGTTTTATTGATCTATTCATCTATCCTCATATCAATAGTAATATCTTGATTATTATAATTTAAAATAAGTCTTCAAATACAGTAGTGTAGGTTCTTAATTTTTTAAAACATTTTGGCTATGCTATATCCACATTTTCATATAAAGCAGCTTCTCAGTTTCTATTAAAGAAAAAAAACTGCTCGGATTTTAACTGGCATTGTATTGAATCCATGGAACAATTTGGGAAAAGATGATTTATTAACACTATTAAATCTTGCAGCCCATAAATGGTATATTTCTCCATGTATTTAGGTTTTTATTCTCAGCATTGTTCTGTGGTGTTTCATGTAGAGAATGTACACATCTTTCATTAGACTTAGTCCTATGTATTTTATAATTGTTGATGTTATTGGCAATGGAATTGACTTTTAATTTCATTTTCCAATTATTTCTTGCTATATCATATATGGAAATGCAAATATATTTGTACATTGACCTTGAATACTGAAACCTTGCTAAATTTATTTGTTATAACTTGTTATACTGTACATCTCCAACACAATTTTTAAAAATAGTTTTAGTCTTGTTCTCAAATTTGGGGATCAAATCTGAAATTTTTGGCATTAATTTTTTTCCTTGTTTTTCTGCTTCAATCTCACTCTTCCTTATTTCAGGGACTTCAATTACTCATAAGTTAGACTCACTGTTGTTGCCCCACAGATCTCCCATTTATTTTTTTAGTCTCTTTTCCTCTGATTCAATTTGGATACTTTATTGATCTTCTGCTGTGTTCAATCTTCTGTTAAACTCATCCAGGGCATTTTCCATTTCATATATTTTATTTTTTTCAGTTCCAGTGTTTCCATTTATTTCTTGTTTTATAATTCTAATTTCTCTGCTGAGATTACCCATCTGTTCATTAATAATGACATTTTTTTAAATCATTGAATACACTTATAAAAGCTGTTTAAGTTCTTTTCGGCTGATTGCAATTTCTCTGCCATCTCTGGGTCTGTTTCCATTGATTATTTTATCTAATGATTATAGAGCACATTTTCCTACTTCTTTTGATAAGCCAGAGCAGCCCAGTATCTTAGTTGTGGCCTTTCTCACCCAATTAAATGCCTGCCTGCAGTTTCAGCAAGATCTCTCTATTTTGGTTGATCTGAATTTTAATGCCACCCTGACTCTGTGATCTCCAAAACTGCAGGTCAACTCATAGTTCCCTAAGTAGCTATTTGCTGCCAGGTTTGAAGAGTCTCTCTATACATGCAGCTTAGTATTCGGTCAAAGATTCAAGGGGACCCCCATGCAGATTCATGAAACTCTTTTTCTTCCCAGGTGCCTCCTTTCAGGGATCCATCCTTGCAAATTTCAACCGTAGCAACCCCAAACTCTGCCATCTCCATGCAATTAGACTGTGGTGCTTTGCTTGGATTCCAAATTCCTGCACCATGGTCTAAAAGTGCCTCCAGTTAGAAATCTGGGGTAATCATGGGCTCATATATTTTCCTTCACACAAAGATTACAGCCTATTACTGCCTGTTGTCCATCATCTAAAAATGGTTGCTCCATATGTATTTGCCTAGCTTTATAATTCTTTATGCTAGAAGAGTTAGTCAAGTACCAGTTATCATCATGGCTGGAAAGTCAGTTGATATTTTATTATCTAAGACTGCCTGGAGACATCAGAAACTGGTTAAGATTTCATTCCAGTTACAGGAATAAAATATCCATAATGTTTGAAAGGACAATAATGAGAAATAATAAATTAGTTTTCCACTTGTACCCTACAGAGTTCAATTGATTCAATATACTAGTTATATTATCATATCAGAAATATATGTATATATGTGGAATAAGAGAGTATGTTTGGGGAGCACTAATGCTGCCCCTTTAATTAGGGAATGGAGAAAATGGTGACCCATAAAACCTTGATTATAAAGGAATAAAGCTGGAGTGAGTTGGAGCAGGAGAACCTTGAGTTTGGATTCAGTCCCAACTCTATTTCTTATTAACATTATTGAACAAAGTCATTTAACCTCTCAAAGTCAATGTCCCCCACCATTCCAGCTGGATTAAAATATTGGCTCACCTCCTTCTTGTCGTGAGTAGCAGATGTGAAATGTATGCAAACTCCCTACAAATGCTAGTCTTTATTAATGGGAACTTGATTTAGGAGCATATGAGTAAGGGGGAAAGAAGGAAAAGAAAGGAGAGGAGACGAGAGAAGAGGAGAAGAGAGGATGGAAGGAAGGAAGGAAGGAAGGAAGGAAGGAAGGAAGGAAGGAAAAAGAGAGAGAGGAAAGAAAGAAAGAAAGAGAGAAAAAAAGAAAGAAAGAAAGAAAGAAGAAGAAAGAAAGAAAGAAAGAAAGAAAGAAAGAAAGAAAGAAAGAAAGAGAGAAAAGAAAGAGAGAAAGAAAGGGCTTTATCCTAGAATGTAGGTACAGATTCTGTTCTAACTTTTTATTTTCTAAGTATGAACAATAATACTAGCAACCCCATTTGTTCAGTGCTTATTACATGCCTGACAGTTTTGCAGATGTTGGTTTATTTACTGGCTACCCTAAACTTGAATCACAGGTATTAACATCCTGATTTTGCAAATGAGGAAACCAAGGCTAAACAAAGTTAAACTGGCTCAAGGGCAAATGGCAAACCAAGAAATCAAACTCAGACTCTTGCATCTACAAAGCCTATGTTTTTGCCATTACACCACATGGACCATGGGCAATCATCACTTCCCTAGGCTTCAGGGCCCTCCTCCATGATTTGAGTCATTTGCTAAGTATTACTATCCCTTTCCATAAAAACATGCATAATTGCAACATGATTTTCTAATTTTACTAAACCTCACGCATAAAGAAATCTAATCTAATTCTAAATCTACTTAACTTGGAAATGTTGAATTCTAGGAGTATATTTGGTCTGGTTTTCATATTCAGTTTCTGATTTGTTATCAGTAAAGACTTCAGTCTGAGCAATGATTTTCTCGCCTTATTCTAATCAATCACACAGGACTTGGTGCTCAACTTTTTTCTCCTTTATGCTAGTCAAGTTCACAGTGGATTTCTAGATGTGTCATCTGTTATTGCTTGCCATGGAGGTGGTGGAAATGTAACATAGGTAAGTATTTTTGAAACAGAGTCTCCCTGCTTATTCTGATGCACCCTCTGTCTACAGAGATCATACTGCAGTTGTATATTATTTCGTCCTATGCTCACTAGCACTAATTATCATTTTATCTCTTTCTTTTTAAATCTATACAATCCATGGCAATAACATTATCAGTTTGCAGAGATGGCCTGAAAAGTGAGAAAAGAGAAAAACTTCATCTCTATGTCTGCTTTGACAAGATTAGAAATGGGGATGTGATGGAAGAAGCAAAGAGGCCCCATGCAGAAGCAGAGGCCAAACTTTGTAATGGCCAGAGGTCATTCTACCAGCATCAATGGACAGAGGGCATATTTGAATAAGCATATAAAATACATGTCAGAGAGTAATTCCCCACCACCACCCGACAATCACCGCAGGTAGTAACAGGTAGTATAGTTGGATCTGCACCGTGTATGTGAAAGGCATTGAAGGGAAGGAAAAACTGGCCAGTGAGGTTGGCTGTGTAACAGCTTCGGAGGGAGAAAGGAGCTGTTTCCAAATATTTCTACCATATGTAGGAAAATAAAAAGGTACAAAATGACTAGTCTAGGCAGATGTTCTCCTGGCACAATCTGGAGATCCAATGGGGACCTAAACCCCTACATTTTCCTGGTCGTAACAGTCTTTGATATCTTCTACTGTTAGGTCTCCAAGGGGAATGGAAATTGACCAGTAGTGATGCACTAACTCACCTGTCACCTCCAAATCATTACTTTCTCTCCCTGTATATATATCAGCAACAAGGGTCACTCACCAATCATCTGGCTGAAATACAGGCTTTGAAAGCATGCTTCCTCCTACAGAAATTCAGTTTGTTTCTAGCTCCAAGTTGACCTCTTTTTCAATCTCTTGAATTTAAAATTAATGCAGCATCTCTGTTTACTGCATGATTGAAGATTCCAAACTCTGAAATGTAATCACATGCAAAATGTTAGCAGGGCAAAAGATCAAGGACGTGTATAAGACAATTTGACACATGCAGAGGCCAAGTCAGAAAGGTCAAGTCAGAAAATAAATTGCAACTAGCAAGGGCATGAAAGATCACTGGGGCCACGCTTTATAAATATATTAGCAACATGAACAAAGTATAGACTCTAATTATTGTGGTGGCAAGGGAAATAGAATAAGAGATAACAAAATGGTAGAAGTATTAAATATCTCCATCATCCTAATATATATATTCAGCACTTGAAAAATATTATTTTGACTTCAGTTTTGACCCCCCAAAAAATCTTTTTAAAGACTCCAATAAACAGAAGCCTAATTATTCTGTACTTAGAAGAAAAAGGTAAGTTGGCCTAAGAAGTACTTTATCAACTGTTTACTGGACATTTCTGGATGTCTCAAAATCACTACAACTCAACCTATCTAAAACAAACTCATTACATTTCCATCAAAAATTATCCCTCTCCCCAAATATTTCCTGTCACAGCCAGTGACACTACTATTCATTTTCCAAATCTTGGAGACTTGAAACTTTTGCATTACTTTGACTCATCTCCCTCCCATTTTTAATGTTTATTGTCAACACCAGCTTTCCTTGTTTTATTTCCTTCAAAGCATCTCTCGATCTCTTTCTCTATAACTACTACTTTTTAAAAAAAATATTTCACCTCACAATTTAACTCTCACATCCTCTGTGCTTACCTCTCAAGAGCTACCTTTTTTTTTTTTAAGTAGGCTCCACGTCCAGCATGGAGCCCAATGCAAGACTTGAATTCACAACCCTCATATCAGGGCTTGAACTGACATCAAGAATAACATGCTTAACCAATAGAGCTCCCCAGGTACCCCAGGATCCATTCATTTACTCTCAAGGCAGCTTTTTTTCAAAACCACAAAAGGCTTCTGTCTTCTGTCTCATCAACTCCTCACCCTCCTCTATTCAACATATGGAAGCTTATGTGATGTGATTTGCCAGCTCACTTCTCTCCTCTTTTTTCTAGTCAATACCAGCCTCTCAGAATTTGCAGTTCTCACTCCTCCATCAAAGGCATCCAAGTAGACACATGCACTGAGTAGGAACTGTGCTTTGACTGAGACTCCGGGAGCTTGTGCCTCAGCTCCTGGCTCTGGTGTCCAAGTTCTTTTTTTTTTTTTTAATAAGATTGTATTTATTTATTTATTCATGAGGGACACACAGAGAGAGGCAGAGACAGAGGCAGAGGGAGAAGCATGCTCCCCACCAGGGGCCTGGTGTGGGACTCAATTCCAGGACCCTGGGATCACAACCTGAGCTGAAGGCAGACTCTCAACCACTGAGCCACCCAGGCCCCCTCTGGAGTCCAAGTTTGATTATCATTAGCCACTCGGATCCCTTTGAGTTCTGGTATTGAAAACAAAAGGAAAGGACAGAGGTGCCACCACCAGCAGCAATGACACTGAGCAGAATTCAGCACAAGCCATTGTGCATGCTTTTGTGACGGGATACATGACACAGGCTTCTATCACCAAAAGCCCATGTTCCCAGTAACTTAACATATGAGTTTATTTCTCTCTCATGCCACAGGCCCACACCAGTTAGTGGGGCAGGGTGAGGAGTCGGGAGCAAGAAGCAGTGGATAGCAGGAAGACCCAGGCACCCAGACTCCTTCAGTCCTAAAGTACCACTATCTTCAATGAAATTCCAAGGGTGCTGAGCACAGGAAGAGAGATGGTCATGCAGAAGAGCTTTTACTGAGCCAGGCCTGTAGGTGGCAGACATCACTTCTGTCCATATTCTATTAAACAGACCTTGGTCACATGACCCCAAGTTAACTGCAAAGGATCTGGGAGATGTAGTTCAGCCACCTACCTGGGAAGGGGAGGGAAAGCATAGATGTTATTGAAGATGAACACTTTCATGCACCATCCAAAATTCCATTTTTTTCTGGCTGCTGGGAACCTATTCTTAGATTTGCCCTCAAATCCATATTTCCTTTTTTCTCAACTTAAAGCACTAATTCCTGACATGAACCATTCTTTTGAGCCATTTGTGTTCATTTTATTTGATCATATGTGTTACAATTTCCCATCTTCTGGGTTTGAGCATTTCTGTTTACTTTTAACTACTCTAGCTTGAGCTCATACCATGACTGGCAGGTTCTACTCTGTTTTCAACCTGTCTCACACCACAGAACAGTAGACCCAGACACTGATGGCTGACTCCTATATCTCAAAAGGATAACAAATATTTCAAGTGGGACAATGTTTATACTATAATTACCTATATAGAGAGTTTCATAGAACAAACTTTGTAATCAGGGAGACATGGGTTCAAATCCTACAGAGCTTGGCTACTGCGTGACCTTCCTGGCATATTAACCACCCCGAGCCTCAGATTCCTCATCTGTAAAATGAAAATAATAACATCTCCTTTCAGAGCTATTGTGAAGACTGAATAAAATATTTGTTAGATACTTAACACAAAAATCATGACGTTAGTCAATTGAATGCAAAGGTCATTTTGGCATTTTCAAATTGGTAACAAATTCTTAATAACACCCAAGAAAGAATTAGTAATATTATTTTAGACAAGAGCAACAGGCTGATGGGGGAGATGTTTGGAAATTAGGTAAAAACCTAGGAAGACTCTGCTATAAATCCTATGTCAAAAATGGAAGTTAATATGCTCCCCCTCTAAAATGGGTTGTTAAAAGGGGACTCTCTGGCTCTCATGTTTACAGAGGTCCCAAGATCATTAAAGTAGGTAGCAATTACCTCCACATCCTGAAGAAGGGTGTTAGACCACACATGGAGGACATGTGAAGAGCTTTTGAAACTAGTTAGATCAGTATTGTGCCACCAGTAACCACCAGGCCATGTACAGAAAAAAAAAGGAGAGGGAATTCTGTGAAGGAGGGAAGAAGAAGCCAGAAAAGAGGGTTCTTTGGGAAGAGATATCTGAGAGCCATTGATTTCCACAACTCTCACCTGGGGTAGGAGAGAGGATTGCTTCTCCCAACTTCTTGTCATGAAAACACTCCCCTAGAGCATTGGGCCACAGAGGCAAGAATCTGACTCGCTTCTACTGTCTAAGGCTGAGGGGCAGGAGGGGGTGAGCAAAGAGAGCACAATGACAGGCAGAAGTGCACATTTCCCAAAGCTGCCGGCTGGAGAAGGTGCAGTGCAATCAGGAGAACTCTGTTTGGGGGTTCCAGACCGGGGAAACAGCTAGAGAATTCTCAAGAGCTCCCATAAAGGAAAGAACTAGAAATAGAGGACATTGACACCAGTCCAGAAGCCTTAATCCCTTTCTCCCTAATCCCCTCATCTGTGTGACCCAACACTGAGCCATAACAGCCACTGGTAAGAGGTGGCAGGTGGAGGATGAGGGCCGGAAGGGAGAGATAGACAATGTCCTCCACACTGACTATAGGTTTCCAAGCTTCCAAGCCTGAATCAGGACCAACCTGGGGTGAGGAAATGCTTTAGACTGATTTAAAGTTAAATGGCTTAACGTTAGCCCCACTGAAATAAAGCTACTTTTATGAATAAAGAGTATCATAAAAGCTACAGGTGCTGCCTAAAGGTCTGTCCAGAAAGTCTGAGTCCAGAGTGCATGTTTGAAGGGGCAGTAGGAGAAAGGTAGAGCTGCTTTCTGTTCTTGGTCTCCTCATAAGGTCCAGCGCACTCAATAAATCAGCTACCAGTTCACTTAGCCTGCTCTCTTGACCTCTTCATTTGACCCTTACTCCTGTCCTCAGACCCAGAAGTATGTTGACTATATACTCACCAGGAAGTTCACCTTTAGATACTTAACTATATTCATTCTATAAATATTTATTGAGTATCAACTATACTATGTGCCATATACTGCTTTATTGAAAACAAGGAAAAAATAGTTGCTTTCAGGGAACAAATATACAGCACAATGTTAGGTACTAAAGATGCCATGATGAGTTTGTCATGTGTCTATTTGGCTGTGCTGGGCTATATTTCCAGAGTTTCACTTGTGTTTTTCCTACTAGACCAGAAGAGAATTCTTGGGAGGGTAGAGAGCTGGAGTGGGGCAGCAGCCCTTCCCCGTGTAGCTCAAACAAGTTGTTGATGATCTGCTGAGTTACCCCTGGCATGAAGCAGTAGCTGGGACTACCTTTTCTGATCTTCCTTCTGCTTCTTTGATACCTAGGCCAGGTTGGCTTCTGGCCAGGTATGTGTGTGGCTCCCTGATGAAAGGCTTTGGTTTCTGCAGGATACCCTTGTCTTTAAGGTCAGAGTCAAAAAATAAACACAGGCTTCAATCTGTCCTTGTGGGGTCCCAACCCAGCCCTTGATCTATCCACTCTACATCCACTCCCCTCCTGACTGTGGTCCTATGGACATCAAGATCTAGAAACAGATGCAGATATTATATGACGTATTTCTCTGCTTGAACCCTGACTGATACAGGTACTATGATTAAAAAAAAAAAAAAAAGGTCAGTGGGGCGTAGGAGGAGGTTATTTTAAATAGGGTAGTAAGGGCAGCCGGGTGGCTCAGCGGTTTAGCGCCACCTTCAGCCCAGGGCCTGATCCTGGAGACCCAGGATCGAGTCCCATGTCGGGCTCCCTGCATGGAGCCTGCTTCTCCCTCTGCCTGTGTCTCTGCCCCTCTCTCTCTCTCTCTCTCTCTCTCATGAATAAATAAATAAAGTCTTTTAAATAAATAAATAAATAAATAAATAAATAAATAAATAAATAAATAAGGTAGTCAGATATGTCTCCCTGAGGAAGTAACATTTGAGCAGAGACTTGAATGAGTAAATGAGGCCTCAGAATATCTGGAAGGAAATTATTCCAACAAAGAGGATAGCAAGTGCAAGGGCCCTGGGTCAGGAATAAGTCAGCATGCTGGAGAAACAAGAAGGTTGGTGTGATGAGATCAGAGAAGGAAACTCCTTGGCTCCTGTGTAAAGAATTGATTAGAGAGTGTCAAGGTGGAAACAGGGAGTCTGGACAGGGGCTTAGACTACGTGGTATTTGTAGAAGTGGTAAGTGTCCAGATTCAATACATATTTTGAAAGTAGAGCTGATAGGAATTGTTGATGAAATGGATGTGGGTGTGAGGAAAAAAAAGAAATCAACAATAATTCTTATTGTTTTCCACTGAGAAGCCAAATGCTAACCCTAGGAGGATCTAAAAATAAGGCCTCACCATCCTCAAGGAAACAGTCTGTTGGGCCACGTGCCTTCTGCATATGCCCCATACTCAGCATTTCCTCTTTCTCCAAACTCTTCCCAATTCTGCATTTAAATAATTGTGTGTCTTTCATCTTCACTCAACTGTGAGCTCCAAGGAAGTAGGGATTCTTCTTATTTATCCTTTTTTTTTTTTTTTGCCTCAGTCCACTTAGTGCAGTGATTTGTGGAGAATAGAGTTTATTTAAATTTTTTTCGTGTTTATTTTCTTGAAAAAGATTTGAAACATACAAACTCTCATAAGCTGTCCTAATTCCTTGAAATCACATCACAAAGTGGCTTTATGGTTTTATTTTTTGGAAAGTCAATATGTGCATTTGTTTGCATGTGCTAATTTTTTTTTCTTTTGGCAAATTTTAGGGATATGCCAGGAATCAAAGATTATAATAGAGGAAATCCTTTTATTCTTGTCACTTACTTCACAAAAGAATCAGAATTTCTTTTAACAAAGTACATTTATATATTAGGCAGATTTTAGGCAACTGAATTCTAAACAAGTCAACCAAAGCCAATCCAATATCTTACACATGTTGGATATTAATTAACACAGTTAATTAAGGCAATTTAAAATCTCCCCTTCCTGATTCCATTAGCACTGTATTTTTCAACTAATAAAGAACCTTTCTTAAGTATTATGAATTGTTATGGAAATCACAAATTGCAGAGGCATTTATGAAGGAGAAATAATTTATTCATTAATTACTAAAATTCACTGACCATAAATTTGTCACTGAAATAAAACTGTGGCACTTATGCCCAGATGCACTCATAAATAACTAAATAATTAAACTCACAGCCTCAGAACAAAAGCCTCACAATGGGCACAATGAAGTCCAAAGAAGTATCTCACAGGACAAAAATAGAACATGTAATAAAAATTATGCTAATCTGCATGTGACCCCTTCAGAGCTTTATGCCAGCAGTTTCCAGAAATTGTATGTTGTTTTTCATAACTTATTTCCTGTTCACTGTCCCTTAAGAGTGACAAAATATTTGGAGCATTCCAAGACAGATATTGTCCTTGCCAACACTGTACTGGTTGTGACAATGAGGATTGTGGTTTTCCAGTGCTCAGAACACATCCTCTCCCAACTTTGCCTTCTCTCAACATGGCCGCAAGCTTCCTCCACTGGACATGAAAAGAAGGAGAGAGAGAGGAGAACCAGCAATTAAGTACTTACTATTCAATAACTGTGGCTCTTAACACGTGGTTTAAATATATTTATTCAGTCCCCACAATAATTTTTTTTCTCCATCTTCAGACAACAGAATTGATATTGAGGATTTAATTAGATTGCTCAAGGTCACTCAGGACAAGATACTTTATATCCAACTCTTTCTGACTCTAAAGCCCATATTTTGGCACTTGAATTTGGCCTAAAGGTAGTACCTCAGGTCTCTAATTTGCACCCATCCTCTGAAGCATCCTACCCAGACAGCCCTAGGGAGATATGAAGCTATGTGTTGGGTCTACTCTGGACAGACCAGCCTGCTCAGAAGGCAGTAGCTCCCCTTTTTCCCTCAGCAACTTCTTCTTGCCTTCAGAGAGCAAATCAATGTTTAACCATCAAGTCAGAGACCTCTGACATATCAGAAGCACGTTAACTATAAGGAATTACACACACGTACCATGTTCTTTAACAATGTGTGAAAATATGGAGAAGGTGGCATGATGATGAGTTAGATATTAGAAGAATGAGTAAGTACCAAAATTATTAGCATTTTTCTGACTCTTCCTGCCCCACAAGCTTTTTATAAAAATAAAAAGGGTCCGCAGAACTTCAATTTCTTATTCCTGCCCTCCTACTTACTAGCTAAGTTACTTTGTCAAGACTTTTTTTTACCTCACAGAGCTTCTGTCTCTTCATTTGCAAACTACTGTCAATAAAGTCAACTTCAAATAGTTGTTAGAAGATCAAATGCAAGGGTGTGTATCTGAAAAGAGGTCAACAGGTCAAATATAGCCCACATATATATTTTATTTGAACAACAGACATTGGGGGTTTTTGTATCCTTTTTTTATTGGAGTTCGATTTGCCAACATATAGCATAATACCCAGTGCTCATCCCGTCAAATGCCCCCCTCAGTGCCCATCACCAAGTCACCCCAAACCCCCACCCACCTCCCTTTCCACTACCCCTGGTTCATTTCCCAGAGCTAGGAGTCTCTCATGTTCTGTCGCCCTCTCTGATTTTTCCCACTCATTTTCTCTCCTTTCCCCTTTATTCCCTTTCACTATTTTTTATATTCCCCAAATGAATGAGACCATATAATGTTTGTCCTTCTCCGATTGACTTACTTCACTCAGCATAATCCCCTCCAGTTCCATCCTCATTGAAGCAAATGGTGGGTATTTGTCGTTTCTAATGGCTGAGTAGTATTCCATTGTATACATAGACCACATCTTCTTTATCCATTCATCTTTCGATGGACACCGAGGCTCCTTCCACAGTTTGGCTATTGTGGACATTGCTGCTAGAAACATTGGGGTGCAGGTATCTCGGTCTTTCACTGCATCTGTATCTTTGGGGTAAATCGCCAGCAGTGCAATTGCTGAGTTGTAGGGTAGCTCTATTTTTAGTCTTTGAGGAACTTCCACACAGTTTTCCAGAGTGACTATACCAGTTCACATTCCCACCAACAGTGCAAGAGGGTTCACCTTTTTCCACATCCTCTCCAGACATTTGCTGTTTCCTGTCTTGTTAATTTTCTCCATTCTCACTGGTGTGGGGTGATATCTCGTTGTGGTTTTGATTTGTATTTTCCTGATGGCCAGTGATGCGGAGCATTTTCTCTTGTGCATGTTGGCCATGTCTATGTCTCCTTTGGTGAAATTTCTGTTCATGTCTTTTGCCCATTTGTATGATTGGATTGTTTGTTTCTTTGCTGTTGAGTTTAATAAGTTCTTTATAGATATTGGATACTAGCCCTTTATCTGATAGGTCATTTACAAATATCTTCTCCCATTCTGTAGGTTGTCTTTTAGTTTTGTTGAATGTTTCTTTTGCTGTGCAGAAGTTTTTTTTATTATTAAATCTCAATAGTTCATTTTTGCTTTTGATTCTCTTGCCTTCATAGATGTATCTTGCAAGAAGTTGCTGTGGCCAAGTTCAAAAAGGATGTTGCCTGTGTTCTTCTCTAGGATTTTGATGGATTCTTGTCTCACATTTAGATCTTTCATCCATTTTGAGTTTATCTTTGTGTATGGTGTAAGAGAATGGTCTAGTTTCATTCTTCTGCATGTGGCTGTCCAATTTTCCCAGCACCATTGATTGAAGAGACTGTCCTTTTACCAGTGGATAGTCTTTCCTGCTTTGTTGACTATTAGTTGACCACAGAGTTGAGGGTCCATTTCTGGGTTCTCTATTCTGTTCCATTGATCTATGTGTCTGTTTTTGTGCCAGTACCACACTGTCTTGATGACCACAGCTTTGTAGTACAGCCTGAAATCTGGCATTGTGATGCCCCCAGCTCTGGTTTTCTTTTTCAATATTCCCCTGGCTATTCGGGGTCTTTTCTGATTCCACACAAATCTTAAGACAATTTGTTCCAACTCTCTGAAGAAAGTCCATGGCATTTTGATAGGGATTGCATTAAATGTGTAAATTGCCCCGGGTAGCATTGACATTTTCACAATATTAATTCTTCTAATCCGTGGGCATGAAATATTTTTTCCATCTCTTTGTATCTTCCTCAATTTCTTTCAGAAGTGTTCTGGAGTTTTTAGTGTATAGATCCTTTACCTCTTCAGTTAGGTTTATTCCTAGGTATCTTATTCTTTCGGGTACAATTGTAAATGGGATTGACTCCTTAATTTCTCTTTCTTCAGTCACATTGTTAGTCTATAGAAATGCCACTGATTTCTGGGCATTGATTTTTGTATCCTGCCACACTGCCGAATTGCTTTATAAGTTCTAGCAATCTTGGGGTGGAGTCTTTTGGGTTTTCTATGTGCAGTATCATGTCATCGGCAAAGAGGGAGAGTTTGACTTCTTCTTTGCCAATTTGAATGCTTTTTATTTCTTTTTGTTGCCTGCGTGCTGAGGCTAGGACTTCTAGTACTATGTTGAATAACAGTGGTGAGAGTGGACATCCTGTCGTGTTCCTGATCTTAGAGGAAAGGCACCCAGTGTTTCCTCATTGAGAATGATATTTGCCATGGGCTTTTCATAGATGGCTTTTAAGATGCTGAGGAATGTTCCCTCTATCCCTACACTCTGAAGAGTTTGAATCAGGAATGCCTGCTGTATTTTGTCAAATGCTTTCACTGCATCTATTGAGAAGATCATATGGTTCTTGTTTTTTCTCTTGTTGATATGATCTATCACGTTGATTGCTTTACGAGTGTTGAACCAGCCTTGCATCCCAGGGATAAATCCCACTTGGTTATGATGAATAATCTTCTTAATGTATTGTTGGATCCTATTGGCTAGTATCTTGTTGAGAATTTTTGCATCCATGTTCATCAGGGAGATTGGTCTATAATTCTTTTTGGTGGGGTCTTTATCTGGTTTTGGAATTAAGGTGATGCTGGCCTCATAGAACAAGTTTGGAAGTATTCTGTCCCTTTCTATCTTTTGAAACAGCTTTAGGAGAATAGGTATTGTTTCTTCTTTAAACGTTTGATAGAATTCCCCTGGGAAGCCATCTGGCCCTGGACTTTTGTGTCTTGGGAGGTTTTGGATGACTGCTTCAATTTCCTCCCTGGTTACTGGCCTGTTCAGGTTTTCTATTTCTTCCTGTTCCAGTTTTGGTAGTTTGTAGTTTCAAAGAAATGTGTCCATTTTTTCCAGACTGCCTAATTTATTGGCATATAGCTGCTCATAATATTTTTAATATTGTTTGTATTTCCTTGGTATTGGTGGTGATCTCTCCTTTTTCATTCATGATTTTATTAATTTGAGTCTTTTCCCTTTTGTTTTTAATAAGGCTGGCTAATGGTTTATCTATGTTATTAATTCTTTCAAAGAACCAACTCCTGGTTTTGTTGATCTGTTCTACATTTCTTCTGGTCTCTATTTCATTGAGCTCTGCTCGAATCCTTATTAACTCTCTTCTTCTGCTTGGTGTAAGTTTTATTTGCTATTCTTTCTCCAGTTCCTTTAGGTCCAAGGTTAGCTTGTGTATTTGAGTTTTTTCCAATTTTTTGAGGGAGGCTTGTATTGAGATGTATTTCCCCCTAAGGACTGCTTTTGCTGCATCCCAAAGATTTTGAACAGTTGTATCTTCATTCTCATTAGTTTCCATGAATCTTGTTAATTCTTCTCTAATTTCCTGGTTGACCCTTTCATCTTTTAGCAGGATGCTCTTTAATCTCCACGGTTTTGAGTTTCTTCCAAATTTCTTCTTGTGATTGAGTTCAAATTTCAAAGTATTCTGGGCTGAAAATAAGCAGGGGACAATCCCAGTCTTTTGGTATCATTTGAGACCTGATTTGTGACCCAGTATGTGGTCTATTCTGGAGAAAGTTCCACGTGCACTTGAGAAGAATGTGTATTCAGTTGCGTTTGGATGTAAAATTCTGTAAATATCTGAAATCCATCTGGTCCAGTGCATCATTTAAAGCTCTTGTTTCTTTGGAGATGTTGTGCTTAGAATATCTGTCATTTGCAGAAAGTGCCATGTTGAAGTCTCCCAGTATAAGTGTATTATTATTTAAGTATGTCTTTACTTTGGCTATTAATTGATTGATATACTTGGCAGTTCTCACATTCTGGTCATAAATATTCATGATTGTTAGGTCCTCTTGTTGGATAGATCCTTTAAGTATGATATAGTGTCCTTCTTCATCTCTTACTACACTCTTTGGGATAAACTTTAATTTATCTGATATGAGGATTGCTACCCTTGCTTTCTTTTGAGGACCATTTGAATGATAAATGGTTCTCCAACCTTTCATTTTCAAGCTTGAGGTGTCCTTAGGTCTAAAATGAGTCTCTTGTAGACATCAAATAGATGGGTCTTGCTTTTTTATCCATTCTGAACCCCTGTGTCTTTTGGTGGGATCATTTAGCCCATTCATATTCAGAGTTATTATTGAAAGATTTGAACTTCATGTCATCATTCATACCTATTCATACCTATTCAGTCTCTGTTTTTATGGATTATTTCTTTGGGCTTCCTCTTTCTTTTACAGAGTCCCCCTTAATATTTCTTGCAGAGCTGGTTTGGTGGTCACATATTCTTTCAGTTTCTGCCTATCTTGGAAGCTCTTTATCTCTCCTTCTATTCTGAATGAGAGCCTTGCTGGATGAAGTATTCTTGGCTGCATATTTTTTTCATTTAGTATGAGCATGTTTTTTTTAATGTGAATTTGAACTTAGAAGGATAATTCATGTCCCAGTTGACCATGGTCCCCACCATCCCTAAGGTCTTAAAACAGCTCCACACAGTGACACTGTCTACATGGGCCCTGAGGCATTTAAGTTTGCATCTGATAGGTTTATATGTCTTCTGTGAACTGTAAGTAATTATAAAAATACTATAAATATCATGTATTTCTTTAAGTATAAAAATCATATCTTAGTGTCATGTTTTATGTCATGATAGTTTACAGCAGAATGCCAAACAGATATTGAGCTCTAAATAGAAGTTTCTAGAAATTAAATCATATTGGTGGTGTCTTGATAGAAGTTATGGGAGAGTTCATCCTCACAAACCTGATCAAATTGCAAAACTCTGATTTCCAGGGCCCAAGACACTAACCAGCCTTCCTTTTGCTTTCCAGAAAACACTCAGATTGTTTTAAAGGAAGAATCTTAATGTTTGGCTTGACTTGGAAACTTGTATTTGTATTCTGCAGCAATGGTTCAGGTCATGGACGTTTTACAAGGCAACCAAATAAGTAAATCAATAGTACAGAAACAGTTTACCCCAGGGCCCATCTGCTACCCTGCGGTTCATTATAGTACTTAATATTGCCATGATTAGAGTCTCTCTCTTGTGAGTTGAAGGAATAAACAGCATTTTTGAATGTATGAAAAATCATTATGTATTCATCTAAACAACTTCCAAAGAATCTTTACACCGCACTGAGTATTGGGTATTGCATGGCATGGGAAGTGGGGCTAAGGCTTGGCCAGAACTTACAGCGCGAATTACAGACCAGGCTAGCTACAGGACAAGGAAAACAAGAAGAATAGCTATTTCAGTCCTACTATTTCCAACTTTCTTTTGCAGCTGGGTGCCTTTATTTCTATCTACTAGCAAAAGAATAAAATGTAAGTAAGAAAATTGTTATGTTCTAGACCTCTTACCATTAATTTACATAAAAGGAAAAAACCCACAAGTTTATATCAGTTCTACATCCTTATCCATAATTGGACAGTTTTCTCCAGTGGCTTAAATAGTACCTTTCAGCCAAAGCTTTCAGATTGTTCCTTCTTATTAACTTTATTCCTCTTGGTCCCCTGTGAGCTGGGTTAATAACAGGAAGCAGTAGAGTCTTTATGTTGCATATAAAAAGGGATACAAAATGATTAACCCCAGGTCCCAATCCAACACTAGAAACTGGATGCTCTCTCCTGGTTCTCTTTTCCTAGTCCCACATCGTATTGTTGAGTCACATACTAGAATTGCTAAGAATTGCAATCAACAAGATGGGCTCTACCAGATGTAAGGTGGTGGTCAACAAAGACTCAGGTAGGAAGGAATAAATTTTAGCCAAGACACTTTTGACGGTGTGTCTCAGGAAAAGATTCATAAATCATTTATTTTTTCATTTTATAAAGTAGTGATGCCAGATATGTGGGCCATGGATCAACTAGAGATTTGGAGAAATAATATATATATTACTGAATATATATATTCATATATATTATTTGAAGAAATAATATACACACACAAACACATACTCATTGAAGATGAGTCTTATAACATGATTCCAATGATTTGGAATAGTACTAAATTAATCGTGACCTGTTAAATACGTATCACCCCAGTTGTTGTAAAAGTACAAATTCTATTATACAGAGAATGTGTTGAGAAAAAAAAATGAAGTTTTAAGCAACTAAACAGAATACACTATCCCAAACAATATGCTCAGGTCTATGTTACAAAATACAATTAGGCACAAGGAACTCAGTTTCTTTTTTGAGTAATGAATACCTTGAAGCAAAATTTCACCCTTTCAACATTTTATTATTTCCTTTTATACCTTTGTATGCTGACTCCTTACAAAGTTATGTTTCCTGGGGCGCCTGGTGGCTCAGTCAGTTAAGCGTCAGGCTCTTGATTTCAGCTCAGGTCGTGATCTCAGGGTTGTGAAAGTAAGCCCTGCAGCAGACTCTGCACTGGGCATGGAGCCTGTTTAAGGTACCTTTTCCCTCTTCCTCTGCACCACTCCCACATTGCTCTCCCTCAAAAAAAGAAAAAAGAAAACAAGTTTCATTTCCTGAGAAACATCTGTCAAATAATTTCTTATTTGGTCTTTTCATAAAAGACATATGCTTTTTATTAGGATTTTAAATTATTTTAATTAAAAGTCTCTTTCCCTCATTCATTATTTATTTTAAATATATCTGATTGGGAATTGTAGCTTTCATCTGATTTTTTTTTTAAATTTGAGTTTATTTTCATAGAGATCAGAATCTCCAACACTGGTTTTCTGCTTTAGAGTCCCTGATAAACAAAATGGGTATCTAATGACCATATTTTATTTTTGTCAGTTTCTGACAATTAAGAACACTCTGCATCACTTAGTTTAGAAATAGTACTATAACCAGTGACATAGTCCTTTGTTTCAGAACTGGCCCCAAGCCAGGTAAGTAATATTGATTCTTTTGCAGAAAGAGTTCTATTTCCCAGACTTTATTGAGATAATACCCAAGCAGACTCACGGGCATAATTGTGATTTCATTATAGACTTCCCACTGGCCAATCTATTGAGTCAAAAACTGGTAGCCTACGATAGAAAGTCCAAGAAAAGGGCAATTGTCATTAAGGGAATTGTACTGGTCTTTTTCTACTGAAAAGACTAAAAGTTTGGAAGAGAATAAATCATAACTCTCTTAACCTAGAAGAAAAAAAACTGAGGCTGATTATGGGATTAGGCAAAAGTCTACAACATCCATGGACTTGGCAGTGATGTACAGTCAATGCTACTGGGATGGTTTACATGTATCATCATTTTTATTATAACTATTATCATTTTACACATAATGAAACCAAGGCTTAAAATATCACATTCTTGTTGGGCTTAATTATGAAGTCATTTCAAATGCATACACACACACACACACACACACAGAGACACAAGGATGGCATAAATCTTTTTGAATTTTCTATCCACTTGTCCCTTTCCCCAGATAATTGACCTTTATAATCAGGGAAATGATCCTGGATCTCAATCAGGAAATGAAGAGTCTCAAGAAAAAGTAAAGAACAATAATGGAATGCTCCTCAACTCTGTTATTTATCAAACTAATTATTAAAGTCTTTGAAGAAAGCTTCTCATCCCTCACGGCTAAAAAAGAGTTCAACAGGCCTTGGGCAGGGTCTAGCATCTGTATTTTTTAACCTATGAGAAAACTCCAGTAATTAGCCAAGTTTGGGTACCACTTACCTGACACTCTGTTCTTGGAATACCACATATAATTTCATCATCCCCTAGTATTTTCCTGAGTACCCCCCCCCCAGCATTGCCAATGCAGCAGTCAATCCCAGTCTTCTTTGCTACCTAAAGTCCAGTGAAGAGCTAATTTTACCACCTCTTCCTTGTTAGAAGAGAAACAATAAACCTCATGCTTGGACAACTAAACATATCCAATATTTAACTGATACTCTCTGCATAAGTTGCTTATGATTATTATCTGATGGTCACTATCTAGATCAGTCCAGTGGTTCAATAATTTCAATATTAACACCAGTACTAACCAATGAGTTAGGGACATAGGGATATTTTGAGTGCTAGGCCTCCTATTCTGCACCAGCTACAACAGATTCAAAGAAGCCGATAGAAGGATAAGGGAGAGCACCAGCCTTGGCTTTTCCCCTCTTGACTGCACTCCCAATTCTGAGAGCCATCCCCACAGTGACCATGTAGCAGTAACGGGATCAAGAGGAGCCTTGGGAAGATTAAAAAAATCTAGTGAACCTCAACTGGGGATTTACTTTTACTGGACATTGAGCTGAGTCATTTTTGTTCAAAATGTATGGTTTTTTTGTTGTTTATCTTTCTTTTAGAGATTAGTGTCCAAAATAGTAACTTTTGTTCAGAATTAGCTGAGGTACCTACTCTTTTTTAGAGATATGCATTCTACCAAGATTTCTGCATCTTCTGGATCTACTTAGCCACTTCACAGAGTTTCTGTAAGAACTCTAGTCTCAAACATTTCATGACCTTAGTAGAATGACTCAAGATGTTTAGGGTTACAGGAAGACTTACCTCGTGGAATAAGACTTCTCCCATTCTACTTTCCCCATTCTTGTCATCGTTGCTTCTGTCCTCTCTCCCACACCCCAGCTCTGAAACCTCAAGACCAAGCAGTACGAAAGTTTGGACATAAAATAGCTAGAGCTCTGGAGCCAGATTTCTCGAATTGAACTCCCACCCTAGGTAGCACTGCACCTCTGAACAAGATTACTGACCATTACATACATCATTACAGACATGGAAATTATAATGGTACTTCACTGGGTTCCTGAGAGAATAACATTAGACCAGGTATTAAAGCACAAAACACAGAATTGGGAATATTATAGGTGCTCATGAATGCGACCCAAGGGCATACTGATGGTCCACTGAACTACTGATGTGATGCTCCAGATCTGATCCCTGCCTCATAAATAAGGAACAGAAATGGAATCCAGGCCAGTGGATATTTATTATTATTAATATTCAATTAAATACTTGGAGAAATCAAATACCAGTGATTTCAAGGAACTTGCAGTCCAGTTAGGGCCATATTACAAACCTATGAAGCAGGAGACCTGAGAAACAATACACATAGTAACAACAGGATTAACAAAACAGAAAATAAAATCTAAGCAAAGGCATGTTCTGAGTAGTGATATTTAAGGAAAGCATTGTAGAGGAGACATTTGAACTTGATGTGAAAAATGAGAAGTAACAGGTGAGGAGTAAGAAAAAAGGATCTTTTAAATGCTGGATATTGTTAGGAAATATACTGATCTACATGGTTGGAAAACATGCAAATTAGCAGATCTATGCAAATACATAGCTGAGGTGAGATGGGGGAAGGGAGGATGGAGACTAGGAAGGCCCAAAGGAAGAATTGTGATAAATCCTACAGGCACTTTAGGTTACAATCGCCTCTCTTTTGTCTAGGTGGACATATAACAACAGAGGAGTTGGAGAGGGAGGGCCTCTGAGAAGCAGCAGCCTGCGTGGGAATGTAGGGTGTGGGCCTTGGAGTTGTGTGGGATGAATGGAGACAGAACAGGTGAATCCAGTAATGTTCCAGAAATACTGTCATGACTTAATCTTTAACATACTAGCAATTCCTATGGCTTTCTGAAATCAGAATCACTCATACAGGGACAAAAGTGTTTCCATGGCATCATCGTGCTCTGGGTGACCACAGTGATGGAGTGAACCATGTGCACACACTCACAAGCCTGTGAGAGGAGAGAACTGTGGGAATAAATGCAGGCTGAACAGGGGCAATCAGAACTACATGGAATCCTAGCTTTGCCAGCTACCAGCTGAGTGTGACCTTGGACAAGTTACCCAACCTTGTTGAGCTTCAGGGTCCTTCTGGAAAGAGTATGGCTTATGCCCACCTTAAACAGTTTGTTGTGCCAATTAAAGGTAACATGTACAACATACCTTGCATACAGTAAGCACTCAATAAATGTTAGACACTATTGTGACCTATAAAGCAAGCAACTTAACCCAAACAACATTGAGTGTAATCTAGAACTGAGAGTCCTCAAAGATCCTATCAGAAAGCCCATATTTTGTCATCTGTAAAAGCCTACTTGAGAACAAATACTTAGGGAAGAAAAAAGAAAACAATTATATTTGAGTACCAAATATGAAAATTTTCAAAAGTATTTTATACATAAAAGTCATATATATGCAAATTGAGACCATTACACAGGCAGGTGGGTATAAGGTCTACAACGTTTTAAAAAGTGTTTCTAAGTCATGATGGTTCTGTTGTGAGCAAGGCTCCTAATGTCTCTGAGCCTCACTGGATTCATCCGAAAATATAAATATGCACTTTGCAGGTTAATAATGAGAGTTTGTAGCATGATGTCTAGATGTTCAATAAATGGTAGTTGAATCTAAAATGAAAGCAGGCAACCCTCAATTTTCTTCCTGTCATTGTCCACACTAAAAGTATAAAATACATAGAGCAGGAACCAGAGAAGGAACTCAGGTCAGTCCATCTAACAATTTGGTTAGAAGTTTGGTTGGCACACAATATTATGACTCTCTGGATTTGTAGAAGGATAAATTGCTCTCGGGAAACCTGGTCCCATTAACATGACAGGGTGACATGGCTCTGTTTAGAAAAATACCTATCTTTTGAAATTTAGGAAAGGAAGTTTGTGGATTTTTAGGGTTTCCCAACTGTCTTCTATGAAAAAACAAAATTTTGGAGCATTGCCAGGACCCCAGAAAGGAGGGATATAATATAGAAGGGGAACAAATAGGTGGGCTTCTGGACCCCACTCCCCCATCTCTGGTTCAACCTGAGCAGCCACATTACATGATTTTATATCTGGAGCAAAAAGTTTCTGCTATAAGACAGTTGTTCAAAATATGATGGGAATAGACCATGGCCCTCATGAGGCCTGGTGGTGAGTCCCACCCTGATTAGTTGGGCCTTCTGACATGTTTCAGAAGTGGCATCATGAATGCCAACCTGTCTCTCAGGGAGGATTGATAATAAGGGAAGAGGCTGAGTAGGAGTCACATGGAAAGATCTTTCAAGGAGCTGACATGACAAGTAGCATGCTTACTTTGTGCCAAGCACTGACTCATGGCAAAGATTAATTCACTTAATGCTTATAATAACCGTATGATGTATATGCTTTCATGATCCCCATTCTATAGTGGAGGTAACAGACACAGAATGGCTTAGGCACCCAGAAAGTGAGTAAAAAGTAAAGTAAAAGCCATGTTCTGGCACCCAAATCTGCACTCTTAACCTCTATGCTACATTGCTTGTCTATACAAACAGGCTGTGTGAAGAACCATGCAATGAAGAAAAACAATAAGCTCCAGTGTTGTCAGGAGTGTCACACTGGTAGACGTGAGATCATAGGCCATTACAGGTTGGAACTTTTAGCCACACTTCTCTAAAATTCCTACTGAGGAAGCCCTAACTGTGCAAAGGCTATGGTGATGTCCCTAACACAGGCCACTGCAAGGGAAAAATTCTTCTAGAAGATTATTTTGGCCTAAAAACTCACATGTGATCAGCATATTTTATAAATGGGATTTATATTTTAAAACTGTTTCAATATTAAAATGGTAACTAATCAGTGAAGTTACCTAACCCCACATCCCCTTCACTCATCACCACCACCACCACCACATCCCATGTTCATCTCACAGTCTCATGTCTTCTTGGTGAAGTATAGCTGTGCAAGATGGGAAATCTGTCTGTGATGGCCTGCTAGGTATGTTTTGGAACTTTGTTATATTATTCTCCTAATCAAATCCCACAGTCCTGGACCTACTTTGCCTTTACTGACCTAACAGGGGGGCAGGGGTATCTTCTCATTCTGGAAGAGGAAGAGTTTTATCATGAAGTTAATCAAGCCCCTTACTGGTATAGTAATATGTTGACACAGTCCTAAGATTTTGTTAAGTTTGAAAACGAAAAATATTTTCAATCAGTTAAGACCTCCCTTTCCAGTCCTGTTTTGCCTCTGTTATTGTTCCTCCTCTTGCCAAAAGTCAGTGAAAAGACCCTGGACATTCTGAAGATCCGGCTAAAGAGAATTTGATTCCAGGATGTGGTTTGTGTACAAGTGAGATATATCCACATAGCTTGTTGTTACTTCTGTCTGTTGTTAGCTATCTTGACACAGGAAGGGCTTCCAGGAAATGCCTCCTCCATACTGACCCACCCTACAGCGTCATGATATGACAATGAGGATAAAAGTCAAATGAGATATGAATGTGGTCCCACAACAGCCAGCTTTAGAAATGTTTGGTTGTATGTTAAAAAATAAGAATAGAAATGAATAAAACCAAAGCAACTCTGGAAAATTCTTCCAAATCTTATAGCTCATATTTGGAAGAGATTTTCCAATTTTGAAAATCTTGGAAATTCACATAGCAGAAACAAAAAGAGGTGTGAAGCTAAAAGAAGGGAATAAACCGTCGATCATATTTTGCCCAACCATGCTAAAGGTATGACTAAATTATCTTTCTCTTGTCTCTATAAAAATGTATTACGCCATCAAAGTTGAACGAAGTAGCTGAAGAATATATAGCCAAATTATAGACAAAAAATTATTCTGTAAGTGTGTCAGGCAGTTAATGAGTAAAATGTCCTTACTAGACTTTGATGCTTGTAAAACTTACCAGCTTTTTCAGTTTTGTAATTTCTTGAGGGTTATCTTTTTCAAACATTCACTCTTGTATTTATTTTTGTATTCTCTTTCAAACTGGGTGACTAATTTTGATAAGTTTCAGGCCACATCAATTTGTATCTGCTCTCCCTGCCTCATGCCTCATCCCCCAATTTCCTCAGACCATTTGTATATACCTCCCTCTGGAATATTCTTACCCTAGAAAGTTGCACATTCACTACCTCATTTCATTCATGTCTTAGTCCTCTCGGGCTGCTATAACAGAATACATAGGATGGTCGCTTTTATACAGAAATCTGTTGCTTATAGGTCTGGGGACTGAGAAGTCCAAGATAAAGGCACTGATTGGGTGTTTGCTAAGGTCCCTCTTCCTAGTTACTAGATGGCTGTCTTTTCGCTGTGTCCTCTCGTAGTGGAAAAGACAAGAGATCTACAATCTCTATAAGGACATTAATCTAATTCATGAGTGCTCTACGCCCATGACCTGATGACCCCCCCAAACCCCACCTCCAAGTACCATCACAATAGGTATTATGATTTAACATATAAATGGGGAAGGGGTGACAGCAACATTCAGTCTTTAGCAATTCAGGTGTCTGCTCATCACCATACTCAAGAATCCTTCCTTGGTCACTCTATCTAAAATAGAGTCCCTTTCATTTCCCATTACTACTCCTTTATACTACTTTGCTTCACCACATTTACCACCTGCCATATTTGTGTATCTCCCACCATAATATAAGCTCTGTAAGAGGGGTGATATAGCCTGTTTTGTTCACTGTTTTATCTGCATTGCTGAGATCAGTGACTAGCTCATAGCACTCAAAAAATATCTGTGGTTTGAATGAATAAACATGTGCATGTGGAGAGAGAAAGAGACAGAGATGCCCAAATCCATTGAAGAGTTGATCTAATGCTAATTCTTTGAACATGCAGTTCAAAGAAGGCGCAGGAGCAGCCTCATAGTCCTGTGGTCCCTATGCCTTTGCCAACCTGGGTCAGTTGCATTTTTCATTTTAACAGTTGATAATCCCAGCAATCTACTCTTACCCTCCTTAGAGGAGCCTCAGATAAAACAATCTAAAATAAATAAAAATTGTATTTTAAAAAACTGGCAGTTTTAAAAAGCAAGACCCAGTGTCCTAGTAAAATATTTGCCTGCCCCGCAAAGAGAGTCGGCAAGAAATGGCTGTAGCAAAATCCCCACTGCAAAGTGTAGTTGGCTCATTAGTGGAGGAAGCACAGATTCCTGAAACATGACAGCCTCTCGAAGCTGGGGTGTGCTCAGGGAAAGGTATGGTCTCTCCAGGCCACTGGTTACTGTGCTGAAACCTTCCCTAATCCTTTCCTGTGCAGAAAAAAAAAGCCCAAAGCCTGATAGAGAAATAAGGTCTTAGCTTCTCCAGGATGGAACAAGCCCATAGGAGACAATGATCATTTAAATTTCCTGTTAATCCTTTAGCCAGTCTCCTGTAGGATTCGATTCTGGGCTGTGCTTAGATTACTAATATTGGACTGATCGGAGATTCTAAAGCTGACTAGAAAGTTATAAATCTGGAAGAGGAAAGAAAAAAACAAAAAACAAAAACAGCAAAACCCACACTCCGGATTTTCCCATCTTGTGCCAACACTGCCACCTAGTGTTATAAATACGGAAAAGGCATTCTGTGTAGTAAAAATCCTCACAGAGTCCAGGAATAGGAACACAATTGCACTCTATGCTCTTTGTTAATTTCCTAAGATCATGTCAATTTGCTTTCATCTCAAAAGCCGAAGTAAAGGTTTTAAGGAGATAGCTTCTTTCTTTCTTTCTTTCTTTCTTTCTTTCTTTCTTTCTTTCTTCTCTTCTTCTTCTCCTTCCTTCCTTCCTTTTTCTTTCTTTCTTTCTTTCTTTCTTTCTTTCTTTCTTTTTCTTTCTTTCCTTTTTTCTTTTCTTTCTTCCAACGCTCAGCCATCACCGTTCAGCCAAGAGTTAACATGTGTTGTTTCTGTTGGTCAGTCACTTTTCTAAGAGCTTTATAGGAGTTGACTCGGTTCTTGGCTCCAGGAAGCTCATGAGACATAGGCTATGAGTGACCTGCCCATTTCTTGTGTTTCACACATGAGAAGAGTGCTGCACGGAGAGGAGAGTCAGTCAGCCAATGTCATACATCTACAGACCCTAAAATACTGTTTTAGGGTCACAGACCCTGTGACTCTCAACACCCACTGCTGTCTTAACCATTACACCATCCTGACCTCATATGCAGTGCTAATTGTCATGAAGCCAATACAAAATAATTAGAAAACTTGGATCCAACCCTCAAGGAGTTGTGGGACAAAACAAGATAGCTCTTTATGGAAAAAGCAAAAGCCAGAGTGAGACCCAATGCTGTATCTCCTCACAAATGGCTTTTCCCAGGAAGATGCAGGTCTTTGAAAGTTCAAGTTTCTACCCCACGCTGTGTTATAACCAAACAACACAGGGAGTCCCACTGCTAAGCTCCAATTCTCCAGCAGATGTAAATCCTCTTCACCTAGGGTAATAAAAATGCATTAAAAGGGTGTACGACAGGAAAATCCACACAGGAAAAGGCAGACCTAAATTCCAGTTCTGGTCTGAGACACCTTAATTCAATTCAATTTGCTTCTTTGGGTTTCAGTTGCCAGGACTGTAAACCTTTTTAATCCCAACTCCCACCTTTGAAAGTCATGCATTAGCTCAGTTTAGGAGAAAAAAAAAATTAAAGAAACATATGCTCCCAATATTAATATTTATGTATAAGTCATATACATAAATATTGTATAAAATATAAGGTTGTGTGCATTAAAATATGCTAAAAATGGGGCAGCGGTTTAGCGCCACCTTCAGCCCAGGGCGTGATTCTGGAGACCCTGGATTGAGTCCCACATCGGGCTCCCTGCATGGAGCCTGCTTCTCCCTCTGCCTGTGTCTCTGCCTGTGTGTCTCTGCCTCTCTGTGTCTCTCATGAATAAATAAAATTTTAAAAAAATATATGCTAAAAATGAAAGTTAAAAAAGGGATCAATATAAAAAACGGTATTTTAAAATATTTATTGGTATTAAACTTCCCTCCCTCAAAAAACTTTTTAGATGTTTTTGTGAATATGAATTAATAATCTCTAATTTTATAAAATATCTTGGTTCTTGATAAAAAAAAAAAGCTTAGAAGAAAAAAAACTAGGAGATTTGGATGTCGGGTAGTGTATGGGCATCTTTGGTCTGCACGGCTGTCACAAAGAGGCAAGTGGAGAGTTTGTCCTTGGCTGGTCCTAAGTCCTGACACTCATTGCTTAATGCTACCTACCATTTAAGCAGAAGTTTTGTTAAAAATGAGCTGATAAACTGGAATTAAAATAAAAGCTTTTAAAAACGAGCTGGTAAATTTTCATCCCATAGTTACTCAAACTGTAAAATGTATCATTTGAAAATATTTTTAAGCATATTAGTTTCCAATGAGAGTTGTTATGGGGCAGCCTGGGTGGCTCAGCGGTTTAGCGCTGCCTTCAGCCCAGGGCCTGATCCTGGAGACCTGGGATCAAGTCCCACATCAGGCTCCCTGCATGGAGTCTGCTTCTCCCTCTGCCTGTGACTCTGCCTCTCTGTATCTCTCATGAATAAATAAATAAAATCTTTCAAAAAATTGTTATGCATGAAATATTTATGGGTTTTCACAAAACCATATAACAATGGGAACTTTTTAAATTTTCAACATATTCTATAGCCTATGCTTTTTGCAAAAGGAATTATTTTTTATTCATTTTTAAATTAGTATCTTTATTGTACAAGATTATTAAAAGTTTATGTTTTTGTACTTTAAATATCTACCAGAGAAAACCACAGACAGCCAAGGAAAAGCAAAAAGGTCAAATTTGGAAAACTTTTTTTGCAAAGGAAAAAATGCGTAACATCTTTAAGTTCAACTACTGCCAAACAGAGTAAAGAAAACAAAGCATCGAACATTACTGCCATCAAGTATAGCAAAAAACAAAAAACAAAAACAAAACAAAACCGCAAGATTTTCATAGTCGTTCTCTTACTCATTACAGAGTGTTATTTTAGTCTGGTAAGGCTCTTTGTTTTAAAGAGTAGAAAAGTGGTTGCCAGTGTCTGAGCAGTGGAAGAAATAGGGTATAAATTCTCAGTTACAAGATGAATAAGGCCTAAAGATCTAATGTATAAAATGGTGGACATAATCAATAATACTGTATTGTATAACTGAAATTTCCTGAGAGAAGAACTTAAATGCTCACACCAAAAAAATGTTGGAAATACAGTGGTCTTCCCCTTTTCTTCAGGAATACATTCCAAGATCTACAGTGGATGCCTGAAGCCAGGGATAGTATCGAACTTGACATATACTATGTTTTTTTCCCATGCATACATAAGATAATGCTTAATTTATAAATTAGGCACAGTAAGAGATTAACAGTGACTAATCAGATTTATAATAATATATAATGTAATAAAAGTTATTTAAATGTGGTCTCTCAAAATATCTTACCCTTTTTCTTGTATGGATGGGAGATGATAAAATGACTAGGTAATGAGATGAAGAAGTGAATGACTAGGCATTGTGAGGTAGTGTTAGGCCACAATATCATTTTCTGATCATACTTGAGAAGGAGGAGCATCCGTTGCCAGATATTGGGGGTGGCTGGGCTGGGCTGGGGTGGGGCAGGGTGGGGGAGGCGGTTGTTAACTGAAACCTTAGGAAGCAAGTATCAGGATAAGGCGGCACTATTGTATGTGGGGTGATGGATAGTTTAATTGATTCAACTGGGGAGGGTTCTTTTCATGATATATACATGTATCAAATCACTGAAAAAAGATCTTTTTTTGTAAAATTAACATTTGGGAATTTCTGGATACAATTTAAAGCTAAAACTTGGAAGTTGGAAAAATGATGTAAAAAATAGCTTAATACAGGAGACTCTCTGTACCTATATCCTGGAATCTTTTTATTCCAAAATACTGTTTCATCAATGTGTAAACATGCCCAGTTTTACCATAAATAATTTGTAATGCAGATATAATTTACTGTTGATTATGTCTTCTGGGATGTTTCCCTTTTGACAGCTTATAAAGAAATAATTCTTGTATTCCATCACTGAAACAGAATTTAGCAAATTCTACATACTGAGATATGGTGCAGATACCTGTGCTGGTAGCAAACCTTCTACAATGAATTTTTTGTTTTCATGCTTGTTTTTTCTTGACCTCGGCAACATTTCCTATGCCTCTCCCAGTAATACTTGTTGCCAAAGGAACACACAGGTGTGTCGGGTACTATGCTCTTGCCAGTGTTCCAGCTATTTTAACCTCCACAGGAAGAACAATAGGATTTGTCTTTCTACTATTTGCAAAAGACATTTGTAAACATTTATCATTGTAGTATGTATATGTAGTATGTAAAGGACAGATTGAATCTTGCCTTTAAAAATCACTGACAAATTTGTAGAGGTTCTTTTTCATGTTCTTCATGCTTAGTTTTTTTTTTTTTTTAAACTTGCAAGATGGGGGATCCCTGGGTGGCGCAGCGGTTTGGCGCCTGCCTTTGGCCCAGGGCGCGATCCTGGAGACCCGGGATCGAATCCCACGTCGGGCTCCCGGTGCATGGAGCCTGCTTCTCCCTCTGCCTGTGTCTCTGCCTCTCTCTCTCTCACTGTGTGCCTATCATAAATAAATAAAAAATTAAAAAAAAAATTAAAAAAAAAAACTTGCAAGATGATGCCCTAAGTAAATTATAATGCATCAGAACTTGCCAACCAAGGGCACCATTGTCAACCCCTGCAGAGTGTAGAATTCCCAGTCAGCCCTCAGGATAAGTCATGGTTTCTGTGCCACACATGACTAACAGAAAAAAGACACGCATGTGTGTGTCAACCCTTCTAGGAAATATTAGAAGAGCTTAAAGTTTTTCTTTTGAAACATAAAATGTAAATGAATGTAATATATTCTTCCTTCATCTTGCACTTCATTTTGGAGACCATCCCCACAAGACATATGTCACGAACTAGAAGAGCAGGCAATGTCCAGGTCATTGGAACCCCTACCATCTCATGGAAAATTAAGTCCACTGAGACCATAAATGACATTTTATTAATCTTTTAGTGATGAGCACACAGGCTACAATTTGAGAAAATATTTTTAGTCAGAATCATCCTAATATACTCCCTTTAACGAGGCATGAGGGGAGGATATTAATTTCCTATGTGTAGTTGGTGAATATCAAAGTGGCCATGGAATGCTGAATAAATGCCCCCAACCTAATCTCTGGAACCTACAATTGAGGATCGAGGGGGTGGAGATAAAATTTTGCTAATAGAGCAGTCATGTTGACCAACGGGATGACATTTGAAGAGAAGGGATGGATGCCGAAGCATAATCCTGGATAGGCTGTACTGCATAGACCTCCAAGCCATCGATCAGATGGGGAAGGAGATATCTCAGTGGATGCTACCATGTAGGGCTAACCAAAAGAAAGACCAGAGAGGACAACAGGGCTGCAGTGAACCTTGGCATAAAAACCAGGGGGAACAAAATTGTTCTGCAGGCCCATCACAGGGCCAAGATTCTGACCCTAGGTAAACAAGGCCAAAGGTCAGATGCCACCCATGGAGAAGAAGAGGGGATGGGGAAGATCCTGATTTGACTGATTTAGATCTGAAAAAGCTGGAGAAAAGAAATAGACTAGATGTTTTTGCATTTAGATGGGCTGAGGCTATAAGTAGATACTAATTTCAGTGACAAAAAAATGTTATTTTTCATAGCTAAACTTCATAGTATGAAAATACAACATTTGCTCTCATGGCCCTAATAAATCTGACACACAGTGAGTACTCAACAGAAAATTGTTAAGGTGAATGAGTTCACCTAGTGGTAGTGGGAGAGGCTCTTTCCTGTCTTCTTTCTAATCTGCTTCCATCTGGCCTCCTCTGCAGTTAGGAGCTATATTCCCCAGACTAGAACTTACACATATTCAGAATGAAGACATCATGGGTGCCCAAAATCTCATTTTACCTCTAAATTTGAAACTGCCACAAACTTGGTATTTTATGATAAAGGGATCGTAAGGAGCTCATCTGAATTTGGAGGTAAGAAATGGATTTAAGAGCACACACAGACCTCCTATGGCCATCTTTGACGGATGTTTTCCTGCTGCCAAAACAAGTCGAAAAGGTGAATGAGCTTCTGACAAATGTAAGAGGAACTCTCTATTTAGCCCGAAGTGCCAACAGGCAGATCAATACCGCACATGTAGGTCTGTGACACTGAAGTCATTATGGATCTAGTAAAGCGTTTTAGCTTAAAAAAAAAAAAAAGTAGCAGCAAGTAGCACACAAAAATATGTAAGCCAAAAGCCTGAATTAACCTAGAGAACACTGCTACATCGTTTTCCTGATTTTTGCCAGGCCTGTCCTAGGGAATGTTAAATAAATCCTATTTTTTCTCTAATTTTAATAGTAAGAAGTTTTAATAATCTTCCACAGAATTGTGTTATAAAATTGTGTTGAAAATACTTACCGTCCAGGAAGAGCTTTAAAGATCTTGATTAGTGAAAGCGCTCAAGAGCTTCACACAGAGTTGTCATACAGAATCTTCAAGAGAGTTACAGGGTCAACGGAATGTGTTAAACAATATCATGGGATTATAACATAAAATCCATAATCTTAAAAAGTTTAAAGTTTAACCATAAAAAGATGAATCATGATTTCCTTAATTTTTATACAAGAAACCTGAAAAAGTATGAGACTACTTTGCACACTTAATATAAACAAAGTATTCACAAATTATCCAGTTTCCCAATTTTTCACTTCATCAGCACCATGAGCTGATCTTTTATATTTGCTTGAACAGATTAAATTTTCTATCAACCACTCCCTCAAATGGTCCTTTTAGATCTGATGAAAGGAAATACTCTCATCCCTTCCCCTGTCTCTTCTGTATTATTCTCTAAGAAACTCACTGACAAGATTTTAATTATGAAAGTAAGACAGGGTCTTGCACAATGCAAATACTCAATTTTCTAGAGAATTCATAAAGGCTAACTATGGTACATGTTGTGGTTGACTCCCCATTTACTTCATCATACTCCAATCAGCAAAAGCATGATATGGAAGTTGGACTCTACTTATGAGGATCCTGATCACCAAAGGAGAGGATCTGGCTCAAATATAGGCAAATAACCTAAGTCCATCCAATGAAGAGAGATTTTTCTAGGCTTCTGGAAAAATTCCCCTACACACGTAAGAGCAATGAGGAGTCAGTCTCTCTTCCAGTGCATGTGAAGGAGGAAGCATGAAGCCTGTGGACTATCTAAAGGTAGTAACTACCCTTAGGATGAGGCCATCCTCATGGATGGCCAAATGGCCTCAGATGAATGATATGGGTCTTTGTTGATATTATTAAACTGCTGAATGAATGAACCAACCTCCCATCTCCCGCCATCCTCTCAGGTGGGGAAAATAAACCTCCATTTGTCATGCAAATGTACAAAGGACATTTTTTTTTCCTATTTAAATCCAGCTACCTTTAGATACTTCCATTCATATGTCAACTTTACAGTATGTCTAAAACAGAACTCATCTCTAGCAATAGCATCCATCTCAAACCTACCCAAGCCTGAGTCCCTAGAGCTATTCTTTCACTTCCTATTTAGGTCTTGTCCCATTTTGGAGTCATGACCTGTCACCTTATTCCTTCTTGCAGTCTCCCCACTGTAGGCCAGATCCTCAGAGCTTCATGGATATACTACCAGACACAGACTACCAAGGAATATTCACATTCCTCTGCCTAACAGGCCAAATGGCACGTGGTTTTGATTGGAACGCAGAGTAAGGAAACAAACTCTGGAAGTTTGACCTCAACTCAAATGGTACTTTGTTCCTTCTACATGATCTGCAAAGATTGTATCTGCTTTTAACGATGCTATTCAGTTATCAACTCTGCTGTGAACTCTTCTACTCTCTTAGTGTAAAGGCCTCATGGATTTTCACACACTGTATCTCCCTGGCTTCTCACACCAGGCATGAGAATCTTGTGGCTGTGTGCCTGTCTTCTGCATATAAGGATTGCTTTGTATTCATCAAATATAATTCCACCACCTATGTGCTTTATGACTCTTGAAGTGGGTTTTTTTCCTGTTCCATATACATGGTTTTTAAAGACAAATTAGACCTTTTTAAAGACCATTTTTACTGGCATGACCTGAGAGTTGCATTAGCATGCCCTTTAATCTCTCTTCCAGATTGCAGGAATGGATGGTTAAAGTACTAAATAAAACAAGTAGAATCCCAATGTATTAGACAAGTCCCTCAATTCTAATGAGCAGTAATGATTATTCCATGCTTAGTCATAAATCTCGATAATTTCTCTTTTCTTTTTCTTTCTCTTCTTTCCTTCTTTTCTTTCTCTTTTTCTTTCTTTCCTTTCTCTTTTCTTTCTTTTCCTTCTTCTCTTTTTGCTAGTTCTTACCCTGTGATATAAATGAAAATTAGGTAAAATTCCACCATTACATTCTTGAATAGAACAAACTTTCATCTACTTTCCTCTCTGAATTTAGCACTGCAGAGGTTCCAGGTTTCTCAGGAATCAGTCCTAAGACATATTCTCTAATTAGAACCTAGGGGAGGTCTTCCTGATTCTCAGCTCAAGTTTTAGCTATATACTGATGGCTCTTCATTCATCTCTCCAGCCTGAAGCTCGGAACTCCAGACTTTAATAGCCAGATGCCTACTTGACACTGTCATTATCTATAGACTGTTCAACCTTATCATGTTTAAGAACCACGCCTCTGATCTCCCTGCTCCACCACCCCAAATGTGCTCTACCCACAACCTTATCCATTTCTGAAAATGAAGATTCCAATTTTCAGCTTCTCAAGACAACACTTTAGACTTTGACTCTTCCCTTTCTCTCACACTTCATCCAATCCTTCATCAAATTGTCAGCTTCACCTTCAAGACACATACACACACCAAATAATCTGCCCACTCGTCATTACCTCCCCTGCCCCTACCCTGTTGAAGAAAACATTTCTGCCTGGACAATTTCAAGAAAGTCCCAACTCGTCTGCTTTTATCTTTGCCCTTCTGCAATCTATTGTTCACACAGTGGTCTGCAGTCCTTATAAAACATAACTCCTTTCACTCCTCTGCTCACCCTCCAACGTCTCCATATCTCATTCAAAGTAAGAGCTAAAGTTCTGTAATAGTCTGTTGACCTGTGTCCTCCCTCCCCACATTTCTTACCATCCTTTCTCTCATTCTGTTCCAACCCGTTTGCTTCTTGAACACACCAAATATTCTACCTTTAGACTTTTGCACATGCTGTTGTCTGTATCTGCAATGCTTTCCCCTCAACTACCTGTAAGGTTTGCTCCCTCATTCCTTCAGGCTTAGGCTCAAAGGCCAAAGAGGCAGCTTCTGACAACCTTATGAAAAAGCATGGCCACACTCCCATTTTCAGCACCAGCAGTATCCTCATTACACTCTGCATCACTTGTTCTTTACTGCCCTTATCATAGGTTACATGTTCATGCCTTTTTTAAGATCTTATTCATTCATGAGAGACACACAGAGAGAGGCAGAGACATAGGCAGAAGGAGAAGCAGGCTCCCTGTGGGGAGCCCAACACAGGATTTGATTTCAGAATCTTGGGATCACACCCTGAGCCAAGGACAGATGCTCAACCACTGAGCCACCCAGATGCCCCCATGCCTTTTTTTTTATCTTTCTCTCTCCCAACCAGAAATCTAAGTCAAATCAGAAGCAAGGCTTTATATTTATTTGTTGTTTTATGCACAGTGCCAAAAACTTCCTGGGACAAAGTATGAATAAAAAATACTCGAAAGATGAGTGGATAAAGATGTGATTTATGTATACAATGGAATATTCCTCAGCCATTAGAAACGACAAATACCCCCACCATTTGCTTCGACGTGGATGGAACTGGAGGGTATTATGCTGAGTGAAATAAGTCAATCGGAGAAGGACAAACATTATATGGTCTCATTCATTTGGGGAATATAAAAAATAGTGAAAGGGAATAAAGGGGAAAGGAGAAAAAATGAGTGGAAATATCAGAAAGGGAGACAGAACATGAAAGACTCCTAACTCTGGGAAATGAACTAGGGGAGGTGGGCTGGGGGTAGGGGTGACTGGGTGATGGGCACTGAGGTGGACACTTAATGGGATGAGCACTGGGTGTTATTCTATATGTTGACAAATTGAATACCAATAAAAAATAAATTTAAATCAAAATAAAATAAATAAAAATACTAAATGAAGGCAGCCTGGGTGGCTCAGCGGTTAAGCACCACCTTCAGTCCAGGGTGTGATCCTGGAGACCAGGGATCCAGTCCCATGTCAGGCTCCTTGCATGGAGCCTGCTTCTCCCTCTGCCTATGTCTCTGCCTCTCTCTGTGTGTTTCTCATGAATAAATAAATAAAATCTTTAAAAAAAAATACTGAATGACTGCATCTTTCCTTGTTCCTAGATGAAGTAACACATACTCATGGGCGTATACAAAGGTACTGTAGAACCAGTGTTTTTGAAGAAAATCTCTGAAAACTGTCCTAACAATTTGTACTAATGAAATTGTCATCATTAAGCAAGATAATGTGAGAAATGCGAGAAAAAAAGTCATAAGAATATACTGAGAAGTCAACAGGATAAGATGAAGACAAGAGGCTTAGATGAAAAGGAGTAACAGAAAAGATGTTGGATCAGAAAACTAAAGTCACTACCTAAGAACTAAAGCTTGCACTAGAGGCAGAAACAAGCAGAATTAATGAGACAGAAACTGAAGCAGTGGTTTATTTATTAGTTTGTGCTGCTATTGCACATTGAGGGCTGCCGCACGTCAGGCAGACAACATAACAATAGAAATTTGTTTTGGCGAGCATGCAGTGAAATGGACAAGCTCATGTACTGCTTGTGGTATCTAAGCTGGTAGCATCTTTCTGGAAGCCACTTTGGCAATAGGTATCATGATAGCCTTAAAATGCATATTTTCAGCCTGAGTTTGTATTCTGAAACAATAATCTCAGATCTATGACAATATAAAGAAATGAGATGATCAAAGAGTCCATCACAGGATTTAAATTAGAAATATATTTATGTGTATATATCTAACCATATTATAGATATTAAAATGTTCATTAGAAACAATTGAAGTATACCCAGAATTATCAACTAAATATGAAAATCATCAAACAATGGAGCACTACACAACCATTTATAAAGATAATTAGAAATGATTTGAAGAACACAGAAAAAAATCACAATCTAATGCTATAACTAAGAATGCAGGGTAAATATAGAGAATGAGTTCAAACAGAGTTCTTGTCTTTGGATTTTGGGAGTTGAGAATTATATTTATGCTCTGGGGCATTTGATAAGTTTTCTTCAATAAGTACATCCTTTTCTTAAGATTTTACTTTTAAGTAATCCTTACACCGAGTATGGGGCTTGAACTAATAACCCTGAGATCAGGAGTTGAATGCTCTATTGACTGAGCCAGCCAGATGCTCCAATAATCACATCCTTTCAGATTATTAAAGTAATAAGTACTAAAAAACAAAAGCAAACTAAATTTTTAATTTTCTCTCATAGAGCTTATTTCTAACCTATTCCAGGTATAGTTCTCATACCCTAGAATTATCCACTCTCACTGTTATAAAAGACTCGTGCAAGTTGGTATTTTTGCTCAAAGTATGCTAAAGTTTTGTATTCTTGCACCACCATTCCAGGTTCCTAAAACAAGTACATTTGGGGTTGTTTTCTCTATAGATTTTCTAAACTCAAGGCTATTTTCCTTTGTCACTGGGGAAGCAGAAGAATAAGATTTTATCCAAATGATCCAACAATTCATCATTCATTTCACTTCTTACCATAGAAGTGTACAGTATTCAGAAACAACCTTCCAGCAAAAATAAAGTCCCTAGTGAAAGTCTTCCAGTAAAAACAGTATCAAGATTATGGTGATAATTTCAAAGGTATTCACATATATCCAACTTGTCATATTGTACGGTTTAAATATATGAAGTTCATTATATGTCACTTTATGTTTTAGTAAAGATGCTCAATAATCAAGAAAAGCCACATTCTGAAATAGGATTAAAAGGCTTGGGAGGTAGACAAACACATACACACACACAGAAGAAAAAAAAGAGAACCAGTCTTTAATGCATCAGCAAGTTTATTTACAAATGCAGTTGAACAGAAAGGCTACTAGAATTCTTGAAGAAAACTTTTGGTATACAAACCGTGATGATTTTGTACCAACGAAAAGCAGCTGTCTGTTGAGCATTGCTTAGCGATCATTCTGGTGAAGAAAATAGAGATCCCCTCATCAAGCAAATAAAATATCACATATGCTAAAAAAATTTTTTTAAAGCACAATATCATATAGATGAAAAGAAGGATACAGAAAGCAAATTTGGGGGTAGATTTTCATGAAATTTTCTATATGGTTCTGCATTAATTTAGTATACATTACAATAAACAGGGAAAATGCAATTATATATTTATATTAACTATTTCAAATAATGTTTCAGAACCTTTAAAAAAAAACCAATAAAATAACCCTCTTCAAAACACCACTAGGAAGTCAAACTAGATCATTGTCAGCGTCAAAAATATTTCAAAGTTCTTATTTTTCCCTTGTGCTTTTAAATGAATTCAAGAAAGTAAATACTGTACTTTTCCTCCCACACGGAAATTACCTTCTTATAAATAAACAACAAAAATACAGGTTCTACCAAGACTATAATGCTCTGATGTAATCTAGAGAGACAAAAATGTTTTTTAAAAAAGTGTTATCCTTTTTAAAAAAGAGCAAAAGACATACAACACGTATTTATAGATCTACATCAGCAGCAACCACCTCTTCTTCTATCTGCAACAGTGCTTTCGTGTGGAGGTTTACATCACATGGCAGTTGGCCGTCCAGCTGATCAGGCAAGGAGAAAAAAAAAAAAGGACTTAGGATGTAGGAATACTTGGATTATCACCACCCGGGATACATAGCAGTAATCACTCAGAGAATGGCCCCATGAGGTAGAGAGAGTAACCCTGTCACTCACTTAGGATAAAGCTAGGCAAATCACAGTCTCGGTTCTAGAATCCTTCATTTGCAAAAACAAAGTAAAAATAAACTGCCGATATGGAAATAAGTTACACTCAACTCTCTATTATTTGTCCTAGAGGAGAGAAAAGGCATGGGCAATTTTTCCCCTCAAGGTTCCAAAAATCAATTATATTCGGCTTGGGAATTTGATTCAAGAGAGAAAAGCGCACACACATACACACACTCCCGCCGTTACATGCCCAGCCTCGCCACTCTCCAAACTCAGTGGTCGTGCCCAGAGAAGAACTGGACGCTGGAGAGAGAAGGTCGATGACCCGCTGACAGATAAAAGAGAGTTGACTGGGCTGAAACCATTTTCAAACCACTCTTCACATAAAGGGCCATATAAATACCTCAGAGTTCAAAAGCAAATGGTTTTGCTGATACCACTTGTAACACCCTTTCACAATAAGGAAGAAACACATGTTACCAGCATCAAGGTTCAAAATATCAACAGCAGTAATGGTTGTCTTTAATGGCTAGAAACAATATGCAATCTATTACGGCTATCCTAGGTTTTATAACACAGAAACAAAAACGTGCTTAGACATAAAATTAGCATGTAAAGTTTTTGAAAAACTCAGTTTTTCCAAAAATGATACTGAAACATCTTATAATCAGATTTAATGTTCTCCTTTTAAAAATAGTATATATACTAATATACGATTATATAGTAACAAAGCATAAACTATTCTTTACTACCTTCTTTAAACCACAGTTTTTAAAGTTGGTCCTGTCCTTAATCACATAAACAAAGCCCCCTGTGAAGTAACAGAAGTCAGCTAATAATGAGGGACCGATTCTTAGCCAAGAAACAGATTATGTCCTCATGTCATTAGAAGTTTCTACAAACACAGAGCAGACAGCACAGGATGCCGTCCTGACTCAGGCATGTGTCCCTCTCCAATTCCTCGGCCCCCCAACCCATCGAATCATGCCTGGAGTCTGGAGCACTGACCCACCACTCACCGTACCCTCTTTGAAGGGAACACACTAAGATTCCTAAAGCCTGGAATTCTAAGGCAGAGAGCTTGAGGGGGACATGGCTGCAGGTTCAGGGAAATGCATGGGAACCCGTGGTCTCTTTAAAAGACAAGAAATTTTCTCCCTGATTTGTTCTCTTACATTTGAATCTGAGATAGCAGTCGTTGCAGTACAGTTGATGGTTTCTGATTCTGACTTCGGCTCCTGAGGAGGAGCCTCCGAGGTCACACTCGCAGGCCACACACTGAAGGACAAGAAAGAACCACCATAAACAGTCATTTTGAGAACTCCTGGGGCACTCCCAGGGTTGGGGGAGGGGGGCGGGGAGATGAGCAGAATGCAGCTTCTAAGCTCTCAAATATGTTTCAGCAAAGAAAAAGCCCAAAAGATAATTAGTGGATTAAAATCAAGCTGCCAGATGAGACATTAAAGAATTCATAAGTCTAATTTTAAGAGCCTAAATGATCATTCTAAATATAACAAAAGAATAAAAATGATTTGCTGATTGGCTTGAAAGAATTTAGTCTTCACTTCTTGCAGGGCAATGTGAGAGGATAAGGCATCACATAGAAGAAGTAGAGAAGTGAATGAAGAGTGTTTCTGGCACTTTCCTCTGAGGTGGGCAACACCTGGTGTTCCCACTGCACCAGCTTGGCGAGAGTTTGCACACGGCACTTTCACTTCATGGCTGAGTATATTGGTTCCACCGGCTCAAACACTAATTATTTCCATTCATTCTGGTCTGCCCAGGAACCGCTCAAGCCAGCAATACACAAGCTTAAACAAACTGTGGTCTGCAGGACTCCAGGAATAAGAAACAGAGTCTCTTTCTGGCCCAGTGCAAGTTCTAGAATCACACAGACGTGTCTCTCAAAATAGATAATTCAAAATATATTAATTTGTTCTTGGTTTTGTTCTTATGTGCAAAAACCCATCAGGTGTAAGCAGGCTTTGCAATTGTAAAAATATTTACTGTGCTCCTCTTTACATAAAGCTAGGCTTTCAGACTTAGAATTGCATGTCCCTGTGCTGTTAACAACACGGGTAAATTATATTTCAAGTATGCCTATGACAGCATGTTAAAGAAAGGATTTATGAGCTATAAATTTTACTTATAGAATCTTAACAGACTGAAGACTAGTAGTGCATAGTGTTTCTGGATTTAACTTTGGAGACTAGGTTCAAGATTGGAGAACAGGCAATATGCGATTCAAAGTGCAGCACACACGGACAAATGTAGCACCGAGTTTGTTAGTGGCACATCTACAACCAGTGCGCAAAGAAGCCATGCGCTCTCCAAGCAAAGCTTTGCGGGCTTGCAGGCTGTTCATCTCTGTCTCACCTTAAAACAATGCAAATGATAACAAAGACCCAGGGACTCGATGATCATGGCAGCTCCTTTGCCCAGAATGCTATTACAGTAGGAGCACACGCGCTTCCCACTCACTGACCTAGACACGGAATGAGAATGGAAGGGAGGCTTTCATCTGTGCAAATCAAGGTTACTTAAAATCACACTCTGGCATTAACATTAGTAATTACTTAGGAGAGTACATATCTGTGGGAGGAAAGCTGTCACCAACCAAAGTATGTTACATTGTACCCTGAAGGATCTCCATGGTGGTTCTGAAACCCTTGACACTTATTCATATAAATTAATAATTTCTGTGTATTAGTGCATTCTGTGCTTCCCGACATTATTCTCCTCAGATCACATCTCTATGTAGCACAAGTCTCCTCCTCTAATCCAGCTAGTTCACCAGCCAAAGCCCAGCCCTCGTCCTGTCACACCCACCAGACTGCTAGGAGAGCAGTCCCAGCTGCACCCAAACGGCACTACAAGTCTCTTTGACCATCTTAACCTTATTTTCCCATCCTCTTTCTCATTCACCTGCTATTCTAGTTACACAGAAGGTATCAGTGCTTTCCTGACTGTGTCCATCTGGTTTCCAGGACTTCCTCTGGGACAATGAAATGACAAGTGGCTGACACCTATCACAGAGACAGGTACGGAGGGTTTCTACTTCCCTTTGGATTCAAGTGTCTCCTGTCCCAGGTGGGAAGGTAAAGGCCACTCATTACCATCGCATCCCACAGCACTGGCACAGTTTAGAGATATTGAAAGTGCATAGCTGCCAGCCGCCTCGTGTTAGAGTGCCCCCTCCCGGACAGAGACCATTCCAGGACAGAAAAGCCAAAAGGTTCCTATCTGTTCCTATCCTATCTGTTCTCCAATGGGGGTGGGTGCTCTCAGTAGGTAAATGCACACTCTTTCCTCTGCCTCCCTTCCACTCAGGAGCCTTCCTCTCTCCCCAACAGTGACCACAAATTCATACCCCTTCTTGTTTCAAACTCCATGATACACATTTTGGAGATCCTGGCACAAGTCAATACAACTTTATATGGATATGTTTTCTTAACAAAAGCCCTTATTTGATGGCTAAAAAAAAAAATTCCAATATTAATCACTGTGTTTTTACTTTTCAGTATTTTATTTGTGATGGAAAATACTATATGCCAGAACTCGCTTTGGAGACAACAGAAATATTGTTGTATACGGTTTCATGAAGCATTGATGGTCTGTAGAGAAGCTATGCAAAACTCAAAGCCCAACTCGTGTTGCTATCTGTGCTTTACTCCATATCAAAAGAAAAGCCTAGTCAGGACCTATAGTTATAACTCTTACCCAGTTCCTGCAGCAGCATGTAACCTACAGAATTCAGTTGATGCAGTCTGAACAAAATGTTGGCAAACTAGGTAAGAGGCTGGCAGTGGTTTTGAAAAACAAAACAAAAAAAAAGCAGTATCTAACTACTTAACATTTTTATATCCAGCTTGTTAAAAGTTCCACAGACAATGGAGCTTGGTTATAATGCTTTCCTTTGAAACTCAGTTCCTATAAAAAGAATTTGTATTATAGTCTCAGTAAAAATCAAACATTTTACAATACTGCTTTTACTCATGAATCCCAAATGGATTCACTAGCTACTATATATTTTTATGCTTCCACGCTGAGAACTATATGAGTATGTCTGCACTGACTGACCACAAGCAAAAAAGCAAACAAGACAGTGGCAATGAAATACATGTTTTAAAGGTCTCCGATGGCTTCACAAGACATCCATAAATGCTCTTAGGGTAGCATGGAAAGCCATTAAGAAAGTTTTAATTGATTTTCATAAAGAAATACTGAATTTGACAGATTCAAAAGGACTTGTTTTTGGTTTTCACTAGAAAATTTGGACAAGACTTTGAGGGAAGTTTATTGAAAAAATACCCCTGTGACCAAAGTCCTCACCTGTTGCGTAGCTGGGAGCCCGACTGTGATAGTGAAGGAGAAGGACTGTGTGGTGTGGGAGAAGGTGCGGTGGTGGTCTGCACAGAACCAGCTGAAGAAGGAGGGGGGATGCTGGAAGATGGATTCCGCATGTAGGCACGGTTCGACGTGGACACCAGCTGAGGAGGGGGGCGACTAAAGTCTTGAACAGAGGAAGAAGCACGGACTCCTGAAGGCTGATTGAGCCAAGGGGATGGTTTCCAAGAACTGGATCTTGGGGAATCAAGGTTATCTAGAGATTCACCTCTGAAACATAGAAAAATTCACAGAGACTATTTAATACTATATAACCAACTAGAATCAATTTATCATTATAGTCACTAAAATACCCGTTTTATGTATTTTATAAGTAGGTACTAATCTGACGAGTCCAGTTACATACAAAATTACCTTTAGTAACTAAAGTTTCTTTTCATCAAAATCACAATGTTTCAAATTCAATTAATCTTTATTTTTATTTACTTGGTGCTTAAAAAACACCAAAGTGGAAAAGAAAATACTAAAAAAAAATTTTTTAATAAACTACTACAAAGACACATTCCCCCTTTAAGTATTCAATGAATTAGACATATCAATCTTAATTTTTAAAACCCAACCTAAAAAAGAAACACTATTTTAGGCACTTATATATGTCACGTATTAGACCGAACAAGGTAACAAAATTTTTAACTTATTTAATTTTCACAACAATGTATATAATTTTTTAAATGTCACAGAAGTTAACTTGTCCATATGAAAAAGAGCTAGGTGGTGGTAGAATTGGCTTTCAAACCATTGTCTCCCTGATTCCAGAATAATCGACACCATTCCTACTGTGCAGTCCTCACTCACTCATTACCTAAACCCTGAATTTAATCAACTGGCTAATGTCCATCTTATAGAAGCATTCACTTTTCGCAGCTACTTCTCTTAAACTGAATATGCATTTAAAATAGAATTGGGGTGGGGTACCTAGGTGGCTCAGTGGTTGAGCAACTGCCTTTGGCTCAGGTATGATCCAGGGGATCCTGGGATTGAGTCCCACATCAGGCTCCCTGCAGGGAGTCTGCCTTTGCCTCTGCCTATGTCTATGTCTCTGCCTCTCTCTGTGTCTCTCTCATGAATAAGTAAAAATATTTTTAAAAATTAAAAATTAAAAAAATAAAATAGAATTGGGGCACCTGAGTGACTCAACCAGTTAAGTGGCTGATTCTTGTTTTCAGCTCAGGTTATGATCTCAGGGTCCTGGGATCCAGCCCCGGGTCAGGCTCTATACTCAGTGCAAAGTCTGTTTGAGATTATCTCTCCCTCTACCTCTGCCCCTCCCTGTGCTCTTGTTCTCGCACATGCGTGCACTCTCTCATAAATTAATTAATTAATTAATTGCTCAAAAATTGTGAAGAAGTAAAATAGAATTTAGCTCACAAACTGATTTAAATACAACTTTTGGAAAATCACTCTTCATTTTTATTTTATTTTTATTTTTTTGGAAAATCACTCTTTAATGAAGCCAAGTGCTTACATTAATTCTGACCTACAAAGACTGACCCCAAACTATAAATGATTTCTAACAGGTAATTTTGTTATTACCTTTAAAACTTTAATCTCTTATCTCAAGTTTGAAATACGTATTTGTTCTTTTAAAATTATAGAAGTACATCATCATGATGAGAAAGACCCAAGCAATACAGAAGGGCATTTGAGGAAAGAATAAAACTTCCCTCCACCCTCACTTACCACAATTTACCTGCCCTAATTCCCAGAGGTAACCACTGTTAACTTTTAGACTTTTTCTGTTTACAAACCAATTTACATACAGAGACAAATTTACATGAGTATAGCTATTTCTCTCGCGCGCGCACGCGCACTCCCTCTACATATATATACATATATATGTAGTGTGTTCATGAGTTTAACATTGTTAAACAAATGTTATTACTCTACAATGCATACTCTTCATAACTCACTTTATTCCGTATATTATCTTAGAACTGTCTTCATGTCAGCTCGTGTGTGACAGACAGTACTTCAGAGGCCCCCAGTGAATCATCCTCCAGTACCCATGCCACTGTGTGGTCCCCTCTCACTGACTCTCTGCTTGGGCATGTGACATGTTAGGCCAATGGGACACAAATGGAAGTTTGGTAAATGTGTGCAAATGAGGGCTTATCTTCCTGCAAGGTTTCCTCTGAATCCAGCTGCCATGATGGGGCAGCCCAAACAGCTACATGGAGAGGCTCACAAGGAAGCAGGAACTCCCAACCAACAGCTCCAGATGAGCTCTCAGTGCATCATCAAAATCAAGGCTTCAGCAAATTATAGCTCACTGTCAGGATATGTATGAATCATGAGCTAAGTGTATTTTTAATTTTCAAACAGTCATAATAAAACAAAGAATATGCAACAGAGACTGACATGGCCTACAAAGCCAAAATTATTTACTATCTGGTCCTTCATACAAAAAAAAAAAAAAAATTTCCAACCCTGCTCCAAAGGACTATAACTATCCAAGCACTCCAATCAACATCATTCCAAAACTGCCCAATTTTGGTAAGAATTGTGATACAGTAGAGTACTATACAACTATAAAAGAAAGAGAATGTATCATATACTATCTCAAAACTTAGTGTGTTTATCAATGTGCCACTATTTATTTAACAAGAGTACTGGGTACTCTTGTTAAAAGATACTCTGCTTCTTTTCTTGTTTGCTATTTCCAATAATACTTAAGTATAAATCCTTCAATATATCTTTGCATGCTTATCCAAACACATTCAGAAGATGAAGTGCCAGGAGCTAAACTGCTCACAGGGTATGGACATAAAAACTTTTGCTCAGGGTCACCTGGGTGGCTCAGTGGTTGAGCCTCTGCCTTTGGCTCAGGCCATGATCCTGGGGTCCTGGGATAGAGTCCCTGCATCAGGCTCCCTGCAGGGAGCCTGCTTCTCCCTCTGCCTATGTCTCTGCCTCTCTCTCTCTGTGTCTCTCATGAATAAATAATAAAATCTTTAAAAAAAATTTTTTTTGCTTAATAAACTTTGAAAAACTTCCACCCAATTGGGAACAAGAATTTCTGTTTCATTATGCCATTGTCCATATTGGATTGAGTTAGTCAATCATTTAACTCCACAAATCTTGTAAGAAGATAAAGGATTGCTGTTGTAAGAGTAGTGTTGATCTCTGATATGTTTATTGACTTTCTTTCTTTTTCGGCAATCTGTTAATATCACTTGTCTACTTTTCTATAAAATTATCACATTATATTTACTGATTAACAAAAGTTACTTCTATATTGAGATAATTACCCCTTGTAATGTGTTACAAATTTTCCTCAGTTTGTCACCTGCAAAAATACTTAATAAAAGTAGCTTGGATATTTTTACCCAAGATACATCTTTTAAAATATTCATCTTCTCAGCTCCAATTAATTTACATCCATAGGTTTTTCTTAAAATTACAAAAATTAGGTTTCACACTTTGTGAAAACTATTATCATGATTCCAATTGAACCATTATCTCCAGGCTTAATTTTCTTTTTCAGTTCAGCAGCCAAGGAGGGACATTTAAGTGCTTGAACTGTACTTCGGAATTCCACATCCAGCTTTTCAACAGATTAGCCATGTGCTTTTGTCCAAGTGTATTCCCAGCTTGAGCCACGGTTTCTTCATATGGAAAAACAGAATCACTCTCCCTGCCTCAAAACATTTTCCCCAGAGTAAGTCAGATGATATAGACAAAGTAACTGACATGTGTGTGGCACTCAATCTGTGCGCGATAACATGTGCCCAATGACATTCACTGGACTTCCCCTTCTCCACTAAATCTTAGACAAGAGAAGAAATTATAACATCTCTCCTGTCCAAAGTAGCCAGCATGTCTAGAAATTAAATATCTGTGTCACGGTACAGAGGAGGAAATAACTCCTAAAAAGTCTCACACCTTCTCATAATCCCAGGCAGACAAATCGGCTCTTTATTTACACTGGAACTGCGCTGTCGGATCCAGCTATTGTCATTGAGAAGAGATGTCCTCTTCCTCATTTCTTGAAGAATTTGTTGTCTCTCTAACTCTGCTTCTGATGGGGCTTGTTCCTTCTTGGAGCTCCTCTGTGATGAGCTAGTGCTCCCAATTTGGTCTGAATATTTATTGCCTCCTAAATTAAAAACACATCAGAAGCTGCAGGATTAACACATTATTAAATGGGGCATGGAGGGTGGGGTACAGATTGTGGATAAATCTCCAAATACAATGTAGCAAAAGATGTGACACCGCACACATATGCTAACATCAATTCTCAATTAGACTGCTGCATGGAAACATAAAAGTAAAGTTGGCTATTCCTGGAAATTCCAGTTCAACACCCAGAGGCATGCCACAGAGTACACTCAGAAAGGCTTAAGGAAGCTGCCCAAAAATGAAACGGCCAGCATTGATTTCAGTGCTATTAAGTTACAAAGTGCTAGTCTAGAAATAGTTCTCTTCCACTTGTCCCTTCCTTCCGATATTAAATCAATCAAATACATGCTCATGGAAAACTTGCTGTGACAATGCCTTCAAAAACCTTACACTCCCCTTGGGGAGAGCAAGACATATATGCCTGCATCTCCAGCTGACACAACTTGAGTCTTCATGGTATAAGTTCTACAATAAGTCATGACCAAATTGTAGGATTGAGAGCACATTCAATCACTGAAATAGCTTTTGTGAAGCTGAAAAATATCCAAGGTACCCAAATGTTAACCAAGGAACATAATCAGACTTGTTTGTCCTCTAAGAGACCAACAAAACTATAATTTGGATGTTGAATACATGCATGACAATTCAGTTAGGGTTTATCCTGAAGGCTTTGTCTCATTGGATTTGCTGATTAATTGCTGATTTGGATAAAACATCTGTAACTTTGAAGTATCTTCCCCCCTTAATTTGGATTAGGAAATTCTATCTAAGGATTTGTTTCCTTTCACACTCCAAATTTATTGCCATCATTAATTTTTCAAAATTCATGGTGCATCTCTGCCTTAGTTCATCTTCCAGCAAGCAGTAAAATGAGGCCAAAGTTTTCTCATACCCACATATGTTTGCCTTTGTGGGTGCACACTGTATCAATTTGGTCATATGTTAAATTAAACATTTTCTATTTTAAAAGTACCTTATTGGCATAACCAAGTTTTTCAATGAAATATTTCATAAGTTCCACTGTCAGCTATTCAGGAACTTAAAGTTAGTAGAGGGAAGAAAATACATATTGAAGAGTAAAGTTACTTAAAGTTTGATTTTAATGGTAGCTAGGGGCAAATTCAGGGGGAAAAGAAACCTAGAAATCCAAACAAGTAAGACCAGAGGAATCAGATCAGAAGGCATCTGATAAACTGGCAACTGGGAAAGAGAAAATTCTGGTTTTAGTTAAGGGTCCCTAACAGGAAAAACAGAAAAACAGCTGGAAATTTAAACTAGAACCAGAAAATAGAAGCTCCTAAGTGTTGAGAAGGAGTGATCATAGAACCTAATAGAAACTAATTTCCACAAGCTTTAACCAGAGGTTACAAACTAGCTGCCACCAGACCATTTAGGCCTATAGATGTGGTGTTTGGCTTAGAGATGGTTTTAAATTTTGTTCTCATCAGCACATAAAAGATAACATGAAAATTTCCATTTTTTTTTAAACTTCTCTTTTACAACAGAAACGTTGGCTTTGCATTCTCCCACATAGCAGGGGCAGGCTTGCTCTCCCATGTGGCTATCCACTAAGTGGCATGTCCACCAAATTCACCCCAAACCTATCAGGACTTTTTTCATTTATAAAACCGACCAGCACCCTGCTTGCCCAAAACCTGGTATGCAAACCCTGCATGAAATGATGCTTTCTGCTTAGTGTTTTTTTTTCCTACTTATATAATTTCAGTTACAAGCGTTTCTAAAAATACACTTAATACTAACAATATAGGGTTCCAAATCATTTTTGCCTAGTTAGCAAAATCATTATCATTTTAAACTTTTGGACATCTTGGCACTTCAATGTACAATTTCAAGTTTACAACAATTTTTAAGTCCCCTGGTATTCTGCAGAAAGCTTTTCTGTCCCATTTTCTTGCCTGCAAGATGAAATCTATACAAAACTATCAATAACACTGAAAAATTTCCACTTGTTTCACTAGCTATTTAAAACCATTTTAATCTCCCAGTACTCCCTCCATCAGAAAGTAAAGCCAAAATAAGCAAAAGATAGTTTTGTTTTTATACACAAATGCTAAAAATATTTGGTATTTTAATTATGTAATCTTAATGAATCTGAAATATATTGACTTTAAAAATACTGATCATAGCATGTGATAGCATAAAAAACTGTGCTAAAGAAGTTGGGAAAAAAATCACATTTACCATATTTATTTGCAGGGTAACCATCCAGTTCAGTAGTGGATCTGGATTTATTCCTACAACACAAAACACAACATATTATAGATATCTCGTTAAGAATATATTTTTTACATTTATGATGTAAGAACACTAAAAAGATTGCTTTTTAAAGCAATTGATTTATTTCCTAGATCTGCTGAAAGCCACGTTTATCTTCTTAATAAGGAATTTTTCATGTTGTACAATGTAGCAGAAAACAGTGACATCTCTCGAGAGACAAGCACGTAAAGAACATGTGAAGATCCTCTCCAGTCTGTAGGATAATTAAGCTTATGACCAATTTGTATGCTTTGATTCCCTTCCAGACCTCGATCATACAGGCTATACCAAGCATCTGTCATCAGATTATGTAACATCATACTGTCTCTTCCTTCTTACTGCCCAAGGGTCAAGAAATCAACTTTTTGGGCACTAGGGCACTTATTCCAGAAACAGCCACTGACCAAATGCAATCTTTGCAGTGCAAAGAAGTACTCAAGCATATTGGCATAGGCAACCTCTGAAAATACCTGATTTTGTAACGGCAACATTTAGGTTTCTGTATCAACCCAAGCTGGTCTCATTCTCACTTTACTAAGCCCAATAACATCAAATAATAATGGCAATAATGAATAATATACATTATCACATATATATTACATATGTATATGCATACAATATATATGTACATGTATACAACATACAATAAAGTGCAATACATAACGTGTCACAACTGCTAGCAACTTTCATGAATGGTTTTATTTGTATTAACATAGAAAATACTATTATTACAAGATATCCAGCCACACCCCTTAATGCCTCTAAAGCAGGCTGTACCACAACTGCCTAGCAGTGTTCTATGTTTTCCAGGATTTGTTGAGTTTTCCTCTGCAATATAATTATTTTCTCCAGGTTATAAGCTACATAAATAAAGATCATTTAAATACATAAATAAATTAAATGCATATTTTTAAAAGAGAGAGACACATTTTAATGATCCACGGTTACCCAGACACTTTCATTATAAAATAAGAACATCCATCACTAAAACTTTTTCTACCTTAAGGTCAGCCCAATACTCCCTATCTACTTAGAGTCCTACTCAGTCTTCCTGATTGCCTATAGAGATGAGTCTTTCCATATCTCTAAGGTAAACTTCCTAAAGAAGAAATGTCAGCTCTGGAAACACCAATTGGGCATACACTGGATGTTTACAGATAGAGTCTCTTCAGAAGTCCTTAGGGATTCAAAACTGTAAAGCATTTTAAAAATGTCTTTAAAATATTAAATTTATGTCTCAGCAAATTTTAAGATGTATCTAACATTTCCTGGAATTGACCAGTAGTTCTAATTAAACTAAGAGAAGGCCACAATTCTCATTTCAGATGTCCACACATTACTTCATTTTGGGTAAGCTTATGCCATTACTTATAACCTCTTTAAAATAAAAATTAAGGTAGTTGCACAAAATAAACACAATTCTACCCTATGTCTATTCCCCTTGTATTGTGGCATCTCCCATAAAGAGGTAGAGCTTTTCTCTGTTCTGTGAACTTGGGCCAGCCTGTGACTTCACTTTAGGTAGTAGAATGTGACAGAAGCATTGGTGTGCCAATTCAGTCAGAATGCAGACTGCAAGGTGCCTTGCATGCTTCCTCTCTTTAATTCTGTCTTCTCTGCTCTGTCACCATGTACCTAAGACTGTACTGGCTTGCTAGATCTTGAAAGACACATGGCCTAGTTGTTCTCACTGTCCCAGCTGACAGCCAACTCCCTAAGGCAGAGCTGCCTAGTAAACTAGTACATGTATGAAGAGCCCAATCAACTAAAAGGACTAAAAGGATCAGCCCAAAATACTTACACAAAGTCATGTCAAATCACTAAGTTTAAGGGTCACTGGTTACATGGCAAAAGCTAGTCCATACAAAGATCAACCAGCAAGATCTCTTTATATCTCACAAAATATCAAGAGCTAAAGTAGTTCTTACAAAACACCTAGACAAACCCTCAGATATTCATCTAAAGTCAATTATTTCAACCAAATTACAACAAAATGCTCTATATACCTGTCACTAGGAAGCAACCCTGAAGACTGTTCTTCTCTCTTTGGTATATCATAGGAATCAAGAGGCCTAAAAGATAGAAAGAAGAGTTTATGGTCAACATATTAGACTTTGATGCTCTTCCTCAGTTTGAGAAATTGCTATCAAAACAATGTTATCATAGCCTCTTGATCAGATGGTCTCTGGGTTGAAAACTAAACATAGAGAAACATTTTAATCAATGACTGCAGAAAGCAGACCTCCTAATATCAACAGACATTAGCAATTCATTCATCCCACAAATGTAATACTGAGTGCCTGCTACTATTCTAGGGCTGGGCTATAGAAGCAAACAAAACAAAAAGAGTATGAAATGTTGGGCAGTAAGGCCACAGACAAATACATAACATTAAACATGATACAGCATATGGGGAAAAGGCACATACTTTAGATGAAGTCTTCTGGAAAGTCTGGGAAGGGGACCTTTGAGCAGAAACTTAAAGAAAATGAGGAAGACCAACACAGAGGTGAAGGAAGATCTCTCCAAGCACAGGGACCAAAAAATGCTGAAGTTCAGGGACAGGATGCATCAGACATTTTCAAGGAAGAAAGAGGCCAGTGTGGTGGGAACTGACAGAGGGAGGGGAAGAGCAGTAGGAAGCCAAATAGACCACGGGGTCAAGATCCAGCTCATGTGGGATCCCTGGGTGGCTCAGTGGTTGAGCACCTGCCTTTGGCCCAGGGCGTGATCCTGGAGTCCCAGGATCGAGTCCCACATCAGGCTCCCTACATGGAGCCTGCTTCTCCCTCTGCCTGTGTCTCTGCCTCTCTCTCTCTCTCTCTCTCTCTCTCTCTCTCGCTCTCTCTCACGAATAATAAATAAAATCCTAAAAAAAAAAAAAAAAAAAACAGTTTAAAAAAAAAAAAAGATCCAGCTCATGTGAGCCTCCTAAGTCACGACGAGGACCTGGGTGGTATTCTAATGTGACAGGAAGCCATGTGAACTGCTGTGAGCAGGCACGTAAGGCGACAGGATCAGGTATCCGATGTAAAGGGTTCCCCTTGGGCTGCTTGTGTCCAAAATGGATGGCAGGGACCAACTAGGAGTCTCTGATGGGGGGAGTGGATCGAGCTAAGTGAAGCCCACATAGCAACATCCCAGTGCCCTTCGGCTGGAGGACAGACCTTCTGTACTGGTATATTTTGACTGTGGTTTCCCTCTCTCTTTCTGCCTGGGGCTTCTGCTCCTGGGCCTCCTCTTGACGCCGACGCCACTCCTGCTCTTCTTGATCCTGTTGCTCCTTCAGTTTCCTCTCTTTCTCCAGAGCGAGCTGTTCCTGCAGCCTCTTTCTTTGGTCCTCCTCCTCATCCTCCTTCTGCTGTGGTCTCCTCTCCTCTTCTCCTGCTCGGGTGCCTTCCCGGTCTGATGACTTGGAACCCTCACCCCAGGCGGCTTCCCAGGTGGCAACGGCGGGCTCCCGAGTGGGCCGGGAAAGGCTGTGTGAGCTCAGGACCATCCGTTCCTACGTGACCAGGGAGAGAAAGAAACCATCTGAATCTGTGCATTTCTGTAATTTCATTTATTCATATCCAGCTTTAGAGACTGAGTGTGGCCAGCCTGGAATTCCACTTGAAATGATGTCAAACATTTTACCGCCAGCAGAGCCACACGTGGGTGACAGAAATATAACCAAAAAGAGAAAGAGGCAGTTAGGGTCCATGAATAGAACCATTTAATGATACAGCGGAGGAACTAAGAAAAAGGTTGAAACATCAGAGCAAAATTCCGACAAATCAGAGCTCACTGTATTTCTCAAAGAGCTTATATAAGTGAATATGCGGCAAAAGCCAGGTGAGATATCATATCTTCTGTTTTTCGGCTAATTTCACCAAGACAGAATAGAACACAGCATGTTCCTAGACTACCTCATTCAAGTACTTGTAGTTCTCTCTTTCAGCTTCCTGCTGAGCCCTCTGCCACTCTTCCCTGAGTTTCTCCTGCTCACGTTGATATTTCTCCTATAAGAAGAGAAAACATTAGTTAATTAGGTAATTCACAGAGTAATGATATTAAATAGAATCTTTTTCACCAGCATTTTTGCTAGCTCTACCCTTCACTTCAACCTTTAAATGTGGTGATACTATTTTAACCAGATTTTCATCCCTAAAGTACAAAAGAGCTTTTATCAAATTAAATTGCATAGATACTCAGAATTAAATAGATAGCCCCCCTTTACCACAGGTGTAATTGATTAACGCCCCTTGCAAACTGCAAGAGGGACTGAGTTTCTCTGCAATGGACTGAGCACACAGCTCAGGGGGTGTAAGCCCTTACAATCCATACACCTGTCACACATAAGAAAATCCACAAAAACTATAGTGCTGCATTCTAAAAAATACACGGGTAAACAATTATTTTAAAAGGAGGACTCGGAAAGCTTCAAAATAGGAATGTCATGAATACAAAAATGTACTGCCTCTCAAAAGATTTGTTAATTATGAGTTATTAGCTTTTATTTTTCTTTTTCTTAATTTGCTTCTCAGCACCAGTTGACGCTGCCCGGGGACAGCCAGCCTCGTTCCTGTGGGTCCAAATCGTCTGGCTCTACCTGCAGCAGGCGGTCCTGCTCCCTCTGCCATCTCTCCTGCCGCCTGCGCTCCTCCTCTTGATCCCATGCCCAGCGGCTCGGGGTACTGAGCGTCGGAACGGGAAGCTAACCAGTGAGAAGGAAGATGCACAAACAAAGGAAGGACATATCACTTCATTAAGTCATCTACTGAAGCACTTTCTCTGACACGAATTATTCATCCCATCCTTGGCCTAAGCAGCACCAGAGATTTCGCTTTTTGTTTCTCAAGGGGTCTTTTCAACTTGGAAAGACTCCCCCTTGATAAATTCTCATGCAACCGAAAATAAGTGCTGCTAGTATGCGCTAATTCAGTCCCACCAAGGTCCCACCTTATTTATTCCAGAAACAAATGAATGCGACTTACATCAGGAACCACAGAATCTGAGCTTCCTGTGTTGTAGCATGTGGAAAAGGAAGAAAAAAAACATGTAAGTCTTTTCATTTCTAGGAGATCATTCTTTTCAGAAAGTCACTTTAGCTGTTTCTATGCCAGTATACTAAATGATATCAATATTTTGGGTTTTTTTAATATTTTGTTTTAAACCACAGCAATACATATCTCAGTTTCTCTCTTCAATTCCAGCTGTTTATTACTCATCTTCCAAAGTCAAAATTATTTAAACAGAGAGAGAGAGAAACTATGGATGCCGAAGTTCCACCCTAGCCCTTGGCACTAGAGCTGGACCAATGGTGTATTCTGAAGAGGTTGCAGGGTTTTTCCATGAATAGACCAGCTGGTATGTCACAACTGAGCCCCAGAGGGGGAAAATAAGAATTTCAAATGTTATAATATCTACCAAATCCAAATTTCTACCTGTCACTATTCAATTATAATGTGAAAGATCCATATCACATTTTCCAGATCCCCTTGCTGAGGAGTGACTTTTCGTAAATACAACACCACAAAAACATGTTCAAGAATTCCTTCCCTTCCCTCTCCTTGAAGAGGGAAGCACAAATATTCAAACTTCATGTGTAAGCACAAATATTCAAACTTCATGTGTAAACGTAAGGGCTTAATACTATTCTTTTTATTCTTGGTGGGGGAGCTACATGCATATGTGTCTATATGTAGAACAAGAATAATTAGAAAGCAAATTCCATGAAATGTACTATCATACAGCACTTTTTAATTTTCCTTAAACCTCAGCTGTCAAATAAACTATTCACTTACACATTCTTTTTTAAAGAAAACTGCTCTGAGACTTAGGAAAATATTCTTCCCTAAAATAGCCTGTTGAAGAAAAGTGAGTGAAAATTAGAACAGAGAAAGAAAGCAGTTGTCTTATTTTAGCCAGTTTAAGCTAGGAGTATCATACTGTTTTAATTAAATTACCATAGAAAAACAGGAATTCAACAAAAATATCAAAAGCACTAAGGATACTGACACAAATAGACTTTGCACATGCATAGCTGGTGAGTCTATTCATGGTCAAAAAGAAACCTTAATTCACCAAAGAAAGACTAGATTTCTTAAAAAAAAAAAATCTATGAGTCCAGTAAACATAAAGCAAATGTGTAAAGATTTTTGGTAATCTTAAAAGTAAGAAACAATAACATTTAGACACCAACAGCACAGGCATCTCTGTGCCATTGCATCTCAAATGTTGGATATTACTTTTAAGTTCTTGATAGCACAGCACAGCTCGGACTGCATTCATGAGACAGGACATTAGACAGATGTGAAGGAGGGAAGAGATGCCACATGCACAGCACGTAAGACAGCACAGCCCAATTACACCAACACAGGGCGACTCCAAATGCACGTGTTCAGAAGTGCAATTGAAATTTACATTTAATTTATTTCAGCGTCAACAGGGCAGTCCTATTAACACTCCAAAGCCCTCGTTCCAACAGCAATAAACAACTCTGCTCTTTATTAAGAGCATTTTCCCATAACCAAAGTTAGAGTTTTTAAAAGTTTGACAATTATGTTGGTGTAATCCAATATTATGCGATCTGTAGGAAGCAGTAAGGCGTAAGTGAAGTCCCTCGCTTCTTACTGTTACCCAGTGGAAAGAAGTGTGTGTTTAACAGCATCTCAATTTTTTTTTAGAAAAAAAAATTCAGAGGTATACAAAAGACACGCAAAGACCCATTACCACAGAGGTAGACCCATGAACTGTAAGAAAAGCCTGATGACCCTAGGAAAAGAATGGAAATGGTTATGTTGCTTGGTCATAATGATAGCCAAACTGAAAAGGCTTAGTGCCCAGCACCAAAGACTACTAGGACAGAGTGAAGAATGCCAACAATTCCATGAAAGCGAATGAATTGTTATCTTGGTAGTTTACCTTGTTCAAAAAATTGTGATCGCCTTTTTAAGTTTTTCAAAGAAATAGGTTCAGAGGCTAGTTGAAAAATACAAAAAAAAATATATCAATACCATGTCATTCATTTTAATCTCTCACCACTGGAAAACTAAATAGTATTTGACACACCTTTCTAGTCTGTAGCATTAGTTGTAAAAGGACAAAACTGACAGCCATGGAAGATATGGATTATTCCAATGTACAAAGACATATATTTTTAGTAGTCTATACTACATCCAAATTAGTAATGAAACTAATTATTTTATTAATAAATTCTAGTAGATAGCATCATAGTTTCATAGAAGCCAGAATACTTCCGTGCTAGATCACACAGCTCTAGGGAAATGGAAACTAAAATGTTTTGCTTAGGTTAATCAATCCAAAATCTAGAAGTCCAAGGAGAATTGTTTATAACTAAAAGTTTTTGCAGTGCTAAGTAAAAAAATGAACTGAAAAATGAGGAAGAAAATAAATTAACATCCAGAGAAAAATAAAAGCAAATGTCCAAATTAAAATATTTTTCTATCTATAAAGTATTTTGCCTTAGTTTTAACATCTTACAGCCACTAACTTTAAGCAAATAGAGTTCAGTTAGATGGATGGATGGATGGATGGATGGATGGAAGGAAGGAAGGAAGGAAGGAAGGAAGGAAGGAAGGAAGGAAGGAAGGAAGGATAATCTGACCTCTACAGTCACAAGGTTATGGCACATGATTATTACACTTCAGTTTATTCATAAAATGTAAATGCAGCTATTGCTTGATACTAGTTGGTGCTTACTTGTCTAAAGAAAACCCTCAAATGACAGGCCTGCAAATAGTCGTATCACTAATGATGAGTTAGGTGTCTTATCATAAGGTTTGCTTTGTCTGAGTCACTGGCAGAACAGGACCAGGATGTCTTGGATTTAACATTGTGAATCAAAAATAAGTCAGGTTTGTTTTAAAAACTGCTTTGATAAAGAATGCAATATCAATTCAAATGTAGTCAGTTGTAACTATCAGAAATTAAATGCCAAAATAAATCATCAAGGGAAATTTATAAACTTGGCTTGGCTAATGTTATTAGGCAAATGCAGAAGCAAAGCTATCAAACTGCTATGAAAACCCAGCCCTTGGGAGTCTAGTTTCATGGTAGAAGGAGTTTTGTCTCCTTTGGTCTCTTTCTCTGCCTGTGTGGACCAGATCTTTCTTATTTATTTTATATGCCTAAGGAGGAGCACGTAGCATGTGTCAACAATTATTTTATGGGCATATAGGAGGAGGGAGAGAGTGATAACCCCATACTATAAGGCCTCCCCCTATATTACCCCTGCTTTTTCATTACAAATGGGTCCTTTTGCCAACAACTATTATTGCCATTTCTCTATTAAGGTTAGCTGCCTACAAACTTGTCCCTTTCACAATAAAGGGGAAAGGGAAACCTCATTCATCGTTTCAGATTTAACTAAGATTCTCTTTGCCAACATACCAGAGCAAGAAGACTAATGGCCTCAGGAAAACCAGTCTTTTTTATTTGACTTAGACACACAGGCACTCACAGCTCCTGGACATGTTGCCAAAGCTTTGTTTGCAGTTCCTGAACTATTCAAACCCTGGAACTGAATGCCCTTCCACCTGGCTGCAATTGGATCTGAGTGCTAACCTTTGAGTTTCAACTTGCAGTGGGATCAGTTTTTCTTTGACTCACTAATATTAATTTTTATAACAGCAGAACTTGAATGCTGTGACTTTTACATTACAAACATAATGATGATGTTTACCTTTTGATTCAAAAGTATTACTTTCATCACGGATCCCATTAATTTCCTTAGATTCAGTATTCTGGAAAGGATAAAATGCCAGTTAACAACATTCCCTCCAATTGGACTTTGGGTTTAAGTAATGCATTTCCCATTACTGAAAATATATTATCAAGATGAGTTTATAGGATATCAATGTATTCCTTATAGGTTTTTACATAAATAGAAAAATTTTTGATTATTTTTTAATATTTGTAAAGGATGAATGATCCTCTATCTATAAGCATGGATCACTTTAAGTTCAGTCATTAACTTTCCAAGAAACATGTTTTGCCAAATACTTAGTTGACTTAACTTACAAGCAACACAAGCATATAGGATTCTTCAGCATTTAAATTTTTCTTACATAATGTAGTAAGATTTTCTTATTAAAAGACTATCTTAGGATAACAGCAATTCTATCTAGGGAGTCAATATAAACATTTGAAATATTAAAATTAATTTGATACTTAGAGAAACTTCTACATTGTAATTATTTTTAATCAATTAATGTAATTGAGTATCTCTTAACCACACATCTACCCAAATTCATCTACACAAGAACTAAAAATGCTTCATGAGTTTTTAAAATAAGTATAGTAATTGTGTGCAATTTACCCATAAAGACTAAAGAAACCATAGAAAGGTTACAGTGCATAATTTTACATTATTACTACTTCAGATCCACAAAGATCTGAGAAATGGGTATAATGATGAAGATTGGTAAGAAGAAATACCTATAGAATACCACTATGTGATCTTTTGATTTTACCATTATATAACTATTACTCTATAAATGAGTACTGCTTTAGGAATGTCAAAAATACATTTTATTCTCATTACTATAAATTACCTTATTCAACCAAATGTTTTTAAAGTAGTATCAAAATTGCTCAAACAAATTCTCTCCCTCCTACACACGTTGCCTATATTTTGCTCTAAACAAATATTCTCACACTTCTCAAAATACTTACAGAATGCTGGAGGCTTTCTGAGAAATCAGTCGTTATTGACAGACTTGAAGATTTATCAGAATTGTAAATTCCAGAAGTTGTATCAATCCACTTTGTTTCAGGTGAACCTATAATTTTGGTAGCCATACTGGTGAGATTGAGGGTTTTATGACGTATAAATGGCAGGGAAGGTTGGTCTTTGCCCCAGTCTGATTGGCACATGATGATCAAGAAATGAGTACACGTAAATGTTGAAGTGGAAAGAACAAAGTTACTGAATGCACATACACAAAATGTATAAGACATACATTCAAAATGTAGAAGACATACAAACAAATCAGGTAGTATGTGAAAGAGTGAAGAGTGCAGTGTTTTGACCAACAGATCACCTTCTAAAAACAAGAGTTAGATGATGTTAATAATGAAAATGCTAGCAAATTCACTGACTCTTTCTGTAAACCAGAACTGCATATGTTATTTTGATATCATAATTTGGCAGGTAGGGGTAGGATTAATGCCCTTCCCCATTTAACCTCAACAACTAAGAACCACAGTAATAGAATTATACTGAAAGTTCCTTGAGTATGACAACAGGAATATGACCTGCCATGTTCTCCCTTAAACCAGTTAGTTACGGGGCTGTAGAGAAAGTAAAATCATAGTGTAATTCTTAATACTCAAAATTATTTTATGACTCCCAAATGCTGATGCAGTTGCAAGAGCTTTCAGTTAATATCTGCATTCAAAGTCAATATAGTATGTCAATCAATCATGTGGAATCAGTAAATTTGCTAGTGAAGAGTTTTCAGACAGAATAGTCAAGGAAGTATTGGTCAAGATTTTTGTCTCAGCATAACCACAAAACATCTCGGAGCCAAAAATGTTTTTTTAAATGAGAAAATAGTTATTGAAGCAAGCTGTTATAACCATTTGCCAAAGACCAGTTCCCAATTTAGAAAGGCAGACAGTGGTAAAACAAACTCACCAGACTTTCCATAGCGCCTGATATCCATTACTAGGTTTCCAGTTTCTTTAGCATTAGCCATGGTTGCCTCCCACTCTTTTGTGTCCTTATATGAAAACTTAGTGTTGTTAATAGCAATAATTTCATCATCTACCTGCAGCTGAGAAAATTCTGCTGGACTACCTATATAAAGCAAAATAAATTTAAAAATAACAAAAAAATCCCAAACAAAAAAATCCACATTCTACTAGTCATTGCTTATTGAGAGAAAAAAATGACTTCTTAATCTCAACTAACCATTCTTATATTTTTCAGGAAGAGCAAAGTCATGAATTTAAGTTCTCAAATACTTGAGTATCCACAACGTACAAAGCACCAAAAGCATTTATTATCCTATAGTACGTATCTTCATTAACATGTAAAGGAGGAATCAGCTCATCTGTTCAATAAAATTTCTTTTTTACCTTCCTAAGAACAAAGATTTTAAACTATTTTTAAATTTAAAAATGTGAAATATATTGTACTTTAATTGAGCTTCCAAATCCAAATGCACTTTGGAATGGACAAAAAAAAAGAAAAAAAAAAAAGCCAGGCCACTTAAAACCACTGACAATTACCACTTACCATTATCTAATTAAACAGTTCTTTTGAAATTTCAAAAAAATAACCAGAGTTAGCATGCAATTTTATATAGCTAAAATGTGTAAATGAGGAACTCCTCTTAACTACAGTAGGTTTCATTTTAATTTTAGGCTCTGTGGTAATACTTTGCTCAGAGGTCCTGGGGACCGACTTGCTAAAATCCTGGATCGGAGAGGGGCACTCCTTTTGTAAAAGTCCCAAAGCATCCTGAGATCTCCATGGGCAGCAGATATATTAGGATGCTCAGAAAACACCAGTTTATTATATAGCATTTATATATCCACCACAAACACTGCCAATCATGGACAGTTCTTTCAGAAATTTCAGTTAAGCGTTATTTGGAAGCATTTCCAAATGTTAAACCTAAAATTTTGACAAATGAATTCTGTAAAGGTCACAAGATTAAGATTCTACAAAACTAAAATTAATTAGGCAAGAAGAAACAGTATTAGGCTCAGGGAAGAGGATGCATCTCCTCAATTTACTACTGCATTTTTCACATGTGTCTTCTCCTCCTTTATCAAATAAACTAATTTCTGGAGGTTTTTTGAACAGCACAGGATAACAAGGAGAAGAAAGTTGAGTAGAGTTAGATCTATGATTTACCTGCTTCAACTGATGCAACGAAGATCCCAGAAAATGCCCATTTTACCGTAAACCCAAAGTCAAGACCGCTCCCAGGCGTCTGGTTTATGCTGATTCTCATATCACTGAACTGATCCTGAAAACAAACACGAAACGGTGGGATCAGGTGTCCCTGGCACCCGCATGGAGGAAAGTCTATCCATGAAAGAAGGGAGGCTATATGCAAGGTACACTTGAATTATTTTATGATAAACCAGAAGGGTTGTTAAACCCTTCATTCACATACATATCAATGAGTTTATTATTTTTCTGCTAAAATAAGGGAAACCTTCACATCAACAGATGTTTTTCTTCACATTAATAATTTAAATCACTTGGGCATTAATAAAGCTTGGGCATTTGCCCACCAAACAATTGGGTTTAATTTATAGACCATTTCTTATTATCCAGGAATGGAATGAGAAGGGGTATTGTGTATGATGTTTAGTGGTACAAGTTTGCTATTAATAAATAAGCCCTAGAGATCTAATGCACAGTAGAGTGAATACACACAACAATGTATTATAAAATCAAACTTGCTAAAAGACTATAACTTAATTATTCCAACCACTAAAAAGAAAGGATAATTATATAAGGTGATCGAAGTGCTAATTATCACAATGGCAATCATATTACAATATACATAAATGTGTCAAATTAACATATTGTACACCTTAAATTTACACAATGTTATTTATTTCATTTCAATACAATAGCATTTTTGGAAATGCAAAAAATATTTAAATCATTTGTAAAATGCCACCTTACTTATTAAAAAGGTATCTCAGACATTTAACATATTTAGCCGAATAATTTGAAGGGGTTCATCAACACATGACACAGGTATCTCTAGAGCTCATCTAGGATGGGTACCATCCCCAATGGGTACCTGAATTCTGGCAAGGCACTGTTTGCCCCATTGCCACATGAAGACCTAGTGCTGAGGGCAGAGCTGCCACACAAGCTGCAAAATGCAGAGCTATATCATCTCTGTGGAACCACAAGTCAGATGCCAAGAGGACCCCTACTAAGACTCCCTGAGCAATAAGTCACAACTTCCTTGAAGTCACATCAGCCAACAACCCCAAGAACAGCAGCCTCCTGAACAACAGACAGGCCTCTACTTCCCCCTCCATCACTACACTACACAGCAACAAATTATCAGTTTCCCAGACTTGCAGCCATTTTCTAAAAAAAATGTTTTAAGTTTTAAAATATACAACATCTGTGAAAATTTCAATTGTCTTTCCTAATTTATGGGTCTTGTTTTGGGTAAATAGCAAACACGAATTTTAACTTGAAGTGCCCAGACTTGTTTCAGTCTTTGATTCAAAATAATTAAGAACTTAAACTTGCTGTTTAAAAGGGAAAAGTTCTTCCTAAAGCCACTTTATTTTCCGGAAAAAAGACCTACAAATTCTCCAGTTCAATGTGGCAGTTAAAACCGAACCTAAGGCCAGCTGGGCAATTCGTTATAGCTTTATGACAAAGTTTTTCCACACCTTTAAAACAAGTTTAAAATCTAAGTGACTAGTCTACAAAAAGCTGATACTACATAGAAATAGAAAGAAGGCAGAGAAGGCATTGAACCAAGAACTTACTATATTTTGTAGACACAGAAGTACTATAACAATATTCACTTAAAAAAAACAATATTCACTTATTCATCTCTTCAACATACACTTACTGTGCATCTATTCTGCATAAGACACAGGGCTTAGGGGGATCCCTGGGTGGCACAGCAGTTTAGCGCCTGCCTTTGGCTCAGGGCGCGATCCTGGAGACCCGGGATCGAATCCCACATCGGGCTCCCGGTGCATGGAGCCTGCTTCTCCCTCTGCCTGTGTCTCTGCGGCTCTCTTTCTCTCTCTCTCTCTCTCTCTCTCTCTCTCTCTCTCTGTGACTATCATAAAAAAAAAAAAAGACACAGGGCTTAGTACTTGGGAAATAAAGTTAGATTAGGCATGGTCCTTGCTCTCGAAAAATAATCACTGACTCTTCCATAATTGAGTATGGAATTATTTTAAGAAAAATCTGTAGCTAATGATATAGAAAACTTTTCATCAGAAAGCTTGTAAAGTTTAAATACGGGAACCCTGATGCAGGTAGTGAAAACACGTTAATAATCAGCCTGATGAACACCAGTCTCCAGAATAAAACTCTGCTATGAATAGAAAAAATTAGTGGTTAGTTCCTCTCCTTAACTGAAACTACCATACACATAAATTAGAGATGACTCAATGAAAATAAGTGGTCATCTTTGTTACACTTATCCCCTCCAAAAAAAAAAAAAAATCAACTTAAAGCCAAGTAAGAACAGAATCTACTGTTATATAAGGGCAGAGGATAAATGATGGGTTACATATGCAAGATACTAAATGATGTTTTTTATCTTGAATAAAAGACAGGATGAAGTTTTAATAAATAGTCTCAAGCTACATAAAAGAATACTTTGTGGGAGACAACAAGTAAACATTATCCTTTTCTACAAAATATAGGATAAAAGAGAATGAGCTTATGCTATAGATGAAAGAGTCTCACAATTTTATTAGACCAGAAGAATGGTCTCACGAAAGGATATTCTTGCCTTGGAAATAAACCTCTACTTGACCATATTGTAACCACCTCCCTGAAACAGTTAAGTGGGACAGCCTCACGATGGCTATAGCCGGCAAACTGTAGGTATGGGGGTCCTTAGGATCATATACAGGCAAATGAGGGAAAAAACCCAGGAACAATTACAGATCCATTTCTGTCAAAAACCAGGTTATCTCAGGCATGTCGCTGAGTCTGGCAGGGTCTTATCTTTCATAATGACATTGATTTGCAAGGTTTTTGTTTTGCAAAACCCTATTTTCAAATGAAAATCTTATGTAGACCACCTCCCTCCCAAACCAGTACATAGGAGGGATTAGAGTGAAGAACTATAATTTCAATTTCAGGCTATAATTTCAATGGCGTGGCCGGCCCATTATGGCAATCCCTCAGGCATCCTCTGGAATCCTAAATCCTTGAATTAGATGAGCCCATAGACTCTTTGCAGGGGAACATATCTATAATTATAGTCAAGCAGAAACTTCAACAGTGATTTTAGCTAGGATTTCCACTTCCTTGTTTTTCTCTGCAAGACACAGGCCATGTGAGTATTCTATACGATCCATGCTTGTATTTTTGGATCCATCCAAACATCCATGCTTCAGAAGATGATGATGGGGGAATTGCTGCTTGAACTGGATAGAACCAAAAAATATAAATTTGGGGGTAAATCTAGATTCTTGGTGACTGATAAAGTAGTTCCAGTTGTCTATGCTAGAAAAAATAAGATATGGTTATCAACATATCACCATTTAAAAATAATTTCCCGGAGGGAGGGGCAAGATGGCGGAAGAGCAGGGTCCCCAAATCACCTGTCCCCACCAAATTACCTAGATAACCTTCAAATCATCCTGAAAATCTACGAATTCGGCCTGAGATGTAAAGAGAGACCAGCTGGAATGCTACAGTGAGAAGAGTTCGCGCTTCTATCAAGGTAGGAAGACGGGGAAAAAGAAATAAAGGAACAAAAGGCCTCCGAGGGGGAGGGGCCCCGCGAGGAGCCGGGCTGAGGCCGGGGCGAGTGTCCCCAGGACAGGAGAGCCCCGTCCCGGAGGAGCAGGAGCTGCACCAACCTTCCCGGGCGGGCGGAAAGGGGCTCGCAGGGAGGTGGAGCAGGACCCAGGAGGGCGGGGATGCCCTCGGGCTCCCGGGGACACTAACAGACACCTGCGTGCGCAGGGGAGTGCTCCGAGCTCCCTAAGGGCTGCAGCGCGCACGGCGGGACCGACCGGAGCAGCTCGGAGGGGCTCGGGTGGCGGCTCCGCGGAGGGGGCTGCGGGGCGGGAGCGCGAATCCACCAGCGCAGGCCCCGGAGCACAGGGCGCCGGGACACAGCCCAGGATCCGGCCTCCCCCGGGACAGGCAGAGGCCGGGAGGGCCCAGGACAGCGAGGACGCTCCTGCCCCGAGCTGAGCAGATCAGCGGCCCCGCCCCGGAGCCTCCAGGCCCTGCGGACGGAGAGCCGAGAGCCCCGAGCCCCGTAGTTCCTGCGGAGGCTGAATCCAGGCTTCCAGAGTTGCCATAGCAACTGCGGCTGTTCCTCCTGGGGCCCCACGGGGTAAACAACCCCCGCTGAGCCCTGCAGCAGGCAGGGGCAGAGCAGCTCCCCCAAGTGCTAACACCTGAAAATCAGCACAGCAGGCCCCTCCCCCAGAAGACCAGCTGGACGGACCAGTGATACTCCCCCGTGTTCCAATACAACTTGTTTTTGGCCACTCTGCACTGAGCAAAATGACTAGAAGGAAAACCTCACCTCAAAAGAAAGAATCAGAAACAGCCCTCTCTCCCACAGAGTTACAAAATCTGGATTACACTTCAATGTCAGAAAGCCAATTCAGAAGCACTATTCTACAGCTACTGGTGGCTCTAGAAAAAAGCATTAAGGCCTCACGAGACTTCATGACTGCAGAATTTAGATCCAATCAGGCAGAAATTAAAAATCAATTGAATGAGATGCAATCCAAACTAGAAGTCCTAACGACGAGGGTTAACGAGGTGGAAGAACGAGTGAGTGACATAGAAGACAAGTTAATGGCAAAGAGGGAAACTGAGGAAAAAAGAGACAATCAATTAAGGGACCATGAAGACAGATTAAGGCAAATAAATGACACTCTAAGGAAGAAAAACCTACGTTTAATTGGGGTTCCCGAGGGCGCCGAAAGGGCCAGAGGGCCAGAATATGTATTTGAACAAATCCTAGCTGAAAACTTTCCCAATCTGGGAAGGGAAACAGGCATTCAGATCCAGGAAATAGAGAGATCCCCCCTAAAATCAATAAAAACCGTTCAACACCTCGACATCTAATAGTGAAGCTTGCAAATTCCAAAGATAAAGAGAAGATCCTTAAAGCAGCAAGAGACAAGAAGTCCCTGACTTTCATGGGGAGGAATATTAGGGTAACAGCAGACCTCTCCACAGAGACGTGGCAGGCCAGAAAGGGCTGGCAGGATATATTCAGGGTCCTAAATGAGAAGAACATGCAACCAAGAATACTTTATCCAGCAAGGCTCTCATTCAAAATGGAAGGAGAGATAAAGAGCTTCCAAGACAGGCAGGAACTGAAAGAATATGTGACCTCCAAACCAGCTCTGCAAGAAATTTTAAGGGGGACTCTTAAAACTCCCCTTTAAGAAGAAGTTCAAGTAACTCTGAACGTGAATGGGCTTAATGACCCCATCAAAAGGCGCAGAGTTTCAGACTGGATAAAAAAACAGGACCCATCTATTTGCTGTCTACAAGAGACTCATTTTAGACAGAAGGACACCTACAACCTGAAAATAAAAGGTTGGAGAACCATTTACCATTCAAATGGTTCTCAAAATATACCCTAAAAACTACAGAACACTTCTGAAAGAAATTGAGGAAGACACAAAGAGATGGAAAAATATTCCATGCTCATGGATTGGCAGAATTAATATTGTGAAAATGTCAATGTTACCCAGGGCAATTTACACGTATAATGCAATCCCTATCAAAATACCATGGACTTTCTTCAGAGACTTAGAACAAATTATTTTAAGATTTGTGTGGAATCAGAAAAGACCCCAAACAGCCAGGGGAATTTTAAAAAAAGAAAACCATATCTGGGGGCATCACAATGCCAGATTTCAGGTTGTACTACAAAGCTGTGTTCATCAAGACAGTGTGGTACTGGCACAAAAACAGACACATAGATCAATGGAACAGAACAGAGAACCCAGAAGTGGACCCTGAACTTTATGCTCAACTAATATACGATAAAGGAGGAAAGACGATCCACTAGAAGAAAGACAGTCTCTTCAATAAATGGTGCTGGGAAAATTGGACATCCACATGCAGAAGAATGAAACTGGACCACTCTCTTGCACCATACACAAAGATAAACTCAAAATAGATGAAAGATCTAAATGTGAGACAAGATTCCATCAAAATCCCAGAGGAGAACTCTGGCAACACCCTTTTTGAACTTGGCCACAGTAACCGGAGAAGGACAAACAGTGTATCATTTGGGGAATATGAATAATAGCGAAAGGGAATATAAGGGAAGGGAGAAGAAATGTGTGAGAAATATCAGAAAGGGAGACAGAACATAAAGACTTCTAACTCTGGGAAATGAACTAGGGGTGGTGGAGGGGGAGGAGGGTGGGGGGTGGGGGTGAATGGGTGACGGGCACTGAGGGGTACACTTGACGGGATGAGCACTGGGTGTTATTCTGTATGTTGGTAAGTTGAACACCAATAAAAATTAATTTATAAAAAAAAAAAAGAGTGAATTTATGAAGTCACAGGTTGTTGTATATTTAGCTTTAATGTTGTATATTTAGCTTTAATAAACTGTAAATCACCAGTTTTCCAAAAAAAAAAAAAAAAAAAAAAATAAAAATAATTTCCCTCAAATTAGATAGGATTTATACAAAAGTATATGTTGAAAGATCAGCTTTTTAGACAAAAACATGATCTATCCAGAGTAGCAATGACAAGAGTATTTTAGGACATCTGATGAATTATGAGTTTCCTATCACCAAAGATGAGAAATTATGAAAAACAGGGTCAATCTTACAAACTAACAGGTCAGAAAGCTATTTTCTCCAAACTTTTTCAATTAGATAAACATGATGATGTCAAGGAAGCCTTTTGAAGTTGATAAAATACTAAACACAGATTTGGGCTCTACAGTCATAAGTAACAGGAAATATATCAACTTTGATATTTGTACACATGATTCTTTTGCATCATTTTTTCAGGGTGTGAGTGGGGTAAGAACACAAGTGAGTGGCACTGGAGCCACTCGCTTTCACGAAAGGCACATTATCCCTGCTGTCTCCACTTCTCCATTCCAGGAGGCAGGTGGTATTTCCTGTCCCATCACTTCACCCATTCCAAGTTTCTCTCTTTCTTACCAAATCCGTCTTCAGTCCCCCTCCCACTAGGCACGACCAACTATTCTTGCTTTCAGAAACCATCTTCTCTGTCACCTATTATGCCACCTTCTCCATCTTTTCCTCCATCTGTGTGGTCACCTCTCAGCTTCATTACCATGCTCCTCTGCTTACCCTTCTATTTTCACATTCTTGTTCTTGAGCCAGTCTTCCATCTTTTTTACTACAAGCTTTCCCAAATAACCTTTTCTCCTGTGTCTTCAGTTACTGTCTCAGGCCAATATACCCCAAATTAAATTCCTGATCTTCCTCCCAAACGTACTCTCCTCCACCTCTTGTTTCTCAAGTATTGGTCAGTTACTTCACTATCTGACCAGATGTTCAAGTTAGCAACATTAGGGCCTCTTCCTTCTTGCTTCCCCCCACAACACACACACAGGGCACACATGCATTTTGCCAAGTGCTCTCAAATCCTCAATCCATAAATCTATCCTGAATTATCCCATCCTTTCATTGCTCTTCAGGCTACCATCCTAGTTTAGACGGGAGACCATGGCCCAAACTATTGTGGCCATCTCCTAATTGGCTATCTTGCCCCCCCCTTCCCTCCATCTTCTACACAGCTGCCAGAATTTTAGTCACAGAACATGCCAATTATTATTATTGCAGCTGGTTTTAAAATCGCTGGTAGTTCCTTACTGCCTATTGGGTAGATTTCAAACTCTACATTTCAGAAATTCTAGATTTCTTATGCAGTGCTGATAAATTTCAATAGCTATATAGCTATCCTCAAAAACAATCTTAAGAATGATTTTATTTTTATGAAACAGAAGATATTTCCATCCTCATTGGCTCTAAAATTCTAGAGATACAGCAAAGTAGAGTCAACATTTGGGAACTTAACTACACATAAGGTAGTTCTCAAATTGGAGTTTGTCATATTTCCAAAAAAATTAGGGTCAGAGAAATTACAGTTGTGGTCTAAGCACTTAACCAGCTCAGGGCAAGTTATGTAACTCGAATCTCAAGTATTTCATTTGTAAAAGTGAGGATAATACTACCTACTTTGAAAGGTTATTGGGAGGATTCAGTGAAACACTTCAGAGGTGCCAAGGTACATGGCTGCTGCCCCTAATTACTTTCTATTCTACACGGAAACAATGTTACATATGATACATATGCTGGTTAAGCAGTTTCCAGGTCAACTAAAGAAAATCCTGTTTAACACCTGACATACCTAGCTCTAAAGCCAATAGAACTCAGCATTCAACGAATACTTTCAGATCCAGGCACTGTGCTCACGGCCATGAAAACAGGCTTGCTTCCTGCCCTCACAAGCAGTAGGGTCTAGGGAAGGTGACAAGTACAGTGTATGGGAGGCAGCTATGATATGGTCACAGGCTTGGTGATTGAAAAGTAAACCTGTAAAAAGCTTCCTTCCTTCCATCTATACCATCTAGCTTCTGAGTACCATATGAAAAAATCTGGGGCAGAAGTTCTGAAATGTAGATTTGGATGGAGTTTGAGATAAGAGGCTCTGACAAGACATAAAAGGAAACAAAACCCTGTAGATGAAACCAATCAGGGGAGAAATGATCAAAGCCACTTCTGCAAAGCAGATGAAGAGGATGGATGAAGAGCTCTGAGGTCACCCTCAAGTTTGCCCAGGTAGCCTGGATCAGAAAAAGAGGCAGAAAAAGAAGCAGTATCACAAGAGAAGTATGGGAGAAAAGGGAATCAGAAGGAATGAAACCCCACCTGGGCAATGGAGACAGGAACGAAATCTCTGTGAGCAGATTTGAATGAGGTTATATTAGGTTTTTTCCTGCATTAAGCCTTCCTTTCTTAATGGCATGAACCACCTTGTGACTACAATTCTGCAAGAGGTTCCTAACCAGTTTTTGGCCCCCAGACTTGGTTTCCTTAAAATAATTCCATATAATAGCACAGTGCTTAGTTCAATATGCCTTAATCTTAACACTCCCACATTAAAGAGCCTATAAGGACCTAAATTATCTGATGGATCAAGTTCATACTTCAGTTTGGTGATCAAGGCCTTGAATGCAATTCGAGTCCATAAATACATACGTGCCAACTATGTGGAAAGGCTGTGGAGGGTAAAAAGAATACCAGCGAAGGAGAAATGATGAATATTTAACAAGAAAGAATCCAGCAAATGAAATTTTCTCACCTAGGGTGAAAAGTTCATTTCCAACTATAGGAAGAAGAGGTCTTGACTCACAAAGGAAGTGACCCTTCTGGGCTTTGAGAGAACAGGATGACTTCACAAGACGCACATGAATAAAATGAGTATTTTTTAACATGGGAACAATAAGAACAGGTATCTATGATGTACTTAAGAAAGTGTACGATGTGTGTAAGAAAAAGCAAGCAGTGTTGTGAGGCGAGGTCACTTACTTCCAATTCTTTTCTTCACGACATAGTGCAGTACAGGTGACCTTGAGTCAGAGGTTACAAATCCTGACTCCAGCACTTAGTACTCTGCATGGCCTTGGACAAGTAACAGAGCCACTCCATGCTTCAATTTCCATAGCAGCAAAACAGGGACCCAAGGGGCCCTGAGGACTAAGAAACAGCCCAAGAAGCCTGGTTGGCACACGGTAAACACTCAATAAACTGCTGTTTCAGCACCATAAAGGGAGCTTGGGACCAGCACTGAGCAGCCAGAGTGCTCCCCTGAGGGCTCTGAACGTCACCGAACAACCACGGAATGCCACAGGAAGCTACCGAGCAGAGTAGTGACCACATGCAGCCTGGCATCATGCAAGTCAGTCTAACACCAGCCTTGCTCAGAATGCACAGATGCATGTGACAATTCACAAAGCATTCACACTGATGGGGAGAGGGCCTGAGAATTAACCCTTCAGTGGTGGAAGCCAGGACAGAAAAGAATATCATGGGAGGTTCTGCAGGAGGAAGTGAAAGGATATAACCGGCGAAAGTGTGACGGAAGAAGGAGAGAGGAGACCTGAAGAACTCTTACAAAGCTGCCAAAACATCTAGATGTTCACCCACACACTATTTTTTATTTACCTAGTCTCTGAACACCTCAAATTAGAGAGTTGAGACAAATGTTTCGAAGAGTGTTACAAAAACAGCCTTGACTTACTCTCTCATGCATCCACAGCCCATCCCAAGGCAGTAAGCTCATTCTCAGTGATAAGAGTAGGTGGTGAGACCTGACCTGCCTTCCTCATAGTGTAGGAGTGGACACACCAAGCAACCAAGAGATGGGCAAGTCACCGTATGCTATAGACATATGTTCAAGAATTCCAATCTACTCAGCAAAGCCTACTTTTGCTTGGTAGGATACCATTTCAAGTTTGGAGACAAAGAAGCATAAATCCATTAATGATGAAACCTGAAACCACGCCACGTTAATTCAGGTTCTCCTGAACTGCAATAAACTGGAACATAGCCGCACACCACACTTAGCCTCTTTTTCTTAATCCACGGAAGCAGCTAGTCAGCTACCACCCTGAGAGAGTTACTGCCACCCATAATACATTAATAACGCTGCTCTGTTGGGTTTGGTATTCAAAAGACACCTTGCTTCTGTTTTTATTATTCACCCACTGGTACCTTATGTTCTTCAAGTATACCACAGGCTACTGTTCTCATCCACTGAAACTCAGGATGCTAATTATATATTTCCAGTTCTTTAAAAATGAAGCAAAAAAAAATTTACAACTAATTATTTTAGCAGTCTGAATAAATATATTTTTATATTTAAAAAATTATATATAATTTTTATGTATTATATATAATATATATATATATTATGTTCTTTGTATGGGAACAAAGAAACAGACCCAAAAATAGGAAAGATTATCTCTAAAAGATGGGATTACCAATAGTTTTTATCATACATACTTTCCCGCATTCCCAAATTTTCCGAAGCACAAAGTACTTCATGATCAGAAAAACAAACAAAAAACTTAGACTTGTAAAGATTTTCTGGGGTAAACATGCCATATCAAATTATTGCACTTAGTTACTTCACTAATATAACTTAGGCCAAGTTATTTACTTGATGCTGTGTCTTGGAAGCACACACACTCTGGTGCCTTACCAGAGAATTGTGCAAGAGAACCACAAAAGTTCCTCCATGCTAAGGTGTTCATACAGAGATCAAACTGCTTTAAAAAGGTGTTTTTAGGGATCCCTGGGTGGCGCAGCGGTTTGGCGCCTGCCTTTGGCCCAGGGCGCGGTCCTGGAGACCCGGGATCGAATCCCACATCGGGCTCCCAGTGCATGGAGCCTGCTTCTCCCTCTGCCTGTGTCTCTTTCTCTCTCTCTCTCTCTCTCTCTCTGTGACTATCATAAATAAATAAAAATTTTAAAAAAAGGTGTTTTTATTTTCTATTTTTTTAAGAAACGCTTTCTGTTCTCTAGATAACAAATGACTTTCAGCTTACATATAAAACATACTACTTTCATTACCTCATATTCTCCTAAAAACCATCTATGGTGATTTTAAGTAAGAAACACTATAAATGCCCCCTCGTCATTCCTTATCTGATGGTATACGTTGTTTAGACTCTAAATGTTAAGGAACATAAGTATCATAATGTAACTAAGCCTCAATATTCCCATTAAGATACAAGAAATGGCACAAAATTGTAGACTTTATAAATCAGTATTAACAGTCATAAGAAGGTTAGGGAGTCTGGGAGGCTCAGCTAGTTAAGCATCTGATTTTTGGTTTCTGTTCAGGTCATGATCTCATGGGACATGGGATCGAGTCCTGTATAGGGCTCCCAGCAACTCTGCCCCTCTCCCCACCTGCTTGCTCATGCACTCAATCTCTCTCTCTCTCTCTCTCTCAAATAAACCTTTAAAGAAACAAAAAAGTCATGAGAAGGTTAACATGATAGGAAAAGAAATGCCATCTCCTTAGAGGTCAACAACTTGCATGTGTAACAATTTCCCCTCACGGTCAGTTAAGTTCCCTGAGAAGGGGCTTTTATTACTCACTTATCTGTTAGACTTGAATCTGTAACTTCCCAAGTGACCCCTACACCTGAACCAGGGACTGCTGACAACTAGAAGTATAAGGTAACAGTTGCTGAATTGAAGAGTAGAGAGAAAAAAAGTCAAGCCCTAAAGAGATGTGTCCAAAAAGTGTCCACACACACACACACACACACATCACAAGGGTTATCTGGACCTATACACGTGAAGGTGGAAGAGGCCTACTTCTTCCAAGATGTTCTAAAAATGAAATGGAATATTGTTTTCCACATTATCAGCCCAGATAATAATGCTCAGAAGTTAAATCATGGTTTCCAGATTTAAATACTTAAGTTTCAGAATAGTGAGTGATAGGTGGCCTTCCCAAATTCACCTGCGATCTTGAGACCTCCGTCTGTGGTGAGCTTCTCCCTTCTCCAAGCTCAGACACTAAATCAGGGCCAGATGTTGAAGACAGTGTGGCTTTAGAAGTGGCAGCTTGGTCCTGGGAAAGTGATGAGAAGGAGGGTGTAGGAGAGGGCAGCCCCATCACACCTTCTCCCACCGCTGCTATCTCTGTCTCGCTGGAAGCAAGCTGGCTTGTGTCCGGTTTTTGCACAGAGGTGCTGACAAAGCTGTTCTGAGTTCTCTTATCATCTTCTACATCTCCATTATACCTCCAAGCATCATCCATCTAAAAAGCAAATGTCATTTTAACCTTGGTATCCTTAGAATTTTGTTTAAAAAATATATACATAATATACTTTGAAACTATAAAGGCAATGTACCTCCCATAGCAACTATGGCTACAAGCCTGGAGCACATTCTTTCATGCTAACAGATAAGCATGTATGTAGTGGGAGGAAGATTTGCTTTTTACAAAATGTCGATATTATAAACAGATTTCAGAAACTTGCTTTACTCATTTACATCACTCTGAGAGGTTAACAGATCTCTAGTCTTTTTAATTGCTGAATGCTCCATAGTACAGACATCTATAATTTATTCATTGTTGTCTCAAGTTTTCAGTAACTTCCAAAAACACTACAACAAATACCCACATATTTTTATAATTGGAATACTGATTTTTAGAGATTCCCAAAAGTAGACTTGCTGGACCAAAGGATATTTTATATATAACAAATGTAATATTAAAACAATAAATGTAATGTATAAGTTTTATACATATTTATCTTCTCAAAAAAATTGTAGCAGTGTACTCCCAATGTAAGGTATAAGAATGGCTATTTCTCTGCATCCTTGCCAACAGACATTTTCAATGTTTTAAAACTTTGTCAATCTGATGTGTAAAAGCTGTACACCTCATTCTTGCTCTAATGATGCTGAACATGCTTCAGTATGTTTTATGTCATCAAACATTTGAACTCCCTCTTCTGTATACAGGCTACTCATTTCTATAGCCATCATTTTACTGCTTATCTTTTTTCTTACCAATTTGTAGGAGCATGTTAAGTCCAAGTGATACTATCCCTATATCTAGAATTCATTTTACTAATATTTTTCTGAGTCTATACATTGCCTTTCGACTGTTAGTAATGAGTCATATACATTTGATTTTTTATACTGCCAAATCTATCTCTATTTACTTAATAAAATCATTAGGACTTTCCTGGCTAGTTTAGGCAGATTTTCCTTACCTTGAGCACTGTTTCAAGTTTTTTCTTAGATTGAGGATATTATATTGGCAGAGGTCAAAGGAATCTGAACAATGATCTTAACACTGTACTGCTTCCTCTTGCATATTTAAAATTAATATACCCACTTTCAGGTATACAGCACTGCTTCATTCTAAGGGTAAATGATTCTATTTTCTATATTCTTAAAAATCCCAATATAAGTAGAACCATGAGATATATTTTAATAACCCCATTCAAGCTTATCAAGTTCTAATACAGCAGGTAATCAGAGAAAAATAGAAAGCTGTACATAAGGCACCTGAAAATATTTAGGTTAAACCACATGAAAGTGTGGTTTTGTAGGTCAAAAAGAACTACTAGCATCTTTATGTAGTTCAGCCTAATACTTTATAAAAGCTATATTTGAGAAAGTATAACATTAAAAAATACTCTGCCTTAGCAGCTTAATCATTCTTTAAAATGTATCAGCCTTACTTTCATTGAATTTAAAGTTTAATCAGTTCCACAGAGTTGTTATATTTGAAGCATTAAATAGCTATTGAATCTAAATTGGCTGCAACAAAATTGCCCTATACATAAATGATGCACATTCTCTACACCAAGTAGATGTAACTCAAACTTCTCTGCAAGTTCCCCAACATTTTGCTCTTGGGAACAGACTAAATGGACTGGGGACACATTTTTTTTTTTTTTACCGTGTAGGATCTTGGGAGTGATGAGATTCCCCTCGCCTGAGAGCCAAAAGGTCTCGGTGTGACCACAGATGTTAACCTGGCTGTATCGGTTTTCTGGTAACTTCTGGGGAGAGAGGCTGAAACTCGAGTCGACTCCATTTGTGTACTTGGTGAATGCTGAGAAGACAAAGACTCTGGGAGTTGTTCTTCCATGGGGCTTTGAGAAGGTAGCTGAATGTCAGTGGTTACAGCGTCCTCTCTTTTCACAAAAGTTGTAGAATCTTGTTTAGGAATTTCTGTAGAATACATGGTTTCCTTCTCTTCTACTCTCTCACTCTGGTAACTTGCTTCTGACATAGTCAGTGTAGGAGAAAGCATCTCTTCATTCAACACATCATCATTAGAATGCAACCTCCTCCTCGATGTCACTGTGGACATTTGGTTTCGGGATTCCCTTAGCAGGAGAAGCACACCATAACCACAAAGTTACACATTTGACACAGAGGTGGAAAGACAGAGCAATACATAAGCTGGACTGAGAATAAAAAGACTACGTAACTGACTTCACATGATAACTAGTGCAATATTAGCAGAATGTGAGGATAAATGCATATAATTTTTTTAGTTCTACACTGAATGATTGTATGACCTCACCTCTTGTTAAACAGGCTCTTGAGTCCTTTAGAGAGATTTTTATAAAGCGGTGTTAATAAGAAAATGAGGATATTTTTACAAGGGATTATTCACAGTTTTACCTACCAGTTTATAAATCTCCCAAAAGTAGTGCACTATAAATATAACCAATTGTTTGACAATTAATTTGAACCTTCCAAAGAGATGGGTTCCTTTACAGGGTTGTGAGCTTTTCTTTCCTATTTACAATTTTAAATAATTTAGTAAAAATAAAAGACCACAAAAGACTCTGATTTCAGTTAAGATCAAGTTAGCACATGATTCCATACAGCTTGATAGAACTTGCATGGACAGTTATTACAGATTAAAGACACCTTTCATATTTATAGAGAAGTTCATGAAACATCCTCATCACTACCATTTAGCAGGGACTACCTCTTTTAAGTGAATGAAACTGTGTTTACCATTTGCTTCTAGGACACAAAAGAGCTTTGTTTAATTTCACCTGACAGCACATTTCCTTTTTGATATTATCCTTAAACCATATTTGCCTTCCTCCTAACCGATAAATATTCCAAGGTTTCTCACAGTAACAGCTCTACAAGAAAGTTTAAATTGGACCTTTAAAAAAAAATTGGACCTTTATCCGGTCATAGTGCAATACCAAAAATAAACCCCTTACATTTATGTTTATATTGTCTTCCTTTAAAATAGATTTTAATCGCCCCACTAAAACATGAAAAGGAACTTTGTATTTTACACAATTTAGATGAGTGGGAGCTGATTTTCTTTGGCCATTCCATTCCTAAATTCATTTTAAAAAGAGAAAAAGTAGTTTATTTTCTGGAACGAAGACAGCCAACACCACCCTATACTGTACTTGAAGATACAATGTAAAAATCAAGAAATAATGCACATCTATATTAGGAACCCATTTCTTTTGTTAATCCAAGTCACTATTATACCTTTATTATTTTGCTTTATTATAGCTTTATTATTTTGCTTTTTCAGGAGCAAAATCCTGACCGTTTCATGCCTATCTGCTTATGGTTTAATATTGATATCTACTTCTATCATACTACCCTTACATAAAATATGGATTTCTAACACTGGTAACTACAATTGTGAGATGTATTCAGCTTTATTACCTGTCCTGTAGCATTTCCTTAAAGGTCTTAGAGCTTCTCTCGGACTTCTCAAGTGCCTGCTTTTCAATTTCTTCCCTCTCTTCTTTTTTCTTCTGCAGATCTGAAGTGTAGCTTTTTCGACGATCTTTCCATTTTGCAAGGTCCTGACAGAAGAAAATCACATCAGCACAGGCATACCTGAATTTCTCCACACCCTCTCTAGCAGCAAGAGAGTGCCAGAGTATCCCATTACATCGCTGAAACTATTCACTCCAACTTGATGCCAAGGTGCCCTAATTTTGCTTTTTATAGCTGGCGTTTCTGTACCAACCTTTATCTCATGTGTCTAAAAAACCTGACCTAGTAAGATAGACCCCATTACTGTTTTCCTGCCTCCCTGCCCATTTCACAAAGAATGCTAAATGCTTGTAATTGGGTGCCAGGTCAGAAAGATCAGGAATTGTTTCAAATTCATTTTCATCTCACTCCAATAATCTGGCTGTTGTGTGAAATGACATATTTCACTAGTACAAGTATAAGAGATAAGATTATACTGGTTCCGCATAAACGCACACTCTGTCTTTCATTTAACATACACCAGGCTTGATCCCTGCTTTGAGGCAGAGGACCACAAACATGCAGACGCATAACACGTGGGTTCCCTCAAGGAACTTGTTGGTCTTGAAGGGAATGGAACTCACAAATAATACTTCAACAATGGGTATGATTGGATTGCACAGATGGTGAGGGTCTGAAGGAGAGAGAGTGGTCAATCGTACTCCAGGCAGGGGCAGGCAGAGTTTGAAAAGGCTTTCCTGGGGAGCTCAGGCTTAAGTATATGATTTTAACACAGGTAAACTCCACCTAACGACAGAGCAATAAGGAAGATCCCATAAGAAAAGTGATCTGTTTCCCACAGTCCCAGGAACAGAAGTCTAATGCAGGTGGGTGACCCCAGGATAGTCAACCTCATTTTGCTTTTAAATTAGCTCTAGCAGCCTAAGCTGGTTGTGACACTCAAGGGTTTAAGACATTTTGGGTGGCCCAGACTTTTCCATGTCTCCAAAATAGAGAAATGCCATACTAAGAACTGCTAGTGCATTCCAGTCCAAAGAGAAGCACATCAAGTTCTCAGACTAAATGAGATTGGTTTATACCCTTAAGATTCAACAGAGACACTCCTGTTTAAAAACAGCCTGAAGCCCGGGCACCAGGGTGGATCAGTGGTTGAGCATCTACCATTGGCTCAGGGCATGATCCAGGGGTCCTGGGATCAAGTCCTGCATTGGGCTCCCCGCAGGCAGCCTGCTTCTCCCTCTGCCTATGTCTCTGCCTCTCTCTGTGTGTTTTTCATGAATAAATTAATGAAATCTTAAAAAAAAAAAAAAAGCCTGAAGCCAATATGAACCACTTGCAAAAAGAACAAAATCAGTGTGCATTTAGTCCTACAGGATAATCAACATGAATTTTCATCTGAATTAATGGTTAACCCCTCAATACTTATTTTCACACCCAAAACCGTACCCCATGTATTTTGGCAAAGTAACATTGAATTACTGTTTCTTAATCATTAAATTGAGTTCCCAACTAAAAGACACTGGAATTTAGAAATGCAGCCACAGCAGAGGGTTCTTCTTCATTTCATAGACTTTAATCTCTTTGAAAATGAAGATTTACTATCCCTGGTCCTTTTGTACATTCTAACTCTCTACTCTTCCCATAAAGTTATCCTCAAACTCCTTTGGGTTTGCTCCGTATAATTTATCTATTGTATCTCTAGACACTCCCTTGGTTTGTAACAATTACCCCTTTCAAAAAAAGTCAAGCTTTTTTTCCTCCAGGGGCAAAGCTAAATATTAAGTCTCTGTCCATATAAACAACTGGATATAAATCAGCTCTGTGAAAACATCTAAAATTGATTCATATCAAACAATTACTTTTCCAACCAAAATTTTTCTCCTAGTTATATTTCTTACTTCTCCCCAAATCTCTATTAACTCTGAGAGCCCCCTTCATCTCTCCCTGCTAATGCCAAGACTGTTCTGGACTCCCTACTCCTCTGCTACTCCTAAACTTTGATCTAAGTATTTTCCCTTCTCAGGCTTCAATAACAGTCATACCCCAAATTCAACCGACCAAAGCAAGTGAACAAATTAACCGTGCTATAAGGAACAGATTCACATTTTTGAGCATTCAGAGAATATTAGAAAATAAAGATCCTATTACATTTTTCACGGTGGCTTTAAAATAGGAAACAGTAATAGGCAAAAAAGGCATGCAAATCTTTTTAAAGGAAGCTAGTCACATTTTCTGTAGCAAGGAAAATCATCTCATACTGATACTCTTTAAAAGAAGCAAGGAAGAATCAAGAAGTACATTCACCTAGTCTTCCCCTCTCCCAATATAAAAAGTACTCACATCTTGCCATTTCTGATCTTGTTCTTTTAATTGTGATTTTATTTTCTGCATCTCCTCGTAACGCAGCTGACGCAAGTTCTGAATATCCTCTGCGCTGACATCACTCATGGACTTACTCCTACAACAAAAATACCCATGGTAACCAAGGTTCACATGACCCGATTTAGGGTTAAAACTGGAAGGATGGGCTTTTGTTTGGAAATTCCATCTAAATTTCTGCTGTACTACCTAGACGCTTTAGTGATAATATCACAGAAATAGCACTACAGAGATAAATGGTGTTTTTCCAAAACGCAGAAACAAGAGCCTAACACTCAACTCAAGTGTGAATTCTTTCACAAAATGGCTAAGCAAGCTCTGTTTGAGTCTGAAAAAGAAATGTTCAAGTTTGGAGTGGTCCATGCATAAAAGGATTGCTTTAGAAAGAAATATTTATTACAATCATCCGTATTTTCTCACTCCTCCAAAGATAATCTTTTAAGGTTTGGCTGCCTTTTCTGGGTACTTATTAAATAATTTAATGATTACCTGATATTTTCTCCTCAAGTTCATTATCACAAAAAAGTGTTACTTCTTCTCAAGGATTCTCTAAGATCCACCCCATTACTGCACTAGACTTATTCTCAAAGCACTGTAGGTAGTTAATAACAGACAGTTATAATAGAAGGACCTCTAAAGTCTTCTGTTTTATTAAGGCAGATTTCACATCTCCCAATGTGGGATCTTGTCACAAGTACGTCCTGAGAATTAGCTCTCAGCTCAACTTAGAGTAGAACCAATGAGCAGAGCGGGGTGTTAGACATGAGGTACATGGAAGGGATGGTAAATTGCACTGAAGAATAGGGTAGTGAATATGGAGTAGTCCAGTTTGAATACTGGAGAGCTGGTAGGAATGAAAGAGATGGAGCTTTTGAAGGTGGAGCACCCAGCATGTGCTTTCCTACAGAACTTTTTTTTTTTAAAAGATTTTTATTTATTTATTCATGAGAGAGATTGAGAGAGAGAGAAAGAAGCAGAGACACAGGCAGAGGGAGAAGCAGGCTCCATGCGGGAGCCCGACGCGGGACTCCATCCCGGGTCTCCAGGATTGCGCCCTGGGCTAAAGGCAGGTGCCAAACCATTGGGCCACCCAGGGATCCCCCTCCTACAGAACTTTCATAATGCACTTTGGATTTTATTTCATTGTAACAGGCTCTGCTTTATTTAAGTAACTTATTTAAGTAACTCTACATCTCCTTCTTGAGCCTTTAAATTCCACCCTCCCCAAGATTTTGCTATCATCACATTTCTTTTGTAACGTGCTACCCTTAGCTAGCTCAGAAATTCAATTAGTCTCTATGCAAATGACTCCCAATTCACAGCCCAGGGCCAGGCCCTCCCTTGACTCAATTCCAATTACTTGTTGCATAAATATCTGCATGGATATCCCCTAGGCACCTCAATTGTAAAAGGACCAATTGAAATAATATCTAGGAAGGATTCTGTAAACTATAACTCACTAAACACATGGTTATTGTTGATGTAGCCAAATGCAACCCTGTCCCCAAACCTGCTTTTCTGCTTGTGGCTGTTAATGGTGTAACTTGCTTCCAATCATCCACATTTGAAACCTAAGAACCATTTTTCACCTTTGCCTCTCCCTTCTCCCTACTTTCAATTAGTTATCAGTTCTTCTTATTCAGTGTCTTTTTCTTTCCACTTCTACTGCCAACACCCTAGATCAGAGAACACAGCCAACTCTTACCTAGCCTTTCAAAGTAGCTTAAATTATTACCCAGCCTCCAGATCCAGTGAGTCTGTCTTCAACTGTTCCAACATGAAAGCCCTTCCCGGGTATATATGCCTTTGTAAATGCCACTCATTCCTCAGAATCCTTGATACACTAAACACTGGATGGGCATGTGTAACTTTCTATTCATTCTCCACTTGAAAGTCTGACAGGCCACTCGAACTTGACTTGTCATAACAAAAACATGATCACTCACCCCACAACGTACTCATCAGTAAACTTCAACTCCATTATCTTGATTATAGGCCAAAAACCTTGGAGTCATCCCAGATACCTCTCTTTTTCTTATACATCATAACTGATCCCATCAGTAAATCCTGTCAGTCTGCTGTCTAATTAGAACTAGGACACAACCACTTCTCTCCACCTCTGCCATTACCACCCTGATCCAAGTCATCACATCTCCCCTCTGGATTATTACGAAAATCAGTCTTCCTGCCCAACAGTGCATGCTCAACACGACTGCCAGAGGGATCTTCTCAAAGTTACCCTCAGATGGTGATATTCCTGTACACTGCATCTATCAGGTTCTTTCCTTCTCACATGAGCTGAAAGTAGGTTCTTCCAAGATCTAAGACATTACCTGGATCCTGCCCACCTCTCTCTGCTCATCTCTTGTCATGTTCCCCTTTACTTATTCTACTTTAGCCAACTGGTTTCCATGCTGGGGCTAAATCTCTTGCTCTTGGGCTTGCTCTTCAACCTGTCTAGAATGGTCTCCAACCAGCCATGTGGCTTATCTCTCACTTCCAGTCATCTGCTTGAACATTACACTAAGCGTTTCCCTCCCTGACCACCCTACATAAAAGAACAAGTGCCCCTCTCCCTTGGCCACCTTATCCTTCACTCTTTCTTCCCATAGCATTTCTCCCCACATCATTTACTGCCATTTGAAATGTTAATTTACACATCATCCTGTAAGATTATAAAGCAAGGATTTTGCCTGTCTGCTCCTCTATTACCTATGCCTAGAAGAGTGCCCAGCTCATAGTAGGTACTGAAAAATGTGTTGGTCTAGAGAATATTCTATCACATTGATGATAATTCCTATCTATTCCATGCCAAAATGGTCTGGCCTTCCTCTCCACTTCTCTAGTGCATTAGCTATAGCTTTCTCCTGGCATTAACATTCAGCATTACAGAGTATATAGGTGTGTGTGTGTGTGTGTGTGTGTGTGTGTGTGTGTGTGTGTGTGCGCGCGCGCGCGCTTAGTTTATCTCCCTCACAGGTCCACATGTTTTTTGGGTAAAAACACCTTAACACATAACTAGGCATGCAGGACACATGTACTTAACACCTGTGGCAAGAATGAGGTACATTTTATCATATTTAATCAAGCAAAATAAACTCAATAGGTTTCTTTTTGTGTGCATATGATAAATCAGCATCCCTCCCTAAAGTTTTATAAAGAAAGCTTTTTAAGATTTATTAAAGAGTATTAAGGAATTAAATAGAATATATATAAAATTATATATTGGATCTTTAAAAATATATATTTAGGGGTATCTGGGTGGCTCAGTGGTTGAGCATCTGCCTTTGGCTTGAGTTGTGGTCCCGGGGTCCTGGGATCAAGTCCCACATCATGCTCCCCACACGGGGAGCCTATGTCTCTGACTCTGTGTCTCTTGTGAATAAAAAAAATATTTTGTCCCACATCATGCTCCCCACACGGGGATGCCTATGTCCCACATCATGCTCCCCACACGGGGATGCCTATGTCTCTGAATAAAAAAAAATATTTTGTATGTATGTATATATATTTATATTTATATATACATGTGTGTATATATATACACATTTAAATAGGTATGACTATAAACCTGATTTAATGAATTTGAAAATATAAATTATAACTACAAAGAATAAGACTTTTGTGCTAATACTTTAACAGATGCACTAAAAAGAGGGAAGAAAAAAGTTTTCAGGATCAAGGCATGAGAGAAATATGAATACACAACACATAAGGTTACATAAGTTCCAGAACAAACCTAGAAATGCCAATATTTTAATATTCTTTTGGTGAGAGGGAAGGCTGGATAGTCTCGGCTGACCCAGACATGTCCATGTGTGTTCTCTTAGCTCTCATCCTCCTGCCCCATAAAACCTTACATGTGCCTTTTCAGAAAACATATTCACCATGGGCAGAGGTTACATCACCCTCCTGGGATCTCAGAGCACAGGGCCTGGAGCCCAGGAGGAGGTCCCCAGTGTGAACCAAGTGAGCCAAACACTGTCCAGAGTAGACTAATCTCTGTGTAAGGCAGGAATGGGAGTTCCCTTTGTTCCCTAGGGTGTAAAGTTACCTAAATAAAGCCTGAGCACGTTCCACGCAGGCTGAATCAAGCACTGAAAAACTGGGGTGAGGGTTCCAGGCCTTGCAGTGGCATCAATTTTCACCCCAACCTAACATCATTTAGCTTCTCTGATCTGCAGTTCCTTGTCTTCTAAACAAGGAAGGGATTATTATGAGAAAAGGGCAAGGTTATACTGATTGTATTTTAATAACCATTGGTGCTATACACCAACTGTTTTTATTAAGGCAAACATGACTGCATGGGATCTCTTGAAAGCTCACTCCCAGAACTGCTTCAGATTAGCAAGGTCACCCTAGGCCACACTGATAAAATCTAGAACTTTTTGAGTACATTAGTCTTCCAGCCAGATCATGAAGAATTCTTTCCTTATTAGAATTAACAGCATAACATTAAACTTCTGAGGGCTTACTGTGTGCCAGCAACACTGCCAAGTGGTCTACATGGATTACCTCATTAAATGATGCCCCTGTCCAGTTCTACCGCTCACTAGCTGTATGGCCTTTGGAGAGCTGGGATATCTATGTCTCTTTCTTCATATATCTACAAAGCATCTAATACCTACCTACCTACCTCGCAGACTAGAGACGGCCTGAGAAGTAATATCTAAGACTTAAGGCATCAAAAAGGACCAACATGCAGAAAACTTCCCAAATATAAAATCACCGAAACAGCAAGTAGAAATTCCATGATACTAAGTGCGGAGTCCCTGGAGTTCCGAACCTTTAAGGGAAGATAGGAATATACTTATTTACGTACTTTTAAGTATATTTCCATTAGGTGCTGTAGGAATTCTCTGAAGCATAATCAGTACTAAAACCTGGAAAATAGGCTGCAGAGTAACTACAAACTAGAATGATAATATAAGGAACTTTTCATTTATAGGTTTAGAGTCCAAATCAGATTTTCCCAATAGCACTATTGATAGTTTGGGGGTTGAAAATTATTTATTGTAAATATAATTATTTATTATATCCTGCACTACAAGATATAAAAGCATGGCCCCATGCTCAACCCCCATCCTCAACCCAGCGAGTATAATAATCAGAAATGTCTGTGGAAAAAAAAAAAAAGAAATGTCTGTGGACATTACTAAATGTCCCTAGGTACAAAATCCCCAGAAACTCACATCAACTTTATTTGCCCTTCCTTTTTGTTGTCTTAGGTGTCCTTACTGTTCTACAGAATCTTTTCATCAAAACTCATGCATGAAATGCAGATCTCTTTAGTTTTCTTTGATTACAACTTAACTTTCGGTTTTCACTTCCTGTTGATATTGGCAGTAGACTGAATGGCTCAGTCATATTACAAATTATAACTATATACCCTTATAACAACTTTGACATTCACAGGTTCTGCCAAGAGGCATCATAACCATATTTTCAAATGTCAAGGAACCACAGACAAATCCATGCAACACAAAAGCACACGTGACAAAAGGACTGCCACATATAAAGCATCATATTAAAAATAAACAGAGTGACAGATGTTAAATGCCAAATAAAAAGCAAGCTCAAAATGAATAGTCTAAGACTTCAAGAGGTAACGTGCATTTCTCTTTCACCCGGTCCTTACCAAAAAGAAAGCATTCGTGTTATAGGCAGTCATTTTTCAATCACAGGATGTTAAGTAATAATGATTTTCCAGCTAAGTATTCTAAGCTTAAAACTGTACATTATGTCCAAGAAATATCATTAAGAAACACCACTTGTCTCCTGTTATATGAACAGGTCTATAAACAGGAAATAAGTTTGATATTAAATGCTAATACTCAATCCAATTGTTGTTTTCATTGCAGCAAATCAGTTTAAGAAAAACATTGGTAACTGATAGAATACCAAAAAAATAAAATAAAATGCCATATAAAAGGTTTGATTACAAGTGGGCATAAAACTTTAGTTTTCTGAAGACATTCATTTTTACTTTCCATTATTTGACAAATCATGCATTATTCATCAGTCTCAGTTAGACAACCTTGCTTATTTGTGCTACCTTGGCACTAAACTGCAAGGGGAACAGGCTTTAAAACAAATACTGTACCACACAAGCAACAATCTTGAGAGAGTCTATAGAAAATTATTTGCGGCTGCTAGCTATAGCCAGAAAAAATCCTCAGCTTTCTGAACCTGGCATTTGGGTTTCTCTTCTCCTTTCTTAGCCATCCAGGGCATCCCTATGGAGGAACATATGCAGTCACTGAAATAGCTGCACATGTCTACACTCTGATCAACTACTTGTATTCATGTACTCATATCCTCTTTAAGAAAAACTGCTTATATTATTAAGTCTTATTAGCTATGAAAATAACTGAAAGTTTTCATTCAAAATGCTCAAAGCTGCAGAGATTTTTTCCATCAGTTAAAACAGCTTTCCCATGATGAATTGAGATTAGCAGATGCTTAAGCATCATGCTGACAAGTGCCTGATTCACCCTCACCAATGAGAAAGCTTTAAGCCCTTGAGAAGCTGGACAAGGAATAATGTGCGCCTTTATGTGGCATACTGAAAGCATGTTGGGAGCCTGATTTTTTAAAATCAGTGGCTGAGAAGTATTTGCAATTAGTTGTCCTTGACTCAGTTACACTTTTGACACCTAGAATGGTTATATTGCTTCACGTAGTAATGTTAGCAAGTTCCAAGATTTCTACACTTTAAAAAATTATCTAATGCTACCAAAACTAGAGATTCTTAGACATGACATAAATCCCAGTAGGGGAAGATACTTAGTTACTAAGGCTTCAGCAGATTAAAATATTTGACATACTTAAATTTTCTTCTTGTTCAAAACCTTACAAAGGTTAGATTTACAAAGTCACAGGAAGTCTAATGGAAAATATTAAGATGCAGCCACCTGGTTATTCTGCACTACGAATGAATGATTCTACAGCATGCAGTAAAAAGTAAAAGTATGGTAGCATTTGCTTTAACTCTCCATTACTCTAGAATTGGGAAGCATTTCTAGGAAATTTTAGATTTTAATTTTTGCAGTTTTGGAAAGTTGATTTGGCTTTGTAACACAGCCACATTATAACTTTTTACCCTAATCAGTAATCATGAAAATGTTTCCAAATTCTACTAAGGGAAGATTAATGTTGTTCCTCATCCCAACTAATGAAGCTCCTCATAAGCTGAGAGTATATAGATAATACCAATTGTATGAATTCCACCTTCAAAGTAAATGCTAGTTTTCCTTTTCCATCATAGATTTTCCAAAATATCTTCATTTGGGCTTCAACATCCAAAAGCAAGAATTTTGGTCTATGTAGCAATAAATACTAAACTAAATATACCTAATCTTAGGCAAGTAGTTGTATTACTTTTAATTGACTCCTTAGATTAAAAAGAGAGAGAAAAGAAAAAAAGGAAAAACAGATCTGAATTTTAAACTTCTAATAAAAAAATCTATTGCAGTCATATGGCACTTCATGCACTGCATACTCAGAGACAGATATTTTACTATTAGGTTGCAAAATTAAGAAAAAATTTCCCATTTTAAAAAATTACATGCACAGCACACAGCATCCCCATTTAGTGACATGCCAGGATAGAAGTGCAGTGACATATTACACAGAAGACAAACAATATGTAAAGATGTTTTTTCCACTGTGAACTAAAAAACTTACCCATTCTCACCATAAATCTTTTGAAAGAGTCTAAGAAATCAGAAAACCAAAAAATTAAAAGTCACTTTTTAATTGTTACTTTTTAAATGTTCAATAACTTTAACTTAAGATTCTAACTAAGAGATGGACAAATCTCAAAAGATTTTATCACATTATTCTTGATAATGTCTTAGTTTCTAATTAATCTCATATCTCAAGGAATCATATTAAGTGAGATAAAGAGGTTCCTAATTTGCCTTGAACCAACAAATCCATAACAAAAAGCTTCCTGCTTCCGGAAATTGAAGTTAGATTTGGATCTACTGATTTTAATCAACCTTGTATTTGTCCATCCCAAAGTTCAACAGGCTGAACATCAAAATGACAAGTTGCATAACACATAAATGCAGACACATTATTATCAAAATAGCCATAATTACATACAGGTAAAATTTAGCAGACAGCAGATAACATCCATGCATCTTAATAAATTTTGCAGTGAATTTTAAACTATAAATTTAAAAAGTCACATATTAATAGTCCAAGGAACCTAGGTCAGAAACAAAAATCATAAGTTAAATAAAATTTGCAATGCCATATTTTAAGGGAAACGTTTCAAAATACAAGAAATGAAGAAAACCACAACCAGACTGTTTCAAAAATGCCTGGACGTGCAAATACAAAGTCTCTAAACATAGTTGGAAAACACTTTCATGAAACATCACGTTGCAGATAGTACTGTAGTCTTCCTCAAGGCCAAAGGCAAAGTTTGCATCTACATCTTTTTAAACAGGCCTCACTCAAGCAGTTGATTTAGAGATGTGCAAATATGGAATTGCACTTTTTCCATGAAATCACTATAGGTTTCTCACAATATACACTTTTACAGGATGCTTCAAAACGGCTCGTGACATGCAGAGTTGGGCGATACAATGCCACTTTCTCACACAAGAAAAGTTATACAAGACCATCCATGACAAGCAAAATCCTTGCAGAAACACACTCTGACCTCTCAACCATCAGCCGTTTCCTGTGCCTAAGTCGGCTGGCCTCTCGGATGGCCTCCCACCTCCGCAGGTCTGCCTCACTGCAGGGACCAGGAGTGAAACTGACAGGAGGCACAGTCGTCCCCAGCTGCCAAGACTGGATCTTGCGAGTCAACATGTCATCTCTCTTCTTCCTGGAGGAAGGCACTAACACTCCACAGCTCTTTCTTTTTTCTTTGGATGGGTGTGTCCTTTCAAGTACGCAGAGAAATTTTGCTTGAATTTCTGGAGGAAGAGTCCAGGGTTCAGGGAGAGGGACTGGTTGGTATCTCTCTGGGGCCCCTGACAGAGGCACCTCTTTCTTCTGCGCTGGAATTCGGCGAACAATCATGTCATCTTTTTCTAGATCTGGAAGTACAAGTTCACCTTCTCTACACTGCAGAATTATATCTCGCTCTACAGAATCATCTGGCTCGGAAAACCTTCTCAAGTCTTCGAAAGCCCGGAGAACATATGGATTTGCATGGAAAGCCCCAGTCTTTCTGACAAAGAAATCATCATTCTCCAAGTCGGGATCTAGAGTTGGCATCTCAAGGTCATCTCTTTTACACCCTGGTGCAGAAGAGAGATTCTTTCTGCGTGTTATGAGCCTTGGGCCGGCAGTGGGATCAATTTTGATATTTGTTTCAGAAGCTAAGATGTCATCAGAATATGTTTGGAGTGCCTGAAGTAATAAAAACTGACTAAAGCACAGAAAAGAAAAAGGAAGGGAGAATCTTATTAAGTTTAGGGAGAAAAGGTAATTAGGCAGCAGACCAACTAGCCAGTTCCCAGGGGTGTATTATTTTATGGAACCACAGGAGAGATTCTTGCTTGGAAGAAACAACTAGCTTCTAACGTTATCACCAGTGACCTTCTTGGATACCATTTAAAGAAGCAAATGCAGAGCGTACTTCTCAAGAAAGGTGAGCACCATCCAGGCCAACTGATAGGACTAGAACATAGACAGAGCACACCTCCCTGCTGTACACACACTTGCTTTCATTCTTTTCTTATACTGTTAGCCATGGTGAGGTAGTCACCATCCCAGAGAAACAGCAATGATGTTGCAGAGTTTGAAGAGCTGGTCATCAAGCACTTTATGCAAGTTAGCAGAATTTAAAAAAAAAAAAAATGCTGTGAAGCTTTCAAAAAGACCCTGATGAATCTTTTCTTTGCATTTTCCCACCAGACTTGTGTGCCCTGGTGTTTACATAGAAGTTATTTCCTTTCTCCACATCTCCACACATAACAAAACCATAAAATTAGATCAACTTCTGTAGAAGCTTTTTAGAAATAATTTTCCAAAAGAACTGACTATGCCATGCATAACTGCGTAACTACGTACTATCTTGTATATTATTGTGCTGAAGATATTTAATTCTATAGATTCCCAAGCTTATATGCTCCCACAGAAAGCAATACATCAAACATTAGGCTTTTGTGCTAAATATTATGAATAAGGTTTCATGATCCAGCACATCATGGTCAGAGATTAATGTAGCAGCAGCAGCTGGCACAGGGTCCCAGGCCAGACTCAAACAGCAGGCAGGCTCATGCACACAGGTACACCTGGGCTCATCCGCAGAACCACTGGTTCTCCTGGCTGCATGGGTGTTCCGGGAGCTCCTGGCCCCTTTGGTAGCCAATTCCAGCAAGAGTGAACGTCTTTGGCAGTTGCTGTCTAGCCTATGCTTTGCTTTTTGGATTCTACTAAATATGGAGGAGCTTCTGTCAGAGCCCAAATCCTCATCCTCAGAATCTGAATTCCTCCTACCGTAGAGCAAGTGATGCAGAGAAAGGAGAAAAAGGAAGGATAGAGAGTTGGAGAAAACTATAACCACTGAAAGTCCTGTCATGCATAAAGCTTTCTAAGATCCAGATCCTAAGGTTTAAATTTAAACGGCATTTTTTTTTCAGTTATAGAGGTTCTACAGAAACCTAGAGAAATTAGAACCTTTCTTTAGAGAAAATTAAAACCTTTCTCTTTCTCCCTCATAAAAAGCACACGTCGAATGCATCCAGCCAGGGTGCTGAATGAACACTAGAACAATGGAAACGTGCACAGAGACAAACCTGAATCCCTGAAATTCTTTATACCATGGTTTGTAAGTTTCTCTCTTTATTCTTTTCCAGTTCACATCTTCTGGGATCCAGCATTTGGGAAGAAACTGATCAAAAGCATTCCCTGGGTTTGGCATGATGGGACTTAGCTTTCGCACATAAAGATCATCCTTTATGATGTTGGGTGTCCTTGTCTTTTCTCTTTCCTCTTCCAAGTAACAAGAGGAGCTTGAAGTTTCTTGTACGGTTGGCCAATTCTCCACATTTGTGCCCCAAGTTCTCCTCTCGTTACTGTTCAAAACATCCAACCAGTTAAGTTACTGAATGACAATTTGGGACACGCAACAAAAAGGCATGCTTTCTGGCTCACAAAGGTTGTACCACTGAATGAGACAAATTAGTTGCCACTCCCATCATCATAGCTCCTAGAACAAAGTTAAGGAATTATAACAGCATTTCATTTAATTAGAGAATAGCTTGATATGCAAGGGCCAAAGATTATAAGATGTGTTAAAAAAAAAGACAAATTGCAAACAATCTGGGGTGTTATGTATTAAAATCAACATAACAGACATTCTGATCTTGGAAAATTTTTCTGACCTCGTCAATTTGTACAGCCCAGTGGCTAATGGGTCAGCAGGAGGAAACCTTTGTGAGCAAGAGCTAGGAGAGGTGGTTTTCGAGATGAAACACTCAGGCCTCTTTTTCACTCGGAATCTACGGTTGGCTAAGTCATCCAAAACTATGTCAGGCAACCTTCGTTCATCCTCGGAGTCAGAACCACTTTCAGAACCATACACCTCCTTCTGACAGCAAGCTGGATTTGAAAAATCCCACTCTGCTCTGCTAATTTGATGGGAAATTAAAGGATTCCCTGTGTGTCCACTGAGATCAATGAAGACAGAAAAAAAAAATGAAAGAAAATAACAGCTCACAATGAACAACAGAAGTCATCCAATAAGCTGAAAGATGTCAATAGGCTAAAAGCATGCATCTAAAAAAAGAACAGCACACCATAGGCTGACACTCTAAAATGGAAGAAATATCATAAGGATATGCATGACTAAAGATATGGGTAAGGAAAAAAATTTTTCATTAGTGAAATTTATTATCTATGAAATACATTTTAAGAACCATTCCTTTTCCCATATTTAAATATCCCAGCAAATTCACAAAGCCTACTGAATTCTAAAACTCCGTCATCAGCTTGCATCCCAGTACCTTGGAAATGTTCCATCTGCTTCTGGATAGACCGGGCTGGCCCAACTTCTTCTGTTATCCTCGTTTTTGTCCGGCTTTTTCTTTCTCAATGGCGCTGGCACATAGGATGGCTGTCTACTTTTATTGGGCAAAAAACGATTGAACGGTAAAGCAGTTTTTGGTTCAATTGCTGAAATCCTTCGATAGGACATATCGTCCTTATTATAATCCTGCATTTTGGATGTAAATTCAGAATCTGTGTCACTTTCACAACCTATAAAAGAAAAAGCAAGAGAATCTGCTTTACTCTCCAGATCATTTGTCTAACTGAACCCACACAGCATGCCTGCTTTGCCTTTCCCTTGGAAAGCCAGGGCTCTTCTGCTAACTCTGGGGAATATTTTTAGAAATTTGTCATGAAGTTGTGATAAGATCCATTAGGAGGAACTTGCTTTGCATACTGGAGGCGCATGCGCTACATTCTTTTACTGTTATACATTCTAAGCACAAAAAGTCCGCATCAGCTGCTGAACTTCTTTTCTTCCCAATCTTCCTTGACCCTGTGACTTTACATAAAATTTATTGATGAAATACACATGAATATGTAGCAATCAAGTCAAGGACACCTAAAATGAGATCAAAGAGTCATTCAAGGTAAAGTCCATAATTTAAAATAAAGCATGCCATTGTCTCAAATTTCTGTGAGGTGAAAGATAAGGCAGGACATGCAAAGAGAAGCAGAAAGCATGATATCACAAAGGGGTTGGCTAGATCCTTACGAGACCCCTACAAGCAAGTTACACATCAGATAGGAGGTTGGGACTTCAGAAATCATTTGGTCCAACGGTATATCAAGACTCATTCCTAAATCAACACACACAACTTAAGGCTTTTTCTGAGGGTGGCCATGGAAATACTGGGAACCGTGTGTTTTGATCCCAAATCATTCAAACACAAATTCAAAAGAATGCACTCTGATACACCTCAAGGTCAGATAGATACAAATACTGATCTGTTTTCATAAAATAAGTCTGCTCTTTTTTTTTTTAAGATTTTATTTATTTATTCAGGAGAGACACAGAGAGAGGCAGGGACATAGGCAGTGGGAGAAGCAGGCTCCATGCAGGGAGCCCGATGTGGGACTTGATCCCAGGACTTCAGGATCACGCCCTGAGCCGAAGGCAGATGCTCAACCACTGAGTCACCCAGGCATCCCTAAGTCTGCTCTTTTAAAGACACAGGAAGTGGGCAGCCCGGGTGGCTCAGTGGTTTGGCACCTGCCTTCAGCCCAGGGCCTGATCCTGGAGTCCCGGGATCGTGTCCCACATCAGGCTCCCTGTGTGGAGCCTGCTTCTCCCTCTGTGTCTCTGCACCCCCCTCTGTGTGTGTGTGTGTGTGTGTGTGTGTGTGTGTCTCATGAATAAATAAATAAAATCTTTTAAAAAAATAAATAATAAAGACACAGGAAGAAAAGAGGCTACAAAATACTACTATAGATCCAAACTGAGTTATCTCCCTTTTCTGCCCTTCTTTTCTTCCTGCCTCTGTGTATCTGGCAACAAAGTCTGCAAATGTTGCTGGCTTCCCACCAGGGCTCTCTGGGAGGATGCCTGTGCCCTGTACCTAAGATTTGTTCCATGTTAGAATTTTAAACTCAAAATCTTTTTATCGTTGAATCCAGTGAAGTTCCCTATGGAGTGGTAAATATCTTTTACAAAAAAAAAAAAAAAGATTTTATTTATTTATTCATATGAGAGAGAGAGAGAGAAAGAGGCATAGACACAGGCAGAGGGAGAAGCAGGCTCAATCCCAGGTCTCCAGGATCACACCCTGGGCTGAAGGAGGTGCTAAACTGCTGAGCCACCTGGGCTGCCGGTAAATATCTTTGATAGGGTAAGAGGTCTAATATAAAACTAAAGACTTTTCAATGCTGTTAACCTAAAAATAATATCCTCGTGGTGGTGATCAGTTTGGGATTACAACACAGTAGGTAGCAAAATTTCAGTACACTGATTACAAAAGTCTGATCATCGGGGTGGGCCACAGGCTTTTCTTTTCTCCCTCAGTTGCAATACTAAGTCTTTACTTCCACCCTCTTCAAACAAGCTCTGCAACTCCTTCCCCAATATCGGGAAACAGTGTGACAGGGGTCTTCTGCTTTTTGTCACTTGTACCTGGCAACCACTCCAACAAGTATCTAAGGAAAGGACTTCCATTCCACACCATAGGACCATTATCCTGGAACCAAGAGAAGCCTGTCTATTCCCACACACCTTGTCTTTGTCCGTTAATTCTTTGTTGGCTGGATATAAATTCAAACACTGCATGTTTTTGGTTATCCAGTCAGGACAAAGGGATATAGTGCCTTAAGAATTTCAGCCTCTGCTTTTAAAGTTTTAATCATTCAGATGAATTATAAACTCAGATTCATTTCCTTAAAACCTTAATAGTCATCTAAGCTATGAAAATGTCACACTCTGAGAACAGACAACCAACAAATGGAGCAGTAACTATAAAAGGTTAATTAACTCTTAGATAGCTATTCACTTTTTTAAATTTAAAGTGTCAATACTACTCTAAAACCTAATAATTTGAGGTTTTGAAATGCTTTATTTGTTGATTAATTTTCTTCAAAACCAAAGCCATGGTAGTATACGGCTTCTATGTAAAATTTATACCAGAACAACAACAACAAAGATTGTTATCGATGGTTGTATGCTGAACTATTTAGGACAAGTGTAATGTACTCTGAGGTATCTCAAAAAAGCAAGATGTAGAATTAATGTATAGAGAGAGGGGTAAATGTGATAAAGTAAACACAGTACAATGTTATAGACCTAGGTAGCTGGAACATGGGTATTCACTGTAAAATTCTTTCAACTTTGCTGATATTTAAATGTTTTCTAATAAAAACACTAGGAAAAGCAAGTAAAAATATAAAATTATCAATATAACCAGCAAAGTAAAATCCCTAACAATCTAGCATAAGTTCATGACTGAACTCTCAATTTTTTCATGTTGATGGCAGAAGCACAAAAACTTGTGGTTTCAGTCTACTCAAATTTGAATTGCTAGAGGTATACAGGCAGAAATTTCTGACACCACCTAATAGCCACTGGAAGAAGACACACATTTAAATAACTGATTTGACCATATATATTAGGCTTTTGAAAGAAGGTTCCTCCAATAACAGGGTAGCTTTCATTTATATGTTCTTTCCTCACTCTGTCCTGGATTCACTCTGACCCTAATAGAACCAAAAGAGGTTCTCAAATACCACACTAGTATGGCTATTTAGTTTATCAAAGATTAGCATAATATTCTAGCATAATAGGTATCAATAATTATTTGGAAGAAAACTATAGAAATATTTTGCTTGCTTTTTCTTAAAAATTTTTTATAATTTGAGAAGCAAATTATTCAAGAACTACAGGAGGCTTTTATAGAATCTTTTTTGTGTGTAGCTGTATCAGTCAATAGGCCTCAGAACACAGATTATTAAACCTGAATCTGGAAGAGAAGAGAATTAGGATAGATTATCACTGATTGAACACGTCACAGTTAATGGTCTCCCCACCTGCCTCTAAATTTGGAAGGGAAAAAAAGTGAAATTATTACCATTCTAGTGGTGATACAGGGAGGAAGGAATGAGAAAGAAAAAGAAACCCCCCAATATTCTAGTCTCTATGAAATTCACATCTTAATAAAATTTTTGCCCCAATAGTTTTTGCTCTATTTTTCTACTCTCTACCATTCCCAATTTTCTCTTAACATGCAAACAAATAAAAAATGAACTGACAGTCAAAAATGCAGCTCACCCTCACGTCCCCCTCTCAACGTAATATCAGAGGAGCAGCTTGTGAATGATCTAGACCCCAAAGAGTCCAAGCTTTCAAATGAATCTTCTCGCTTATGGTTGCCTGGAGAAGTAGGAAAATCTCCACGTTCAGCACACCAGATATCACCGTAACCACTGTCCCTGCCACTCCTTTTCAGACAGCTAGCGTCTTCAAGAGCCTAAAAGGAAAGGTTTTTTAAAAGAGTTACCATAAACTTCCAAAACCACAATCAGTCATTACTTGTTTGCAGAGCTCAAGTTGTGCTATATTTGGTAAGACAATGAGATTTCCCTGTTAAACATAAAAAGAATATCTGGTAAAAATTGGAGTATAAACCTGTAAATGTGTTCCCACAATACTTGGCACTTATGTAACAATAAGGAGGTATTGAAAAAAAAAAGGAGGTATGCAATGTTATTTAATACAAGTATAGTTTACTTAAAAATAAGGGGGAAACATTTTAATAGAAAGAAGAAAAGCTAATAACACATTCAAGTGCTAAAATCAATGATTGATTATTTACATTTATCTGGTAATAAACATGAGAGGAATCAAAGCAAAATGCCAACCTTAATTTTGATACCCAAAAGGAGGTAAGTTAATAGGATTATAGTCAGCCTTCTTCCAGGAAATATTTGGAAGGTTTATAATACAATCACTATAATTATTATAGTTTCTTTAAAAAAAAAACCCTTAAAAAAAAGAAAGAAGGGGAAGGGCAGCAGATATACACCACAGAATTCATTCATTTTCATTGATTATAAAACCTAGATATGAGCCAAGGAAAGCAGACTTGTTTGTGGACATTCCAAATTTACTTTCCCTGAACCTAAGTGTTTGTTTGGCTCACGTAAGACATATGTAGACATACAACAAACATGATTATAGGTGTGTAAACCATATGGAACTTGATTTAAAAGCATAATTTTGGGGGAACTTGACTGGTTCAGTCAGTAGAGCATGGGATGCTTGATCTTGGGATTGTGAGTTCGAGCCCCATGTTCGGTGAAGAGATTATTTAAAAATAAAATCTTTAAAAATACATATATATAAATACATTATTTTGAATAACATTTCTCTATGATAATGTTAATAGCAAAATAAAACTGAACTTTTTAAAATTAGGATTGCAATAAAATTACAAAGTCCTTAGTATAGTCCCAATATATAGTAATCCAAGAAAAACTAATAACTAATTTTTGCCTCAGAAAAGGTAATTTGGTCATTAGTATATAAATCAGAAATGCTAGCTGCAGATGAGCAAAGTACAGAGTCAGCTTAAAGAACGTAATACTAACAACCAGATGTAATATGTGAATTGAATCTTGATTAAATCAGAATTCAGATAAAAATAAGCCATAAAAGAAGGTCAGGAGACAATTGGGAAATTTTTAATATGGACTTGATATTAGATAGTAGGAAATATTAATTTCCTTCAGTGTAATAGACATTGTAGTCATTCAGAAGAATATTTTTACTCTTAAGAGATGTATGCTGAGTTTTTGAGTGAGAGATCTGTAATTTACCTTGAAATGATTAAAGTAAAAACAGATAAATATAGTCATGTAAAGCCAGTAGGGGAAGGTGTTAATAATTGAATCAGATGGTACATATCTGGGTATTTGTTGCACAATTCTTTCAACTTTCAATTATGAACATTTTCAACATATGGATAGCATTGGAAAAAAATGTGTACAATGGCATAATTAGCAGCTGTCTTGGACATACTTTTGGCTGAGACTGGATCTGTCAATTCCTGGCTCAACTGTCTGACCAATGTAGGAAGCACCCATAAGATCTAGTAGATTTATGTGAGAGCTCCTTTGTGTTAGATGCCAGACACACTGGCATTAGAGTTGACACCCTAAAGCACCTACATCTTGTACTGTATTTCCAAGGAGATGGGGGAGCTGGGCCTAGTGCTGATACCACCAAAATACTTCTCAAAATATAAAAAGATTTTAAAAATTTTTAAGTACATCTTTCATTTCATCAATTTTCTCAGACATGTACTTGTTGAAGTCCAGAGTCCTGAACACAGAGTAAGATGACTTTTGACCTCATAAAATGTTCAAGTTATTGGTGATGGGTAACCTCAGTTATAAAAGAACCTGAGTCTGGCCCTGGTACCTGGTTTTTATGAGAACTTCCATCTGACAAGTCATCTAAAATGAATCACCTCCAGTTTATATGATGACTCAGGTACAACAGCTTACCACGTAACTTTTTTAATTGACATTTTATATTGGCCTTTAAGCATTTTCTATTTCAGTGTGAAACATCTGAACACAATAACTTTTTAACTGAACAGATGCAAAACAGTGATCATAGATATTTATACAGTTCTTATGGCTATCCTCATCCCCATGGAATGGAAACAACTGCAGTTTTATCTATCAAAATGTTTTATCGACTCTGGTTTTGACACTGCTGGCAGGAAATAGCTTTTAATAAAGCATTCCCAGCACAAATGCTGTACTAGGATTATTCAACCTGAGTCAGACTGCCATAAAAAGAACCAAAGGCGTAAGAGAGCACTAATACAGGAGCCAAATTCCCATATTATTTTTAACCATAAGTTTTCCTAGCTGACATAACTGTAAAGCAAAGTTCTGCTCATATCTCAAGCCACCTGGACATTCATCCATCGCTCTTATCCTCTCCCACTGTGGTGACCTATCTGTTCATCTGTCTCGGTCAGACAGTAGTACTCTAGGAGGATGCGCCTTCTGTGAATGTTCTCCCAACATTTATAAGGCTTGTGCAGAATAACTCTATAAACTGTATTAACCATTTCAAGCAATTTGAGGGAAATTCCCTCAACTCTCTAAGATTCAAAAATAATAAAAAAAATCAAGAAGGAATATCTTAACCATCTAAGCTCTGCAATCTCCTCTTTTACAATGTATGTGGCTGGGCTCAGGCAAAAGTATTTGAAGATCAGAGTAGATATAAGGCAAGGTGCTCATTTCATCCTGACCTAAAATTTCTATCTTCCAATCATGGTAACTAACTTTTATCACATCCTTACCATGTGCCAGAGATTAATGTTAAATACCTTCTTGGGACAGTATCATTTAATGGCCATAAGAATCCAAAGAGCAACTACTATTAATTAGATGATGGTGTATTATTTTAGCTACTTATTTTCTTCTGAGCAATGCAAATTCCCCTATGTAAATATTCCCCTGGGGGAGTTAATTTTCCTATTTGGACCTTTGAAATGAAAATCTGATAGAGCTATGGTCAGCCCTGGCAGTTGACTGCCCTCAAACAATCCTTAAGCATTCAAAAGCTATAATACTGATTCCAAGATATAAAGGACTAGAAATGTGTTTAAGATGAAAGATTCTAATTTAAACCCCTTACCACATTACATGTAACAGCATTCACTGCTCTCTAGAAAACAGAAGCAATATGGCAGAACTATGAGGAAATTGGGAGTATAGAGGCATTAGAGATATAATGACCCATAACAAGATATTAAGATAGAGAAACTGAGTAATTTTCACACATGGTAATATATCCTGAAGCAGCTCTCTACAACAAGTTGAGTTCCTAATACAGAAAGAGCTAAGTTATATCAAGTGCCTTACAAAAGGAAGCAAATGAGCAGGTCATTGAATTTTCTAAAATTAAGAAATAAATACCTAGACTCACTCCTTGGTGGTGGCATATAAGACGAGCAAATAAATAAAATCCCTTTCTACCCTATAAAATCCAGAGTGGAGCACATATAACAGGAGCTGCCATATTTGTCAGAAGGCAGGAAGAAAGAAGAGGAGAAATGGAAGGAAAGGAATACAGGGAGGTGTGGAAGAGGAGGAAAAAGTAGTAGTACTAGGAGCAGTAGTCATCTCATCCAGATGTGGTTTCCTTACCTTAGTCAGAGCTTGTCCTAAAAGATTCTCAAATGCTTTCAAATTAAGATAGGGTCCATTATAGTACGGGTTACTTTGTGCTTTTCTTCCCAACCAGTACAGTGTTATCAAAACCTTGAAAAAAATTCCACAAAACAAGATCAGTCTACTCAGTAACTAACTGCAAGTCCTAATGCAGGTGAGCACTCTAGACAGAAGACAGCGTATCTAGGTTGAAAAGTAGATTTTCTTCTCAATTATGTGAAGGAGAAGAGTCATTAAAAGTGTTAATTATTCTTAGATTTCTGTCTCTGACACTTGACGGGATGAGCACTGGGTGTTATTCTGTATGTTGGTAAATTGAACACCAATAAAAATTAATTTATTTAAAAAAAAAGATTTCTGTCTCTGAGCATATTCTCAGACCCAAAGCTCAGATTCCAACAGGTATTTGCATACTCTACTAGTACACACAAAGGAAAACATTTATGAAGACAGCAAATTATACTTTTAAAGTAACTAATTTTTCCAACAAACAGATTGAACCCTTAAAATCAGTGGTTCTCAGCTTCCTTAATAAGGAGCTCTTGTGGGACACCCTGGGTGGCTTAGCAGTTGAGCATCTGCCTTTGGCCCAGGTTCTGATCCCAGGATCCTGGGATCAAGTCCCACACTGAGGTCCCTGTGGGGAGCCTACTTCTTCCTCTGCTTATGTCTCTGCCTCTCTCTGTGTGTCTCTCATAAATAAATGAAATCTTTTTTAAAAAATAAGGAGCTCTCGTATTTTTTTAAAATAAAGCTGTCACACTTTTAGAAATTCTTCTAATATGCAGAATGTTAGACATAGAAGTACAGAGTTCTTAAACATTCAGCATTTTCCCTTAAAGTCTGACCTGATGGTTTGACAAACTCCTCTGAAGATCCTGAAGTGTGTTTAATTTGTCTTTCCCAGCTTACTCACATGTAAGGAGCCACTCCCCAGGTTTCATCTCCCCTCTTTCACCCCGTCAGAGGACATACAGTTTTAAGCTTATTTAAAACTTTGAGTTCCCGACTGGTTGGCTATTGGCAACACTTCCATTAGAAAAAGGATTCACAGTATATATCAGATATTTTTAGATCCTGCTGCCTTATTACAGAACATGTAAGTAAAAAAACCATTAATAATGTTCCCTTAAATATAGCTTACATTTTTCACTCTCCTATCAGTCTCTTCTTGCCTGTAAAGAAAAAAGAAAATGCCTATTAAGTAATATCTACGAGCCTTAAATTATTAAGTAGAAAAAACTCATTTCTGTTCTAAAATTCCATGAATATTAATACCACCTGGACATTCAAAAACCTTGGATGGCATATTAGCCATCAGAATTTTCCATATTCATTGATTTCATGAAATAGAATGGGTCCATTTTCTATAAAAAGTAAGGTTGTCCTTTTCTCATATTTTTCATTACAGTCTGATTTTTATAAACACACTATTTACATTTTTTGTATTTTTATTTTAAACAATATTTAAACCCATTCAAAAGGTGGGGGGGGGATGTCAGTGTGCCTCATGGCACAAAAATGGGAAAAAAACAAAACCTTAAAGAGCAGGGGAAGGGCAAGGGGAGCAGTTTTGCTGAGTTTTCTTTTCCATTGTCCATGGGTTTTTCACCTAAGTTTCTCAGAGTAAAATGCTCAGAGATCATAGTCCTGCAGATGCTGAGAATTACAGTTTAAGAAACGGCCATGAATCTCTCTCCCTGAAGAAATTTCACTCTGTCACAAGAATCCCGAGTTTTCTTCTACATCTGTAAAAGGGCATGATATTTATGGGAGAAATTAAAAGGAAGCAGATGTCACCACAATGTTGAAGAAGTATCTAGGTTGAAAAGTAGATTTGTTGTTACTTGACAAAGGGGACCCCCTAAAACTAATGTGCTTCCTGTCATTAGACACGCTGAAGCAGGATCAATACTAATTCAAAGACTGGAGAAGACAAAACTAGGTGACTTCTAGCCTAAAAGTCTGTAAGTGGTATATTTTCAAGATAAAATGTATAAACATATATGTCATACGTACACAGGAGATATGTAAAGTACATATCTAACATATAAGACCCATATACAGAAAGGAAAAAGAGGAGAGAATGAGCTCACAAACATTGAACTTAGCTTTCAAAGAATCAGTGAGACAGCTCCAGCCATTCTTTTCCATAAAACAATCGTGAAGTGAAATGTACCTTAAAACAACATGCACTCTACCTTCTCCAAAAGAGGACAAAAGTAAAATTCATAAGTTCTCATACTACTATGGAAATGTAAGCTGGTATAACTACTTTAACTTTTAATTTATTTGGTAATAGTTATAAAAGCTGAGTATATGTATCCTAGGACCCAGGAATTCCAATCCCAGGTATATACCCAACAGAAATGTTTACATATACTCACCAAAAGTCATATATGAGAAGGTTTACAAAAGCATCTTTCATAATAGAAACAACTGGAAGCTGCACATGCATCTTTAGCAATAGAACCCATAAATTATCAATGAAATATTATATGGCCATAAAAAAAAGCAAAACCAGACACAAACAGTACAGATTGTAATTTTCATTCATAGGAAGTACAAAACAAAGATATGATGTTAAAGAGAGTAGTTACCCTTGTGGGGCCCTTCCCTCCATAACAATAGCAAAAGGAGGGGTCACGGATATTTTCCTTTCTTTTGATCTGAAAGCTGGCTACCCAAGTGTGTTCTGTCTCTGAAGTCTCTGAAATATACACTTATAATGTATATTCTATATATGCATATTATATTTCAAAAAGTAAATTAAAAGAATCAACTATACAACCTAAGTGTTTATCTCTTCATAGCTTACCTCCTACGTAAAAAAAAATCATCTTGTAAAAATCAACATTTAAATTTGGAAGTAATTAATGGAAGAGGATCACTTAAACCTGACCATACTCCAATAAAAAAATACATACATATATATACATATATATACACATATATATAATAAAATAAAATAAATAGCACATAGGGTTATAAAATAGCTTCTTTTAGAAGAATAACCAACATACACACTTCAGAAATTAAATTATTCAAAGCACAAGAGAAGCATTAATACTCAACACAAAGGACAGACCATGCTGGAAATTGCCATTGCATTGAAAGTGGGATGCTTTTAGTAGAATATCATAAGCACACTGAGGGCAAAAAGAACAACAGAGCACTCTTGAATCCCTGACCTCCTTTCCACATCCTTCCATAAAGACTTCTCTTCCAACACACTCCTTTGCCATTTACTTTTTATTCTGAGGAAGCAATCACTATAAATACAAAGTATGGTCTATTCTGTAATAAACACAATATGCAGTAACCTTGGCACTCTATGGCACTCTAATCTTTCACGCACTTTATATTCCCTTCTAAGTAAGAGCATTTATAATGTGCTCTTGCACACAATGATACATAGGCCAGCCAAATTAGTATCCTATCACTGAAATGTAATGCCAGGAATTCAAGTAGTCAATGATTTGCTGGAGTCAATAAAGGCCACTCTCTGACACACAACAAACAAACACATCCCACTGGATGGAAGTCAGTGACCACACGGCTTCTTTGCCTTCTGTGGCCAATGGGCACAACCCCAAAACCTTTGAAATAGAACAGGCTTGAGGGGAATCTCATGGTAAGGCTGACTTTCCATGAGCCAACGAAGTTACTGCCCAACACAAAAGAACCAAAAATAAGCCAGCACAATCTACAAAATTGGCTAACTTCTCCATAAACATTTCAAGAGTTAATACTGGTGCAATGCCATGTTTAAAAGCATAGGCTTCAGTTCAGTTCTGGATCCTACTATGTTCACCTAAGCAATTTGACTATCAAAAACTTCCATTTCCTTCTGATGAAACTGGGGATAATGCTCCCCAGAGTTCAGCAGATTAGGAGGAAATATACACAGGTACTTAGCAGAATCCCTAACTTCATGGTAAGTGCTCATCAAGAAGCAGTTATCACTAGACTATAAGCTATGTGAGGGTAGAGCCCACTTACTCACCAAGCTGCACACAAATGCTTCCTAGTGAAGTCATGCTGACCCAAATATTTAAAATTACAACCAGGGCAGCCCCGGTGGCGCAGCGATTTAGCGCCGCCTGCAGCCCAGAGCATGATCTGGAGACCCTGGATCGAGTCCCGCGTCAGGCTCTCTGCATGGAGCCTTTTTCTCCCTCTCCCTCTGCCTGTGTCTCTGCCTCTCTCTCTCTCTCTCTCACTCTCTCTCTCTCTCTCTCTGCATCTTTATGAATAAATAAAATCTTTAAAAAAATTAAAAAAATAAAATTACAACCAGCTTATCTGACACTCCTCATCTCTGCTTTGTTTTTGTACTTATAACCATCTACTGCATGCATTCATTATGCCTCTCCTCCACCAGAATCCAAAAGCATTTTGGGGGGTTTTGTTTACTGCCATATCTCACCTGTCTAAAGACACGTCTAACACCTGGCAACCACATAATATTTTATTAACAACACCTAGCATAATGCATGGTACACAGATGCTCTCAAATATTGACTGAACATATGTATTTTGCTTACAGAAATGTAAGTCAGCAAAAGAAAGCCTAAAATCTCTGGAGATTTCTAATAAATATTCATGATGTCAAAGAACAGTTAAATTGCATTAGCTTGCTTAAAGCATATCCAACTGATTCAAATTGTACTGATACCCATAATGGGGCTTCTTTCTTAAAATACTATCTTTAAAATTGCAGGAAAAGGGAATTCTTTACGACTGTACAATGTTAAGGCCAAAAAAGGGGCAGAGATTCAAAAACAAAAACCAACTTCAGAGTGCTAAGTACAAAGATGAAATGCTAATCTCTGCAATGAAAAGCTTCCCAGCAGAGCTCTGAAAGATAAAATCCAAAGAATCTAAACCTTCCTTGAAACCAAAATTTACCATGAAAAGGTATAGAGATGAAACATTAATAGTTTTTAAAAATGACTACATGGAATATGTTGCCAGCTTTCTGTGTCTCATATACTAATTTTTTAATATTGCGTTTAACATTCAGAAAATCACAAGTATAACATATATATAATCTTCCACTGTTAATGAAATAGCCCTGGTAATTTCTTCACTACCTGACAAAGGGCCAGAAAACATATACCCATCACAGACCTCTGAACTTTCTGCCAGAGGTCAGGAAGAAAAGAGGCACAAACTTTCAAATGAACCCATCAGTGAACTCATCCACCTGTAATTATCTTATCCTAATAGCTTCTACGTATACTTTGAACCAGGAAGCTCTAGGTCTGATTCCTCCTTTCTTTACTGAAGCTATTTTAAAATACTAGTACAAATCATCAATCAAGAGGGCCATCTTTAAGCAAAGGGAAATAAAATCCACGTAGATATTCTAGCTCTCTTCCAGAGATCCCCATGCCAGGTTCTTCCATGAAGAGCCAGCTTGGCTAAGGAGACAGGCTCTGGATTCCCATCTCTGTGTATGAACTGTGGCTCTACTTTTACTGGCCATGAAAAATTGGTCATGTGTTGAACTCTCATAGACTCACCTAGGAAAAACATACCAGTCTTGCTGGGCTTAAGTGAGAAATTTAAGAAGTGTTTTATCAAAGCAGATCATGTAAAGAAGACATTTCAAAACTATCCTTCAATTATCCATCTCAACCAAACAGTGTAGGGGAAGCATTTCTGTGAAGCATAATCCAAGACACTCTCCTGATATGCTTTCTTTGCCCTCTTGCCGTGGAAAACTTTGAACAGGAAATTATTTCTATAATAAGGTCAAACAGAGGGTAAGGCAAACTGATGTGGTATTACTATCACTGGCCAAATATCCATACTGGTACCAAGCCAACCTTCTTCATCCTTCCTTTTCCTAACAGAAACTGCTTTGGCCAAACCTCAAATTTTCCAAAAGCTCAAAATCACAGAAAAATAAGAAAACAAAAAGTGCCTACATAGCCAAAATCTATCTCCCTAATATCTGATAGCATAGTTGGAGAACAAAGGATGATATTATAGTTTTATTATAGCTTGGGGGCAGTCAGTTGTGTTCTAGGGCTTCATCAAAAGCATTTCCAAATACCCTCAGTTTATCCAAAGAGCTAACCCTGGGCGCACACGCATGTGCCCACTGCAGCCTTTCCCATCACCTCTTCCAGTAGGCTGAGGAGAACTGGAGTATGTCTGACTCATGCTGTACCTCTGGAGTCAGCTACGGGTCTGCACTCAATGTGTTTATGTAAGAGTTACTTAAAGCCACGCACAAGCCAATCCAGCAGATGAAGACCAAGAGACAGACGTGATTTTTCCACCAAATCAGATAAAATTTCATAGTTGTAAACACCTACCCACTTCTCTTTTTATGTTCCTGTCCCATATCTCGATACGCCTTTTCCTGAAGGTACCAACTTACTCATTTGCAACAGTGAAAGGTCCAATCTCATCATGCTGTCACAATATCAGAATTCCCAAAGAACTGAACACTTCATGCTCCAAAATCATCTTTCCTCCTCAAATCCTAGCCCTCATCCTCTCCAAGCCTTCACCAGTTGGTAAAGGTGAAATACAGTTATCCTACTGAACTGTAGGAAACGTGATTTAAAATTCATCCTGGGGGATCCCTGGGTGGCTCAGCGGTTCAGCGCCTGCCTTTGGCCCAGGGCGTGATCCTGGAGTCCCGGGATCGAGTCCCCCATCAGGCTCCGGGCATGGAGCCTGCTTCTCCCTCTGCCTGTGTCTCTGTCTATCACGAATAAATAAATAAAATCTTGGGATCCCTGGGTGGCGCAGCGGTTTAGCGCCTGCCTTTGGCCCAGGGCGCGATCCTGGAGACCCGGGATCGAATCCCACATCGGGCTCCCGGTGCATGGAGCCTGCTTCTCCCTCTGCCTGTGTCTCTGCCTCTCTCTCTCTCTCATTCTATGTGACTATCATAAATAAATTAAAAAAAAAATTTAAAATAAATAAAATCTTTAAAAAAAAAATTCATCCTGGAATGGCTTACACGGTGGCATTTTTTTTGCCTCGGGAACCATGAGGGAACACTTCCCACATCCTAATAAGAAAGATAAGACGTGTGGTTCCACCTGCCACTCCCTCAAGCTTCTCTGGCTAACAAGGAATCTGAAATTCTATAAGGGGCTCAAGTATAGCTTCCTACCGTACCTATCTCTTCCCTGGCATACATATTCATCCTTCTTTTGGCCTCTAATCCTACAGCCCTATAGTCCTCCTTTCCTGCCCAGAATAAAGCTTCTACCTTTGTTCCTCAGAACAACTGCAACTCACTGGGAGATTCTGTCCCCAGGCATCCTTCCCAGAGGTGACTTCCCAGAATGAGTAAGACGGGGATGCCTGCTAGGGACTCAGCCCTTCTAGAATTAGTTTGGCCCTGCCCTGAATGGCACCAGCTGACCTGGATGTTGCCTCTTCAGAAACCGGGCTGATGTTACAGAAACTGGACTCACAAGATACTTGGTCCCTCTCCAAGACACTAAGTAATCTCTGCCCTCCAGTTGTTGCTTATGAAGTCTGGCCACCTGTTCACAACTTTAAAAATATTTCAAGAAATGAGGCTCTGAGTCATGATTTCATACGCAATCACAAGCAGAAGTGTGTGGACAGCATCTGCTTTCAATCTGTCAGACATGTACGAGGAAAGGGGGAGTCACATGTGTGGCAGTGGGAGACAGCGGAGACAATGCAGAACAGATGTCCTTCTCATGACACCAGTGGCATCATTCTTATATATGAAATGAGATGGCTGCCTCCACATAAACTAAAGGGTACTGAGTGAAATTTTCAAAAACATAAACAAGCAAATAACTCCTAATACTACTGAGGAAATGGCTTGTTTTTATTCCAAAAAAAAAGAAAAATATTCTATTTTTCTATTAATGGAAGCTCATCCACTGCATTATTTAATAGAGAGCAAATACCACCACCTTTCCTTAATGACTGCATCAAGCAGGAGGAAGAGACCTGTGAACAACAAGATCAAGATGAATTCTTAGAATACTGCACTTATCTTTCCTTCTCTCTAAGCTGCATTTAAAAAAAACTGAAATTCTTCCTTTCCTCCCACCTTCATCCCTAAAAATGAAACTGCATTCCATTGGACAATCTTCCAGTAATGCTAGACACATGTGACTCATAGATTTTCATCTCCCATGAAACTTGCAGAATGCAGTTCTACCTGAATGTGGAAACTGTAAAAATGTCAGTTGGGAAAACAGCATGAAATCTGGAGGTAATTAGTGAGCACAAATAGATAAACTCAATGATTTCTGAACTTACCTATGTGAGAAAAAAACTCCTGGAAACTCAACAGTTTTTGCCCTGGCAACATAAAATGCTTTTTCCAAACATGACAATCAAGTGAGTAGTGCTTGTTAAAAATAATTTATTAAATTTCACACCCTCCCACACCTACTAAGAATAGCTAAGTTTCACTCCAAAAGAAAGGAAGAAAACTGCATGCATCTGAAGACACTGATGGTGCCTAAAAAAATGACACTGAAGCTGAAAGGTCGGTTTTCTTTCTAAACCTCAGAACCACATATTCTTTGTAATTCTCTTCTACTTTATGCAGTGTTTGCTGTCACATGCAACTGATTTTACACTGGAGACTTACACACATATATTCTCCATTAGACGGCAAACCAGAAATGGTCAATTTTCAATGCAGGATGGAGTACCCACTATGTAGGCAGTGTACTAAATGGAATTACACATTCAACTATATCAAATATATTGGGGAGAGGCTAGAGAAGATGTGAATTAGGGACTTACCCATATTTCCTTCTATAGGTAACAATGCCAGGTAGCAGCAGGAATGAAAATAGTGGGTTTTGGTTTCAGACATGTTAAGTTTGAGACACTTTACAAAGTAGAAATGGGGATTAATTGGTAAGTAGACACACAAGATGTTCAAGCTAGGAATCTAGGTTGGATATATAATCCGCAAAACTGTCTGCATAGTGATGAAATGTAAGGTCACAAGGCTAAAATAGTATCACCTAGAAAATAAGGGTAGAGAAGTCTAGGGACTGAGCTCCGGAAAACCCAACACATAAGGGTTAATAAGTAGAGGAGAAACCAGCAAAGTTGACAGAGGACCATCTCCTGTGATGGGAAGGCTGGCATGCCAGGGGTAAGGGAAGAAGGAAGAGAAGCCAAAAGGGTCAAAAAATGCTGTTGAGAGAAGAGCTGAGGAACTACTATTGGACCATTTTTAAACTGTGTAATATCCTACATTCATATACACAATGACTAAATTGCTAGTTGCTTCTCCTCAAAGGAGGGAAAATAATGAATTGTCAACAAATATCTTGTCAAAACCATTCTTGTGGGGATCCCTGGGTGGCTCAGCGGTTTGGTGCCTGCCTTCAGCCCAGGGTGTGATCCTGGAGTCCCGGGATTGAGTCCCATGTCGGGCTCCCTGCATGGAGTCTGCTTCTCCCTCTGCTTGTATCTGTCTGTCTGTCTCTCTCTTTCTCTCTCTGTATCTCATGAATAAATAAACAAAATCTTAAAAAAAACATTCTTGCCTTAAAAATACAATTTAGGAGAATACTGAACTACCTATCTCAGGTATCCTTCTAAATGCTCAAACCCATGCTCAATGGCAATATGAAAATCAACTATAAGCATAAATCTTTTAGTACCATGATACTGGAATGTGCTAGGTGAGGTACTTTCAGAGTCAGTGTCTCTCAAACTGTGTATCATGAAACATGAGAAGATAGCAAAACTTTAATAGGATTTAAGGTAGAAAACTTTTCCCAGGTGTTCTACCTATTCTTCTCAAATATACACAACAACAAATTAAAGTTCTAAGAAGTCCTGCAACAAGAGATCCATTTTATTTATTTTTTTTAATTTTTATTTATTTATGATAGTCACACAGAAAGAGAGAGGGAGGCAGAGACACAGGCAGAGGGAGAAGCAGGCTTCATTCACTGGGAGCCTGACGTGGGATTCGATCCCGGGTCTCCAGGATCGCGCCCCGGGCCAAAGGCAGGCGCCAAACCGCTGCGCCACCCAGGGATCCCAACAAGAGATCCATTTTACTTAAATTTCAAAATTTTTTTCCATGTTTTTTGGCCCAACTATTATTAAGATCTTAAAATTTATTCATGAGAGACAGAAAGGCAGAGACATAGGCAGGGGGAGAAGCAGGCTCCCTGTGGGGAGTCCAATCCGGGACTCAATCCCAGGTCCCTGGGATCACACTGAGCCAAAGGCAAACACTCAACTACTGAGCTACCCAGGCACCCCAGGGACACTGTTATTATGAAGTATTTTGCAATTGTGCTCTGTTTTAAGCTTACTTTATGCTTCATTATATAATGTATATTAAAATAATTATCTTTATTAAGCACTTCATATTAATCATGACATTGACTATTATACATTATCTCCTTTAATCCCCACAACCATCAAATGATTACTGGGACTCCAAAAGCTTAAAACTTTCCCAGAGTCATAAAACTATTAAGACTTGATGTGATCCATACTTTCCATTGACTATAATCCATAGACTAAGACCGTGTTAGGTATTAGTACACACTTCCCATCATCATATATTTTTTAAATAATTTACCTTTTTTAATTCTGAAAAAACGATTGCCTCTATGTTATCCTGAAATAGGTCTCTCAATATTCGCTCAAAGCGTTGACTCAAAACCTATCTATGGCAACTACCATATCCTGTGTAAATCTGTCTCCCAGAGACAATGTCAGAATTTCCCCATTACTATCTTTTTGGCAAAAGTTTAGATCATTATGAGATTCCACATAGGAAAAAACTACCAAAGCACTTTCTAGAAGACTTATAAGTAAATGAAATACATCATGATAATTCTCAGAGTGAAAGAACAACTGCAAGGTACAGATCTCCTGTACTTCACCCCTGCTAAGCCAGTTTCTGTAAGACATGTACTTATCAACTATAAATAAGATTATAAGTTAAACACAAATAAGATGAAATGGGAAAATCTTTTGGTTTCCTGAAGGCACACGTTCTTATATTAAAATAAAGCTGTATCTACCTTTAGATTCATGAAAATTAAGATATACACACACACACACATACATATTTATTTACTTGAGAGAGCGCGTGCACATAAGTGAGGGGAGGGGGGAGGGAGTAAGAGAGGCAGACTCCCCAGTGAGCATGGAGCCTGACTCAGTGGGCTCAATCTCAAGGTCCTAAGATCATGACCTGAGCCAAAATCAAGAGTTGGGACTTAAATTGCCTAAGTCACCCAGGTGCCCCAATTGAGATATATTTAAAGTGTCTAGCATGTAAAAACTTCTTTCCTTTCTGATACACATGAACATTCTTTGCAGCAAAGCATAAGAGTATATAAACTGTTATCAGGAATTGCTGATTCCTCAGCTGTAATTTATGCAAAATGTGCTATGTGTGTGGATAGTACAATTCCATAGTCAAAGTAATACACACTAAACTATTTGTTTATCCTACACAGTCACAAGTCTCCATATTGCTTAGAAGTAAATTATTCTCTCTTGCCTCTAACTTATACTTGTTTCAAAATTTTAACTTCCACTATGGAAAAAATTAGGACCCCTTCCAACCTCAAAAAAAAATCCCTAGCCTAATTTTATCATTTTAGTCCTAAATTTTGCCTGTTCTAAATACACTTCTCTTTATCTAATGTTTGTGGGGGCAATTCCAAGATAGAAAGAAACCTTAATTTTTCACAATTTTATCTAATCCAAAGGTTCGTGGAGGCAATATAAGTTTAGAGCAGGGAGGGTTTCTCAACCTTGGCAGCATTAACATTTTCAACTGGATAGTTCCTCATTGTGGGAGAATTATACTGTGCATTGTAGGGTATTAAACAGCATTCCTAGCCTTATCCACTGATACCAGCAGCACTCCACTCATACTTGCCATGACAATCAAAAATGTCTTCAGACATTATCTAATGTCCCCTGGGGGGCAAAATCGCCCATGGTTGAGTGAGAACCACTGTTTTAGAGGATCTAAGAATTTAACTAACTCCTCTTAAATAAAGCACACTCAAGGTTCCTATGGGCTGAAAATTAGTGGAAAGGGTCATTTAATGACTGCAATCTAGAAAAAGATATCAAAAGTGTAAGCAAAGCAAACAGCCATGCAATGACTACACACCTGAGAAGTTAATGAAAAACATCCTGGTATATCCAAGGGCAAGACCTAACTCAGGGCCTGCATGGTAGCTGACACTTAGGAAATATATACTGAATGCTCAAAGAATTGCAGCTCAGTATAAATAAGCTAGGAGCCCAGAGTTCTCATTATCCCAGAAAAATGCATTCAAGCTTGCTTATCCTTCAAATTTAAAGTAGTAAAAAAACATCATCTTATTTTCTCTATCATGGTCATATTAAAATATGTCCTGTAACATCTGACCAGTTTAGATGGCCCTCCAATTAAACCTTATTTAAGCCATTACATAATAATATACGAGGTCCCATTTTTCATGCAATCCAGAATGGTTAGGTACATTCTTTAAAATACATCTGTATATAAAATATATTGTATACTGATATTTCATAGTGTACTATTGTAAATTTTCCTAGTTTAAACACGAATATTCCATCTCCAATTCTTTATTTTTTGTTCACAATTATTGATAATTTGAGTACTATCCTAGACAGAATAACAAACATCCCCTTCCCCCAAAATGTTCACACTGTAATCCCAGCAATCTGCAAATGTCACCTTACATGACAAAAAGGATTTTGCAGGTGATTAAGTTGATGATTTTGAGACAAGGCATTATCCAGGATTATTGAGTTGGGCCCTAAAAGTAATCACAAGTGTCCTGATAAGAGAGCAGAAGAGAAAGGCTTAACTGCTATCGGAGAAGGAGATGTGACTGTGGAGACAGAGAAAAGAATGATGCAGCCAACAGCCAAGGAACACCTGCTGCCTCTAGAAGGGAAACAACAGATTCTCCCTCTAGAGCCTCAAGAAGGAACCAGACCTGCTGACACCTTGATTTTAGCCCCTGAAGACTCATTTTAGACATTTGACCTCCAGAACCATAAGAGAATATATCTATGTTGCTTAAGTCACTGAGCAGTGGCCACAGGAAATTAATACAAGTCCTACATCAGCATTGTTATATGCATTTCATATGAGTTCTTCCTTCAATATAGCTCTATTTGGTCTCCTATTTTCCAGATAGGAGACCAAATCTTAATGAGATTAAATGACTTTCTATAAGTTTTCCTATATAGCTATAATTCAAACCCAAATCCATCTTGCCTGAAAGCCAAATCAAAGCAGAAGTTATCATCTAGCTAAAAAAAAAAAAAAAAAAAAAAATTTTAATGGCACCTACTCCTTATTCTCCCTTTTAACCATCCACAGTAACCACTATCAACAATACTATCTGCATATAATTTGTGTCAACAAAACTCTATTCAAAACTGAACTGTCACTAAATTCGTATGGAAATCCACAAAGACATCTGTCCTACAGTAAAATTACAAACATGTAAGAAGTACAGGTGACATAAGAAAAAGGAATGAGATAATGGAGAATTACTCTTCCTTCGTGACTATATCTTCCAAACCTCTCAAGACTAGTAAAACCAACACCAATCTACTTCATATGTAGAATAAATGAAGTCTAAGAAATTGATTGTCCAAAAAAATTGTTTTTAATTTAATATTTTATGGTTTATCTTTCTTGCAATTTGTATAAAGCTACCTGTCTTTTATTAGAAAGCCAACATCATGCATTATTTAAAACTTTTCCATTTACGTATACCACCTGTGACAGATTTTCCATTTTCTATTTAGCCTTCCACATAACACTTGAAATTTCATAATATTATCAAAGTATCACCAATCATCCGATAAAAACTACTGAGAAAGAATGGATGCTTCAAAGGAATAACATAATTGGCTTTCAAACTCAGATTAATATAACCCTGCCTTTCAATTAACTTTCAAGGTCAATATACATTCAATCCAATATCCTTCAGACTAGTTGGCATTTACTGCAATCAACTTCAATTTTCTCACTTTTTTTGCAAATATCTTTTTGAAATTTCTAAGACTAAAGCACCTAATGAGCTCTTTCTTCTTCCCCCTCTCTACCTTCACCATATTTAGTCCAAACCAAATTCAACTAGTACTTCCCAGACAACTTGTCTCAGATCTGTCCTTTACATCCCCACTAGCATTAGCTCAGATATAATTTTAAAAGTTCTTTTCCAGGCCAGCCCAGGTGGTTCAGGGTTTAGCACTGCCTTCAGCCCAGGGCGTGATCCTGGAGACCCAGGATTGAGTCCCACATCAGGCTCCCTGCATGGAGTCTGCTTCTCCCTCTGCCTGTGTCTCTGCCTCTGTGTGTCTCTCATGAATAAATAAACAAAATCTTTAAAAAAAAAAAAAAAGTTCTTTTCCAGTGCAAGTATCATCTAAACCCCAATTCTGTTTATTTTTCCATATTTTCCAACCCTGTGAAGGGCTATGTTTCAGAGCCAGAAAGCTAAACCCTAATTAACCCAAACAACTTCCTCCCCTTCAAACTCACTTCCCTACCAACCAAATCCTAGCAATTTTAGCTCCTTAATATTGCTCATATTCATTTCTTCCTTCTCAGGCCTTTTTCTGTCTTCACCCTTTTCCTACACCTTCCTCTCCTCCTTTATGGAACTTCAAGAACTTTCCTAAAATGGAATGTTCTCTAGGTGTCCTTCCTTAACATTCTTATTTTATTTTTTAAGGCTTATTTCCCTTGAGTAAAATCCCAATGTGGCATTTGCATTTATGCTCTGGCCACTTATTCTTACTTCATTTCTTGACTTGCCCCAGCACAAACCCAACATTCTTCCCACAAAACATCCTTAGAATTCTCTCAACATTCCTGATTTCTCCCAGCTCTACATGGGAGACAAGAAAGTTTTCTCTTTCCAGAAGTCTCCTGATTATATTCCCCTTCTTTTGAGCTACTCATTCTTTCAGATTAAACTCACATTTCACCTGCCTCTGAAGACTTCCTGTATTCTCCCAGAGGCCTCTCCCATGTGAGCCCATATCTACCCAAAGCAGACTGCATTCCATTATACTGTGATGTACCACAGATGACCACCCACCCCCCGCAGTGTCTTCTACTAGACTGTGAATGCCATGAATTCAGAGATAGAATGCTGTTTAGCTCTGATTCAGTATTCAAAACATACACCAAAACAAACACTTCAGCTTCTCTCTAAAAATCTATCCAAGTACTGAGAATCATTTTAAGGGGACATTTTGACTATTCATTTACTCCCTCTCATCCCCATTAAACTAGAGGGCTGCCTGGGCTTTAATCTTGAACTTAATATTAGTTACATGCCTCATTTCCATCTTTCAGCCATTTCCTGTTGAATCCCATCCTATACTCTGACTTCAGTCAAGAAACTCTAACACAGGGGATCCCCGGGTGGCTCAGTGGTTTAGCGCCTGCCTTTGGCCCAGGGCACAAGCCTGGAGTCCGGGGATCGAGTCCCACGTCAAGCTCCTGGCATGGAGCCTGCTTCTCCCTCTGCCTGTGGCTCGCTCTCTCTCTCTCTCTCTCTCTCTCTCTCTATCATGAATAAATGAATAAGATATTAAAAAAAAAAGAAACTCTGTAACACAACAGGATGTGTTAATTCTCACTAAAGAGCCAAATATGCCATTCCTTCAGCCTAAAATGTTGAGAATCCATCACATATTTAATTCTTAAATGTCAATTTCCAGTAAAGTCCCACAGGACAGTGCCATTACCTGAAAACACCATCACTCTAGAGACCCAATAGCTCAGATAGGTATGAACTATTGAGCTATATGAGTATGAAGCCCTACCATTATTCATCCACTAGCATGCATTACTAATGTCAATGTAACTTGTGTACTTGTATCATCACCTCCAAAGGAACTCTGAAGACTAATCTTTTTTTGTTAAAAATATTATTCATATAATATGGGCTTTGTTAAGTATATAAACTTAAGTAAAAATATTCTTTTTTTTTAAGATTTTCTTTATTTATTCATAGACACAGAGAGAGGCAGAAACACAGAGAGAGAAGCAGGCTCCATGCAGGGAGCCCGACGTGGGACTCAATCCCGGGTCTCCAGGACCACACCCCAGGCTGCAAGTGGCGCCAAACCGCTGCGCCACCGGGGCTGCCCAGTAAAAATATTCTTAAGATAACTATTTCATATACCTTCTCTTTGGAGTAGTTCCCATTGGTTTAGTCCCTACAATAGAAGTTCTCAAACTATGGTCTCCAGACCAGCAGCATCCACAGTACCTTAGAACTAACTGCAAAAAAAAAAAAAAAAAAAATCTCAAGTCCTACTCCATAACTACAGAATCAGCAACCGGGGATGGGACCCAGTAATGTGGCTTACTAGCCCTCCAAGTGATCCTGATGCATGCTAAAGGTTGAGAGCCACTGCTCTAAAAAATATACAAAACTTAAAATGACATCTTAACTGAAACTACAGCTTCAACTAGTTTAACTACTTCTCTGAAAAAGGAAGTTAAAATGAAACATAATTCCTCTCGACTCACCCAACTAGAATTTAAAACAAAAAGCACAGAGAAACTCAAAATTAAGTGAAAAGCCTGGAACTCCTGCCAACAATTTTCAAGAATGCACTGAATAAAGCTCACATGCTTCACTGTGCTTAGGCATGCTTAAGAGGGCACCATAAAAACGCACTTGATTTGTTGCTGTCACTGCACACTAAGCTGGCTCTCAGGAGGTCTTGGTCCAGGGATCTAAAGGACAAGGAAAGTCATTGAGTTTATTACTTAACACTCCATAAGCACCAACACTCCAAGGGATCCAGAAAAGAACACCTAAACATAAAAAACATGTATTGGGTCCACAGAACAGAATGTTTCAAGAAGCAAGAAGCACAGAAGTGATTTTCTGAAAAGTCAACCACTTCTGGCTTTAAAGGAATACTAGTCAGGAGACTCTCACGGGTTATTTTTTGTTGCATTCATCTTATAATTTCCTCATATCAAGCATTGCTATTTTACATCTACAAAGAAGAGGCATTAGTAAGAAACTACCCTAGACATATTTTCCTACTGCCTAATCTCTGATTTGTTTACCCCAGTTAAGGCAATCTGAACTAAGTAACACTGGAATAATTAATCTGAATGTGGTTAGAGATTAAATGAGCATGAATCCAAGGCCACTTTATTAGAATAACCTACACAAAAAGTTACAATACCAAAGTAGTTTCTATAAAAATAGTCATGAGTAAATAGAGTTACAAAGGCATCAAATTTAAAACATGAAAACAGAAATTGCTGAAAAGAGGTGCAAAATATGGATAAAAAAAATGTATGATGGCTGGTGGCTACACCAAAAAATGAAATTGCCATTAGTAGACTTCCTTCTTCACATGGTAAAATGTGAAATAATGTGAACATATTCTGGTCTGCTGATTCATGCAGATAGTTTCCTTTGAAACTTAATTCTAGCTCTTATGTTATTCAGTTTACTAAATCTAAAATAGGGTAATAAATTAAAATGTAGATTAAGTGCCATTATTAATGCCAGTCATCAAAATAAATAAGGTTAGCATCATGTAAAATGAAATATTACCCTTGTCCAAGTCTTTTGCTGCTCTGGTGAAGCAGAGAGTGAGGCACAGAGGAAATAACCCCAAACCAGGAGGTGGGACTGAAGTCAGAATACCTATCTTATCCTACCACGCTGGGTAGGATACACTGGGCTCCTTGCAAATGCCACTTGACTTCTTCTGAGCCACTTTCTCCTCTGTGAAAGAACTGCATCAAATAATATTAATCTTTAGTTCCTTCCAGCTCTGAAAGTCTGATTTTTACCTCTTACAAAGGAACATTCACTAAAAGTACAGTTTCTGAAATTAACAATTCTCACTGCAAATTAAAAAGGACGTAGAGACATACTGGTCTGGCTAGAGGGCCTTTTAGGTAAGTCCAAAAAAGACAATGGACACTTGTCAACTGAATGACATGACTAAGCATTCCGAACTAATATAAATAGATGTCCTCAGACATTACTTTGATTGTAATTGTGGGGTAATGTGCTCCAGATTTGAAGGCTGACAACTTTGAGTATCTATCTCCTTGAAAATTTTTAAGTCTAATTAAATTAAAAATGCCTTTAAAATCACAAAGTAACTGATAATTAGTAAGCTATCAAAGTCATTCCAGAAAAGCAATCTTCTGACAAAAAATAAGCTTTCAAGTGATGTAACCCCAAATTTCTTCTTAAAGTTTCAATAAACCATAAGAAAAACACCAACCTCAAACACCAGATTGTCAAATTATTTACTTATGAGTGGAGGAGGAGGAAGAGAATCATGACCAATATATTTGGGAGTGGGGGCTGAATACTTAAAAGTTCAAAAGTGTACCTAAGATAGGTCCTTCCTGATTCCATAATTTTCATCATTTTATGAATGAATTGATTTTCAAACAAGACTTTAGACCCTCAAAAAAAAAAAAAGACTTTAGACCCTCAGACAAGATAATTTACTACTAACTTCCTGGTAAAATAATACTCTGCCTATTTCTATACTTTAATACAACTGTCACTAAAATCAGGAAGACAAAGTATCCATTTATAAGCAAGTCTTTAAGGAAACAGTAAAAATACTCATTCCTAATAATATATAGATTAAAACAAGAGTAAATTATTAGTGGGCTATTCAATAGTTTTAGGTACTTTACATTTAGGATACAGAAACACATTTTTGCTTTCATCTTTTTCTAAGAACACTATTGAATATTATCACTTATAATGAAGTCAGTGTTTACAACTATTGTTATGGCAATCCAGATATTGGAGGGACATCGAGTGATCATAAGATCTATAGACTTCAATTCCTTAAGATTTAGATTTAATAGGCTTAGAGTTCTTAGTTTATTCTAAATACCAATTTTTTAAAAATTTTGTATATAAGGGCAAGAGTATTGAAAGTTCCTTCCTCTCCTATTACAGTATGTTGCATAGATAGAGTCTTCAGGAATACCCCTGGGTCAAATCATTCTCTCCAAGCAAAGGAAACCACACTAGTCCCTCTACTACACCCCTCCTCCCTCCACACATGCTGAGGTCTCTCTCTTCTGGAAGGGTTTCTCCTCCTACTTTCTCCTCTTACAAATGCCTTATTTTTTTTTTCACTTAATCTTCCAAGGATAAAATCAAATTGCTTAGTACACTTAAGAATTGCATCCTTTCGGAGACAGAACATAGAGACTCCTAACTCTGGGAAACGAACTGGGGGTGTTGGAAGGGGGGGAGGGTGGGGGGTGGGGGTGAATGGGTGACGGGCACTGAGGGGGACACTTGACGGGATGAGCACCGGGTGTTATTCTGTATGTTGGTAAATTGAACACCAATAAAAAATAATTTATTAAAAAAAAAAGAATTGCATCCTTTCAATCCTTTCTTAAGACTCAGCTACCCTATTAACCACAAAGCATTTTTGATCTGCGTCTTTATTAAGAAACTATAGGGAATCAAAGACTGAGGATTTTAACTGAGGTGAACATACAAAATTGAGAATACTATGAGACTAAATAATACTCCATTGTAGATATTGTACCACATTTTCTTTCTCCACTCATCCATCAATGGACATTGGGGTTGTTTCCATATTTTGGCTGTTGTGAATAATGCTGCAATGAACCTGGGAGTACAGTTACCTCTTTGAGATCCTGATTTCAATCCTTTTGGATATATATCCAGAAGTGGAAATCCTGGCCATCTTCAAATACAATATGGATGAAACTAGAGGATACTACACTAAGTGAAATAAGCTAGTCACTAAAGGACAAACACTGAATGATTCTATTTACATGAGGTATCCAAAATATTCAAACTCACAGAAACAGATAGTATAATGATAGTTACCACACACTGGAGGAGGGGGAAAAGACGTGTTGCTGCTTAGCAGGCATATAGTTTCAGTTATACAAGATAAATAAGTTCTGGTGATCTGGTCTGATCAGGTGATCATTCTGCCTATAGTTAACACTGTGTTGTGCCCTTAAAATTTAGTCAAGAGGGGAGATCTCATGCTAAGTATGTAACCACAATATTACCATTAGGAAATTTATAAATTAAGCCATATCTAAGAGTCAAAACAGAAGAGCAACTCAGCTCCTCTCACATTTAAGTGTAAGATCCAACCCTAAGCATTCTTTTTGCCTGCCAGTGTGCACACTCTTATCTACTATATCGCCATTCACCCAGTGTTTTTTTAATTCCACCTAGCTCTAGATATACTAGAGTTTAGTATTTACAAGTAAAAATATGAAAGAAAGAATAAGGTTGTCGTGTACATTGTACAAACCATGGGAATCCAGAGAACAAAGAGCAGTCTAAGATTTCACCATAAAAAAGTATCAGTAGTAATTAATAATTGAATAGCTAACATAAAGTGACTATTATATGTCAGGCATCTAAGTTCATTACCTGTAATAACTCATTTAATCCTTACAATGGTCCCTATGCAGCAAGTATTAGTGTTTTCCCTCATTTTACAGATAAAGAAATCAAAGGATAAAGAGGTCTGGGAATTGGCCAATGCCTGGGAATTGGCCAATGCCCACATGGGCAGTATTGGCTGAACTGGGACTAGTAACTGTCTGGCTTCTTCTCCTAGTGAGGCTGGGCTTCATGGATGTGACAAGATGGCCTGGACTCTAAGAATGGCTGTCTAGGAAAAGCAAAAGAGAGGAAGATGGCCTAAGTGACAAAGCTTATGTGGAAGGGAGATAAATGCAGGTAGATAACCAAAACGTGATCAGAAGGCAAAATGCCTTGAAAGTCTGTGGGTGTGCTTGGAATTCACATGGTAGACCAGCAGCCATGGTGGGTTCATGACTGAATGCACAGTTCAAGTATATACACATAATATGTGAGGAGAGCAATGGACAACAACAAATCTCTTGAGGAAAATCCATAAGCATAATCCATATCATAAGCATCTAACCATCTGATCAGTGCTAGCCAGCAGTCTGCCAAGTTGAGAGTATAGGTGCTGAGGAGGACAGGAGTCATACACACACATATGGACCCCAACCTTCAAAAATTAGTGTGCCTTTCTGATTTAAAAAAGAATTATTTGAGTACAACTGACACATGATATTACACTAGTTTCAGGTGTACTCCTTTCTGATTCTTAAAGCACACTAAAGCTTCAATTCAGTGAACTTTTCTTAAGAGATAATTATACCAAAACTATTTATGATACTGTTAAAATAAAACATTAATTTCAGTTTTATTAGTGCTCTGAAATCTACTGGATGTAAATTTTTATCTCAACATATGCTTAGAATATTCTGTCCAAAAGAACCTTCCAGACAGGCCCTCTCTCCTCTTTTTGTTTTTTCATAATCCTATCACCATCTTACATTATCTTTGTTTTTCATCACCTGCCTTCTCTATCAGAACGTATGCCTAAGAATGGCAGGATTTTGTCCTTTTCACTATGAAACTGAATCCCCAATACCTAGAACAGTGCTGGGCACATAGCAGGAGCTCAATACATGTTGAACTCATTCATTCATATGGTCATACATTTATTTATACACTGATTGAATCAAATACCCTGGTGGCACACATGTCTTAAAAGATTTTTTTATTTTTTGTTTTGCAACCTTGACAGATAGAAGTGGAAGTAGTTTTTGGTTACAAAATTGTGTCAGGCTAAATTGGATATCATTTTATCAACTTTGTGGGTTTGTTTTCAGTGCTGTTGTTTGGGAGTAGAGCTTTCAAGGAGGGGGAACAGGAAGATAAATACATTTTGTTGTATGAATTTAAGTGCAATGTACCTGAAATTGTATGTATTCTTTTTTGAATAGTTGTAGGTAAGAAACACGTTATTTGGATTTAGAAGGGGAGGGGAGGAAAGAAAAGCAAGCAACAATTTTTTGCTCATTCTGCATGAGAATCCATGGAGTAAATGAGTAGAGTCAGGGGGCCATACTGTGAATAACCACAAACAGTGGTGACATTCACAACTCACAGACCCCAAGGCCAGGACATACAGTGATGTTAGATTCTTCAAACTGATGTGAATATCCAAATGGGGCAAGAGGCATGACACACTCACTGCCGGTTTTTCCAAAGCAAAGTAATTGCTGGGCTAAGAAATCAGGCCTCACATTTCCAGAAGGCATTACAGAAAACAATGTTGAATTTTAACAAAAAGAGGGAATTTTTATTTGAGTTTAAAAAAAAGAAAGAATGGTTAAAACTACAGTTATCCAGACCATATGGAGTATAGGCAGAAAGTGAGGTAATAGGTCAATGGAACAGGGGAGGCAGAAACAGATGCACACTTACGCAGATGATTGAGGGGGCAGAGAAGGAAAGGAAGAGGAGTCCTTAGCCAGTGAAACTTCCTCTCCACCCTCGCTTCCTCAGAGCTGGGCTTTTCCCTACAAATGCCTGGTCACTCTTCACAGAGGACTCTCAAATCGACATAGCCAGCCATAATTTCTGAACAATAACCTGACAACTCCACTTCTGTGTGGATGCTCTACCATGCATCCAATGCACTGTGCTGAAACCTCACTTCCACTTTGCCCCAGAGTCGGCTGCCTTTCCCATTTCTGCAAGCAGTTACACAAGCTCAAAAGTGGTTTCTTCTAGATCCTTCATGCTAACCAACAACCAACCCCCATCATGTCTTACTTGAAACACCTTTTTAAATGAACATTTCCCATTTACATTTCCACTACTTTCAGCAGTTGTCAACCATATCAAAACACCCAGGAACAGCAACAATTTCCTAACTCGCTCCAAACCTCCAGCCTTGTGCTCAGCCAGTCCATTTCATGTACTATTTCATTACCTGATCTTTCTCAATCTCTACTTTTAACTTTGGAAGTTTCAGCTCAGAAGCTTTTGGAAATAATCCCACTACCTAGGAGATAACATTTAAACCCCCTAGCCAGGTTGCTCAAGGCACCACTCAAACTGCGCCCAACCTATCATTGATCCTGCCTCCATGCGCCCAACCTATCATTGATCCTGCCTCCAATCTGCTGACCTGGAAACGCATTCCTTGTGCTTCCCACTCTCCACTTCCCAAAAAATGAGGGCCCCAGAAGTGGAGATCATGTGTAACTTTACTCATTGCTTTCCATACAAGGGCCCTGAAAAATGTTTGATTAGAACTTTGTACCAGTGTGCCATACTTCTTGCAGTTCCCTACCACCTCTCACTCAAATCCTACTCATCTTTAAGATTACACTCAAGCCTTATCTCCCCCAGCACCTCAGGTAAACCTACACTTCAGTGTGTGACCACCAGCATTTGATGCTGACATCCTTGTCATTCAAAGTGTGGTCCCCACTGTTATGACCCGAGAGCTTGCCAGAGATCTGGACCTAATAAGTCGGAATCTCCATGTGAACTGGATCATAAGGTGTTTTATATACACATCAAAGTTTGAGAAGCACTTGTTTAAAGCACCGTACCTCTAAAAAATCTGGGTAATTTCTTACCCATAGGATCTAAAAATTCTTTAGTAACTCCAAAACTTCCTTCCTACCCAACCAACTTCCTAGAGGACATATATGACAAATACATATTAACACATTTTTTAAAAGGTCCACCCAACTTCCTAGAGGACATATATGACAAATACATATTAACACATTTTTAAAAGGTCCTTTATTCAATCTTTATATATTTCTTTAAGGCATACTTTAGAGGCAGAATGTTATATTGGAAAGAACATTGGGTTAGGACATGTAATGAGGGTTTCCACTTGAATTAAGCATATGACCTTGAGTAAGCCACTGAACTTCTCAGTTTCCATATCTGTAAAAACAGGCAACCACCCTATCTTACAAAGCGGTTATAAGATTACACAAGGCATTAACTAAAACATTCACATGTTATTTTCTTTCTACTCTCCTCCACCTCCTCTCTCATAAACAGTACTTTTCCTCTTTACATATTACCAGCCTTAAAAATCAAGTGTTTTCTATTATTGTATCCAACCCATCCCATCAGTTATTTAAAAGGAAAATTATCCTTGTATTCTTCTCTCATATCCATATCTTAGGTTATTATTAGTTTCATCTGTGTTTGGTAGTCTAAAACATCACATTCATAAAATAAGAGCTTAATAAGTATTTCTTCCTACTAATGAAAGGCAATTACTCCTGATGCTTTATTTTTAAGAACTAGCAAGAAATAACTTCTACTGACTTGGTAGGAAAAGAAGTGATCACTCTATTCTAAGTCTTGGTGAAGGAATTTTTCAAGTGTTCCTGTGCTTAATCATTTGTTGGACTTTGCTTTTCTGAGTCATTATCTGATCCCCTACTCATCTCTGCAATGAGAGAGGAGTTTCATCTTACTGGAATTAGACTGTGCTATTTATTGTTACACTTGATGCTCTGTGCTCACCACCTGTTTCTAACCCTCCAATGGCTAGCTACACTGATAGCAGAACTTTGGGTAATGTACTGAAGTAGTCTTTCTGTAATCCATTACACTAGGTAACAGGACTATAATTCATTTTTTTGCTTACAATTTGAGTTTTCAGACAAGACATCAAATTATTTATTGTCATGAGGGCTTTTTATGAGATTTAATATACAATGACCTAAACTATAAGAAAAATATTCTATCACATATTTTTCCATTTTACATATTTTAGTAAGCACTTATTCCCAGCTAAGAATGTTAGAATTAAGAAGAGTGATAATTTAGTTTTGTTTTAATAAGCAAAATAGAGCATCAAAAACTGGTAAGAAACTATTCTAAATTATTTACTCATTCTATTTTAAAAGGTATTTTCCATACCAGTGCTATAAAGGTCAAAGTGTGGTAGCATGATCCTGAGCAATTTAGATTAGTAAGGTTTTACAATCCACATAGCTCTAAAAGGAATGTTCCATTATCATGGCAAATACAACTAAACATTCACAAATGTCTGTGTGACAGTCATAAAACTTATAAAGCCCTTTGTGTGCGCATATCAGTAAAATTCAAATACCTCACTGTTTTTCAACTAACCAGTGTTAAGACCATACATGTAACATACTACTTCTTTTCTAAGGCACACATATGGCTCATTTAATACTTCTAAAATTAGGAGGTCTTATTACTGATCTTAAATATGATGGCATATTATAGTATTATATCTATTTGAAGTTACATGGCTCACAAACCAGGGGAAAAAATCAAATCATAATACAAAGATACTTGCCATGGATCAAATGAGGTAATACCATATCATATATGCAAATCCAGTTTGGGTATAGCTGGCCTAGTTAAAAAAATAACTCAAAATGATTTCAGTCAGATAGGACTAGAAATAATAGCATTTTTTAAGGCTGTTGAAGTCTGTTTTGATAAAATAGTAGGAGGAATACAAGCTAAGTAGGCTAAGACACCCCCTGAATTTAAATTCTAGCTCTGCTATTTGCCCAAGGTTACATAGCTAAACAAGTTACTCTTCTGACTCATTTCACTTTACGCACTGGAAGCAAAGCAGAAGCAAAATGGTAATACCTGGCTGGGCTGTTACTAGGTTAGAGATGATTAATGTAATGGCAGTGCCTGAGAGCTTTTATCCAGTTTGTCTAAACCTAATTGAGTATTTGAGATACTTTGAATAATCTAGCACAATGATTTTCTTACCTACTTCATCCCTCCAAACCCAGGATTCCCTAAGACTTGCCAACTGTAAATCATGTCAGGTGTTCTTTGAGACACAAAAGCAAACATTAAGACTTCAGAATACATTTCATCTTTTCCACTTTTGGTCTTAAGTTTGGGATGGAAAGGAGTAAGATTTATTTGTACACACCCAGGATTCAGGATCTGTACACGGTGAATATTAAATATCTAATGGATGTGGTTGACAAGCCACAAGATAAAAGGTCTACAAGTGAGAGGATGCAATACCCCCAGGCTAGGACTCACCCAACGCCCCCCACCCCCCACCCCAATCAGCCCAACAGGTCAGTGAGGCTTCTAGTTTCCCTACAGCAGCCATCTCTGGCTCCAGCAGCCCAAGGCTTACATCTATGGATGTCACAGTCTTCAATAAAGAGATTTTTTTTCCCCTGCCTTGTTCTTGCAAGTAGAATTAAATGGCAAATGAAAAGTATGAGAAAAAGACATACACTTCTATTTCTTAATAATCTGGGATCAGCATGCTCTGGACACCCATATGTAGTTGTCATACTGTTGCGCTTTCTCCTCCAAGACAAAGACCAAGCCCCTTTGTAAAATGAATTCAGCACCAAAAGAAACAAAGACCTGGAGACCCCCAGGATCTGATGCCTCATTCTTTGAAGCAATTTTCACAATTTCTACATATATTCTTATTTAGTGTGTATATATATGCTCTACTGCACATTTTATAGGTGAATACATACTATTATGCACAAAAGAGAGCATAACTACCTAGTAGACATTTTTTCTTCTTGATATTAAGCCAAGAGTCAAGTAACATGTCAGCCAAATTGTTTATCCAGATACATTGATTCTTTTGAAGATTATTTCCATATCTCAGTCAACTAAAAAGATACAGAACAGAAAATACAGATTTTGAAAAAAATCTATGAGCCAATGTTATTGTAATGTAATGAAATAGCAAAATGTAATAACAGTGATACTTGATATTTACTTAGAGATTTCTCCCCCAAACTGCTCAAAGCACACTGAGAAAAATCCTTGTTAAATTGATAGTGGTTAATGCAGTTAAATCCCAGCTGCTCCTTCTCTCAAGCCACCAAGATCCTCCCTCTACTTTTCCTCCTCTTAAGAAAAACTGGTTTACCTGAAATATGTTCTAAGCATGTTTTTAATCTGTTTCTTGAGTGGAATTTTATTACACTATCATTTAAATTTAATGTGGGTTAGTTAAATTTATATGGCAAGTACACCTTGTTTCCTAAAAATGAAAGGCTTTTCAGGAATCCTTTTTGAAACATATTTTCTTAAGTTTATGTGGCATATCTGATCAGTGGTCTCCGAAGCAATGGTACTAAGCTCTTAAGAAAAAGTTAGAACACATCACCCTGCCTCAGAGTTTAGTTGGGCTGGTGACTCAGTAGGGATACTCAAAAAAGTATGTCTAAGTCACATCTAAGTCATCCCCACTGGGGACTGCTGCTCAAATTATACCTGGGCAATTACCCCTAAAACAATACTACTCCATTAACCTAAACTCAAAAATAACCATTACATGGTCAATATGTAGCTTAATACCTAATCAATTTAACCTTTTTGATAACAAAGCTCTTTTTAAAAATTAAAAAAATAACGTTATTATCAAGGAGCATTAACATAAAAGTATGCTTCCTAGTTTCTTGATTTTTTTCCCCATTGTATACAACTGGAAGTAAGCAACAAGATTTTTGACCTCCCAAATAGTGCCTATTGCTATTAATGATTTTTTTTTAGTGTCTAGTGTAAAAATCACAAATACTTTTGATATTATAACCAAAACGTTATGCTGTTAGTGTAGCAGCCTTTTGATGGACAAAACAAATGGAAGACGCCCCAAAGAAGCAGCTAAGTTTTCTGTCTGATGGAAAACATGGCTGGAGTATGCATTTGAGTTCCCTAGAGATTACAAACACCTTTCAAAAAAAATTCATAAGCCCTACAAAAGTGTCTTGTTTTGCCTATCCAAAGGATAACTACCTCTCCTCATGGCCAAAATGACAGACTTTTCTTGGAAATTAAGGAGAAAAAATGGGATGATAAAAGTAAAATGATAAATTTTTTATTTGGATTTATGTACAGATTGATTCTGGTTTTATGTAAGTTTTTGTTTCTAAAATATAGAAACAAAACTTTTTTAAAAAATGCAAACCAAACTAACATTTACAATTCTGAAACTATACAAAAAGTTGAATTCTCATAAAAGGTACTAGAACTGTTTTTGGTCCCAGGATGCCTGGGTGTCTCAGTCAGTTTTATGTCTGACACTTGATTTCAGCTCAGGCCATGATCTCAGGATCCTGAGACTGAGCCCCGAAAGGGGCATGGAGCCTGCTTAAGACTCTCCCTGCCACACTCCCCACCTGCACCAACTCACTCACACATTCTCTCTCTTACTCTCAAAGAAAAAAGAATTGTTTTTGGACCTTCATATATAGGGGCAAAAGCAAATAACTTGGCTATCTGTTCTCTGGTTTCCAGGTTTGCTAGTCTAACAAAATAAACTGTAAAAAGCTGATTATATAAAATGTCAGAAAAATATACCTGTTTTAATATCTATTCTCAGTCTAAAGAAGGGATTACGTCTAAAAAGGCCTAACTTCTCATTAAAAAAAAAAAAAAAAAAAAAAAAAAAAACCTATAGCTTAATTGTCACAATTTAAGGATTCAGGGACCAGATTTTTTTCCCTCCATGTTCTTCTGCAGGGGACATGTATCTTCATAAGGTCAAGAAGAGAGAGCCAAATTATGAAAATGATTACAATTATAATCCAACACCATTTATTGAGCAGGACTATATGCCACTTAACACTTTACATACCTGGCTTTGTAGTCATTACATCATCTTTGTGAGGTAGGGATATCCCCCAAATAGGGGTTACTTGCTAAGCTCCAAGAAAGCAGCAGTAATTTCTCTCTTGTTCACTGAGAAACAAAGTCATCACAGGGAGGAAGAATAACCTAAGGTCATACAGCTACTAAGTGACCGAATGGGATGGCACTAAACCCTTGTCAAGGGACACTTAAATCCCTGCTCTCATCCTAGATGCTTATCTGTTCATGACAACCGATGCACATTGATTGAACTTTGTGTTCCATCGTGGGGGATAGTGACAGAAATGTAGCCTGAAGTGTAGTAGAAATAGTTCAAATGAAATGTTAAGAAATTTTCAAGTTTCTTCACACTCATATTCTTCAAATGGTTATATCATAGTCAAAGTAATCGTATCAAAGTCAAAGGTAATTTTTGACTTTTTTCTTATTGGCCTTGGTGTTTAATGCTAGCCAAAAAGGTATCAAGGCAGGTAGCTTGACTTCAAAGGAATGAGGCTTACTATAAACTTGTTGACATTTCTGAAGTAATTTTAGGAGTCCTTCTAAGAAGTGACTTCCAACATTGGTCCCTGCTTTTAAATTTTTTTAATTTCTTGCCCTTGAACTTCAATAGGCTATTCCAACTACCTATATAACCAATGAATTTTTCCACCCAAAAGCCTAAAGCATATATTTAGATTTATCTCACAAAATGAAGTGACTTGTAATCATATGAAAACATTAAAATTTTTCTAAAACTTCATATAAGCTCAGAAGATCCTTCAAATGTCCATTAAACATTAATGATTATCATTTGCACATTAGCATAAAAATAAAGACTTCCACCGATTACTCTGAAAGGCACATGGTCCAAAGCTCCCATTTTAGTGCATTACACACTGAGGTAAATACACATTTTTCTTTTAAATTGTATTACTTTTAGATTACTTTGCAATATGCCACATATTATTCTGGAATGATGAGTAAAAGGCAATTGAAACCAAAAGATCAATGGCTGCTTTGCCATATCTGCCTCCCAATTTTGAGAGAGAGGAAAACTTGACAAAGAAAAAAAAAATAAGTTTCCATCTTCAAAGCCTGGCTTTAAAATGTCCAGGAAGTCAAAATTAACTAAAATACAATCTTCAAATAAACACTTGACACTTAAGGTGTCAGGAACTAAGGAAATAAGGGAATAATGTAATTGTCCCTGTCCTCAAATAGTCGCAAATCCAGGGAAAAATTAGATGCAGATGAAAGCAAGAGCTTTCAAAGCCCAGATGAGAAATCAGTGTCACTTCCCATTGGAAGTGTTTTCCTGATTAAAAGGTTGAAATGACTGTTCATCTCTATATACTCAGAGAAGCCTGTGCATTTATCTCAAAACAATGTACTCTGTGAACTCTTGGGGACACTTCCTTAATTATAATGTGAACCCCAAGGGCAGGGCTTAATAATATTTTGACGGCTGAGAGTGGCTTCTGGGAATCTGATATTTAGGTAAGATAGAGAAAATGCACCATCAGTGCTTATTGTGTGACAAACGAGCAAATGACTTCTGACACCAAAACTTCCCCTTACTGAATTAAGTGTAGCTCCAGAAATATATGTAAGCACACACACCTCACACATATACCCTCACACAAATAATCAGGTAAATCATACCAGAGTATAGCAAGGAACTCAGAGAAAAGCAATGTTTAACACGCCTCTAGTGACTAGTGAAGTTCTCATTTTCAAAACTGACAGGGCTAGCGATATTATAGTGCGTGTAATGTTAGATCTAATAAATTCAACGTATGCAGCCCTACAGGTAATAATTTGAAAGACAACAAAATCTCAACAAAAATCTGTCCCTTTGGTTTTACCCTCTGAAGGATCTTTTTATAAAATAAATGCTAGCTTGTCAAGGGAAGCAAATTCTGTCATTCTCTCATGAATGTACTCATGTCAACTGCTAAGCAGATGAGCCACCAAGTAAGACTCTCAAGCAATGAATATAGATCAGGTGACTTTTGAATATAAAGATCCTGACGAGGGGGCACCTGGGTGGCTCAGTATCTGAGCCTCTGCCTTTGGCTCAGGTCGTGATCCCAGGGTCCTGGGATTGAGTCCCACATCAGGCTCCCTACAGGGAGCCTGCTTCTCCCTCTGCCTCTCTCTCATGAAAGAGAGATGAGAAAAGCCCACAATATCAAGTCTCACCCAGCAAGCCAAGACACAGTCAGGCCCCATGGCTTTGGGGATCTAAGGGGATGAAGAGCTGAGGGATGGAGAGTGGACATTCAGAAACTTATTTATCTATCCAAGAAGTTATTTAAGAACTAGAAATGAAGAGAAACTACAATACTACATAAAACTTGTTATTTATAGCTTGTCCCAGCATCAAACCTGCCTCCTATTCTACAACATTTCTTTGCAACTAAGCAGACTCTTTGATAATCTAACCTTGCAATTAAAGAACATTTAAAAACATGTCCATACATTTTTGCTACTGGCCTTAAACAGAGCCTTGGCAACCCAAAAGAATTAATGCCCCCTTTCAGTAACTACCTAACAACAGAGAATAACTGAAAAGGATAGAGAATGTGTGCAGTACAAACTTCCTTTCTGTTTCATTCCCTTCTAACTGCTTGGTAGGAAGAGAACATTTCAAAATGGTAACATGAATTGACAGGTGGAAGTCACTATAATCAAGTTACTGATCCAAGTTTGGATGTCATTATTAAAAAAACAAACAAACAGATTACAATGTTGAGAAACTCATTTGAAAGGCATGGGAAAAAAAAAGAAAAAGCAGGTTTAAGTCAGAAAATGATGAAAATTACTTCAGAGTAGGTAAATTTTTACTCACATGAATTAAAACCTTAAATAAATACTCATATACACATTCATATCCCAAGCTCAATTTGGCAGACTGTTAAAGAGTGCCATCTGGGAACCAGATTCCTGAGAAATGACTTTACAGTATTGCTGCAAAATCAAGCATCGTTTTGAAGCTGCAGAGAACAGTTAAATCCTTAAAATATCATCTTGAGCCTCTTTTATTTTTCATGAGGGAAATAAGTTAACACTAATTTTGTTCCCAACTACTGTTCCTTCGCAACTAGTATGTGTAAAAAAAATTAATTTCTGTACCCTCCATTTGATAGACATTTTTTCAAAACTGAAACATTTAAAGTTACACTTTATATCTAAAATATTAATACCCTAAATGGAAGAGCAAGTCTCTACTAGAAAATAATTTTTCTCTGCATGCCTGAAATACTGTGTTCAAAAGCATGGCCATCCTGTAATTGTATTATGAACAGAATGCATCTAAGGAAGCACTAAAAACTGGATTGAAATGATAAGGGGGTAGAAAGAAGAAACATGTTTACAATCTGTTCAAATTTTCAGCTTAAAATTTCACTAAATAATTCATGAGAGCAATGGCTTAAATACTTGACTTTGTTTCTGAGTCAAATTGCTAAAAATATAAAATTAAAACCATTAATATTCACTTTACCCTTCTGCCAACTTTGATTCCTCTAATCCAGGACAACCTCTGGACTACTCTGTTGAGTTGCTTTCTACAACAAGCAATTGCTCTGTGCTGTTTAATGACCAGATGCCACCCCAAAGACCACGACATTAGCTATAGGAGTGCTCCAGTGTGCTGGGCATGATGTTGTGGTCACTGTGCTGGCTCTGCTACAGGCCTTTCAAGGTGTACAAAGACAGCTCCATAGGCGTCACACCACCTCTTCTCTGTGGATCGTGTTTCTGAGTTCGGTATGAATATTTAGGAAATGGTTAATCGGGATCCCTGGGTGGTGCAGTGGTTTAGCGCCTGCCTTTGGCCCAGGGCATGATCCTGGAGACCCGGGATCGAATCCCACATGGGGCTCCCGGTGCATGGAGCCTGCTTCTCCCTCTGCCTGTGTCTCTGCCTCTCCCTCTATCATAAATAAATAAATAAATAAATAAATAAATAAATAAATAAATAAATAAATAAATAATTTTAAAAAAGGAAATGGTTAATCATAATGATGCCATTATTCATTGATATAGAAGCTAAATTTTATGGCCTCAGTAAACATCTCAATTAGGGTAAATTCAACCTTAATCTGCCATTCATGAAGGTCAACTCACAAACGTGCTTTTCCTTTTGGGAAAAAATAAGTGTCAAGATGGATCCTATTTATTAAAGTCAGGAATGTTAAAATTAAAAGTATCAACTGATATTTGAATCTATGCAGTCCCAAAATAAATGAATAATTCAAACACACTTGGAAAAGTTCAAACTACTTCCTGCAGGAAGTAAAGTAATTGTTAGAAAATTTAGACCACATATTAATACATGTAACTGTAGAAATATAAAGAGTATCCTAGTTCTACTCGACCAGTGGAAATTTTTTATTGGAAGTTAAAGTGCAAATCTGTAATTGCTCAAAATTAGGTTTTTGTAGTTAAGGCCTGGATTGTTAAAATTATTGAATAGCAACAGCTGTCTAAATTGGTTGCGTCTGCTCCTTCCACTCATGCCTACCGCACAGGGTTCCCCAGGCTCCATGCGCCATCCATGTTTTTGTTTTTGTTTTTTAATCACTGCTGCCCTCTAACAAAAAATACCTCACTTTTGCCAGCATGGAGGTTTATCAACCCTCCTCTCCTATTTGCTTACAGTGTGCCATGCAAACATGCATGTTAGACTACACTTGCAACAGGTCTGTGAACTAGCAGTGAGCTCTGGAGAGCAATTCAAATAACTAAGTACTTTGCCCCATTTTTGCTAGGCTTAGTGTATGCAGATGAGCGAAATAATGTCAATGTACTGACACATTACTGCACACTCAAATTAGAATGAGATTTCCCTTTTAAATGGGCAAACACACCAATGCGGAAATGCATACATTATTTTATTAATATAAGTAAAATTTACATTTTTAGCAGAACGTAAAGTCAGTCGGTAGCCTTCATTTCCGCATTATTAGCTTGCTGGCAGAGCGGAAATAAGGAATTTTAAGTTTAAGTCAGGGTTTCTCAACCTCAGCACTACTCATATGTGGGGTTGGAATATTCTTTGTTATGGGGACTATCCTGTTCATGAAAGGGTGTTTAGCAGCATTCCCGACCCACTAGATGCCAGCAGCACTCCCAGCCCAACTACATGGACAGAACTATCTCTAGACCTTGCCAAATGTCCATCAGGGGAATGAAACTGCTCCCAGTTGAAAACCACTGGTCTAACTAACCAACACCAAGTCCTCTAATCTACAATAATGATAGGACGAGATGTGACCTACAGAAGTCTCTGCATTACTAAGAAAACTAAAAGCTAAGAAATACATGCGTATTGAGTAACCAATAATTTGCTTTCCTGTAAACCTGCTTCCCTTTATAAAAATGCAATCTCAGGCCAGGAGAGCTGTGGCCAACATTTTTAAAGAAGCCATTTGTCAGCCTCCTCGGGTCTCGTAAGTGGGAGGCTCCCAGGCCCCCATTGCAGCAGCCCCTGGCTGGCTGCGGGCACTCTCTGGTCCAACGGGACAGAATCATCAGGGGAAGTGCTCCGAAGCAGAGTCAAGGCTCTCGGGCGTTCCTGCTGGTATTACCTAGGCACACCTTTACGGACTTGTGCTTTCCCCTGAAACAAGTTGTTCTGCATACTTCCTACTACAGATCTCACTACGTGACCTCCCAGTTTCAGTTTGCCAGTGATTTAATTTCACTCGGGGCTGAGCCCAGGTACAGAGTTTTTTTCCTAAACACCTTAGACCTAACATCTCATGAAGCCAGCTCCAGGCAAGTTTTGCTGAGAGCATTCTTGGAATTAGAAGCCAAACGAACATGTTTTGCCTCATGGGTAGTCTACTCAAACATCTGCTACAGAGTTTCAAAACAGTACAGCGGGGGTGGGGGGGTGGGGGGGAAACTTTTCCTTAAGTTGTCGCTGTTCATTAAGAATAAAGCATTTTCTAAGTAAAAACTTTATTTGCCCATCAGATAAGTCTTGAGAGAAGGCTGATTAGGAAAAATAAAACAAATACATCTGTGCAGTTATTTTTCATGGATATCAAGCATGACCTCACAATACTGCTGAAGTAAACATGCCATTTTGGTGATGAAACTGAGGAACAAACTATCTTCCAATTAATGAGAAATGCAGACAGACCCATCCCTGCTATGCACTTATCAAGGCTGTATAGTTTAGAAATGCTAATTCAACAGAACTGGAAGCATGTAAGTTCAAAATGGCTTGTTCATTTAAAAATATATATTGTTAGGCTTAGAAAAGAGGAATTGTATCTGGGCTTTTAGGTTTCACTACTAAAGGACCATGTGTACTATGACACATACAGGGTTATTTTTCCTTAGGAAAAATAATTGACCATTTTTAAGGTTTTACCATCAATTCTTAAATAGCTTTTAAAGCTATTACAACAGAGATATCAGCCATATAAACCAAATCTTTGTCTAAAATGATAGGAACTAATTTTTCTCCATTTCTATTTATTTCCACAGCTAGGATACTGTATTTATTCTCTCCTTTCGAAAAATGTTAATTAGCTTTAAGAGCCATGAGGAAGAGGTAGTCATTCTTACAAAATCAAATCATTTTCCTGTCACGATTATCTGGTAACACTTTATCCTGATCTACTGAAAAGCAAATTAGATTTTAATAGATTTATAGGGGGGAAAAAACAATCTCACGGGAGCTTAAAACCAGATTTCCTGAAACCATATACTCCTACGTGACACCATTTTCCATCTAAAACACAACAGAAACACCTGCGCACATTTTCACCCCCCACTTTCATTTTCTCATTCATACTATTAAAATAGCGAAAAACAGTTCATCTTTAGAAATTATCCACAATTGACAAGGTCATTAGCATTCCATGTTGGTGCCAGGCATTGATGCCTTCCAAATTACAAAAGAAAGTCCCTTTAACTACTGTCCCAGCCTCATTTTTGTTAGCATGTCTTAATTCCAAATACATAAAGACCATGTGAAAATTATTCTTTTTATTCTACGAACTATAATATAGCCTCTCAATTCACTTTATGAGTATAATGTGCATCCTCACCAGTAGCAACCAAACATTAGCATGTTGGACAAGCATTAAAATATAAACTACTATTTTAGTTAGTGTAGAGATTTAAAGTAACAACATGCCATGGTCTCAATTACAGACAGCTTCACATTCACAGTCCCTAAGCAATTTTTAAAATAATCAGTTTTGGATTCAGAACAGAGGACAACAGAGAAACGATTTTTCAGGAATCATAAAATCTCAGAAATTCTTTGCACTTCAGCCACAAGCCCGAAGCTTAAAAAATATATAACAAACAGTGAAACTTACCTGACAGTGACTCGGTTTGATAAATCCTGTAGATCCCCAGGATGGAAAAGCTGGGCTTCTTTCAATCCAATCTGTTCACAAGCTTTCAAAAAAACGTTTATATTATCCTGTGAAAAGAAGTGGAAAGTGATTGCTTAGCCGACCTCTCTCTCAAACAAAGGGTACAAATTTTTATGATAAAACTTCTAGGCTTCAAAGTCCAATCACAGCCAGCAAAAAAGGAGGCAGCGAGACCAGTGCATACATTTTTTTTTAATTACATGAGCATGTATAGCCTTTCGGTTTTGCAGAGCACAAACGGTAGCGCTAGCTTATGCCTGGGCATACGCTGTTCTGTGATCTTTGTGACCGGCACGTTAAACATTACCTGTTACAGGACAAGTGCCTAGCCACTGAGCAGTAATCTACACTTTGATGTCAGCTCTGCTCTGCAAACAAACGCCCTCTTCCCAGCTTTGCACGACAAGCCTCACCTCTCCTCTTTAAAAATAACTCCGGCTACTGACATTCACCCACCCAGAAACTGTTGGCAGGGAAGAAACAGGAGGAGGAACATTCTGTTTCTGTGATTACAAATTACAGAACGACTGTGGAATACCACACCTGGAATCTGGGTTCGGTTGCTGAGCTGGCTCTTGATAGACAGGGAAACCATAATATAGGACCCAGGAGAAGCCTAACGTTCATTGGCTAAATCACATAGTTTAGGTGTGGTACATTATTCACATCCTGCACCTGCCTCAGAAACCGCCTCCAAAAAATGAAACTCTACGTTGCCCTCATAGCTTATTTCAAAAACCAAAATCCTCCTCTCACAAACCAGTGCTTTTCATTCCTGTAAACTACTGCCCAAACACTGGCTGCTACAGACACACATTTGGTGAGCAGATTCAGCTTGAGCTTCCCTCTTCTCCTTTACCAAGTTGAGTGGATGAAGATCATATGGGGACTCCTTACCTTCTCTGTTAGGACTCTCAGGGAAGAGATGACCTGCTACAATACCAACACACGTGCAGCCACTTACACACTTTGGCACCACCACATCTGTAGTGAGAGAGGGCCTCCCTGAACTCTCACCTCCCTAATGGCTGGCAGTGAGGAATCAAAAGACAACCTGTCACTTGGAGAAAGATGATTACTCTTTTCTCATATTGAGAAGCTAATCCCCTCAAGAAAAGCCAAGGTAGCCCTACAGAGTAGGAGTGAATGACAGAGAAGCAAGGATGAAGAGGGTAAATTCAACAGCATGGACTCTTGGGAGAGTGAGGGGGTTTAGGGAAAGAGTAATAAGCAAATGTATGGCAAGAGAAAACCAATACTGACTACTAGGGACTCATGGACATTCAAAACAAAATATTCAGAGATGGGAAGTTATTCTAGTATACTTTCAGTAAAAGGCAGTATGAACTACCTAGCTGAAAGTTGATCCATGACCCTTTTATTTTTTTCTTCTAAAATTTATTTAAATTCAAGTTAATTAACATATAGTATAGTACTGGTTTCAGAAGTAGAATTTAGTGAGTCATCACTTATATATAGCACCTAGTGCTAATCCCAACAAGCACCCTTCTTAATGCCCATCACCAATCTAGCCCATGCCCTCACCCACCTCCCCTCCACCAACCCTGTTTGTTTTCTATAGTTAAGAATCTTATGGTTTGTCTCCCTCTCTTTTTTTATTTTATTTTTCTTTCCCTTCCCATATGTTGTTCTCAAATTCCACATGAGTGAAATCATATGGTATTTGTGTTTCTGACTTATCTGACATATACTCTAGTTCTACCCATGTCATTGCAAATGGCAAGGTTTCATTCTTTTGATGGCTGAGTAATATTCCATTGTGTAAATATACCACATCTTCTTTATCCATTCATCAGTTGATGGACATTGGGGCTCTTTCCATAATTTGGCTATTGTGGAATCCAAAATCATTTTAATGAAAGATTAAAAGAATTTATAAGTCAAAAGTTGAACAACTCAGTGAAAGGTGTTCAATCTGACTTAGTGGGGGAAAAAAAGGGGAATAACATATTGGCAAAATTCCAGCAGCAAAAGTGATCATTTTGTTAAGCTCACATATTTTTGAAAACCTATACTATCTCACAACTCAATGATTTAAATTAAAGGTTCTAAAACTGGCCTTCAGAGAAGCAGACAAGAACAAATGGCTTGGTGTCCTAGCACCCCAAATCCTACAGGAAGAAAAGCACATTTCTGAAGAGGAAGAATAAACCATTAGAAGTCTTCCCACCAAAAAGAAAAAAGAAGGAAGGAAGGAAGGAAGGAAGGAAGGAAGGAAGGAAGGAAGGAAGGAAGGAAGGAAGGAAGGAAGGAAGTCTCCCCACAAAATCAATTTGGTTCTGAATGTTTAAAATATTATAAAATAGGGATGGGTGGCTCAGGGCGTGATCCTAGAGTTCCAGGATCGAGTCCCACATCGGGCTCCCTACACAGAGCCTGCTTCTCCCTCTGCCTGTGTCTCTGCCTCTCTCTGTGTCTCTCATGAATAAATAAATAAAATCTTTTTAAAAATTTAAAAATTAAGCATTATGACAAAGTTAAACTGAAAGTAAACCTATTGAATTGACAGCCAAAATAATTATTCATGTGTTTTCTAAAACCATAACAGCACTCATCCAGTTGATAAATATGTACCTATTGATAAAAATAAAGCCAAATATGCCTCAAAACCTCAAATAGGTGGCTATTTAGAAATAAACTACTTCAAATCTAAAGTGATTATAGTTCAATAGAGACAATTTTAAAAAAAAGATTATGATGAAATTCTAGTTTTAAATAAAGCCTTTAAAAAGCAGAGTTTCTTTTAGAGTTCAATGATGCTCAAGCTTGAAACAGACAAACTTCACAAACAAGGCCCCACACAGCCTATGCAGCAGAAACAAGTTGTATTAAGATCAGAACTGCAACCTAAATCCTGCTTATTGGACTCCAGCCCACTGGTAATTTCTTTTTTGCAATTTCAAAAGACCTAGGCAGAAAGTTGCCTAAGGGGAGATACAAGACTATAAAATAAAATTTTAATGTCTGTTGGAACACCAAGAAGCTACACCCACTCAACACATTAAAAGGGAAGCAGTCTTCATTAATGGGATCAATTTCACTTGCTACTAGCAAAGATAAAGTTAAAACATAGGACAAATATGAAACATCTTCTGATTAGACTGTTAGCCAGGACTCCAAGTTAGCTCTGCCACTCATCAGTTGTGTGGCTTTGAGAACATTAATTAGCCTTTCTGGCCCCATTTTCCTCCTCTGTGAAATGAGTAGTTTCTGGATCTGTACCCCATATTCCCTAGGGCATACACCTCTGTGCAAGAGGAGGGAAGCCCAGACCTCCCTAACCCAACCCTCAATACTTCACTTAAGTAAGCCTCTACAATTCCTGTACCCCGAGGACCAAAAGTGGATTCACAACAACAAAACAAAATGAGGATCCCAGATCTGCAATAGCTCCTTCCAGTGTCATTTATCTAGGACATGAATAAAAGCAGACACTATATAAACAGACAAGGCAGGATGGCTTAAGATTTTCATATTCTCCCCCAAGCCCTCTACACTCCTTAGCCTAGAATCAATTACAAGGGTAATCATAAGAGGTGTAAGGGGCAAGGGTAAATTAAAGAGAGATTAGTGAACTAGGAAGAGTATTTCCTAACAACTGAGGAAAGATGAGGTATCCACAAAAATTTACCAACCTTCCCAGGTTTATATTAGTCTACTGTGGCACCTCTATTGACTATCTACCACTACATAGCTAGTTATCCCAAAATTTAGCAGCTTAAAACAATAGACATGTATGATTTCACAGTTTTTGACGGTTAGGAATTCAGGAGTAACCCACGTTGGATGGTTCTGACTTAGAGGTCTCTGAGCAGGTTGTAGATGTCAGGCCAGACGGCAATCACCTGTAGATCCTCCTGGGGCTTGAAGAAGCAAGCCCTCTCCAAGGTGGCACACTCATAGCTGGCAAGTTGGGGCTGGTTATTGGCAGGAAGCCTCAGTTCTTTACCAAATGGACATCTCCATTAGGCTGCCTGACAGAGTGAACATTCCAAATGCAAGCATGATGGCAGCTGTAGTATCTCACGGCCTAAGTTTCAAGTGGGATCACTGGGGACCACGCACCACAGTTCACTCTCTAGACCCAGTGATTCATGTCACTCCCGCATGGAAAATACACTAACACTTTCCCCCAAAGTCCTGGAAATGCTCGCCCCTTTGCCAGATGAGCTCAAAGTTTAGAATCTCACCTAAACCAGATCCAAGGGACATCTGGGTGGCTTAGTGCTTCAGTGTCTGCCTTTGGCTTAGTGCATGATCCCAGGGTCCTGGGATCAAGTATCACATCAGGCTCCCTACACGGAGCCTGCTTCCTCCATGTCTCTGCCTCTCTCTGTGTGTCTCTCATGAATAAACAAATACATTTTTTAAATAAAATTTTAAAAAATCAGATCCAAGTTTATATAAGGATCCCCATGTGTAGATCCTTAAGGATAGCCCTCAGACATAGTTCCTTTCAACCTAAATGTCCGTGAACTAAAGTGACAAGTTACCCATACCCTACACCCCTAACATACAGTGGTGCAGGGTAGCCTCTAGACATATTCTAGTTCAAAGTGTGGAGAAACTAAGGTACACAGGTATCACCAAGCCACAGAAACTCTGTAAGACATAGAATGATAGGTCTTTCATTAGGATTCAAGGCCAGCAAACACCTCAGGGGTTTTTCCTTCATACTCTGGACTCTTGATTCTACCTTAAAATCATCTTTTACTTCCTTGAAAAGTAGCTTGTGTTTGTAGGTATGTAGCTTTTTCAGTCTGCTTCCTGCCTATAAAAGTTTGGGGAACTAAAGGTCTTTTAATTTTGTAATCCTCTATCCTTTTCAGTCTACTATTACAGTGCTTCAGCAAATACACTTCTCTCAGTACTATAAGTCTTTTATGAATTTTATTGAACTTACTCTCATTAGATAAAAGCCACACCCACAAATCTCTTCAAGAGAAGCCCTTAGCCTTCTTGGTATGCCGAGATGACAGACGGACATCACCTTTATGCTTCTTAGAAGCCCTACTGCTTGACAAGACAGACTTCCAAGGTACTACTTGGATCTTTCAAAGATCTTAGAGGATTTTGCAGCCACACCCTCAGCTTCACTTTCAGACCTTGTTTTCCTGCCAGGGCAATGAATTTGATCTTTCCCTGAAAGCCATTTCTCAATTCTAGCATCATTTGCTGACTAAAAAGGCAGACAATTTTGAAAATCAGCAATTCCTGTGCCCCTCTTGTTTATCAGGGTATCCTCTGCTATCTCATATTTTACTATCACCAGCAAGAGGAAGCCAGGCAGCACTTTAGCACACCATCTGGAAGTCTCAGCTAGAACATCTAATTAGATACAATGTTGAGGTACAAGGTAGTATCAGGAGGTAATCATTGGGACCACTGTAGAAGTTGGCTACAACACTTAGAATGCAAAATAGTTATCAATTTGGAGAAGATAAACTGTTTTTAGAAATGTTGAGTTTCAGACATCCACATCAAGATGTTCAACTAATGGTAAATTGGGTTTGGAGCCCATGAGAAGTATTTGAACTTAAATATTGGTTTGGGGAAATCAAACATACATTGGTAGTAACTGAAATGAAGGATGTGGATGAGCCCTCTTAGGAAAAGCAAAACAAAAGAAGGATTCACAATCCAACACCAATATTTACCAGATAGCTTAAAAACAAAAGAAAAAACACCTAGCAACCAAAGAAATCAGAAGAAACGCAAAACTGCAAAGTGTTATGGAAAACAAGGGAAAAGACGACAGAAGAGTGGCATGCTACAAAAAAACTTCATCAAAGATTAAAACTGTTCAAAGAATTTGACAATCAAACAGAATCTTTAGTGAGTATAAACTCCAGGGTGTTAAGGAGTAAGTAAGTGACAAAGATCGGCCATTTACTACAGTGTAAATATTACCCCAAATGCTGAAGCTTTCTTCTCATTGCCCCCTATTTTATATCCTACTAGAGATTCCCTTCACTCCTTCCAAAGCTGCCATCTCTGGCCCCTCCAATGCTAGGATGCTCTGATTCTGAAAGGACATGTGATGGAGAGAGCAGTTCCCACTCTCATTCTCTGTCCCCGAATGTAGGACCTGTTTCTACTTCCTCCCAACACTCTCTGGTTGTAAACAAAAACACAATTATTCATTTCTATGGGGTCTTAACTTCTGTCTCCATGATACAGCTGAAGAGAGTCGTAAGAAGGATTGAGGCCAACATGAACATTCTAACACTAGACCCAGAGGTAATATGGGTCTTTTGCAACATGAGCCCTTTCAGAGCTATTCATCCCACTTTCCTCCCGAAAGCACTTACCCAATAACATAGTCTCATGTCACTTCAGCAGATTGCTAGTCTCTTATCAGGGATGGAAGCAGTTGAGGAAAGTATCAGGGGCCCAGAGTTGAATTAATATATTTTAGCAAACTCCAATCAGTTGATATTAGGGCCCTCCCATTTTGTTATCTATTTCTCCTCATCCCATACCTCCATTTCTCCCATTGCACTTTACTAAAAAGTGCTAAGAATATACCCCCAAAGAACTGAAGAGTTTCCCAAACAAGGACAGGTACAGGCACATCATAGTGGCACTATTCACAAGAGTCAAAAGATAGAAACACCTAAAACATGTACATTAATAGAAATGGATAAAACAAATTGGAATATATTCATACAATGACATATTATTCACCCATTAAACAAATGAAGTACTGACAGCATGGATGGAAAATGGACTTCCAAAACACTACGCTAAGTAAAAGCTAAACATACAAATGTTACATACTCCATTTATAAGAAATATCCAGAATAGATAAGTCCTTAAAGACAGAATGCAGATTTGTGGCTGAGAGAAGTCTGGGGAGGAGGAGGATGAAATAGGAGGCAACCTAATAGGTAAGGGGTTTAACTTGGGAGTGATGGAAATGTTTGGTGCCTGCACAACACTGTGAATATACTACATGCCACTGAATTGTCCACCGTAAAATGGCTAATTTTGTTATATGAATTTCACCTCCATAAATTATTTTTTGAAGGTGTCTTCTATAATGTGCTTAAAAATGTAAATGTCCTTTAAAGTGCTGATTCATTTATGTATCTCATTTACATAAATGGCATTGTGGTCTACATCTTTCTCTTACACATTTAACCATTCTGTTACACAAAAGTCTAAATCTTCATTAAACTCTATGCTGGGGATCCCTGGGTGGCGCAGCGGTTTAGCACCTGCCTTTGGCCCAGGGTGCAGTCCTGGAGTCCCGGGATCGAGTCCCGCGTCGGGCTCCCTGCGTGGAGCCTGCTTCTCCCTCTGCCTTTGTCTCTGCCCCTCTATCTCTCTATCATGAATAAATAAATAAATCTTTAAAAAAAAATTCTATGCTATTCCTCCCTAGGCTCTTATGCCGACTAAAGTCATTTTCATTTTTGGAGAAAATTTTTAAATGTTTCTTGTATGTATTTTTCTTAAATTTTTATTGAATGATATAATTTCAAGACTTCCAACTCACAGAGGGAATACTTGGTATCAAGATACTTTAATGTCACAACAAATGAGGAATGTCTATTCAAAATAACAAATGAGTTAGACTCACTTCTGCAAAAATTTCCTGAGTGTAGAGGGCCAAGAGCGTTCATCAATAAAAATGGGTTATTTAAATAAATACAAGGATATTTATTACAGAAGCCCTAAATAAGAACAAAATCCTAACCAATTCTGAAAAAAAGAGTAAAAACATGCTCAGAGCTGTAACTGTACCTTATAGGCAACAAGGGTCACACAGTCACCACCTTAAACCAAAGCTGCCAGAATGACATCACCTGGAAGTGTTCCCATCAATGAACCAAATGTTCCTCATGTGCTCACTTTTGCCTGTTACTCCCAGTAAGTTTCTATGCCTACTTTAAGCAAGATTTTTTGATTAAAAAAGAGGGCACATTATCCAATTCCTCTGAACTGCGCGCATGATAATGCAGATCAATTTATCCAAAAGCAAGAGACTTGGTGACCTCAATCCCTTTTCTATTTACAATTTAGCATCAAAGCCCCTCCCTGTCTCCTGTCCCTTAGAGTTAACAGTGACAAAAGTTAGAAAGTATATGCCAACAATCAAGAAGTTGTAAGCACTGTTTGAGGCAGAGAAACCAAACTAAGTCTCTATGTTAGACTAAGAGTCTCTAATCAGCCACATCATACTCTCCAGAGAGAGCATTCAATCACCACAAAGGTGATGCTCATGCACACAACTAGGCAACTGCTGGCCCAGCCTCTTGGTACTTGACATGGGGTCCACACACCATCAGCATCACTTGGGAGCCTGTAAGAAATGCAGACTCAAGCTCCACCCTAGACCCAACGCAATCAGAATCTACATTCTAAGAAAATCCTCCAGGTGGTTTGAGTCTTTGTAGACATAGTGTTCTGGAAAATAACAAAAATAAGGAAAATATTTCTGACTAGGATTTACAGCAGTGTTTCTCCTTAGTATGAACACCAATCACCTAGGGATTATGGAGCTCACCATTAGGTCATCACCAAAAGTACTCAAATCCCATTCTTCTGATATATTGTGACCATTCAAAATTATTTTAAAGCAACTCCCAAGCATGGGAGTGATTACAATACAGCCAAATTATAATCATTTTAATTATATAGTTTCCATTAAGGAAGTAGTGTGGTTGCAATTTTGATCAGTGGCACTAGTTTTATTATTAGAGACTTCATCTTCTATTTTAAGGCTTAGTGAATAAATGTAAGCATGTGCTAATTACAATACACAGGTAAACACACAGATCCAACTTCAATAGTTACTTGTGATAAAAGTACACGACATATATTTCTTCAGTTCTTCTCTGCAAAGAGCCTCAGTCATGTGCTGCTAGCAAAGGATTTGAGGACAAGGTGAGCAGTCAAGTTTTGTCACATGTGACAACAGGAGTAGGAACCAACTAGGAATATTTAAAGGGAATTGCCAAGCGACATTGAGGGCCCAGAGGATTAAACATGATAAATCACCAAGTGGTTGGCAGGCTTTTCTCCAGTGTTGCTTGGCAGAGTAGGAGTAAAACCCATACCAAGAGGGTTGAGCAGAACAGAGCACTAGCGAGCTAGGGCGGTGGAAGGTCAAAGGCATGAGGGCTGTGCTCTAGTAAAAGGCTAGTTACTGAGATGGTTACAATGTGTGGTTACAATGAACCACACAGAAGCAGTGACAGGCTTTGTCAAACCACAGCATGGAGTAAGGTACAGTCTTCCGTGGTGTTCAAATTAAACTTCACATCAAAAATGAAGGAGTTCAAAAACTTACTCTGTTGAAAGAAAGGAGGAAAGGAACGAAGGAAAGGGGGAAGGGAGGGAAGAGGGAAGGGACACAAAATATTGAAATAGAGGCCTAAGAAGTTCTGAGACCAGACTGCTGGTTGCCAAAAGTGGGTAGACAAAATGGGAATAAAAGAAAAAAAAGTTCTGTCATCAAATTACCCACGTTCTCCATTCTGAACGAAAACAAATACGTAATTGCCTAGTGAAACATGTCATGATGATGCCAAAACACATTTCATGAAGCAGTAGAGCACATTTAATGAAGGCAAACAGCATAGTAAAGCTTTAGAGCTAGCTGGAAATTCACACTCCTTCCGTGCAACTGTTCCCACCCTCTTTCCGAGAGTCACTTTTACAGGTGATATGTCTTGATCGTGAGGCCTTGTCTGAGCCTTTCCAGCCCCAGGGACTCTTTGCTTTATGAGGCTGACTCACTTTTAGTCATTTCTATGTCAAAAAAGTCCAAAGACTCCCTCGCTATAATTGTAAAACACTGATCCTAAATCTGCCTACTTAATGGGAACGAAATCTCGTCTTCCTCTCACAAGAGCCGCTTAGCTTAGCTACTTAGCTCTCCACCTCACACATGCCACACGCCCACAAGCCACCCCCAACCTCACATCTCCTCTTCATATACCCCCGGTTTTCTCGGTTCTCCTGTCATCCCAACTGGCCCTCCTCTGAATCAGCTGATTTTCTCAAGCTGGCATCCATGGAGTTCTTACCCTATGCCAGGCAGCATGCTGAGGCACTTTATACAAACTATCTCCAATTCACACTATAAAAGCTTATGAAGTCTTATTGTTCCTATTTTACATGTGAGTGAACTGAGGCCTAAGAGGTGCATGAGTGACCAGAGGTTGTCCAGGAAGCAGTGGAGCTAGGACTCAAATGGAGCTGCTCCAGTTCCAGAGTCTGTGCTCTTCACCACTAGATTCGTTTTCACCACAAGTGAAACAAATCACCACTCGTCAGTGGCTGAAAACAAGACAAGTTTATTATCTTCCAGCTCTGGAGGTCGGAAGTCCCAAATCAGTCTCCCTGGGTTAAAATCAAGGTGTTGGAAGGCCATGTTTCTTCTGGAGGCTTTAGAAGAAAATCCATTTCTTTCTTCTTTTCCATTTGCTAGAGACCTCTTCCCTCCACCCTCAAAACCAGCAGCATCAACCTCAGTCTCTATCATCACACCACCATCCAATCCTCACTCTCTTCCACTTATGAGGACTCTCGGGATGATACTGGGCCCACCTGGATAATCCTGGAACTTCTCCCCATCTCAAAGTCAACTTTTTGGCACCTCAATGTTCCCCCACCTTACAACAGATTGATTGGTTCCTGAATTAGAGCGTGAATATCGTTGGGTACCATTCTGCCTGTGACAACCATCATACTTCCTTACAGATAGGTTCCTGTTTGCTAGGTCCTCCCTTCCCAAAACGAAACATCTGTAGCTAAGATAGGACTCCAGATGTGGTCAATTACAAGTCATCACTTGATGGGTCACTAACCAGGGTCCTCTTGCAAAAGGAGAGTAACAGTGATTTTGAAGATTTACTGAGGAAATAGATATGTAATTGGCAGTTTCTGGGATATAGCAAGTGGTCAGTAAATGGACCTTACTTCTCTTGTTATAGGACACAGGTACTTCGCATTGTGGCATCTCTATCATACTGTTGAGATGTGAGATAACAATAACCAGTTCACAATGACATCACAGTTTGCAAAAAGATGACCTGTGCATTTTAATGGGCCAGGAGGCTAGTGAAATTTGGAGTAAGAATAAAGTGGATATAAAGAATCTGAAATGAAAATCATGTGATTTTTATAAAGTTATAAAATGCCTAAGTTTGCAGATAATATAAAATGGCTGGACTCTTACGACTCTAGGTCACTTTAAATTGCAGATTTCTATATTCAGTACATTAACTATGCCTTATTTTTCCAACATCCACAAAGAGGACCAGATACATTTCCCATGTTTTTATTTCGTCTTTTTTTTTTTTTAATGAAAATAGTACAAGTACAAAGCCCCAAGGCAAACTGCAGAAACTTCTCTCCAGGTTTACATGGATTTACATTCAGCTCCTTAAAAGTGAGCATTTGTATTCAACTGCTTAAGATTTTACCTACAGATATTACCTGGTCTACTTTTCTCCATATTGGCTATACCAAGGCCACAACAACAGACACTTTGCAGAAATGAAGATGTGCCTAAAAGGGAAAGGCTGGTAAAATGACTGAATAAACTGTAAATGAATAAAATGGGCATCATGTTAGGAAAATGCCCAGAGAAGAAACAATGCAGAGACTCCCATCCTGTCCATAAGAAACTCCATACAATGGTTATTTTGGGGGGAATGCAGGCCTATTGTTGCCACACTCCTTGAGAAGCCAGAGATGAGGATTCTATATGAAATCTAAGTATACGAATGTTGGCTCAGATTTAAAAAACAAAAACAAAAACAATGTAAGCCAAATAAAATCCATCATGAGCCATTTTATGACCTCTAGCTGGTCTCCTGGACTCTCCATGGGACCAGCTCAGTAATATGTTGCTTTAGAACTTCTGTGTGTCATGGACAAGGCTGGCTTCTAATGTGATTTTCTTTCTTATTAAATAATCACAAATCATCTCTTTAGTCATGTTTTTCATGCTGTTGTCAGGGAACAATATCTAAGATTGACACTGATCACTTTGACATTTGCAAATCTGCAATCTTATGTAAACTGACTCAATTTCCAATTTCTCCCTTGATTCTCCCCTTCCCTCCACCAACCCTCTGGCTCCTTAGTTTACTATCTCAATAAACTACTGATGGGAAAACCCTGGCTTCTCTGTCAACCTATTAGCAAGCGCTATATGGTCTTTCATCAAAACAAACTCTGACCCCTTCTAGCATTTCCAATATTGTCACCATCACCTCTTGCCTGGACTACTGTATAGTCAAGAGTTCTCTAAACAACAGAACAAGATACATATCTATATATAGAGAGATTTATTTTATAAATAAACCCTAACCCTAAAAGGAACTGGCTCATGTAATTATGGAAGCTAAAAAGTCCCATGATCTGCCCATTTACATGCTGGACACCAAGGAGGGCTGATGGTGTATTTCCAGTCCATGTCCAGAATCCTGAGAACCAGGAAAGGCAATAAAATGTTCCATTTTCAAGTCAATTCCAGTTTCAAAGCTGGCAAACTTGAGAGCCAAGAAAAAGCCAATATTTTAATTCAAGTCTGAAGGCAGGAAAATATCAATGTTATCAATGTTCTAGTTATGCAGTTAGGCAGGAGTCGTTTTTTCTGACTCACAAGAGGATTGATCTTTTTGCTTTAGTCGGCCCTTTGACTGATTATATAAGGCCCACCCACACTGGGGAAAACAATCTGATTTCCTCAAGCTACTAATTTTTTTTTTTTTTTACTGATTCAAATGTTAATCTCATCCAAAACACTCTCACAGACACATGCAGAATAATGTAATAATGTCTAACCAATTATCTGGACACTCCATGGCTTGTCAAGCTAACACAGAATTAGTCATTACAACTACCAAAACTATTCTTTAACAGGCCTTACTGCTTTCTTGATTTCCTTCAGTCTATTGTTCACAAACCAACTTGGTCATTTTTTAATTCTAAATATTGAGGCATAATTCACATATAAGTCATAAATGTATAATTCAATGGTTTCTAGTATATTCAGATATGTTCATCCTTTACCACAGGCAACCAATAACCTCTAACAAATTAAATTGCCTCCAATAGCTTCTCATCATGCTAGGAGTAAAATGTGATCTATCCACCAAAGCCTAAGAAGCCTCATACAATCTTGCTGGCCTACTTCTATCCACCTTGCTTCGTTCCAGAGCCATAATCCTTCTTGATCCAGCTTGATCCAGTCTTGATCCTCCCTCTTTTCCTTCTGTCCCAAAATGTCCCATGATCCCCAGATTTTCCCCCTCCCTCACTTCATGCAGGTCCCTGATCAAATGCCAACTCCAGGAATAAGATATCTCTGAGCACCTTTTTTGAAAAACTTCTCCATATACTCAACTCAATCATTCTCTACCCATTCACTTTATTTTTTCACTGTAACTATTGGCAACTGACAAGATATTATATATTCTGCATGGCAACTATTAGTACCTTATGGGTTATTACTGATCTATTGATTATACTCCATTAGGAGAGAAACTTTCCCTCCCTTACTTGTGGCTGTATTCCAAGATCTTAGAATAGTACCTGGCACATAGTAGGTGTTCAATAAATACTTTTTTTTTCAATAAATACTTTTAGGAAGGGAAGGATAGTTGTGGGCGTAAGGCTCATCAAATGACCAATGTATTCATACCAATCTTCCACCTGGGTTCTATTTATTATTAATCTCATTTGAGTTGTTTCCAATTTCTACATAACAAAAGGTTCCTAAAGAGAGATGTTCCAAGCATTTTAGTATCTGAGTAAAACTATCATGTATGATATAACCTACTCTGAATCAATTTTTCTTTGACTCTACATGTTAATCATGCTGTTAGTTCAGGAATTCTAATACATTAATTTTTTTTAACAGATTGCCCTCAAGGCTGAAAGTTGGCATATGTTCATCTTAGATTTAAAAACAACTAGGTTTTGGAACTCTAGGGAAGTGCTCCTAAACTTGTGTCAATGCCATGACTAAAAAATTATGGCTCAAAATAAAACAGGAGTTTCCTGATTTACAGTCCCACACCATTATGAGGGTACTGAAAATAACTTTAATGTTAATACTAAGTTTTTGAGTTTCCATTCCTGGTGATACTTATCTTTACTGGGAGTTGGAGAGAAGTAAAGAGACAAAGAGACTCTTGAGGGAATCACCTAAAATTTCTTTTTTTTTTTTTTAAGATTTTATTTATTTATTCATGAGAGACAGAGAGAGAGAGAGAGAGAGGCAGACACAGGCAGAGGGAGAAGCAGGCTCCCCAGAGGAAGCCCAATGCAGGATTCGATCCCAGGACCCCGGGATCATGTCCTGGGCCAAAGGAAGGCGCTCAACTGCTGAGCCACACAGACGTCCCTAAAATGTCTTTATAAATAACTCATTATCATTGACTTATTATATGCCATTTATCTGGAAGTATTAAGACATTTGGATATTTACTATCTAATATTTGTTACCTTGAAAACAGCCAATGGACAATCCCCATTTAGTCGGTTTTCTCAACTTAATTATCAAATAACCCCAAAGTATTTCAAAATACTGAAGGTGACCCACAGAAATTCCAATACAATATATATTAGAAGTAAATTAAAGTACAACCACAGAAAATGTAATTTTCAATGCATAAAGTGGCCTTATTTCTAGCAAATGGACAGCTTTTATGCTACAATGTCTTACATAAGTGTAATGCATTAAATAATGGCAATGCTACAGTACTCTCCTGTAACTTCATTAAGAAAAAAAAGCACTCCACATTTCTGTTATTGGTGTTCTGTTTATAAGGAAAATAGCAATATTAACAAACTAGAAAAATAAAAATAGGTTAAATTTTATTGTTTGAGGCATTTTTATACAACTTGTAATGGGGATTTACCCTCCCTTTTGAAATAAAAAGATATCTTTAGTGTAGGTTTAATCATGAAACCACAATTGAGCAATTTTAATCAAGTTTATTGATATAATCTAACCTCCCCTGACTCTACTAGGAAAAGGAAGAAAAAATCATTTAACTCAATAAAACACTAAGGTCTAATTCCACATCTATGAAATTGTTCCAATATAATGACAGGGGAGAAATGAACAATAATTAAAGAACATGGTCATTTTTATAAAACATCTAGCCTTCATTAATTATTAACTGTGAGGAAAATGAGAACATGAAAACTAAATAAGAGTTAAGGCAGAAGCAGTGTTATGGGAGGGGACCTCAATGTTGTTTCCCATTCATTTGGAGATGGGGATCATTGCAGCCAGAATAAGCTCAGCGTGAACACTGCTCTGGCTAAAAGATCAAAAAAGCATGACCTGTGAATGAATGAATCAAAAAGATTTTTCTTGGTGGAAGCCTCTCCCAAATGTGGTAGGTGGAGATCTCAAATCCACAAAATCAGCAATAAAATCCAAGAACAGAAAATAGGCACTACTGATCTTAGCATTAAATGGTTATTTTAAACAAGCTCTAAAATATCATCTTCCCATCTCTTCCCATGGTGTCACTTTTTTACCAGGTTTTATATACGTCTGAAATATACCCACACATGTATCTTACTTGCTTATTACCAACTAGATAGAGATTCTCTCTAAAACACATACTGTGTTTGACCCAGTACAGAGCAATCCTTAGTCACTACTCTTTTAAGCAAAGCATGTGTTAGTTGTTCATCCAAGCCACATTTTAATGTTCCCTAAGTAATTTCTTTTCAACCATACAAAATTTATTCCTGCCTCCTAACCAGAAAAGTGCCACCCTTGAATGAAAATAATAATTATATTCATTCTTCCTGTATTATTTCAACTTGGATAAGAAAGAAGAGGAAACAGAGTGGGCTTTTTCCCTGAAAACACTCCTGTCTTGAGGTCTCACATTTTGGCTTTATTTGTAAAAGAGATCACAAGCTCAATGTCCTACAAACTTCCCCTCTCCCCTTCGTTCCTCATGCCCTGAGAAAGAGTGGGATATATATAGTTACTGACTGAGAGTGGGTTTTAAAAAGTACATGATAAAACCTGGATGAGATTATTTAAAGTTTACAGCTGATTCCTCAGGTGGACTTTCTATTACTGGTGGAAAGGAACAACTAGATGTTTCAATAGTGACCTTGGCTCAGACTAGCTCATGCTACTTTGCTGACACTTAAGTGTACAGGAGAGTAAAGATGAATCAGAAATAATTTTACACAGGCACAAGAACATTAACCACTAAAATCCTTATGAAAAACGGCAGTAAGAATGGACCGATAGACCTGCGTTACTTCTTGAAGTGACCGTTATGAAGCCAAGAGAAACTGACACATGCAACAGCTTAAGCTAGCTGGCATCTTTGCCCATTTCCTGCATTCTACAGCATTTCTGAATGAGAAGACAACCTTTCCAGTGTCTACAGTCACACCTTACACATTCCTCTCTCAAAAATAATCTTAAAGAGTAACCCTTTAGAGGAAATATGCTCAAATTCAGCCCATATTTTTGAAGCAAGTGTGGATTTACTGAAGAGGCGGGGGGTGGGGAGGCAGCAAGGGAGAAGGAGAGCGAATCTTAAGCAGGCTCCACGCCCAACAAGGAGTCAATGCAGGGCTCCATCCCACAACCCTGAGGATCATGACCTGAGCCAAAATCAAGAGGCAGATGCTTAACTGAATGAGCCACCCAGATGCCCCAAGAAGATTTTTATACTAAGCCCACTGGTAGACACAAACTTTCAAACAAATTATTCAAACCAAATTTTCTAGAAACCATTGCTTTTCTGTGAAACTGCAATTAAAATGGCAGGCATAAGTAGATCACTCAAATCTATACTCAGCAGGCAAACTAGCCCATGTATAGGGGTAGTGTTTACTTTCTTAACTCTTTAGCTCTGTGGCTCTTAGCCAGGGATGATTTTACCTCATAATGGTCATTGACAATGTCAGAAGACATTTTTAGCTGTCATAATTTCAGGGTGGGGAACATAGTGTTACTAGCATCTAGTGAGTAGAGTACAGGGAAGCTCTAAACATTCTACAATGCACAAGAAAGACCCCCCAACAAGGAACTATCTGGCCTAACATGTCAATACTCAGTGGTGCCAAGGTTGAGTAATCTTGCTTTAGTAAATACAATTAAATCAATAGGGGTCCAAGACAACTGTAAGTCTCAGGGTTAAGAACTTCCTTGATGTTCTCTGCATGTATTGTATTTCATGCATGTTAACACATCAGATGGTAAACATTATTCTGGTTCAATGGCTCTTTTCATAATCAGAATATCTTGCTTGTTTCTCAGGGTTTTATTCTGAGGTTGAGTTTTTGAATTCCCAAATAAAGTTTTAGTTTTGAGTTTCAGTGAATTGAACATACCCACACTTAACACCAGCTAATTTTTGGGGTGAGGGTTTTCTTGTTTTAGCATGGCTTTGTGAAGAATATGAAGAATAAAAAAGAGAAAATGTATTTCTTTAAAAACTGAAACTTAGTCAAGTGAGAAAAATCATATCTTTTTATATATGAGAACATGGTTCCTGCCTTCCCAAAGACAAAATAACCATTAAATCATATGAATGTTTCAAGCAAAGCCTTCAATATATTTCTAAATCATCTAGACACCTTTCTCTCCATATTGTCATTGCTCAGAGGATATATCATGTGTTTCACAAAGGTCCATCTACAAACAGGATAAACCCATTGCCTTGGCTTCAATACTAAATATACAGAGTAACTGACATGAAATGAATAAAAGTCATAGCAAAAGGAGAGAGTAAGAAAGGAGTGATGGAAAACAGGGCTTGGAGCACAGAAATTGTGTAATTCTTTCTATATTTAACTTAATATTATACCCCAGAGAAACCTCATTCACAGAACCTTCTTTAACCCACACACCTGAACTCAGTGAACCAAAGACTATCTACACTCCTAACCACAGCCCATTTTGCCAAGATGACACTCTTCTCAAGGAATGCATCTACCAGCTGGCCAGTGACCTAGGATATCTGTAGCCTGGAAAGACAAGGTAATTTGATTCACTCAGATTCCTCTCTTGGGAACCTCAACTGAGACACTGAGACCCACCATTTCCTGTTTGCAATGAGGCAGAAAAAAGCAATCACGTGGAATGTGATTGTCATACTTATGGCTGAACACCAAATTAATGAGGGTCCTCTGAAAAATCCTTAAAACACTTCATCTCACTTCACTTGAAAGTATCTTTGCTCTTTTGCTCTTTGTAACTAAAAAAGCATTAACTGCATATAAAACTGATGAATCAGATTAAGGTCTTTGGATGGACCAATGCCAGGCCAATACTGTATCACAGTTATGCAAAATGTTATCACGGGGGAAACTGGGTTAAGGGCACAGAGGACCTCTCTGTACTGGTTTGTTTGTTTTCAAATTCCTGTGAATGTCTGTTTCAAAATAAAAAGTTTTTTTAAAGCAAGTATTAATATTTAAAAAAAATTGACCTCTTTGTATTAGTTTCCTAGCACTGCCATGACAAAGTCCCACAAACTGAGTAGCTTAAAACAAGAGATTTATTTTCCCACAGTTCTAGAGGCTAAAAGTCCAAAATCAAGGTGTCCACAAAATCATGATTCGATGAATTCTGTAAGGAAACTATTCCTCGCCTCTTAAAGCTTCTGGTGGTTTGCTGGCAATCTATGGTGTTCCTTGACGAGAGATGTATCACCCCAGTCCTCCACTGTCACATGCCATTCTTCCTGGGTGTATCTGTCTTCACATAGTCATCTTCTTATAAGGACATCATACTATATTAGGGGCCTACAATACTCCATGATGACTTCAGCTTTACTAAGTACATCATCTGCAACAACCCTATTCACAAATAAGATCACATTCTGAGATACTGGGATTTAGGACTTTAATATATTATGTTGGGGGGGGGGGCACAATTCAATCTACAACACTATCCCTTCAGAGACCTAATTCTACAGTTCACTATTTTTTACAATTGAAATGTTTCCCATTTATTCATTAAAAAAAATCTTTGAGGGGCACCAGGTGGCTCCATCGGTAAAGCATCTGCCTTCAGCTCAGGGTCCTAGAATCCAGCCCAGCATCGGGCTCTCCAATTGATGGGGAGTCTGTTTCTCTCTCTCCCTCTGTGTGCTCGCTCACTCTCTCTTGCGCTCTCAGGTAAATAAAATCTTTTTAAAAAAAATCTTTGACCTCCAAATGTATCAGTCATTAAGTTAGTTGCTGTGAACACAGAAATTACTAGTATAAAGAGTCAAGCTCAGGGTTTTTTTTATCTCTCTCTCTACATATCAAAAATGAAGGTTTCTGACACACTCCTTCTTGAGGAATTCTTAGAGGTCAATCTTCATAGTCCAGCTATGACTGCTCATAAGTGTTCAACAAGTGTCTATTATAATTATCCACAACACAATTATATCTGGTGTTTTCTTGCTCATTTGCTAATTTATTTGCCAGATCCTGCTCCACCACTACAACATAAAATCTGAGGATAAGATCCTCATCTGCCTTTATTCCTCCAAAATATCCATATAAACTAGAAAAGTTCTTGACCTAGTAGACAATTATTTGTTTAAAAAATAAATGTGCGGGGATATGGGGTAACTGAGTGATGGGCATTAAGGATGTGATTGGCACATGATATGATGAGCACTGGGTATTATATGCAACTGACAAATTATTGAATAAAAAAAAATGAATGTACAACAAAAGAACATTCATTGAGCATCTGTATGTCAGACTATCCATATAACTCTTTTCTATCCACATATGACAACCCTACCAGGTAGATGCTGGAGCTCTAACTCATACTTCAAATTGAAGGTTCAAGAAATTTTGACATAACCATCCTGACACACAAGCATGGGAAGAAGGAGTCATACGAGGCGTGAAGACAACTTCAAACCAATTATAGCCCAATTCTGCAACTGTGGTTATTCTTATGCTCCTACATCCCATTGAAAATGTTCAGTGTCCTGTATTTGGGAAATCATACTATTTAATATTCCGGAAATACATTTCATTTTAGTTTCTAGAGATAAAATCCAAACAAGATAGAATTTCCATGCTTAAAATAGAAATAGTTGGAGATGTTTGGATTTAAATATAAAATATATTTGGCTTTCATCTAATCATAGAATCAGAAGATTGAATAAAACCTCTAGTGGCCAATAACAACAAACCACCACAATTCAAGCATTCCAAATATGTGGGGTGTTTGAAATCAAAGGCTAATTTCATTTAAAATCCTTGTAATTGATCCAAGAAATGACAACTCAAAATCTAAGCATTAAAATATGAATAAGTCAAGCCACTTGAAAAGATTTCAATATGATTGAGACTTTTAATTTCACAGAAGTTATTTTGTAAAAATGATTTTCATATAAGGCTTATTAATTTTTATTAAACTGAATGTTTTTTCCTAGAAAGACTTGAAAACCAAATATCCTTTATTCCTTAAATACCTTCTGATTGCTATATTACTAGAAGTAATTCATACATATATGTATATTGCCATGCATTCACATATATAGCTTCATATAGCAATATATGCATATGATAGGTTTTTTACCTAACCAAATTTGAAACCAATAAATATTGTGTCATGATAGAAATCATGTCATGACAGAAATGAAATAGAAATAACTTGGTAAGAAAGAAGGAATTAATATGTGAGCCCAACTGTTCTGGAAACTTTATATATAGATCTATATTTCAAAAGAAAATTGTTATTAATCTTTCAAAACAAAAAGAAAGCTCTTGTCTCCTAAATAGATATTTTCCAATAATACACAACCTATAATCAACTTATTCCTGTCAAAATTTTAATGAGATTTTCACACCAGCTGTAAATCCAGAAATTTTGATATTACTACCTTTAATCCTTCATGACTTTGACATCTGCAAACAAATGGGTGGCCAAACATAGGGTTCTCAAATATAATAAGCAACTTGACTATTCCAAAGATATTACATATTATATAGGTGTGTGTGTATTTAATTCCAGGTATTAGCTGTGTTAAACTTCAGTGTTTTATAAAATTAATTTGTTTAAACTGATTCCTATCATCAGCCTTGATTCTTAGGGGTTGCTAACATTTTGAAAACAATCCATAATTTGTACTTAATTATAAATTACTTATTGTCAAAGTTACAGCCCCACCTTGTTATTGGTCTTTAATTATTATCAATTCACTAGAATATCTATATAATGATAGTGCAGGGTATTTTTCATACACAAAATCCAAATTTAAAGCTACTAGGAATCTAGAGATTTATCCCATAGTCCTTTCATGGGATATATTACTGACAGCAAGAGAAGATATTGACCTACTCAATATCACATATAACTTTGGTAGGAAATCTACAACTTAAAGCAAAAGTGTTGCAAATACATTCCATGATCTACAGGCTAAGTGAGGGTTATGCATAAACATGAGGCAAGAGAAAACATGGGGAACATGCACAGTTTCCCTAAACTGTGGTCAACTAGCAAACAAAGTATGCAGGGCTGAGCTTCAGAAAGAATATGATCATAAACAAATACAATTTGTGGAAGAAATAAGCCAGGAAAAAGGGGATATATGAAGTTTCAGGACACAAAATGCAAAATGGATACATAAATAAGTAAATGCCTGCCTGCCTCTTAGCAGAACGGAAACAGAAAGAACTGAAGATAGAAGGAGGACATCACTGAAAACACTTTTCTTGAGCAAGAAACTCCAAACCTAATCTCTATGATAATTCCAGATAAGAGTACCAGTCTATGCCCATCTTTTTTACATTTCAAAAACAAATCTAGTTTTGAAGACAATTTTTTACTTACCAAACCTGCTATCGGTGTGGATAATCTATTAATCTTCTTAATGACACCAGGCTTAAGTTTATTAACCAAACTGCAAGTAAAGAAATGACATATGCAATTACAAGAATGCCAGTATCAGCTCGGGATTCTTTTTAACATTTTCAAAAATCATGTATATCACTATTCCATCCCCCATATGTGATTCAGAGCCAAGAGCTCAATAAAAGGGATTTTCTTTCTCTCAAGAAAAGTCGTCAAGACACAGAGCAAAAAGAACATCATTGCAAACAATGGTGAGTGTTGTCTTAGACCAATATAGACACATTGGTATACTCAAAGCCATGTCCCTAAAAATAGTTCCACATTTGTTAAAGGTAGTATTTGCTTCTGTTTCAAGAGCCAGTTTAAGAATCTCCTTCATTATAATCCAGTTCTCTTGGACCTAAGAATATTTTTTCTATTAATCATTTTCACTATAATCTTTTCTGAAACTGATCTTTACTTTATTTTTTTTTTTTAATTTTTATTTATTTATGATAGTCACACACACAGAGAGAGAGAGAGGCAGAGACATAGTCAGAGGGAGAAGCAGGCTCCATGCACCGGGAGCCTGACATGGGACTCGATCCCGGGTCTCCAGGATCGCGCCCTGGGCCAAAGGCAGGCGCTAAACCGCTGCGCCACCCAGGGATCCCTGATCTTTACTTTAAATGGTAGTTTTGAATCACATTATTCTTCCAGATTTGTTTACTGAAGTTGACATTATATTAGTTTCAGGTATAAAACAGTGATTGGACATTTATATACATTATGAAATGATCACCATTATAAGTCTAGCTACCATCTGTCATCATACAAAGTAATTATAATATTATTGACTATATTCCCTATGCTCTACTTTACATCTCCATGACTTATTTATTTTATAACCAGAGTTTGTACTTAATCCCATTTCACCCATTCTCCCTACCCATCAGTTTGTTCTCTATGAGTCTATTTCTGTTTGTTTGTTTTGTTTTTTGGATTCTACCTGTAAATGAAGTCATACAGTATTTGTCTTTCTCTGACTTATTTCCCTTAGCGTAATACCCTCTAGATCTATCCATGTTGACATAACTGTATTTTGCCAGATTTAAAGGGTACAGCAGAACTCATCCCCATAGCCACTTAGTTCTTACTGATAACTCATTCAAATATGTGACTGATTGTTTTGTTACCAGAACAGAGTGACTGGATAAAAATTAAATGTACCCAAACTCCCCAAAATGGCTAACAGTTACTTCAGAATCTAACACTGAGCACATTTAAGTTACTATGACTGAATCTGCAAAGGTATCTGTAAGTCTCTACATTCCAGAAATGAAAAAGAAGCCACATTTGAAGACTGTAACTCAGAGTGTAACTTTTGGTCCTAAATCTAGTTATTATGAATCTATGTTTTTTGTTGCTGTTCACTGATAACAGTGCTAAGCCATGGAGACATTTAATATTATAGTAATGCTTTTCTACTAATTCTAGCTTGGTTAATTATCAGTCACTGTCAGAAGACAGTAATTTAAAACAGTGATCTTCCTATTTCATAATCTAGCTACAAAAAAAAGCAATTCTTTACTCTGTAAACAAAGCTCCAAAAGGAAAGCAAATATAGGAGAAATAACCAAACATTCTTAATTTACTGGTCTCCTCTTCACAATAGGCAACAGGAAAAAAAAAATATCTGACACTTGTGGAATGTCACTCCTTCAACATTCCAGAGATTTATATATACACTTGAATGTACTAAAAATAAGGACGACAAAAGTCTCAATTTAATAACCTTCAGAATGTTGTTCAACAGGATTCAAAACTACAAAACGATGGCTTATGAAGATTTAGTCTGGTGAACAAAAGATATTTTTTCTGTTTTCATAGTTCCTTCACACAAAGATCTTTAGACAACTTAATATAAATAATAAAATTGCCCTCTCAACATCAAGCATTTCCTAGAACTGTTACTCTCTGATTCTTAATTTCTTAACTGTGCACTGAAGGCCAGCTAGGAAGGAAGGCTTTCTCCCCTCATACCTGAATTATTTTTCTTTAATGGCTAAGCAAGGAACTAGAAAAAAGTTGAGGTTTCTAAGAAATGACAGTTGCAAATTAATTCTTCTAGCCATTCTTGATTTACTAGGTATTTATTAAATTCTATTACCAGTGACATCTTGCAATGCTTAAAAGAACCAATAACTGGAACATTACTTAGTAGCAACATATTAAATCAAGAAATTCATAGAGTTGTTGACCACTAGCTTGGTAATGACTCCTACAGTAACTTGGATCTTAAAATATAATCTTTCAGTGACATAAAAAGTTAGAGACTAAAGTGAGCTGGGCCAACTTATCAAATGCCAGGAGAGTCTGGCATCAGTTGTCTTTACTGGAGGAAGAGTGTCATAAATTCCTCCTCCACCCATTTGAGTCACTGATGACCTTGGCCAGATCATTCAATTTACCTGTTTACTTCACTTATCATTTTTATATTACAGTGTTAGTAATACCAAGAGCATCTTTTAAAAACACGTTTTGGATTGAATAACAATGTAGCCTATACTCAATCAATTCAGCAAAAGGAAGTAAGGAATTGAAGGAAGTAAAGGAACCAGCACAGATAATGATGTCTCCCAAAAATGAGTTGACTCCTCCCTCACCAGAAGGTTCCACAGCTACTAGAAACAACATACACACCGCAGACTGGCTTCCTTCTCAACTCCTGAGCCTCCCAGTACATGTATAAACACAGAAATAACCACAAGGCAAAAACAACACTCTGATTAACACACAGAACTACCCTGTAAAAGTTGTGTCACTAGAGAAAAACACTGTTTTACTCTATCAAGGGTTAAAATGGTATCACTTCTAAGCATTACAGCATGGAGAAAATGCACATATGGTTTTGGCAAATACTGAACTTCCAATCAAATTATGAATCATGAATAATTATTTTCACATCCAATTAAAGGAAAAACTTTCAGGATATTTCTTCTAGGGAAGAAAGTAGATTTCATAAAATCTAAACTTCTGTGAAATTTAAGGATATCTAAAAAAAAAATTGGAGCATAGTCTTATACCAAATAAAATACAAGTGCCACACAAGGGAGATAATACTCTCTTTTAAAAATAGAACTTCTTTACATAATAAGGGTTCTTCAATTACACATGTGGAATTTGTAAAGACAACACTCACTTGAGGTCACTGGCTTTATTCAAGAATCATATAACATGATAACCTTCCAGATGTCTTTGTGCACAAAGAAGTAGACAGTCAGGGATCATTTATCTGCCTGCAAGCCCACTGTTCCTCTAATCCTATGTGTAGTTATACCTCTACTCTCCCAAGCCTTCCCTCAGGCCATGGCATAAGCCTAGTTGTGTGCTTTGTTAGCATATCAGAGATTTGCTCTTTTGGTAAGATTAAAACCAGAACAGAAAACACCTAGTCATTTGCTATCTCCTGTGGTAGACCACACTGGCAAAAGCCTGCAATCCCTCTTCTTCAGCTCATTCCTTCATTGTTGTCTCCTTCCTTTTCTTCTCTCCAAAACATCCTGCCTACTCTCTCCAAGGGAGCTAATTACATAATAGATGCTAGAAGGCTGCCTCTGTTCCGAAACCTTGTCACCAGTGAATGTGACCTGACTTTAAATATAACTCAGAGGTGACACTCCAAGAAAACTGTAAAGTTCAATGTAACATCTAGCTCAGTTAAAAATGGTTTCAATGAGAACTAGAATTTGGTGCTCTCTTAGTCTCTGGAAACTAGTTCCAAATGCCAAACCTCATTTCCCCTTTATCAGAAAGCCCTTCAGCAGGTACACCTTTCAATTTCCTACTTCCAAAGATCTTTTCCAAATGTCCTAGAGACATTGACCTCAAAGAGCTTATCAATACACTGAAAGTGAACTTTCTAACCTATGAATTATTTGGTCAATCACACATACATATTTCTATTATCTTTCTGTTGACTACATTTTCTAAATATATATCCCCACATTAATCAAATTTTCCTATCGGTAACTAAATTTTTTAAAGACAATAATGAAGATATTATGTATTTTTTTTTACAAATTAAAGAAGTGGTTTTTGTTTTATCTGTTATTTAGCACCTCTTCGTTTGTCTAGTTTTCTTCTAGATGCAAGTCTGCCCATAAACACCTGAATGCTTAGTAAAGACAGAGCATTGCACTAAGGACACAGTGAAGCTGCTAAGTACAAGGATATTCTCTCATTCCAAATATCTCCTAGCACTTATTAGCGAGGTACTTGGTATTGTGTAGGTGCTTTAAAAATATCTGCAAAAACACCTGCTAGTTAACGTTTAATACAGAAGTTTTTCTGGGATCTAAAATCGCTGTCTTCTTTATAGAAATAAATTTAGAAAAATGTTAACCGTTAGTTTCACTCAGATGTGAGAAATCATTTTAGGCTGTTCCCAACAAGGATACCTCCCTCTATTAGGTTTTCTGTTGCCAGACAAGTCAAACCTTGATGCTGTCTCTCCTGTCAAATGCTGACCAATAAACTATCAGATATATTAATTTGGACAAGTTATCTTAAGTAAATTCCTTACTAAGATTTTTTACTATTACCTCCATTTAAAGCCATAAGCTATAATATCTTTAATAAAAACCACATTGAGTAATTAATGATCACATTTCCTTGGGTAAAGTAAGAAGCATATAAAATTTAAAATTTTTAAATTTGGGGTGCCTAGGTGGTTCAGTAGGTAGGCGTCCAACTCTTGGTTTAGGCTCAGGTCATGATCTCAGGCTTGTGAGACTGAGCCCTATTGGGCTTTGTGCTGAGTGTGGAGCCTGCCTAAGATATTCATATTCTCTCTCTCTCTCTCTCTCTCGTGTGCTCTCTCTCTCTCTTGCATGCTCTCTCTCTCTCTCTCTCTCCCTCCCTCCCTGCCCCCCACCACTACACCCCCCCCTTTCTCTTAAAAAAAATAAAGTTTAAAAGCATTCAATATAAGCATTTATGGTCACTTTAATATTTTCAAAGATCAGTAGTAAAATTAATATAAGTTTAGTTTCTAGAATTCCTGTGGTAATTTTGTGTAGTGTAGAGTTAGACTACAGCACAAATAGTTAACAATGAGTGCTAAGATGGGAAAGTGTGTGCAAGAGCAACAATTCAGTATTAATACACCTCATGATTATAGTTTTATTATGACAGGACTTTTATTTAGCCTGTTAGGCCCGAAGCATTCTGAATGAAGTGAGTTGAGCAAAGTTTGAGTCGTCTGACAACAGACTCCTCTTATTTTAAACCACCTCAACAGTTAGAGCACTAAGGGAGCTCACTCAAACAGGATTCCCAATACCACATCAATAGCAAAAAAGCATCTAGCAGGGGCCTCTGAGTTCCTGTCCTGGTTCTGTTGTTTACTCTTAGTAACATCTCTAAATTCCTCTCCACCCCTGCAAACAAATCAGAGTGCTATGTTGTTCTCTTATAGATGGACTTGGGTTCACTCCAATTTTTACCACTATGAAAATGCTTCTAATGCTTGTCTGTATGCATCTCTTCATCCCTGGCTCCTTAAAGCTTCCTACATTCTGTTTCTAGAAATAAAAACATCAGCGTCAAACTCTTAATACTTGTCTGGCAAGGAATTTGGCAAAGTGAATCAATTTACTTTTGCCTCAGCAGGCACCATTCATGTGCCCACCTCCTGGTAGGATAGAACTGCAGCAGCCCAGTCCCTCTGCGCATCAGCTGCATGATCTTCCTAAGAGCTGCCAACTTTATAACCACCACTCTTAAGGGGTATACAAGATTTCACTAATTTTATCAACCACATTATAGATATTTAAGGTATTTTTTATATTTTCCACTATGAAAAATCTTTATACATATTCCCCCCATTTTGTAATCTTTTTTTTTTATTCTCAAGAGGAAAGATTATTGGGGAAAATCCTGTAATTTTTATAGTAAGTTAACATACAGATTATATTAACTAAAAAACTAGCATGTAATTACTTGACAGGTATTGTTAACACTGCTTTTCAGAACTGTACCAGCTTACATTCAATTGGTCATTTTGAACATATACCATTTTGCCATAATATGCCATCATTTTGTAACATTTCAAATTATTTACCATCTTCAATTTAAAAATAGTATCTGGGGCAGACCAGGTGGCTCAGCGGTTTAGTGCCACCTTCAGCCCAGGGCGTGATCCTGGAGTCCCGGGATCGAGTCCCACGTCAGGCTCCCTGCATAGAGCCTGCTTCTTCCTTTGCCTGTGTCTCTGCCTGTGTGTGTGTGTGTGTGTGTGTGTGTGTGTGTGTGTGTCATGAATAAATAAAAATCTTAAAAAAAAATAGTATCTGGTTTCAGCATAATTATTTCTTACTAATGAAAATGAAGATTTTACTCCTTATTTCCAGCACTTATTCCACAGTTTATTTATTTGTGAAGTATTTGGTTACATCTTTTGCTCATTTGTCTACTCATTTCCTATTCCAAATGTGTATCTCACCAGTGTATTTGAACTTTAGATAATGTTTAACTCATTTTGCTTAACGTATTTTTCTCAGAATGTTGTCAGAATATCTATTTAAATATGGATTTAAATTTATTTATTTTTCCCTCACTCCTTCAAAACTTAGAATTTTAAACTGCCTCAAAAGGTTTTAACTCTTCAATTTTATTTTTTCAGCTTTGTATTATTTTAACCTTGGCTATTTGGTGGGCTTACAAATTCATCCTTAGACAATTACTTATCCCAGTACAATGACCTGAGTGATTTATCTCTTTTGTGAGTTTTCATATCTCCTTTATCATAAATTCCTATGTGTAAGAATGTATTTTGGACCTTGTTCCCGTATTAATATGCACATTTACAAAGCAAACCATAATATTTATTTTTTTCCAATCCATAATATTTAATTACTGTGCTTTGTCATGTTTGTCACATGTTCTATGGTTGAGACAAGCTCATTTCACAGATATTTTTATTTTTAGAATTTTTCCTATTCTTATCTTATTCTTCCACATGAATGTTAAAATAATACTTATTAAGAGAAGCCTGACTAGATTTAATGAGTACTGGATTAAAATTATAAATTAATTGACATCTATTACCCTATGTAGAAATATAGCTTACCATTTCATCTCTTAATTCTTACAGCTTACCATTACATTTTCAATATCCAAGGTAAAAGTCTCACACATTTCTCTCAAGAATGCTAAACTCTGTCACTATTGCTTTTAACTCCTTGGATCCCATCTAATTTTCTGACTGGTAATTGTTAGTATATAAGAAACTCTAGAGATTAAGTCTCTCATATAAGGCAATTGCTCTATTTTTAACTGATATGATACATTATATATTTGTTTTTATAATATTCATTTAACTTACTTCTCAATACACTGACCAGAATTACCATACTATGATTGTTTCACAGCTAACACACTGTTTTCCATGTGCCTACCTGAACGCCTTTATTACATTAAAACGGACTTCAGTATAAATTCTTGCTGATCAACTTTAATAAAATTGCTCATATCTCATACATCTAGCATACACATTACTTACTTTTATTTTTATTAGACCATCATTCTCATTTCTTTCTCAGAGGTCCTATCACTGAAATGCTGGTTGTTCTCCTCTTAGTAATTTATATTCAGGGCAGGAAAGGCCTGTAGATGGTACCTGCCAGGTTTATGAATTAGGACTAAAGCCTCAATACGAAAACCTTCTGCAAAATTTGCCATGAGTCTATACAACATGACTATTATAATAGAGGTGAACTTTTAAATCGTTTATTTGCTAAGCCAGGTTTCAACTTAATAAACTATTTTTAAATGATGTTTTGTTATATGTAGGTATCAAATTATAGAAAAAAACTGACTATAAATCTTCAAAATAGAACATACAGATTGGCAACCACAAAATGCAAACATGCAGAGAAAACAGTTTAAAATTTTCAGATTGTCTTTATAAACGCAACACTTGCATCTTCATTTGCCTACTACTAGGTTATCAAATAGTATAGAAACTTTGAAGTTTATATTACTGTAAATGAAGAAAAATCATTTTTAAAATTTTCTTAAAGATTTTATTTACTTATTTACTTAAAAGAGGGAGGGGAGGGAGGGAAGGGGAGAGAGAAAGAGACCACACATGTGCACAACACTTGCCTACAAGGTGAGGGGGGGGACCGGGGGGTAGCAGGAAGAAGGGAAAGAATCCCAGGTAGACTCTGTGCTGAGCGTAGAGCCTGTTGCAGAGCTCTAACTCATGACCCTGAGATCATGACCTGAGCCAAAACCAGTAGTCGGACACTCAACTGAGTGAGCCACCCAGGGAGCCCAGAAAAATCATTTTTATTACTTATATTGCAAATGGCTATAATATGGTTGGGAATCAATGAATAGTGCTGGCATACTAGAGAGATGTAGGAAAACAACTATCCTCCCTCAGGAAATTCTAAACCAGAAGTAACTCTAAGAAAAAAGGCTTCATTAAAGAAGTTTCTCTGGGCTTCACATGGTATCACTGCCATTCGATGTATGAAAGTCTCCATTTCTAACAAAAGACAGACCCCTCTTGCATGAATGAGAAGTGACAAAGTTCTTTGTCCTATATCTTAAATCACTCAAGTATCCCATAGAAAATTAACAGGAATCTTTTTCAAAATAATTTTTCTCCTTGTATTGAACACATCTTTAACAAAATGTTATATGTAGATAGTGTAGTGGTCCCGTGGCATATATAAATAAAAACAGAATTTCTCAAACCAAATAGGTGAATATCCTGATTCACTCTTTCCAAGCTGTAAACCATGGAAAAGAAGGCCTGGTAACAGTGTGAGAAGAGTTTTCTCAATAATTTGTGCCAAGTTCAAAAAGACCTAAACCTCTGAGACATGGCTCACTTGTAAACTTCTGAGGCATGGCTGGTTGACCTGGGATAGAGCAGACTGGCAATATTCCAGGGATGGGAAGTATAGAGTGACTAACCAGAGACACACCCAATAAAATTATCTTCAAATATATCTTCTTACTTCACAAGGTGAATAAAGAATATTTTGTTTTCGTATTTCCAAGATCGCAATCATAAAATGAGTAACTGTGAAATTACTAACTTCTGTCACTAGCTAGATATGCCTCAACCAAATATGTCTAGAGAAGAGAAGTGATTCTCCTAAAACCACAGAGTGAGAAAGGTTGAGGATATTTACGTAGTGGCAAATCTCATATTTTTAAAAATATAGAGTGAGGTCCTTATGAACACTAATAAACACTGCCAATAGAGGACTGATTAATGAATACTATCAATAATTAACAAGGAGCTGGGCAGTGGTTTAGGGCTGCCTTCAGCCTGGGGCCTGATCCTGGAGACCTGGGATTGTGTCCCACATCAGGCTGTCTGCGTGGAGCCTGCTTCTCCCTCTGCCTGTGTCTCTGCCTCCCTATCTACCCCCGTGTGTGTGTGTGTGTGTGTGTGTGTGTGTGTGTGTGTGTGTGTGTGTGTCATGAATAAATAAATAAAAATCTTTAAAATCTTTAAAAAAAAAAAAAACAAGCTGAAGTCACCTTACAAACTCTTGTCAATCCTTTTACTAATTTGAAAAAATCCCAAATTAGATTTTGTGCCCATCTCACTGTTTAGTAAAGACAAGAGAGATTACATGTCTAAGTTATACAGTAAAGAATTACTGTAACAGACTTTAACCAGCAGAGTATTCTTTACCACTCAACTCAATTAGATCTCACAGTCAATCAAACTAAATGATACTAAAATGATTAACAGAAGATACTAAGTTCAATAGTCAATCAGAATAAAAGGCAACATTATCTCATTATGCAGGTATATATCTGGTCTAAAACCCCAGTGCAGAGTTTATACCCAATTTAGACTATCTGAAATGTCAGAACACTGCCAGTTGGGTGGAAGCTATAATAAGCTCACTTCCTCTAACTCTTGACTTCATTATTTCAGAATGCCAGCTCAAAAAGGATAAACTATGACTAACGGATAAAAAGACTGCTGAAATTAGATAAAATAATCAGAAAACTCTTTAATCATAATAATGAACTAGGATGCCTAGAGATGTTTAAGAAGCAACAAGCAGACCCCGTATTTCACAAGAATCCGTTTTCCTGGCAGTGAACCAAGCAGAAGTCAGTCTTTTCCTGTAAGAAAATGAATTCAGAGTTTTAAAATATCCTAATCATATTTCAGCTAAAACTTGAGATCTCTCAGGGGTAAAATATTTTCAAAGACAGATGGCTTACTATATTTACCATTAATTTAAGAGTCAGGACTTTTAATACCAGACTCTGAACGTCAGATTTTGCTTTCTTGGTAGGCATTATAGCTCAGGTGGAGATGATCAAACAGTGATGCCTGCTTAATCATTTTATAGACTAACCAGGCTTTCTTCAGCTACAGATGTATACAGAATAGAGTTATCTATAGGCTTTTTCCCCCAACATTGCACCTTTGAGATTAATATGCTTCATTAGCCAGTGGCCGTAAACAGTGTGATTTAAATTAAGAGAAAGGTTTTTTTTTTTAATACAAATATGCAGGGTTTTGATGTCCCTCAGTAAAAACAACTGCCAATTACCATAGCTTAATATTTACTTATGCTACTTTAGAAAAACATGAATTTAAAGAATACTGGGTTCCGGACATACTGATTAGACTTAATCTAGTAATGCACAAAACCCCTAACTGGTATTATTCCAGCTAGGAAACAATCTAAGAATGAGTTTTTGGAAGCTGTGAATTAAAGTAATTTTTTTAAAACTACAGTATCTTTAAACATGCATCTAATGTTTGCTCTGAAGGTAGAACTTACGTATTTAATCTAACAGTACTGCTTGTGGTCCAAACAGTTTTTCATCAACTCTGAATATCTTCTCAGGTTGGGTATGGCTTTTACAAATCACCTCAAATCATTGAGACACCAGGCTGTTGCATAAATTGCATTTTAAATAAAAAAAAAAAAACTAAGTGTCACACAAATATGTTTAATGATCTTGTTATAGAGGTAATGCCCCAAAAAAGAGATCCCTAAAAATGATTTAAATAGTTTATCACTGGCAGTATATAGCCACAAAGTGATTTCTTTGAAAACATCACCTATGTGGGTTATATACTCTCACATGTCCACAAAAAACTCAGTGCTTCATATGCACACTTCATACCCAACACTTATCCTGACTTGTGGAGCTTGCAATGAGAAAAGTTAACTTGCTGAAAACCTCTAAACAGTCCATACTCATAGCTAAGGTAGTTCTCAAATCACATCCATCTTTCTAACCATCATTCCCCCCTCCATCTTCTGAATGCATTAGAGCACACTTAAATTCTATAGTTTTCAAATTAATATAATTTCCTAACATTAACCAATTAGACTGACCATGTGTTCTACTAGAATTAGTTTAAGCATATTTGGTAATGGCACTTCTAAATGTGACATCAGAAGAGGACAAGAAACACTCCTTAAACTTTACTTGTGGCCCTTCTTCATATGTCAGCTCTGCTATGTATTAAGTAGAACCATATGAAATTGATATTTCTGTAGGTTACAGAGGGTTGGATATCAATAACTTCATATGGTTCAATTAATAACATTGCTCTGAGACAAAAAAGCTTGAACATCTACCAACAGAGCTAGTGAGATAGAGGTTGTTATCTACATGGCCATCTTCCTAGCAACAACTTACACCAAGATAGTTTATAAAAACCCTAATGTATGTATTATGAAATTCTGCAACCCTGTTGGGCAGATCAGATATGCTGATCTCCATTTTACAGGTAAGAAAATAAGGCTCAGTCACTAAGTCAATTTCTCAAATGTCCAAAAGTAATGGGGCAAGGAATCAAACCTAAGCCCTCTGGCTCCCGATCTTTGCCGCAAACCACCTTCCTTTAAAAGGATAATCAAAATCATCTAAATACAAGTACATTTAACTTCCAATGCTTACTTGTGGAAAGATTCCATAAATACCTATGTGATAAGTGTCTAGATTATAGTACTTAAGCCCTTTCAAAAATGTGGATGCATACTCAAGGACATTCTTCTAACTTATTTGCTCACTTCTGCAACCTGCACCCTTACCCAGGACTTCATCTTTACATCCCATGGGCCTGCCTCCCCCTCACCTCCAAAGGTCACATACCTGGTTAACTTCACTATGCACCCAGTGGGGGACAAAACAGTGGGGCTAGACACATGATGTAGGCTTCATACCATCAATCATGCCATCAGCCTAGTTTACTTATGATAACCAAAACCTGGGATATTGATTTTTAATAATATATTAATTGAATGAATGGCCCATGACTCAAATTGACTGTGGATATGTAATGACTCCACTTAAAGCTTAAAAGAAAAATTTGCTACTTAAGAAACTTGTTCTACAAGCATCACTATTAGCTGAAGAGGAAAAAAGTCTTCTATTAACTTTTAAACCAGGCAATTCCATATGTTAAAATATTCAGAGTGAGAGCTGGTACAATGTAATACGGCTTCCTCCTGAACCACCCACCCTTACTGGCCCAGAGAGCAATAACAGAACCTTTCTTGTTTATTAATTTAAAATAATATATATTTCACCAATGCTATCTTTAGATGCAGAGACTGATAACTCCTTCCTACTGTCTGGTACTGTAGGGGTGTCAATTTGCAGAGATCAAATCTCACTTGTTACCAAGAAAACAGATCTGTGACTATGGTGGCCATGGGGAGGGAGTGATGACAACTAACAACACACATACACATCTTTGCTTTTGAATTATTTTTTAACTGCTTTAAATACTTACTCACACAACAGAACACCATTCTCTAGAGAAGCTCGAAAATCCTTTGTTTCAAAATTCTTCTCTGTTACTGCCTGAAAAACAGATTTGGGCATTAGTTTTCTCTTAATCAGAGTTACTACACAAGTCAAATGTAGCATGAGATTAATGTGCATCTAATGTTATCCTTGAAAGATATACATATGTCATCGAAAGTCATTCCATATAGGAAATTACACATGGTTCTATATTATAAAGAGAGAGATTAACCATTTTAGTATGAACAAATGGAAACAGAAAAAAAAAACACGATGAGAGTTTTCTGTAGTGGGACAATTTTATGGGTAATCAGCAGTAGTTAGAAGCTACATTTCCAACATCTTTTCTATAAAAATCCTATGGGCAATCTAGCCTACCAAGAGTAAATAAAAAGAGATTAAGAAATAAACTTGAAATATCAACTATTTATGCACATCATTAATTTCAATCCCATCCTTCAATTCCTCAAGTTCCGTGACAATGCTAAATTGCAGAAGGCATGACTCTCCTTAAATGGATTCATGATATGGCCCTGATATGTGTAATGAGCTACATTTACTGAAACATCCTATAGAGAATGCTATTAAATCCTGAAACAGAGAGACAGACATCTTTTGGAAGATGCACAGACTTTAAACAGACAACTGCCCCACTTAAGGCTATAACATATAAAGGCCACCTACATACAGTTAACCACAACCAATGTTCCTTAGCAAAACTACTGGAAAAACATCTACAGATCCTGTCTCTCAAGAGTAGAGTAGCTGGGAAGAAAGGGGACCTTAAGACAGAGAAGCAGAGAATATGGAGGCCACTGTAGGAAAAAGCTTTCTAAGAACAGCTTCAGAAACTGGGTCCGTAGCTAAGGGTGTGGGCAGAGTGCACTGAGCTAGAGACATATCCACCACCTGTGAGGAGGAGTCCTTGCTCCACCTGCCACTCAGAGAAGAAATACCATGTAGGAAAACTGATTTGGGAAGCCCCTGATCTTAAACCCTAAGTGAGCTGCCAGGCTCCTGCAGTCCTCACTCACCACTGCTAGGTTTTCAGCCCACCTAGAATTCCTGTATGCCTTCCACAACTTTTCCATGATGCCCAACATCACTATAGCAAATTGTTAATTGACAGAACAGCAGTTATGTTTAGAATAGAAGTTAGTTTCTAATAAGCTGGTTCTATAAATATGGGCAGGATCCTGGGCCAGGAGGTAACACACTCAAACACAAGAAGAAGTAGAAGATGCTTTCCTGTACACAGCATTAATCTACAGAAAGGCTATAATGCCTCATGAATTAAACATTCACTGAGTGTCTCTGTTACAGGCACTTACCTAGATAGTGGGTGGAGATCTAAGGAAAAAAATTGCAAGAAGCTCTTCCCTCAGGGACCTCATAGCCACATAAGTAAAAGACAATTTAAAAATGCAATAAAACATATCCAGAATGGTACATTTCTTTGGGGAAAATCTTGAGTGGCTCATGGATTATCCCAAGTAACCTGTGCAGCACAAATTCTCTTGAATTTTCTCCCAAATAGATCCAAAATAAACTCAAGATGAGCATTGAGGGGCACCTGGGTGGCTCAGTCAGTTAAGCATCCAGCTCTTGATTTCAGTTCAGGGTATGATCTCAGAGTCCTGGAATTGAGCCCCAAGTCCAGCTCTGTGCTAAGCGGGGAGTCCACTTGAGGACTCTCTCTCTCTCTTCTCTGCCCACCCACCCCCACTTACAGTTTTTTAGATTTCTCTCTAAAAAAAAATAAATGTTAAAAAAAAAAAAAAAAAAGATGAACACTGACCCCAACTAGTGAAAACATAATAATATCTATCTGGGAACTCCTACCCAAAGTCAAAAAAGGCATGAAAATGTCCCAGGAACATCCAAAACAAAAGTCAAAGTCCATTCTTTCTGGTCATAGGACAGCCCCTCAGAGCCACCAATACTTAATTATTCACCACTGACACAATCTGGTGATTAACTTCCTAAATTAACTTAGATTAGAAGCAGTGAGTTAGAAGAAAGAAGAATTGTACCTATAGACACATGGATAGCAGTGAGGAGTGACAATCTACAGCCCTGGATGGGGCTAGTCAAGAGGGCAGGGCAGCAAATGGCAAAATGGAAAGAGAAAGGGCTCATGTCAGACAAAAGTATATTCACACCCCACTTTCATTACCTAAGAACTGTGTGATCTGAAGCAAGTTGAATAACCTCTCTGAACCCATCTACTCATCTGAAACAAGGAAAATATCATCTACTAATTAGCTTGCATGCAATCAAATACCTGAGGGTAGCTAACAATCGTAGAGTTTAACCTAATCATAAGCACCAACTTTCAAGTTAGCACTCTGACAACACACTCTGATAATTAACTCTCCAAGGAACACCTCTGCACCATATAGAGCCAAGTTACAGTAAGACTATTAAGTAGAAATAATGAAATACAGAGATATTCAGAAAACCACCCAAGTATCCAGAATGGTTTATTTCCAAAAAAAAAAAAAAGACTATAGAAAGGCAAAAATCAAAATTCATGGATTTCAGACCACCCCCATCCATATGTCAATATACTAATGTACTCCAATGTGTGTAAATTATACACTTTTGTATATAATACATACATATATATGTATACATATATATAAAACCAGATTCCACTTATACTGTATTTATAAAGAAGACAGAATATAAAAGCTAAACAAAGATTTAGTTAAATAATGGTCCATATTTTAAGGACATAGGAATCTAGCATACCCTGTACATTACTGAAGGTATTATAAAATGATACCACCTTTCTAGAATGTAATTTGTGACATATGTTTGAAGTCTTAAATTTGCATACTCTAAAGCACACCAAGTGCAGATCCAGGAATGTATACTAAAACAACATGACAAGAACACAAAGACATGACGCAAGAATTGTTTCACACCATTAGTTGTAATAGCAACAATTATAAGCATACCAAATGCCCAATAAGAAATTGGTTAAATTATGATATAACCATAAAACAGAAGACTATGAAATTTAAACTCATGTCATGAAAGTACATTACTTGTAAAGAATACTTAATGTAGGAGCACCTGGGTGGTTCAGCTGGTTAAGCCTCTGCCTTTGGCTCAGGTCATGATCTCAGGGTCCTGGGATGGAGGACCGCACTGGGCCCCCCCACTCAGCAGGGAGTCTGTTTCTCCCTCTCCCTCTGCTGCTCCCCTCTGCTTATGCTCTCTTGCTCTCTCTCAAATAAATAAATAAAATCTTAAAAAAAAAGAATACTTAATATATTCATTATAAAGTAATTTATGGAATACATGGAGTATACCAATTACTATAACTCTATAGTAGGTGTTATATGAATAAATATAGAATAAATACATTAACAGTAATTATTTCTAAGTGGTAGAATTATACCTTATTTAAACAAATTTTTGCTTATTTACATTCAGTAACAACCACAGGTGCTTCTTGTGCAATAGATATACAAATTAATTAGTATTTTAAAAACTTCAAAAAGGTCAGAAACCATCAGATTTGAGTTAATTTCCTGTATCTCCCACATTTAAAGGGTACACTTGATCTTAGCCAAAAGGCCGAGAAGCGATTCCACATTTAAAGGATAAAGGAAATTTTTATGCTACGCAATTTTTCTCATTATCTATGAAATCTACATAATCCTTAAATTCAATAATCCTTAATTTTCCCCTTTCACCAAGAAAATTAAGGCTCAGAAAGTTTTTTAAAAATTGTCTTCAATCTGTATATAGATTTTTTTCCATCTAAATTAGTGTATTAGACCATGCAATATATCTTCTTAAATAATCCTCCACTGTTTCTGGTACAAAAGATAATTTGGTAACTTAAAAATGTTCCAATAACTTTTTTTTTTACAATGTTCCTGGATAAAAGAAAACTGGATTTTAATACATAATGATTACACGTGTGAGAGGCAGAGAAAGAAAGAGCAAACATGACACTCTACCAGTAATAAAATGAAAAATTATCTTTACGTGGTTTAAGAGTTTCCCTGGACATTTTCATGTACAAAATGTTCATATTGTATATGCTAGCTACCTCAATCTCAGTATTCAAAATGTCTGATTATTCTAAGAATTTTTAATTAGCAAATTATATACCCATGTAAATATAAACTCATCTAAGACCGATCCAAAGAAATTAAAAAGGTTTTCCTAGAGTTTTAAATTTTTAAAAAAAAAGCATAAATTTATGTATTTTTAAATATTTTATTTATTTATTTTAGAGAGAGGGAGGGAGAGCAAGTGAGGGGAAGGGGTAGAGGAGAGGGAGAGAATCTCAAGCAGACTTCACACTGAGCAAGGGAACCTAAGTGGGACTGAATCTCACCACCCTGATATCATGACCTGAAATGAAACAAAGAGTTGGATACTCAACTGACTTACCCACCCAGATACCCCAAGAAAGCACAAATTTATAGCAGGAATTTTCGGGCTAGACTACCACATTCATTAAGAAACTACAATAGGGCATCTACCACTCCCAGGTGGGGCCAGGTCAAGCTCCAGAGCCCCTGGTCTCCCTGCCCTCCTATTTCCTACATCTAACTCCAGACAAGCCAGCTTAATTCCTTATTGTTCTCAACTGTGCACTGGAGATACAAAGTACCTACTTCATAGGGTTACTGAGAATTAAGTGAGATGAAGTAGATGAGGCGCTCAACACTTAATTGACTCAGGAGGAGCACTAACAAATGTTAGCTAGAAAAATTAACTGTTTCTATCCATCTGTAGAATGAAGATACAGAGTTTCATCTTATCAAACAAAAATCTGTTTTGCCAGACATAATATCCTTTAATTAAAGGAAAAAACTGATTTACTACATTATAGTCTACATGTTTATACATTATAAACATGTACCAGACTACTTTCTCTATCCTGGAAAGTATAAAAATTACAGAGATCTGTAAAGGAACTCAAAATAGAGTGAAGGCAGTTTGTTAAAAAATAATAACTTTAAAATTTAAATCCATCCTTATTTTAAGAAGAATTCAGTGTGCTGAAAGAAATTCCAGAATTTTGAAAGAACAAACTGTCTAGGAGTTCTAATCTGACAATTACTATTGCGCTCAATAATTCTGACCTTACTCATTAGCAAGTTATTTGAGGTGTGATACATTTTACGTAACGAGGCTGTGATTCATAGTAACTAAATACATAAAGACTATGTGTTTCTCTTTTAAGCTATCAGAACTCAACACAAACAAGAGTCATAATCACTGTGTAGTCAAACAGCCACACCTTGCCTTCTACAAAAACTTGGTGTTTTCCGCTTTCCATATTTCCCTAATGCAGTTGAATGGAACTATTCCCTGAACTAACCTGAGAGGTGTATATCAGACAAAAAAGATCTGAGGTTTAATCCTGGACCAATCTTACTCAACACTTTTGACAATCCACTGCTCAGTCCCCTAATTAAAACAAAAACAAAAAACAAATATTTGCCCTATGTACTTCACAGTATACAAGTGATATGTAAAAATGTTTGATTCCTCTAAAAAAAACAGCAAAAATACATACTAGAGTCAAGACTAGTGCTTTTTCCAGTCACGTGTCCTTGTGTTGACTGGCCATCTTACAGGAAAGAAGCTAAGCAGCAGCAGGACCAAAAGTGAGGCTCTTGGGTGAGAAGCTTCTAGTGGAGTTAATTACTCTGCGTACATTAAGGGTGGAGCAGCAGGCCAAAAGCATACTCTGCATAAACATTGCTGCCAAACCTGTCTTACCAGCTGCAATCTCCAGAGAAACCCATGATAGGAAGTTTTTAAAAGGCATATTTTGTGGAAGAAAATATCTATCAGTTATCACAGACAGTAAGTGCAAGTTTGGAAATTTCAAAAAAGCCATTTCTTTTCCTATGAAATATATTAATATTTTTGAAATATATTAATTTAATAAACAAATGGGAGCTACCTACATACCCTCTACTTTTGTTTATGGTTTTATTTTAATCCTCTGGATGGATGAAATTTACCACCAATATAAGCAACACGTTTCTCTAACACTGCATCTCTCCATTCCAATTCTGACCGCATAATCCACATGACTTAAATCCCAAACATTCTGGGAACTTCTCAAAGACCACTTCATACCAGACTGGTTATCAGCAAAACATCCACTAATGCAAGTCAGCAGACACTCATCTTGTTTAAATTTTTCGATTCCTTTTAAGCAGCCATGTAAAAGATGTTCAGAATCCAAAAAGCACTCTCGATCATATTTTTGTGTGAATCACAGTATAAAAACACAGTGCCCATTTGAACTTGTTTTAAGAGAGGGGAAAAAACTAGGCTAGTTTGCAAAAAAAAAAAAACTAGGCTAGTTTGCAAAAAATCTAGGCTATGAGCTTCAACTGAACCCACAACTAATTCCAAATTAAGTTACATTCTAACTGGTCAACTACTAGATCATGTTTAAGATATATTCATATCATCATTATGACCATCATTTCAACCTAAGTTGATAGTTGAAAGTTCAACCAACAAAACAAATACCCAAGGAACATTTACCACCAGAAGTCACCGTGGAACATAGGACCCACATCAGGAAACAATTCACAAAAGATGGCTCTACCTTAAATTTTCCATTCCAGGATATGACTGAGTGTTCACCTTTGAATAAGAGGGTCCACAAAGGGCATTGTTACCATAGCTGAAGCCCCAGGCCCCATCTGCCATGCTTTTTAGTCAATCTCTAAGGCTGTCAAAGAATTAAAAACACCTATCTTTCCCTTATTCCATTAAAATTCATTTTGGGGGCACCTGGGTGGGTCAGTCAGTTAAGCATTCTACTCTTGATTTCAGCTCAGGCCATAATCTCAGGGTCCTGGGATGGAGACCCATATCAGGCACCATGCTGGGTGTGGAGCCTGCTTGGGATTTTCTCTCTCCCTCTGCCTCTGCTCCTCCTCCACTTTCTCACAGCTCACAGTTGCCTGCCCGGGATGCCAAATTCCATTTTTAAAGCAATCACTAGAGTCCATGGAAGCATATCACTCTAGTGATAATACCTTTTTCAAAAGGGAACATTCTTGGACGAAATGTTCAAAGTTAAGAGCTTGTTACCACTATGGATTTGCTACCTGAAATTTTTTCCAGACTAAACAATATGTTGGAATTTAACTTCCCATTTAAATTATCGTTCTTAATTTTAACTAAGATACTAAGGAAGTACTCAGGTATTCCACGTAATGACAATTGCTCTGCACGTGCCTGACATGGTGCTTATTAGCATTAGGAATATAAAAAATAAGATGAAGTAATTCTTGCAAATTCCTCTTTAAAAGCCTAACCCTGGGCAGCCCAGGTGGCTCAGCGGTTTAGCGCCGCCTTCAGCCCAGGGCGTGATCCTGGAGACCCGGGATCAAGTCCCATGTCGGGCTCCCTGCTTGGAGCCTGCTTCTCCCTCTGCCTGTGTCTCTGCCTCTCTCTCTCTCTCTGTGTGTGTGTGTCTCTCATGACTAAATAAATAAAGTCTTAAAATAAACAAACTAGATAGATAGATAGATAGATAGATAGATAGATAGATAGATAGATAGATAAATGCCTAACCCTGTTTTGAAATGTGTAGTCAAAATGGTATTTTAAGGCTGGGTATCTCTTTAAAATGTGGTTAACCCTCAGAATTACAGCATGTTCTTGGTTAACTTATATTGTATATTCAGCAAATAACATTGCTCTAAGCAATATAATTCTCAAGTCACTGGCCTGTCTGAAGATTTGGCATCGTACTACATAATATCCTGGAGTATACTAGGACTATATTTGCCAATGCTAATATCACTTGAGAGCAAATCCAAAGCCAGCTCCCAGTCTTCCAAAACACTGGTAATCAGAATTGCATAGATCACTGAATTCTAAATGGAATGAGAAGTTTCATAATGGTCAAAAATCTAAACATTTTTCCTGTCGCCCCTTAAATCCTTAGTCTTGGTGATTCATTTAAAGTTATACCTCCCACTTCACCTTCTCTTGGGAAAGACCCCCAGGTCCTCATAAAGTCAAGAGGGAAAACAGCAAAATGTGAAGCTCTCAGCTGAACCCCCAGATAATTAAAAGCCAACTGTCTTTATAACCATTCAAAATTCTCATTCAATCATCATTAGGCCAAATGTCAGCTATGCTCCAATTTAAAAGTACAAAAATAAAAGAATTGAGTTGAAACCTAATTTCTGCTCCAGAAGTGGCCACTTCCTATACAAGTAGCAACTTTTAGTGTACAGTCCCAAATTATTTTGGCTAAAACATAATCATTTACAAGCCAAAAACTGAATGGGAAGAACTGAATAAAACCAAGGGAAGAGGAAGATTTGTTCCAGGGCTGACAACTTATGTGCTGGGTTTCATCTAGATATGAAATCCAAGACAACTTATTAGTTGCTAGTTGAGTTCACTGAAAAGATCACACGCAAAAATTTGCCCAGGTTTTACAGCTCTATTTTGTGTTCTGTTAATCACAAAAACTACTTCTAAGGGTAAAGTATAAGCTACATTTGGTCTATAAATACAAGTTCATACTCCAATGTATGCTGTTGCAGACAATAGGAAAACATACTCCAAGGGGGAAAAGTCTACCAAAAGACTAGTCTAGTGCATAAATTATTAGTTTTTTCTAGATCAAGGAAGGAGTTTTTAAATAACTAGCACATGAGGTACACATAGATGTGAACATCCATTATCAGGATATTTTAAGTATAGTTCAAATGCTTAATATAATCATGGGTTCTCAAGAGTCAAGAGATATCCTTTTTTTTGCAGAAACATCTCACACAACATTAGCAAGTCTCAACAATTATCTGCTTATCTCCCTGTGAATTACTATGAGAGTCATCACTGTGGGAAACATTCATTTGGGGAAAGAGTGTGTCTATATTACAGGTGAGAGTCACTACTCATTTTATATGAACTTCAAATTGATAGTTACACCTCTAACATCGATGATATGCTTTGTCTCCAGTATATGTTTTGTATTAAGGAATGGAGCTGAGGTGACCACTAACACAAGCATTCCCTAAATAATTCTTAATGGATTCCTATTGCAAACTAACAATGCAGTCCTTTTTTTTTTTTAAAGATTTTATTTATTTATTCATGAGAGACACAGAGAGAGGCAGAGACACAGGCAGGGGGAGAAGCAGGCTCCCTGCAGGGAGCCCAATGCAGGACTCGATCCCAGGACTCCAGGATCATGCCCTGGGCTGAAGGCAGGTGCTAAACTGCTGAGCCACCCAGGGATCCCTAATGCAGTCCTTCTGGTACCTATCTATCAACCTTCCTTCCATTCAACAATTAATAGGAAGCAAAAAGATAATTGCAATATATTCCTAATCACATTCCCAAGAGAAATAAAAACATGTCCACACAAAAACGTGTATATGAATGTTCACAGCAGCATTACTCATTAGCCAAAGCATGAAAACCACCCAAGAGTCTATCAACTGAAGAATGAATAAGTAGAATATGGTATAACCATATTCTGATACAATGGAGTATCATTCAGCCATAATACAGGATGAAGTAGTAATACATGATACAACATGGACGAACCCTGAAAACATATAGCTAGGGGGAAAAGAGCCAGACACACACAAAAAAAAATCACATATTGTGTGATCCCATTTATGTGAAATGTCCAGAACAGGCAAATCCATAGAGTCAGAAATTAGCTTAGTGGTTGCCAAGGGTTAGGGGAAGAAAAGAATGGGGAGTGACTGCTAATGGGTATAAGGTTTCTTTTAGAATGATGGAAATGTTCTGAAATTAAACAGCAGTGATGGTTGCAAAACTCTGTGAATACACCAAAAACCAATGAACCATATACTTTAAAAAGAGTAACCTGTATAGAATGTGAATTATATCTCAATAAATATGTTCTTTAAAAACTCAAATAGTACACCTAGAAATGTGTACATTTTATTGAAATTTAATAAAGATGATTTTGGGGCACCCTGGGTGGCTCAGCAGTTTAGCGCCACCTTCAGCCCAGGGCGGGATCCTGGGGTCCCAGGATCGAGTCCCATGTCGGGCTCCCTGCATGGATCCTGCTTCTCTCTCTGCCTGTGTCTCTGCCTGTCTCTCATGAATAAATAAATAAAAAATTAAAAATTAAAAAAAAAGTTGATTTTTAAAAAGACACTTCCAAAAAGCCTCAGATATTATCCATACCCCAAACACAAAAGATGTTCAATAGGTGCTAAGCCAATAAAGTAATTTCTGTACTCTAAATGCCTACCTTCCTTAAAAAGTTATATATAATTTCATAGAAACAGGACTAAATTTCCAAAGTGGAATTTCCATCCCCTCTATCTTAAACACAGATATTTGAATATTAAATTATGATATTTCACTTTTTGTATCTTTCCATCTTCAAATGTGTTATCTTTGCATAATATCTAAACAATTCCATAACCCTAAGTTCTCTTACATGCATTTATGGCCTTTTTTGATAATTCACTTTACTTCTATGGTTTCAAAGCATAAAAGACTTATGGTGTAAGAAAGAGGACCACAGCTCAGTGAGGAGTCTGCTTCTCTTCTCCCTCTGCTTCCGACTCTTGCTCTTTCTCACTATCTCTGTCTCTCTCTCTCACTCTCAAAAATCTTTAAAGATTTTATTTATTTGAGAGAGAGAGAGAGAGCATGAGCAGTAGGGAGAGGCAGAGGGAGAGGGAGAAACAGAGATACCCTGCTGAGCAGGGAACCCCAAATGGAGCTTGATCCCAAGACCCCAAGATCATGATCTGAACCAAGGTCTAATGCCTAAATCAGTACCCACGTGCACCAGTTTAAAACATCCTTGATGAGTAATGATTTATTTCTATTTATTGGAATCACTTGTTTCAAAGCTATAAAAGTTAAAGTACTGAGAATAATTTTTTAACACTATTCTAGTATATTGAGACATAAAAAGATTGGTATGTGGGTCCCTGTTTTGGGACACAGAGGAAAGACACTGCCCAACAGAATAAATGAGACTGTTTACTCAAAAAAAAAAAAAATTATATACACACACACTGGTGACCACAAGAACTCAAGTTCAGGAAAGCAGCTTGACCTCTCTCAGTGTTGATGGCTCCCTCTGACCCCCTTCACCTTTCACTCATGTCTACCCCTGAGGTTCTCAGCACTGTTGGCAAACGTATATTCACATTCATGGTTTCCTATTGGCAGAAGTTCCTAAAGGAGAAATCACAGCCCACAAGCTGATTCCCACCTGTAGACATGTTTTGTTTGGCCCACACAACATGTTGAAGTTGGGAAATATGAACCAAAGTTCTGGAATGCTAGCTTCTCTTTAAAAAAGAAAACATCTGACAACATTGGGCATGCATTACCTCATCGCTCCAACAGGCTGTCCCCAAGTCAATGATAGTTTACTCTGGAGAGAACACACTCTCTAAACAGTTACAACCCTATGCTCCCATACTGGCTAACACCTACCCTTTTTCATTCATGAACACTATCAGGCTGGCCCCTGCAGCCATGTCCCTTTGAAACAACATGGGTTTTTGTTTTTTGTTTTTGTTTTTCATTTTATCCTCAAGGTCTAGCACTACTCATGCCCTGTAGGAAGGACTCGTGCTTAAGGACTCAAAATCACCTGTGTTGCTTCTAGAACAATCCACGCATTTCTCTAAGAGGTAGGGATTCAAACAGCCTGGACTAAAACCTGGAAGTCTACCTTTTTCAGAAGCACCTTTACTGAGTCCTGCTAAGAATGGTCTCTGATAAACACAGTTTTAGTGTTAGGTATCTAGGCTTCTTATGAGTCTTGATTTCTTTTTACAAAAAGAATTTGGACTACATCACCACATCTCCCAGCTCCAAAAGCTTTTTGGCTCTTTATTGTAAGGCTAAGGAAAGCAAGTAGGAAATTAGTTCCTGTTCCCTGCTACCGCCTGCTGGCACATTCTTGGTACTGCAAAGGAATAAACTGCAGTCCTGGAAATACTGTCCTCTACTTTTAACTAGATCCAAGTACATAAAAAATACAACAAAATAGTTAAAAAAACACAAAACAAAGCTACATGTGATGAAAAGAAAAAAAGAAAGATCTTACAATTTTAGTGTCAATTATACCTCAATAAAGCTGATTTTTTTTTAAAGTTAATACCACTTGTCCATCTCCTTTGTTATTCTAGATAAAACTGATTTTGGAACACACAGATGCTGAGACTTTTGGTGGAAAAATCTGTACATTAAAGTATACTATCTGTGTAACGTAGACTACTACATGGAACAACTTTCTACCATAATAAAAGCTCCAGAATGCAATGGTCTGCATTTTAGGAGTAAGCAAACCCCTGATACAGAAAATAGTCTAGGCCAAATATATGTAATTCACCTTGATTGGGTGAGAGTTCTAAGATTCCTCTCAATGGTTGGGATAGTTCTCTCTCATCTGATAGGCCACCAAGGAGCTCATGAATCTGGGTCCCGTGAGGCTTCTGGGTTTAGATTATAGATCAAGTCTGCTCTCCAAGCCTAGAACTACTCTCCAGAAGGGAGATCATATGGGCTGACAGCTAATCGTAACAAACTGAAGATCTCTGCCTGGATGTTCAGGCAAAACCCAGAAGGATCCAGAGCAGAGAGCAGCTGGGTGTGACAGGATGAGTGGGAGGCAGGCAAGCATGGGTTAATCTGTAAGCTTCCTCATGGTTACTTCATCCTCCTCGAAACTGTGAAGCTTGACCTGCCAACCACTCCCTCTTTCAAATTCTTCTTCAGCTCACCTGCTCAGGGCTCTTCCTCCACCTTCTAAACTTTGTTCATTCCAGTATAAACTCCAAGCAGGTCATCCTACAACTCTGGTCCTTCCCTGAAACATCCCTCCAGTCTTATATTCATGGCTTACAGTTGAGCATTTCCTCTTGAGCACCCTTATGTCACCACAAAGCCAGCATGTTAAAATAGACCTCACCCTGTCACCAAAGACTGAACTGCCACACTTTACTTCGTTAGTGAAATCATGATACCAACACTCTCCTGATGACCAGACCCAAAACATCAGAATTCACCTTCCTCGTCACTCCAAGTCCACATACTTCTGTGCACCAAGGTCTAGCCTTCTCTTGTAGCAGATGTAACACTTCAGTACCTCCTACTGACTGCTCTGCCTTATTCTCCTCCATTTCTACTCTACTTTAATGCCTATTGCTCCTTAAAGATTAAAAAAGCTTTTGTCACAAAAAAAAAAAAAAAAAAAAAAACAGTGCTCAAAACCTTTCAAAGGTCCATCTGGTCTGTAGAGGAAGGCTTTCCTACTGCCTTCGGGCCTTTCTCCCCTGAATTCTCACACATAAATTCCAGATTCTGCCTAAACACAAGAATTCAGTGTCCTCCAAACTTTCATCCATCTTAACAACTAAAATGTCTTCCCCAGACACTACTGCTCTAGAAAGATCCCTTCTTGAGCAGCCCAAGTGGCTCAGCGGTTTAGCACCACCTTCAGCCCAGGGCGTGATCCTGGATTGAGTCACACGTTGGGCTCCCTGCAGGGAGCCTGCATCTCCCTCTGCCTGTGTCTCTGCCTGTCTCTCTCTCTCTCTCTCTCTCTCTCCCATGAATAAATAAAATCTTAAAAAAAAAAAAAAGATCCCTTCTCCTTCTACATCTTTGTGACACTGATTTTGAGCCACTAATTCAGTAGTTGGCCATTCTGCCTTATGTGACCATAATTTAGTCATCTTCTCTTCTGTGTTAGACATAAACTTTATTGAAGTCAGGAACCTCCATCAAGGTTCTACACATCTTCTCCCTCCCTCCACACTGAGTTACAGGCACAGGTTCTTGTAAAGAATAAGAAATCATTAACTTCTTCTAAAGGCAAAAGTCTAAAAGAAAAGAGACTGTTGTTTGAGGCATTACAGAAAAGGTTTATTTCAGATTCAGAGACCAAAAGATTGACACCAATCAGGAAAACACTTTGACTTTTCGGAAAAGAAAACAAATAAACAAACATAGGTGTGACAAGACAGGGCAAGACCAGGTTACCACCTAACATCCACGGAAGGTAGCCACAGAAAGTAGGAGAAGCTAGGCAAGCAAACCAGCTTCACTGTCTCTCAGGCCACAATTCAGAAAACAAGAGTCCCAGATCAGACAGATGGTACCTACAATGCGGAAAAACACTCGGAGTACTTTTGGCAGCACATGAAGAGACCTAATCAATGTCTAGAGGGGAAGGAGAAAAGCCAAAAACCAGCATCAACTAACATTTTCCTCCCCTAACAGAGGAGGACAGTTACCATACATCCTGGCACAAAGAATGGAAGCAGAGGATGGAAAAGCCAGAGGAGAAGGAAAACAGATTCAGAAAAGGTAGGGAGGAGGACTGGCGGTGCTGCATGAAATAATTATCACCCTCATCAAAAGCAGAGCCAGATGGCAGCCACGGACAATGGGGACCCACACAAGTGATATGAAATTTTGATGAATTCCTCAATGGCCACACAATGAAAGCCTGTATTTCACAAACAGGCTAATAATAGAATACCTATTTAAAATGTCTTCCCCAAACAACTCGTCAAAAATAGTTAAAATTGCCTTCATTATTTACTCAGCTGTATTTGTATATTTTTCAAAACGTGATTGTTCAATAAGTGCTTTTGTTGATGGGAAGGATCGCTGTCTACGTCATGAAAACTAAAGTTACTTTTTTGAACCCTTAGCTGATACTCCAGGCTGTGTTACCACAAAGGGCCAGGTAATTCAGCTCCCGTACACTTGACCCAAAATGATAGCTCTGATCATGAATGAGGGAGAACCGTACATAACACTCCCCAGCATCTCAATGTGAGAGATCAAGCAAAGCTACAGCTTTTATAACAACGTACCCCTAACCCTTAGAATGAGCAGACCAGATTACACGAGAGTGTAATAGGGTGCATAGTGCCTTATTAACTCTAGCTTGTCTAGGAGAAATGCTCTGAACTACTTTGCATTTGCCTAAAAGGCCTTCTTTCATCATCTAATCAAAGTCTAAAGTCAAAATAAAACCGAAGGTCACCAGTGCTATCTGCCTTTGATAAAAGTCTGACAAAATGAGTTCAATCTCCTGGAAAGAGGTTATTCTCCAGTAAGTCACTATTTGGAGAGGCATAGCCATTTAATACCTGGTATGAAGTGAGGCTTCAGGTTGAAAGAGCTGAAATTGACTGGGTAACCAGAGGGAACATGAGAAGCTCTATGCAAGCATGCAGAAACCTAAAGCAACTAGAAAAGAATTAGGGGATAGTAGACCTCCTGCAGATCATAGGTAAATAACCTCTTAAATAAGAGACACTGCGAGGGCTAACGGCCCTGAAATTAGCTGGTGTCCGTTGGCTAATGACCCACTCCACAGAACAAGGGTCCAGGAGACCTTCAGCTGGTACAGACCAAGCATACCTGAGCAGACTGCCAACAGTCTGGTTTTCCCAGGTAAATGTGAAAGGACCAGAAAGCAAGTTTGAAAGCAGCATCAAGAAAGTGGCTTAGTTCTAGACTGTGCAGACTATGCTAAGCAGGCAAAGGAGGAAAAGACAAGAGGCTGGTAAGAAGGAAGAAAGTAAGGAGGCTTTGACTAAGCAGGATTGGCTGATGTTGCAAGCTAAGATGTTGAGCAGGCTGCAGCAAGAGATGCTGGGACTTAACAATGCAAAAGTGAAGCCCTCCCATGAATCCAGGATTAAGACCTAAAAGAAAGAGCCTGGAGTAGAAGCGAAAGTCATGGTTTCCAAGGTGAGAGGACCTGAGGGCCATCCCACTCTACACGGTATTTACCCGGATGACGGCCAGGTTGGGGTAAGAAGGAACACAGTGAGGCAGATGCTCAAGGTCACACTGAATAAAGAGGACCAACAAAGAGGTCAGCATGAAATGAGGAGGTAGTGCTGGACAGGTAGGGCCAGTGGCATAAGGCTAGGTATTTCTAGGTAAACTTTCCAGTTTGTCTGGAAGTGGCCACTGCTTCCAGCTGGGGGGTATGCAGGGTGTGGGAAAGAACAAACCCACTGGGGAAGGCTGCAGGAGAAAAAGAGGACTAGGTTTCTCATATGGGAAAGAGGCAAAGGGAAGACCTAGGAAGGGGTAGAAGTTGAAACCACAGAATCATTCCAGAGGCAGAGGAGAAAGACCTGGGAGGAAGTATGGGCACCAGACTAGGAGGCCCAGTTTAAGCACTATGACCAAAACTCCTCCATGTTGGATAGTTACAAAGGCTGACAGGAAGGACATATAGGTCAGCTGGCTGCTAAGGTGACCCCTACATGATATTAAACATTTCCATTACACTTAACAGTAAGTCAGGTCAAGAACATACAAATCCCACATTTTTTATGATAAACCATCCTGCGTTTTGAAACTAAACAAATATCCTCTACCCAATACACACCCAAGAGATTGATGGGATGAATAATACTTCAAACATTAGGTCATTGGTCTAGAAACAGTGAGATATTTTGGCTATATTCACATTACCTGAAGCAAAACTAATTTTTTAAAGCTCTATGAAAACACTCTTCTCAGTTATAGTTTGGCTGAGAAAAACCTTCCAGTTTAGGGGTGCCTGGGTGGCTCAATTGGTTAAATGTCTGCCTTCAGCTCACGTCATAATCCCAGGGTCCTGGAATTGAGCCCTGCAACAGGCTCCTACCTCAGTGGGGAGTCTGCTTCTCCCTCTCCCCTGCTCCTCCACCCTGCTAGGCTCGTGTTTGTGCTCTCTCTCTCTCTCTCTCAAATAAATAAATAAAATCTTTAAAAAAAAGAGAGAAGAAAAAGAAAAACCTTCCAGTTTTACTTAAATGGACTTCAAATGGACTTACCAAAATTTTTCATTTACTAAAATTAAACCTCCAATTTTAACTGTAATTTAAAATAAATGGACTTCAAATGGACTTACCAAAATTTTCATTTACTAAAATTAAACCTCCAATTTTAACTGTAATTTAAAATAAATACTTAGAAATATAAAAGATCTCTTACATATTCTATGAAAAGTTCCAAGAAGTATTATCAGAAAATGTAGTTGTAATTATTTTTCAGTGATTAGAAACAATTGTTTAGCCATCCACTCAACAAAATCAATATACTTTATAGCATTTTCTTAGTGCTGTGTTAAAGCAATATAGGAGTCAAAATAACTTATAAGCCTAATTTTATGGAAAAATACATCTTAAGCAGGGGATAGGCAAACTAGAACCTCAGAGTCAAACCCAGACCTGCCATCTGTTTTTATAAATAAAGTTTTATTGAAACACAGATTCTGATCGATTGCAATGAGACTTCTCATTACAGTGGGCAGAACGAATGGAGTAGTACTAACAGAGACATATGGCCTGTAAAGCCTAAAATATTTACTATTTGGCCCCTTACAAAAAAAGTTTGCCATTGTTATTGACAAATTATCAGGGCTTTTCATTTATTCATTCAAATACATTAGTGTCAAACAGTGGGACAGATATAAATGTACACAAAACACAGCATGCTGGGGGGATCTTTCAAATACCGGACAAATTAAACAATAAAACTTAGGCCTGGGCTACTGATGACAGTTCCAGAGGGCCTGTCAAAAGGCCTTGCATAGACAGAGTGGGCCAGAGAAAACCCCAGGCAGGCCCACATTTTCCTCAGAAAGGGGAACTCAGCAACTTCCCAGCTCTTTGGGGGGCCAAAGTTTTCTTTGTCTCAACCCAATCAGAGTGAGAAGGATAAGGATGCTCCTCATTGGGAAAATGGATATGATTATAATTGTTGTATTCTGAGAAACACCTACAGCTCCACTGGCTAGAAATCCTATTTGGAACCAGAGCATTTTGTCCCGGCCCTGGAGCAACTTCTTCCCACAGTGGGACTGAAGTGAAGCTCTGCCCTGGTATTATAGACTTCTGGTACACAGCCATGCAGGGAAAGTATACCTTTCTAAAGCTATCCTCTTGGAGACTGACTTAACTCTAAGAGAAGATGTGGAACGGGCTGCTTCCTCTTAACCTAAGTGAAGTGATGTTGCATTGAACTCTGAAGATGAAGCCTGAACTCACAGGAAGAGAAAGATTGGATAATTAGAAAAACAAATCTCAGATTTCTCTATAGATGGACCAAAAACTGAAACAGAGGAAAATGTAAATGCGTACGAAGCATGCACTTCTGGAATTTCCTTAAATATGTGAATCAATTTCAAGAACTGCATAAAAAAACATTCCAGATATAAAACCCCAACCTCAAGATGAGGTGGGGGTGGGGCAGTGGGAGAAAAGACAAGTTTTAGAGTGAAGGGAAATCTCACAGGGAACAACCGTTAAGCCAGTGGAAAAAACATATTCAATATTTTGGAGTCAGTGATAGGTTGAAGAAAAAGAAATCAAAAGTTGGTAAGTCTGGCCTTCAAGAGCATAGACCAGACTGTGGACAGGTACAACACAGAGAAGATGAGGGGCTCAGCAACCAACTACTTACCAGAGAGATTGCGGTAAAAATTGTCAGGACTGCTTGCTCCACAACTGTGTAAAAGCCAAAAGGGATGCTTGGAAATGCACAGGTTGGTTGAGAGGAGAATAAATGTAAATGGTGATTTGAAGCACAGAATAGATATGAAACCCAGACAATATGAGGTAGTGATATTCCTCAATTCATCTGTGAGCTCCCAGTGCTTGATTTACTGAAAAGATCTTCCTGTTTATGTAAATGTGTCAGGAAACAGAAGTAGAAAAAAATAAGCATAGAATTTGGGAGCCAATTATGGAAACTTCCAATTCTCTTCTAGGAGTTTATCCTAGTGAAATGAATGAGATGGAACTTTCTGTTATTTGCACAAGAAATCTAAGCACACATTAGGATTTTTAACACATAAACCTACAGTATAAAGTTTATTTCAGTTTTCATCCATTTGGTATAGCAGAGCCCATAAGCTTCCTATACTTTAATTCAGCTTAACAGGACTATTCTGGAATTTTGTCTTCAAGATTTCTATTTGTTTTCTGATGAATCAGTCATAAGTGCTAAGGGGGGAGGGATCTCAACCAATACTCTCTTTACAAATGACATAATTATATTAATGTGACAAAGGTAACTATTAAATCTTTATTGGGAGGCAGTGGTGTTAATATTTCACAGTCACACGGTAAAAGCAATTAAGTTTTACAGTCCTTCAAATATTTTTCAATTTAAAAAAAAAGAAAAGAAAATATAAGTGCCACACAGAGATATGTACTGAAAGCTGGAGAATAACCCTGCTTGGGGAGAAAGAAAAAGTTTGAGAGAAAAAATGACATCTTGTTGGAGTTAGGCAGGTAGAGAAAAGAGGAAATGACTATAAAATCAGTACAAAACTGTCTTCATTCCAGAGGCAATGCCCCTTTCCCACAATTCTCGGTGGTACTCTGAAACATGGAGTTCAACAAATATTTGCTAAATGAATACTGCCCTCTGGTGGCCCAGAAGCACAATCCCTCACTAGGCTTTCTCCCAAATTACTCAGTTGTAGAACTTTCCCAAGTCCTTTCCTTTCAAAACTTACCCATCCTTTATTCCAGTCACTTAAGACTGCTAATCATGTGACCAAATATTTCTGGCAAAACAGATCCTAACACAGTCAAGTTTTAGTCCTCCCATAAAACTGGAAATCATTTATACAAACATTTCCTATAAAGAGTCACTAATAAGGGCACCTGGGTGGCGCAGTGGTTGAACGTCTGTCTGCCTTTGGCTCAGGTCATGATTCTGGGGTCCTAGGATCAAGTTCTGCATTGGACTCCCTGCGGGGAGCCTGCTTCTCCCTCTGCCTGTGTCTCTGCCTCTCTCTCTCTCTCTCTGTGTGTGTGACTATCATAAATAAATAAAAATTTAAAAAAAAAACCGTTCTTTCTAAAAAAAAAAAAAATTATAGCTGGTCAAGTTAACTGCCATATCAGGACCCACAAAATGGGAGTTCACCCCAGTGGTCCTGCCCTGTTATAAATCTAAGCCTAAGAAAGCCTTCACTGGTCAAGGAAGCCTAACATACACCAATCACAGTCCTCTGACTCAGCTTTAGCTAGCTCACTTTACTCTAGAAAACAAGACCTGCTAGCCTTAGCAGGAAATCCTTGCCATCCAAGCCAATCACATCCTCTTCCCCTGTTACTGCTTTTAATGTGCTATAAAACACACTTTTGTCCCAAATCCCTCAGAAACAGTGTTCCACTGCTTGTTAGGCACTGTATTTCCCCAATCCGTGGGTTGTTTTCCCTCAAATAAAAGACAAACTCATTACTAACTAAATTGTGTTATTTTTTGTCATTTGACATGGTCCACATATACCTCATCTACATCTAGGCTGCTAAAAACTTCCTCCATCTTTTCTGATTCTTAAATGCCTAGATCTATCAGCCACCATCATAGGCTTCACAGAGCTACACATTCAAAGGTAAGCCTGATGGGACACCTGGGTGGCTCAGTGGTTGAGCATCTGCCTTTGGCTCAGGGTGTGATCCTGGGGTCCTGGGATCGAGTCCCACATCGGGCTCCCTGCATGGAGCCTGCTTCTCCTTCTGCATGTGTCTCTGTCTCTCTCTCTCTCTGTCTCTCTCTCTCTCTCTCTCTCAAGAATAAACACATAAGGGATCCCTGGGTGGCGCAGCGGTTTAGCACCTGTCTTTGGCCCAGGGCGCGATCCTGGAGACCCGGGATCGAATCCCACGTCGGGCTCCCGGTGCATGGAGCCTGCTTCTCCCTCTGCCTGTGTCTCTGCCTCTCTCTCTCTCTGTATGACTATCGTAAATAAATAAATAAATAAATAAATAAATAAATAAATAAATAAATAAATAAATAATAAATAAATAAATAAGTAAGTAAGTAAGTAAATAAGAAGAATAAACACATAAGAATATTTTTAAAAAAGTAAGCCTGAAAACATGGCTTTCATTTCAGCATGCTCTTCATGAGTCATTTTGGTACAAGCCATGAACAGCAGGATGCCTGGGTGGCTGTTAGTTAAATCTGCCTTTAGCTCAAGTCATGATTTTAGGGATAGAAGCCCGCATTGGGCTCCCTGCTCAGTAGGGCATCTGCTTCTCCCTCTCCCTCTGCTCCTCCCCTTGCTTGTGTGCTCTGTCAAATAAATAAATAAAATCTTTTTTAAAAAAATGAGTTGAGTACTGAGTTAGTTTCCATAAGACAAATCCAAGTAAATATTCCACAGCTCTTCTGCTTCCTCTCCTTGACAGGGCCTGGAGGCCACCAAGGACAGGCAGATGAGAAGATTAAAATGCATTGCCAAGCTTTCATCTTTTAATTGGTCTCTCTTTGGCATTCTTTTGGAAGACAATAGTGTGGGATAAGGCTTCAGTTTCCTCCCACTTTGCACAAACAGGAGTCAACTCTAGCCAGAAGGGGTAAAGGCACTCAAACATGTGGTCTGGTGGCTTCATTCCCAGGGGCCAGCAGGATTCACAGAAATTGCAAACCCAGGTTACTCCAAGACACATTTGCCTTTTACAGGATGTTTACGAAATCTGTGCAAAATGAAAAGAAAGGCAAATTCCATGGAAAATCTACACCAAAGGATACTCAGAGGCAAAACATTTTCTCCTTATCTAATAAATTCTAGGGAAATTACCTGCAGGATAAAGGACTGGAAAGTTATGGAAAGCATGCTTAAAATGTCCACTATTGCTGTTGTTACACAATAATTTACAAATAGCTGAACAGAGGTGGAATTTACCAGTTAGTCCAATAAATCCCAATGTCCCAGAAGATTAAACCTTGAAGGAGTCTCTAGGATTACCCAATAGCTAAAATCCAAAGCTCTCTGTAAACTGGAAATCACTTATGTATAAGACGAGGAATTGAAGGCTCTTCACTGAAGGAAATGAAGAAAAGTAAAATGGAGTGGAGAATAGACAGTATGTGGTAACGGGCACAAGCTTCAGGTTTGACACAGCTGCTGTCCACTTCAGGCTCTGCCACCCTCTAGCTATGTGACAGGATTTATAATCCTCTATTTTTCTCTCTTATTAAACCACATTTTCACATGAAGAATAGCTAAACTTACGCCCTTCCCACAAGGCTTTCTGCCTTCCATGGTAAAAATTTTAAAAGGAAAAAAATGGCTAAGAATTTCAAAGTGATAAAGTTTAGGTACAAGAAAAATATTCTTTTCCCCTACTCCATACTGCTACTGTATATATTTAAGATGCTGCCTATGGGTTTTTAAAGTCCTGGAAAAGAATAGCTGAAAAGGAATCCATTAAGAAAATAAAATTATGGGATATGTAGGTAGCTCAGTGCTTGAGCACCTGCCTTCAGCTCAGGGAGTGATCCTGGGATCGAGTCCTACATTAGGCTCCCCATGGGAAGCCTGCCTCTGTCTCTGCCTATATCTCCATCTCTCATCAATAAATAAATAAAATCTTTTTAAAAAATTATATGATTGCATTAACAACAGTCAAGTACTGGGACACAACTTCTACTCTTTGAAAGACACTGTTAAGAGGGTTAAAAAAAAAATCAAGCAACAGAAATTTTTTGCAAAACATAACCGATAAAGGACTTACTTCTAAAATATACAACTCTAGAAAACAAACAATACAATTCAAAAGATCTGCAAATAATCTCAACACTTCATCAGAGAAGATGTCTGGAAGACAAGCACAAAAAAAGGTGCTCAACATCATGAGGCAGTACAGAGAAAGACTCAAGTTTTGTTTTGATCTTTGATTTCTGCAGCTTTCAAGCCCCCAGCCCTTGATCTTTCTCTTCACCCCAATCTGGAAAACATGATAAGAAAACCCACATGCCCCATCTATCCATTGACACCAATGGAAATGTCAAATCTCGCTGAGAAAATATAAGCGCCTGGCTGAAAAAAAGACTCAGCCCGGGTCCATCCATTAACCACAGTAAAAATCCCAAACCACCCATCCCTTTTTTACCATGTTTCACTCCCAACAAAACTTAAGCTGTTCTCCTTAGTAAATGCTCTTGCTATTTACTATATGAGTGATAAACTTGATTTATCAAGTCGCTGACATCCATAAATCCCTGGGGGAGAGGGGTGCTACCGCCTAATGCCCAGCAGAGGATACTAGGTGTTCAAATAAAGCCATCAATCATTAGAAAGTTGCAGATTAAAACTAGTGTAAGGTATGATGCATACCTACAAACATACTACTACTGTATTGCAGAATGGCTAAAATTTTAAGAACTCACATTAAAATGTACTGCTGGTGGGGATGCAAAATGGTGCAGGCAAGATGGAAGACAGTTAATTTCTGGTAAAGTTAAACATATACTTATGATAAAACCCATCAATCCCACTTCTTTGCATTTGCTCAAGTGAAATAAAAACCCTGTCATGAATGTTCATAGTGACTTGATAACTGCCAAAACTAGAAACAACCCAATGTCTTTCAAATGGAAATCAATAAGTTTTGGTATTCCAGGAATACTACTTAGCTATAAAAAGGAATAAGTACTGATACAAATAATACTGATGAGTCTTGAATGTTATCTCAAGTAGAAAAAAGCTAGATACAAAAGGCTACAAATAGAATAATTCCATTTATAGGACACTATTGAAATGACAAAACCACAAAGACCAACAAGGACAGAACACAGAGCAGCAGTTTCCAGGAACAGAGGATGAGGAGGGGAGGGTCAACAAAAGGTACACAAGGAAATTTGGGGGCGTTATGAGATGCTGATTCTTGACTGAGGTGGCAGTCACACAACTGTTATGCATTTATCAGAACTCAGTACCTTAAAAGGATGAATTTCACTGCCAATTATGTCTCAGTAAAAAAAAAAGAAAGCGAGAGACAGAACAATGGGAAACAGCTATCAGAAATGTTGCCATTATTGGAGCTGACATACAATGATTCTTACAGAATTAGGAATCCCCAGGATCGTTTGCTAATACTTCAGATTCCTACCTCTGCCTCCATTCCTGAGACAGTGGGTGGAAGCTGGGAATCTGCAGCATTAACATACATTCTAGATTACTTTGATGCGGGTGGTCCAAAGACTACATTTTGAGGTTGTTACACAGCATTATTATGGCAAAAGCTGATACAAATACCCTTCCATCATTTCTTCATCTGAACAAGCCGTGTTGCTCTCCAAAGCTCAGCAACTCCAGCTGTTCTGCATATGACTCAGTATGTTACAAAGGCAGAACAGCTATAAATAGTGGGAACCAGAGCTTTCTCGCTGGGGGTTGGGCACAATAAACATGATCAAATACCAGATGCTATATAAGGTCTTTTCCAAACTCTGATTCTCAGAGAGCTACAAATTTCAGATAATCACCTATTAGGGTCCTTCAACAGTTTTACCAAGCTGGAAAGACAAGAAAGAATGAAATTCACAAGCAAACATGGAATATGACCACAAAGTTTAATCAAAGAACATCTGCACCATCAACTTGTCTAAGGCAACCTTCAAATGGAAAAAAATAATTCCCTATTTCCTAACATTCACTTATACCATTCATAACCTAAAGTGGAACATTTATTTTTAGAGAAATACTATGTGAATTCCCTGTATAAACTGACAGGAGTAGAGCTAGTCTAATAAAGTGGGGAGGGGAAGTGCATGGGCGATTGTGTGGTAGAAGATTCGGAGCATCACTGAAAAGCCATATACTCTGTAAAGCCCACCCCCACACACCATGTCCCGAAAGTCACCACGCAGAGCTCTTCTCTGTGGAACCACATTAGATAATATCCTCAAAAAATAAGGTTGCAGGAATAAATGGACAGCTTTTCATTAGGACATACAAGAAATCTAGCTAATTTCCACCAAAAGATTGTTACCAAATTGGGTAAACTTGGCTGAATAAGCTTAACACTTATTAGTTATTCTATATGTTTGTCTGGTTTCTTCAATAATATATCCCAGACATCTAGGAAAGTCATTGACTCATAATAGGTACTCAAATAGTTTTGAATGACTATCTAAACATAAAGTAGCATATAAACATCGATATAAAACATATCCCAGTATATTCAAAATATGATGACACATATTGGTAAGAATTGAACGACAGTGATTAAATCTCCCAAAGAATAACTGCAATTTTTAAAAATCATTAAGTTAATGAATCTCTAAGTCACAGGTATCAGAGATTTTTGTAGAGAGGACTTTGTAATCTCCCACCAGTGGCCATGCTGTCACTCCAACTGTGCATCTTTATTAGTGTTTGGTACATATATTCTTAGCTATGTCTCTTCTGAATTAAACAAAATCTTGAAAAACAAATCAAGGGAAAAAATATACCTGGGCTCATTCTATGCCATAAATCAGGTCTTAAAAGCTTTTTTTAAAAAAGAAAGGTAAGTGGTTCTCACCTCAAACACAAAAATAAAGGTTGTGCTACCAGAATTTGATCCAGAAGCAAAACTTCACTTTTATATTAAAGGTTTCAATTACGGACTTAAAGTTCTAAGTTCAAGTTACAATTTTAAACATGTAATAGGCAAAAAACCTTTTAAGAAAGACTTATATGTAACCATCAAAGAACTGCCAAGTATTACAGGAAAGTACCACCCCTGAATGGTTGTTTTTCTTTGAAAAACAACAAGCAGGGGGGTTATCCTCAGCTTATTTCCCTAGCACCCCTCCAAGTGGCTAAAAGCTTTAATAATGCAATGCCTTCTCATCTTTGTTAGCTAGTGAAACAAGGTTTGAGTTTCACATTCAATTGGTAGCTGCTGTGGAATGCATTAAATAAGGAATGTTTTATCCAGAGCAGAACAAACCTAATCTTCAGGTGTGGATTGATAGAGCAAGAGGAACATTCACAGAACTCAAAAGAGAATCCACAGCTACCAAATTCTTGCTCCCCCACCTGGGTGTTGCATTACCTGCTACATTTCTTCCAGGTTCATTTCCCCCTGTAGTCAAAAACACTTACAATGAAAAAAAAAAAAAATAAAATAAAATAAAATAAATTAAAAATAAAATTAAAAAAAATAAAATAAAATAAAATAAATAAAATAAAAAAAATAAAATAAAATAAAATAAAAAAAAAAAACACTTACAATGTATTCCTGCAAATGCAAAGAGAAGCCAGGTTGGAGTACTTGGTTTCTTTGTGTATAATTTAGATACAAAAGGGCAAGATCTGAAAAACCTTTTTTTTTGGGGGGGGGGGAGACTATAATCACATTAAAAATCATAAAGATTAATGAGTAGCAACAGTCACTAGTTCATGAAGTCAATCAAATATTCAGTCTGGAGAGTCACATCATTCAAAATGCTGTACTTGACAGTAATTTTAATCATCCATTCTACCATTTACTGATCATTTACTATGCTCCAGGCAGAATGCCAAAGATTCTTTTAACGGGAATATGACTACATCTATCGGTGCATGTATATTAGCAATCTGATTTTGTATATGCAGTCTTTCACAAATGTGTGCAGTTTTAGGGAAATTTTGTAAATTTTCCCATGTATTTCAATTATTACTTTGCTTCTTCTAAGAAACGCTATGTAAATGATACCCATTTGTGTGTGGGTACAAGTGTGCGCATGTGTTTGTGTTTTACAAAGAGACATTACAAATAAGGAAGCCAATTTATAAAACGTGCTTCATTTTTTTTGTGTGTGTGTTACAAGCACCCTGTCTCATTGAACTACCTTCTTCAACTAAGTTAATAACCCATTCTTTGTTTAAAGAAAAGCATTCCAGCAATGAAAGGCAGGGTAACATTTAGATACAGAGCTCTCTCTCAGAGAGCTCACCCACCACCTCCAACAACAAAGATGCCTTCGGATATATCTTGCTGGTTCAAGCTCCAAAACCATAAAAGAGAATATCTTCCAAAAGAGAGTATTTAGCTTATTTTTGGACAAAGAGAAAATGCTAACAATAGGATGGGGGTGGGGTTAGAAAAGGTGTGTCAATCTAAAAGAATAATGGCCAATTTCCTAAACAAGTTGTTTCAAGAAATTACTTATTTTACAATCATGGACCTAACTTCAATTTGGCTTACAAAATATTTTATACTGAAAGGAAATATAGGGTACAAATACGTTTGAACATGCTTCCATTACAATTTAACATGGAGATAAAATTATAAATAACAGGGAGAGGGAGTTGCAATCAACTCAGAAACCATCTGCTCACTAGTTATAAATAGTTATAAATAAATAGTTATTTATAGTTGCAGGCACATTTTATCCAATAGTGTCAATGAAATATTACTTATATTCTCTTTACAGCTAAATCTGTTCTTTAAAGATTGCATACTACTTAGTCCACTACTCTAATCAAGATATTGCCCAAAAAAACAAATGAACAAAAAATAAATATAGATAGATATTGCCCTTATGCTGAAACCAAGCAGGTTATTTCCTTTGAACGAGTTTTCTCTGCCTTTTAAAACCCAGGCTAAAACCCAGTGAGAAAACCAACATACTTGGTCTGAGATGCCATCATATTTCTGAGTAATTTTTCGTATGCCCCAATTCTCAAGTTAAATTTGGGGAAGGCCAACATATTTGGAATAAAAACTAAGAATTAAGTCCTTCCCTCTGGGTAGTTCCTTTCTTCTGTTCTTGGCCCTCTGCTTTGAGCTTGCCAAAGAAGCACTCTGACCTCTGCTGCCCAGGATGGGAATTTTCTCCACAAATGTTTTTACTTCCATTACATTTTTCTGTGATGTTCACAGCTTCCATAGGATTGTTTCTCAAAGGAAAGCAGTGATTTCCTTAATGACCCACAAATGCAAGGCATCTGCACTTTATACTTTCATTCAAACAGGCAAAGAGGGAAAGGGTAAGACCTCATCAGTCTGTCCCTCTTTGCCAGCAACACAGTAGCTCTCCTGGAAGCTCCACCATACAGCCCTCCGTGCCATACAGCCATCCACAGCACAATGAGACCCAACAAGGCACATCTTTTCATCACTGGATCTATTTTACTCCTTAGCTAAGCACCTAAAAAGAGTGAGGTCCAAAATGTCTTTACCCAAATAGAGCCAACCGTAGATATATTTTTAACAAGTTTCTACTATCATTGAAGGTTGGTGGAGGATTGGTTTTCATTTTAATCTTTGATGAAATATTTTCTTTCTTATTTGATATGAGAAACACAACGACACCTAAGAGCTTCATTAAGGCTAGAAGGACCAAGAAGAATTTGTGATGAATTGGGTGAGAACAGGACGCTGGAAAGCAGCAAAGTAGCAGAAAATGAAAGAAGCAATAGGAATGAGCCACAATAGGTATTTTACAACTGTCTTAACTTAAGGACATCAGGCTGAGTACAGACAGCTACAAAAATCTCAATTTCCCTACTTCAGGCTGCCTTTCTAATTCCATATTAGTTCAACCAAGTGTTTCCCCATCTAATCACACTTCTCCCCTATGAAGAAATGAGGCCCAAAAAGGGAAGGGGTGGGGTGGGGGTGTATATCCCATACTTCCTTACTTCACTTGGTCAAAGTCTTAAGGCCTTTCCCTGTTCGAAGGACCCTAAAGGGTAAACTTTAGGAAGTCAAGCCTATGTAATGTAGAGCAGCCTTCGCTCTCTCCAGGGACCTGAGAATATCCAGGCATAGTTGTAAGAGAAACCCTGCACCAGAGACGTTTTCTACACCGTTGGCACAGAAGACTGTTTCCACCAGATCATGGCCCTATACCACATCCCCAAAACCTCTGCCAGTGAGCCACATTAAGTCTTTACTATAAGTAGAGTATAATAAAAAGCGCTATAGGGAAAGAACATTCAAAATACAGAAAAAATAAGTCCTTGTTGTCATGGAGCTCATAACCTCTTTGGGATCCAAAGCTGTGAATGCATGCATGCCAGCCCACACAAGGAGTCCCTCGTTTCTTACAACAGAGCAGCTTTCACAAACTAAAAGACTCAGTACATAAGCACAAAAAGGCTAGTATGGCAAGCAGCCTATGACAGATGAGGCCAGGCAGGGCAATGCTATGCGTCTCTTAATCTTATTCCCTTCTATCGAGCAATCTCTCCTCACCTTATCATCCAGACTTCCTGAAAGAGAATTCTACACTCCCTATCACTACCTCTGCATCTCTAATTTACTTGCCATGAACTCCAAGTTGTTTTCTACCTTCACTCTGAAATTGTTCTAATGAAGCCACTAGTGGCTCTCATTCATTTTTCTGAACTTTGATACTGTTCAACATTTAACTATTTGTGGGTCATAGACCTTTTTGGAAAGCTGATGAATGCTACAAAACCTCTCCCCAGAAAATATACACATGTACACTGTTCAGAGAATCCAGAAACCTCCTGAAACTGGATCATAAGCCAACTGGGTCAACAGATCCCAGATTAAGAACTGCTGACCACTTGCTTAGTTTCTATAACAACTTTTCTTTACAAATTACTCCACTTACATTTTTAATCTCCTTCCTAGGCTCCTCTTCCTATGCCTACCTCTTTTTTTTTTAATTTTTATTTATTTATGATAGTCACACACACAGAGAGAGAGAGAAGCAGAGACATAGGCAGAGGGAGGAGGCGGCTCCATGCACCGGGAGCCTGACGTGGGATTCCATCCCGGGTCTCCAGGATCATGCCCTGGGTCCAAAGGCAGGTGCCAAACCGCTGCACCACCCAGGGATCCCCCTATGCCTACCTCTTAATCATCATTATGAATTCAGGGTTATGACTTCAGGTCAATCCTCTCGTCCAAAACACACATCCTTGCTCATCCATTCTCATGACCTCAGTTAGCACCAGCATGCTTAGAAGTTCTAAATCTCTATCTGCAGCCCATACTATACCTCTAAGATTCACACTCCGTAACCACCACTTGGTGATTCACTCCACTTTAGCTAACACCATACTCAACATGGCCAAAATTAAATTCAGTAAATTAAGTTGTCTTTCTATAATCTCTCTCTCAGTGCACCTGGGTGGCACAATTGGTTAAGCATCTGACTCTAGGTTTCAGTTCAGGTCGAGACCCCATGGTTGTGAGATGGAACCCCGTGTCAGGCTTAGTGATCAGTGTGGAGTCTGCTTGAGACTCTCTCCTTCTGTCCCTCCCTCTCATGGGTTCTCTGTCTCTGTCTCTCTCAAATAACTATTTAAATACATCTGCTTGAGACTCTCCCTCTGCTCTTCCCACTCATGCACACACTCTCTCTTGCTCTCTAAAAGAAATATGTATTTAAGATCTTATATGTGTGTGTGTATGTGTGTGTGTATGTATGTGTGTGTGTGTATATATATATATCTTTCTCTCTCTCTCTCCTCAGTTAATGTCAACACAATATGATTCCACTTCTGGGATGGCCAAGTTGCTCCTATCAGACCAACTCTCCCACAGGTAAAAACTATATATTCAAGATTTAAAAAAAAAAAAAAAAAAGCAGTATTCAGAAGGCACTGGAGAGCAGATGAAAGCAGGCTATCCCTGGAAGGAAGTTGATATATGGAAGAAGAACTGCATTAGATGAGTTTTCGTATTTTAGGGCTGATAGACTGATGAACAACCCCAGTCTGTACCAGGTGCATGCCAAAAGTGCTAGTCTCATTGGGCTACAAAACTAGAGAACAGGTCCAGGGCAGCCTCAGGAACTGGAAAATGAAAGGGGAATCCTAGTCAAGAAAAGGCTGAAGAGAGGAAATAATCACAACTCCTCCCAAACCTCTACATGGCCCTTGAACCACAGATGTGCAGGCAGATGCCAAGCACCACAGCTAAGGCAAGAACAGCTCAAGTGAGATTTCAGCTGCCATCACTGCAGGAAAAACCAAATTTGCAGCTAAATTAAGTGCCTGGTTTAACAAAAAATAAATAAAAAGTAAAAAAATTTTTAAAAACAAAAAACATATTTTGGCAAAATGTAACAGAATTAAGAGTTCCCACAACTTATTTATAATGTCCAGGATATGCTCCAAATTACTTGACATAAAAGAACCATGAAACGGGCTTATTCACAGGGAAAAGACAATCAAGGGAGACTCCAAGATGTTCCAGATGTTCTAATTAGCAAGCATTTTGAAGCAGCTCTCATTCCAACACTCAAGTATAGAAAGCAAAAATGCTCATAATACTGAAAGAAAATCACAGCAGAGAAATATAAACTATGACACTGAATAACAATTACAATAAATGAGCCAAATGAAAATTCAAGAACTTAAAAATAAAGCATCTGAAATAAAAATTTCACAGGGTGGGATTAATAGCAGAATGGAAATAACAAAGAAAAGTCCATGAACTGTGAAGATATTGAAGACACATTAAAGATAGATCAACATAAATTATTTGATCTGAAGAACAGAAAGATGAAAGGCTACAAAGTGAATTTTAGGCACCTGTGGAACAACGTTAAAATGTCTAACATAATTGGATAACAATCGCAACTGATGTTCTAGGAAAAAGGAGAGAGAGAACAGAGCAGAAAAAAACATTTGGTCAAATATTGACCAAAATTCCTCAAAAATTGGGAAAGGTGTTTAGTGATTGTTGAGGAATGTCATCAAAAAGGCATGCCTGCCAAGCGCCCTATAAGCTGGACCTGAGCACTGGAAGTCTCTAAACCCCTCCCCACCCTAGGAATGTGGCTTTTGCTGGTCTTTCCTTCTCCCAGACACTGCTCCAAGGACACAGTCTTGAGATTGTGATGTGGTGTTGAGATCACCTGCACAGTATACATGACTGAACCCAGTTAAGGCCTCTTTATAAAATTTTAAAATTTTAATAGGGATCTATGCATCTTGCTGCTGCCCAATATAAGACTCCTATGTGAGCCCCTTTGCTTACTAAAATTGCCACCTACCAACCTGGAGTGGTGTGTCACTTTCTTTGGTCTGTCTCTGCCCTCTGAGTACAGAGGCCAATATCAAATTACACCAGGGAAGCTTCCAGAAGGGTTACAAATCAAGAGTGATTCAAGAGATAAGCAAATCCTACTAAGCAGGATATGTACAAAGATCATGACGCATAGGCACATCAGAGTCAAACTGCTAAAAAATAAATAGAACCAGAAAATCTTGAAAGCAGAGAAAAATGACTCATTGCATGGAGAAGTGCACGGATTTGAATTACAAGTTCCTTCTCATCAGGGGCAATGAAAGCCACAAAAGAGTGTAACAGTCACTCATTCATTTATCTTTGCAGGGTGGGAAGGGTGGGCAGACACATACACATTACCTTTAAAATGCTGAAAGAAAATAACCTGTCCGTTCATCTTATAATACCACTGGCTGCCAGCATCCCACATCAAAAACCTGGGAGTGAGCTGGACATCTTCCTCACATTCAACCACTCCCCAGGACTGAATCTACCTCCTTTAGTTCTATTTGCACCACCACATCTATCTCAACAAAAAGGAACTTGAGTCCTCACACCTCTCCTGAATTACAAAAATAGCCATATAACTAGTCTCTCTGGCCCCTATACACTTCACGTTTTACCACACAAGCCATGTTAAAAATACTGATTATGTCATTCAATGACTCCCTACCGTATTCAAGATAAAATCCAAACTCTTTAGAACAGCATTCTCAGAGTTTTAGGTCTCAGGATCCCTTTATACTTTAATTACTGAAGGCCCCAAAAAGCTTTTGTTTATGTGGGCTTATTTATCAGTATTTACTGTTTTAGAAATTTAAAGTGAGGGGCACGTGGCTGGCTCAGTCAGGGAAGTGTGAGACTCTTGATCATGGAGTTGTGAGTTCAAGCCGCATGTTGGGTGTAGAGATTGCTTAAAAATAAAATCTTTTGGATATCCCTAGGTGGCTCAGCACTTTAGTGCCTGCCTTCAGCCCAGGGCATGATTCTGGAGTCCCAGAATCGAGTCCCACATCAGGCTCCCTGCATGGAGCCTACTTCTCCCTCTACCTGTGTCTCTACCTCTCTCTCTCTCTCTCTCTCTCTCTCTCTCTCTCTGTGTCTCTCATAAATAAATAAAATCTGTAAAAAAATATTTTTAAAAAATATTTTTAAAAAAAAATTTAAAGTGAGAAATTTTTCAAATAAAGAACCCATGAGTGCATATTCCATTAAACATGAAAGCAATAATGTCATCACACATCACATAGCCTCTAGAAAATTCTCCACATACTCTTGAAAGAATTAGGAGGAAAAGGCAAATAAATTCTTAGCATTGTTTTAAAAATAGTTTTGAACTTACAGACCCCCCAAAAAACAGGGTCTCAGGGACCTACAAAGGTCTCAGAGCCCACATCTGCTTTACATGATTCCCTCTGGTGCTCCTGTAAGCTTCAGCAACGACAAACTTCAGGGAATTCTCTGAGCATACCACTCTGTGCTCTGAAGCTCTCCTTAGAAGCAAAGCCTTTCAGTTCCAGATTTCCCAGCTAATATCTACTCACCCCCAAGACTCTGAGTATTATTTCTTTAGAAAGCATTTCCTAATCTTTCTGGAACAGTATGATTTTGATATTCCTTCTCTCCTTTCCCATAGCTCCCTCTGCCTCTCTGCATCATGACATTAATCAGACAACTGAACCAAGAAATACAATGTGGGTTATTCATCTCTGTATCCCCAGAAAAAGGCCTAGAATATTGTTCATGTATTAAACACACACACATAATCCTTAGTGGATATTGATCTAATGAAGAAATAAAGTCAGTCATTCCCCCAAATTGTAAATACAGAAGTTCACAACTCAGTCTGTTAGGCTTCAAGCAAGCTATTCCATTTATTTCTCTACATCAAACTAGGAGGGTCTTCTTAATAATAGAATTTCAGTTCCTTAAAAATGAGCATTTGGACATCCTGGGGTTTCCATAAAGTAAAGAAAAGGGATTTGGTAATGAATGTGATGAGTGACAGGAATTATTTCTGATAGTGAAGAAACAGCCACCAAAATGCCTACTAACCATGTTGGGCACCAGGAAGATTCTAGGATGATATGTGAGGAGCTAAGATGGCCTAATTCCCACAGAGAAATAAAAGACTGCTCTGATTAGCTGTTTTTCACAAGACTAATAAAATAAATAATGAAAAATATTGAAGAGGGAAGAAAACTCAAGAAATCTGCATTAGCCTGATAAATGCCACATGCTCTATTGTTAAGCTACAGAAAGGTACAGTCCCCAGTATGGTAAGTAAAGTATTCTATATATGATTCCTCTCTTAACAACTTCAAACTATTCAGTGAATGAATAGGAAAAGGGGAGAATAAAACAAGTGTGCTTCCTTCCCATCACTACGGGAATGTTGGAATGGCCACAGAGACACAATAAGGTCGAGGGAAACATCAACAACTTTACACCATCTTAGGTCATCAAGAATATCAAATGCCTCATTCTAGAATTAACAGCAGAAATGAGAACACTTTAGGAAGGTTTCCACTTTTTGAAGTTTCTAAATCCTGACATATAAAAGAATTAATAAGGCATTGGAGAAATCTCATTTTGTAAAATAAAAATTATACATGATCCATAGTAATACCAAACATCCAAATATAAACTAGTTTATTATCAATGTTTAAGATGTGTTTCAGGGATCCCTGGGTGGTGCAGCGGTTTGGCGTCTGCCTTTGGCCCAGGGCGCGATCCTGGAGACCTGGGATCAAATCCCACGTCGGGCTCCCAGTGCATGGAGCCTGCTTCTGCCTGTGTCTCTGCCTCTCTCTCTCTCTGTGACTATCATAAGTAAAAAATTTTTTAAAAAAAAAAAGATGTGTTTCATTGTAAATTGTAAGCACGCTTTATATCAATAACAAAAAAATTACCAACTTAAGAAAAATATTTTAAGTTTTGCTCCAAATTAAGACAGAAATACATTAGATTCTTACAACAAACAATATTGGGGGAAAAAATCCTAATACTTAATGATTTTTTAATCTAAATATCTTCTAACACTTTTCATTACCTAGAAAATAGAATCTTAAATCAAAATTATATTATATATTTAGTTGAGAAGCGATCAACACTTGCAGAAATCCCTACCATACTGACTTCTGGTTTCTAGCCTCCAACACTGAATAGCTATAGAACATATAAAATATAGGCCAAGTAAATACAAACTGCTTCTGAATTAGAACAATATCAGGTTATTTAATACATTCAGAATAAAACTCTAATAAATAAATATATCAAGTAAATAAAACTAATTTACAAAATAACAATGCAAAAGTAAATCTGATCATATAAAATTTACAAATATCTAAATGACTACTTGGAAAATATCCAAAATATATTAGGAAAAGAAACTATCAGAATAGATTTGTTTCTGAACTTTAACTAGTTCTAAAATTTACATTAAAAAATTTGAGGGGCACCTGGGTGGCTCAGTTAAGTGTCTAGTTCTTGATTGGAGCACAGGTAATGACCTCAGGGTTATAAGACTGAGCCCCACATGGGGCTCCCTAAGTGTGAGGTCCACTTTAGATTCTCTCTCTCTCTTCTCCCTCTGTCCCTCTTTCTCAAATAAAATCTTTTAAAATTTTTTTGAAAATTTTCTGAAATCTTAAGTTTCTAAAGAAATTACTAAATAATAGTATATTCTAGCCAAGAATAAGAGCACAAAAACAAATTTAAAACTATTAAGCATTCGTTATAATTCAGAATAGCCCTGCTATTTCCTCAAAAACAAATATTTAAAAAATAATATTTGCAAAGTTGGCTACAGAAAAATTATCTTACATTAATTTTGTACTATGAACACAGAATGTATAAATGATACAGATTATGAGGTCAATAAGTAAATGTTGAACTATATATTATGGTGGACTTGAAGGACTAGAAAACATTTCTTTTTTATTCTATAGTAAGCAAGAAGTTCAACGTGAGAAGAGGTCACATTCCTAGGTTCTCTTAGCCAACCTAAATGGTAAAGTTAAAATCAATGCAACCTTTTAAATTAAAAAACATTTAAGAATTCATTGACAAGCTTTTTACATTCATCTTTCTCTATCCCCAAATCCCACTTACCAAATATAAAAATCAACCAAAAAAAAAAAAAATCTGAGGCACACTGGTCAAAGCAAATATCACAAAAAAGAGTATCAGATGAAGAATCTTGGTACAAGGAAGAGTATCATGGGAATTTCTGGAAAGAAACTAGCTAAAAAAAAAGTCTAGGAAAGAGTCAACCCTAAAAAGCATATATTTTCAAAGTAGACAAACTTATTTTACTTTAGCACTATGTCTAATTTGGAGTACCTATTTTATACAGCAATGAAGTCAATAAGAATTAAAAGTCATAAATAACTTTTAAATTTTCATAGTCACCAAACATAAATGAGACATGTATGTTCCTTTTCTAGTCAGAAATATTTTTCAGCTATCAACTTATACCACAATTTTTCCCAAAAATTTATGAGCAGAAACATATAATATATCTATTGTTGCCTTATGAAGATATTCAGAAAGATCCTTTCAAGGACCAGAAGTTATCTAAATTAAAATCAACTTTGTTATTGGATTCTAAACGTACCAAGCTTAGTTAAAAAAAAAATCATTTGGCATATATTAACTACTAGATGTGAATACACAGGGACAAAGATACTCACTTTTCCTTAGTCATTATGTTGCCTGATTAGTTTATATAAAAAACTTCACGTGAATTTTTCTAATTTTATGACAAGTGATACAGACATGTTTCAGATCTTAAAAATTTGACATAAAGACTAGAAATGGCCCCCAAACTAAAATATACCACTATTCATCATTAGTTACTGATGCTTCCACAAGATTTTGAAATGTGAAAGGTTTTTACGTAAACATTTGGAAATCCCATTTTTGTTTCTTAAAGACAAAACAAGCAGTAATTAAATCTGTAATACTGTAAATTTTGACACTTGTTTTTTCATTACATCTCAGAAAGACTTCTTGCTGCTACAGTTAGCTGTTGCTGTTTTTACCTTTCAGCAGTATGTGGTATCTTTATCTTGCTTCCCTCAGCATAACATTCTGTAAATTATCAGCATAGACAATTACAGGTAAATTTAAACCCATTTTATCTTACAATTAGCATTTGACTGATATTCAAAACATATTAAAGCTCCAAAATTTAAAGCCAAAACCATACTCGAAGTTATATTAAAGAAGTATGTCATATAAAAAGCAATCAAAAATATGCTGGAACTCTTTACAAATCTGAATTGAAAATATAGATATTTCCCCAAAAAATAATAAAATATATAAAAAAAATAAAATACAAATATCTCTGAGAAATTCTTCCCTAGCTAAGTCTTATATTCAGCAATGAGAACAAACATTTCATTTGCTAGGATCGAGTAATCCACACACACAGTCATAAAGGATATCTCAAAAGCTCCTTAGTAGTCATCACTATTCCTGTCTCTTCCATAAGGCAGGTCATCTGTCTCAGTTACTATCAGCATCAAGCAAATGGAAGATTTGGCACACCCGTCACCTTAACGCTACTGTTTAGCTAGAGGATGCTGCAAGCACTCCTTTAAACTCTCAGCATTAATCAAAATCAGAAAACTTCCAGAAAGGGAAAAAAGGGGAGGGTTGGAGATAATTAAAGGAATTAATAAAGTTCCCCTCCTTTACCAACAGGGTCGAGATGCACTTTTATTCCTGAAAACCAGCTGGTTTCCTCACAAAGATAATCTTTCTACTTCGCACATACCAAAAAATCAGTAAATACGAAGTTGAAATTGACGATTAAAAAAAAAAAAAACTTTAAAAAAATTTACTTCTTCTTTTAATTAAGAACTAGAACAACAACATAGGAAAATATACTCAATCCATAAATGACATGAGGATTAAAATCAGAGTACCTCAGCTACACCACCTGGGAGTTGTACAGAAGTCCCTTAAGTGGACTTCAGTTTGCTTGTCTGTAAAATGGGAACTTCATCTACTATTCATAGTGGAGAGGGGTCTGGACGGATTACATGAGAACACACAGGACAGTATAAGCCTAAAGGCATAAACATGTAAGAGACGTGAACTTGGGACACTTAAATCAACATCTTTGCTTGCCCAGTCCTCTTCCAAGGGTTAATCATTACCTCCTCCTGGCCTTCACAGGGTAATTGTGAAAATGTTCTAATACTTCAAGAATGTAAAGGCAAGTAAGCAAGAAAACAGCTGAAAATTATATAGTGCTTGTTAAATGATCAGTTTCTAAAAATTTCATGAGTACCACACAAAAGAACTTTTGGAACATTAAGAAATATAGTTTAACACATGACTAAGGGGAGTCAAGGTCAGGCATGAGTAGCCATTCAGTTAAACTGTGTCACTTTTACAAACTGGTGGTTAGCAGAGGGGAGGGTGTGGGTGATGCTGGGAGAAATGGGTGAAGGGGAATGGTAAATACAGGCTTCCAGCTATGAAATGAATCAGTCAAGGAATATAGGCAATGGTATTGTATGATGTTACACAAAGCAGAACATAAAGACTTGTCAAATCACTATGTTGGGACACCCAAAACAAATGTAATTTAAAAACTAAAAAGAACATACAAAACCTGTTACTTTTTACTTAACATTAAAATGGCAAGTAGAAAAGATTTTTAAAAACAAATAAATTTAAAATGGCAAAACAAGAATCTGAAGTTATATTATTTCATATAAAAACATTTATAATTTACAATTTCTAGTGGCAGAAAGGCATACTCGTTTAAAGAAAAAATAAGACTGTTCACCTATAAAATTAACCCTACTTTATTAAAACAATGTTGTCAGGCGGGATACTTGAGAATCTTCAAAAAACCACAGGATTTTATGGGATGTAAATTAAACCTCAATAAAGTTGTTAAAATGTAACATAAAAATACAAGATTTTTATGGGATGTAAATTAAACCTCAATAAAGTTGTTAAAATATAAAATAAAAATAAAGCATAGAAAGAGACAGGAATAGGGGCACCTGGATGGCTCAGCGGGTTGTGTCCCACTCTTGGTTTTGTCTCAGGTCATGATCTCAGGGTCCTGGCTCTGAACTCAGCAGGGAGTCTGCTTGAGATTCTTTCCTCCTCCTTCTCCTTCCACTCTTCCCCCAAACTCATGTGCTTGCAGGCAAACTTGTGCGCACGAATGCACCCTCTTTTTCATTCTCTCAAATTAATTAATTAATTAAATATTTTAACAAAGAAAAAGAAAGAGACAGAAATCATGGGCAGATGCATTCGGAATGTGACAGTCCTAACATAGGAACTGTTTCTGTGACTTCTGGATTGACCAGCAGAGGAGGAGGTAGCAGGGGCTGGAAGGTGGGTCTGGTTGCTAGGCACCCTTTGGGCACTCCCTTGATGTCTGTGATGCTTTTCTGGAGCCTCACCCTTTTTCCCTGCTACTGTTGTCCACATCTTCTGCATTCCTCTATTGCTCCAGTTAAAACAGCTTTCTATGTGCCTCATCTCATCCTCTGAACACCATTAGAAGTTTTTACAACCATTTTACAATAAGAAAAATAAAATACAGAGAAGTTCAGTAACTTGCTCATGGTCACATTTGGTAGCTTACAAAGCACTTTCATATATATACAAACGTATTCTTGCCTGTCCAGTTTCAAGAAGCCACCTTTTCTAAAATTAGCATTTGACAATATTTAACATACTTCAACCTTTTTTTGGCACCTCCTATGTATCCACAGTATGATGAAAATGCAAGGATAAAAAAGACGGGGTCTCAGCCCTTTAAGTGTTCCCACATAAGGATGGAAAACAGCTAAACAAAATCGCTCTTTTGCAAGAGATGGATATATACACTAGTGGTAAAAATAAAACCGAACAATACATAGAAGAATTGCTGCTGGAGAGAATAATCAAAATTTCTTAGAATAAGGGATTTAAAGCACACAACGAACAGACTAAATGTGAAAATACAAATCTATAAAACTGGCCATGGTCTTGCATTAACTAACTCTCCTCCATACTTCTTAATGACATTCAAAATTCCACTGGCAAAGTACCTGCTATCAGCCCACCCTACACGCCTCCTGGAATTCCTGACAAGGGACAAAGCATCTCTTCTACAATTCAGGAAGAGGATTCAGAAATAAAATGTCAAAAACTCCATCAAATGGGTTTCTAAAGGCAGAAACCATGACAAACTAATGAAGCGATATTTAGGAATGAAGCCACATTCTTCTCATGACAAAGCATATGACCTACTCTACAATCTCCTGAAGCTAGAATGCTCCTACTCTAGTAGTGAACAGAGATCTGAAGAAACCAAACATAGTAAAAGAAAAGACACTGAGTGGAGAGAAGGGGCAAGATGCAGTGACTCTCGCAATGCAGTGACTCAAGGCACTAAACCCATCAGCTAGCTATTTAAATAGTTGGAAAGTAAGAGTAAAAGCCAAGAAACAAAAGATAAGATTGTTATTAAAGGGCAGAAACAACGAAGTGCCTATTTGCATACCAAAAGAAGAAGCAGACAAAACCAAAACTTGTTCTTGAAATGATCAATAACATACATATGCCCCTGGATAACATGAAAAGATTTTAAAAAGGAACACGAGTAAAAGACAGGCTGAAATGGGACAATAAACAAAGATCTAATAATGTCATTTTGTTTATTCTTTATTTCTTCCACCAAAATGTTAGTCCCATGAGGCTAGGGGCTTTTTTTTTTTTTTTAAAGATTTTATTTATTTATTGATGAGAGACACAGAAAGAGAGAGGCACAGACATAGGCAGAGGGAGACGCGGGCTCCCCATGGGGAGCCCCATGCGGGACTTGATCCTAAAACGCCAAGATCATGACCTGAGCAGAAGGCAGGTGCTCAACTGCTGAGCCTCCCAGATGCCCTGAGGCTAGGGACTTTTATCTACTTGTTTGTTGCTGTGTTCCTACCAATACACTGTCTAGAATACAGTAAGTGCTCAAGAACACCCAATAAGCATTTTTTTCAGTGAATACAAAGCTTTTTATAAGAATATTATAAACTGGGATGCCTGGGTGGCTCAACAGTTGAGCATCTGCCTTCGGCTCAGGGCTTGATCCCAGGATCCTGGATCGAGTCCCATTATCGGGCTCCCTGCATGGAGCCTGCTTCTCCCTCTACCTGTGTCTCTGCCTCTCTCTCTGTCTCTCATGAATAAATAATAATAATAAATCTTTAGATTCTAAATTTGTAGTTAATAGATTATAATAATCTTTTTTTTAAAAAAAAGATTTTATTTATTTAATGATGAGAGACAAAGAGAGAGGCAGAGACACAGGTAGAGGGAGAAGCAGGCTCCATGCAGGGAGCCCGATAATGGGACTTGATCCAGGATCCTGGGATCAAGCCCTGAGCCGAAGGCAGATGCTCAACTGTTGAGCCACCCAGGCGTCCCCAAATTGAGAATCTAAAAGCAATTTAGAGGTAGATATTTGAAATCATATGAAATACCAAAATAAATGCAAGAAGAAATGGATTTTTAATCAGTCCTTCCCTGAAATAAGCCCATACTAAATGTTTTTTTACACATAACAGAATAAGAGAAGCACCCACACAATTCATTTTTATGAGGCTAATAAAATCTTGATTCCAAATCTTAAGCCCAAAAAAGAAAAATATAGGGCTGATTCCTTAGGAACATATATGAGAAAAATCTTAGAAAAATATCTAGTAAAAAAGTTAACAGAGTATTTTGTTTAAACCATCATCACAAAGGATTTATTCCAAAAAGCAAGGATAGCTTAATATTAGAATATCAATATATTTCACCACATAAATGAATTAGAAGGGGAAAAAAATAACTTTAAAAGATGCCAAAAATGTATGTGATGAAATTCCACATCTGATTATGATAAACACTCTCAAAGCCAGAAACAGAAGAAAGTGCTCAATTGAATTTCAGGGCGATATACCCCAAACTGAAGCATATAAGATAGTAGAAAAGAGGAATCTTTTATGCATTCCTATTAAGATAGGAACAAGTCAAAGATACCATATCATGCTGTGTACTATGGATCTTGTTAAATGTAAAAAAAAATTAAAATTAAAAAATAAAAGAAGAAGAAAGAAAGAAAGAGAAAAGAAAGAAAGAAAGAAAGAAAGAAAGAAAGAAAGAAAGAAAGAAAGAAAGAAAGAAAGAAAGAAAGAAAGAAAATATATGTTTGTGTGCAAGACTGGAGGGAAACAGATAAAGTTATCATTATTTGGAGATGATCTGATTACAGAGAAAAATCAATCAACCCTAAAAACTGAGGAAGCTGGGTTCCCAAGTCAAAGATAAATGTCTCAGTCACATCTGTCAACACTAATTTAATGTCAACATTAAATTAGAAGACATCACTCAATCAATTATCACACAGACCAGCAACAAACTATGAAGTTCCTAGATTCATCCTGATAGGTAAGACCTGTACCACAAATTTTCCAATACATAAAGGAATATGTTTAAAAACTTGAAAAATAAAGAAATAATTCCATTTACAGATGTATAAAACTGTTAAGATGCCAATTCACCCCCACACTACACTGATCTAAAAACTCAGGCAATTTTAACTGAATCCTATCTGGATTACTTGAAGGACTCTGTAATTCCAAAGTTTGTATGAAAAAAATTCAAGTTGGTAAATAAGCTAAATCAACTTTGACATATTGCAGAAAAAAGAGATTCACACTACCTAATATGTGATATAGCTCAAAGTCAACTAAAAATAAAACACACAGTGATATTGATGCAGCAACAGTCACACAATAGACAATTTATGTATATATGGACCTTGATACATGCTCAATTAAGCAGCAAAAACAGGACTAGATGATTCCATATAGGGTACTGGGAAAATGGAAGGAAAAAACCAGCGCTAGGAAAGGTTGACTACTACCTCATACCATCCTACTACCTAAAATATAAAATCCAATGAATTAAACATGAATGTAAAATTATAAAGGTATCAAAAGAATATATAGAAGAATGTCTTTATAGGCTAAGGAATCACAAAATATGCATAAAATCATGGACGAATGTGACATCAAAGTAAAGACTTGCTTTTCAAGACATCACAGAAGTAATAGGTGAAATCCTTAGAGAAGATATTTAAAACCCAAACAAGTATGTGAAGAGATATTCAATCTTACTTTTAATTCTAGAAATGCATATTAAAACAACCTGAGAGTTTTTGAGGGTTACTGTGCCACCTCTTGAAGAGAATCTGATTCACAGTGTGAGTTAGTATTCTTCCTCTCTTCTACTCAGTAGGGATCTGAATAACGAAATCTGAGAGATCTCATTCTCTTTAAAGACTGCAGTCAAGGACTTTCAGAATTATGCCTCAGGTATTTCTTTACTGCATCATTAAATCAACTGCTGGTGTCTCCAAAACACAAACACATGCATTTATAAGATACCAGTTGACACCAGTGAGACTGGCAACAATTACTAAGTTGAATAATACCAGTGATGAGGAGTATATTAGTTTGCTAGGACTGCTACAAGAAACTACCACAAAATAAGCAGTTTAGAAAACAGAAACTTATCATTTCATACTTCTAAAGTGTTAGAGCCAGAAATCAAGGTGTTGGCAGGCCCATGCTCCTCTGAAACCTGTAAGGGAAGGATTCTTTCTTGCCTCTTCCCAGTTTCTGGTGGTTGGCTGGCAATCTTTGGTGTCCTTTGTAGGCACATCATTCCAATCATCCAACTTCACATACAATCCTCCCTTTGTGCATGCCTGTCTTTGTGTTCAAACTTAAGATTTTCCTAAGGACAACAATCATATTGGATTAGGACTCAACCTAATGACCTCATCTTAACTTGATTACCACTGTAAAGACCCAATTTCTAAACAAGGTCACATTCTGGAATATTAAGGGTTAAAACTTCAACAATATCCTGTTTGAGGGGGACACAACTCTGCCCGCAACACTGAGGACAGGAGGTTAAGAAGAGAAACGACTGTTTAGTGCTAGCAAGTGTGGAGCTGTGGGAGCCTCATGGAAGGCAATCTGGCAAGGAGTTAATGGTGAAAACAAATGTGTGTATGTCTTATGGCACAGCAATCTCTCTCAAGTATATACCATTGAACAAGTTGACAAGTTTGAGGATGTTTATCACAACACCATTTGTGTACATGGTTAAATCTTCATTAAACAAATCTTGGTAAATAAGTAAGTACATAAAATGAGATCTAAAATATCCAGAAAGGCTCAAGTCCATGCAGCTGTGGCAGAGTTACAGTTCTGTGGTTTCATGTTAGTTACCTTATAGTTACTGTGTAATTAGTGCCTCTTAATGTATGTTACCAAAAAATAAATCTATCTACCCCAGACTAGATGTAGTATTTTTTGTATAATTGGATTTCCTAATACTGATATTTGTCATCCCTGCAGAAAGCGTATTGGTTTTTTTTAAAAAGTGTATTTGAAAATAAAGTCAGATGGAAAATTCAAAAATAAAATAAAATAAAATATGTAAATTTATAAGACCATCATACACAAGTGCACAGAAAGCAGTATCTACTTTATAAGGACACAAAAGTTTACAAACCAAATGAATATATTGTTTGCCTATGAATGGTGACCTATGTAGAAAAAGGATCGGGAGTAAAAAGGATTCTAGTATACCATGATCACAAACCCTGAACTAAACTAAAAAGTGACATTAACTCAACTCTCTAATCTGAAGTCTGAAATAGAAGGACAGGAAAATGTGCTAAAAGAGAAAACTAAAAATGATCATGAAAAATTAAGACAAAGCTAAAGCTCACTAAAGCTTATTTTTAAATGATACTTAATAGTCAAGATTACTTATAATAAACCCTTTGGCAATAATTTCCATCCTTAATGATGAGCTTCTGTGAACTAGATATCATTTTTACTTTTTTCTTATATAAAATTATACTTGCCTACCAATACTATTTGAGACAATCAGGACACAAGTCTCAATGGGTTTTTCTCAAAGGGAATAGGGAGTGATTAAAAACAATCACATCAAATCTCCCTATTTGGGATAATATGTATATCATCAATTCATGAGTTTCACCATTCTAATAATGTGTATTAACCTGCCCAGAAAAACTGCTGGGTAATCAATAATAACTGGGCTTATTCAAGACAATGCAGCTAAGGAGTCAAGGAGGATCCCAAACATGACACAATGTCACCTTTACTTTGACTCCTGGAGAATATTTATAGTGTACTATTTTAAACTGTATCTTATCTTTCAGATTCATTGTATTGCCTCATTTCATTAATCAATCCTTGAAGGTAGACTACACTCTCTTCATTATGTTCCCGCAGCAGCATCCAGAACATCATGCTGCTCAGTCAACTGTACGTGCCACTCAGTTTTTTGATAATGCTGCTACAGCTACACTGTCCAAACGTATAGTTCTCCACAGAAAAAGAAAAAAGCAAAACAATAGTCAAGTATAATCTTTCAAGTACTGAGTATGATTATATTTTTAAAAACTACATTGTGCCAAAAATATTGGGGGGAAAGGTCTAGACTCAAGAACAGGACTGCTCAACTTCTGCACTATTGGCACTGAGGCAGGATAAATCTCTAACAGATGGGCCAACCGGTGCGCTGTAGGCTGGTTCGCAGAATCCCGGATCTCTGCCCACTAGGAGTCAGTAGCACCCCCTCTACCACAGCTGTGGCAACCAAAACGGTCTCCAGACATTCCGAAACATCACCTGGGGACAAAATCACCCCTAGTTAAGAACCAATACTCCAGAAGAACAAGACTATCATTTTGGTCCAAAATTTACACAGAACAATATAGTATTAAAGAGTGGTACCGGGCTCATAGGTAGACTACTGACTCGAGAAGGGAAGAGAAAGGAGAATCCTGAAGTCTACTCTTCACAGGGCAGGTCCTCACACTGCTAATGTGCCCATCCTGAACCAAGCTTTTTCATAGCCATCCCAACTGCTATAGCCTTTCTAAGAACCCATATTTTACATCCAAATAAAAGTTGTTGGCTAGGGTTTCTCTCCACAGGTTCTAACTATAAATGTTCTATAGTCTACTAACCATAGGCTAAACAGGCATCTCAGAAACCATAACTAGGACAATTCCTGCATATAGAAAATATGCCTACATTTATTCCAAAGACATAAGTCAAAATGCTACAGTCTAAGTTTTGAAATATAAAAACATCTTTATGCATTAAAAATGTTGATATTTTAAAAAATTAAATGTATTTCAAAGGTGAATAACCATTCTGAATTGCTGGATAAATGGTCAAAAACATAAATATTGATAATGCCTCTAGAGAAAGCCTAAAACATTTTTACATATCCCAGGAGGTGGTAGTATATTAAATACTGCCTTCCTTTCTCTCCCAACTTCAAGCCATATATCTCCCCTGGACTCACAGTTCCAGGTGAGGTACTGGGGCCCCAGAGAGCAAACAAGAGAGCTGTTGCAGGAATGCCTTCCTTTAGCACAAGAGAACTGGAGGGCCCACAGTGGAAGAGCCCCAGGTGAGCCTGTGGCCACAGTGGCTTCTAGGGAGAAGAGATGCACAGATAGACCTGGATCCCCAACGGAAAAGAATCTCGGTGTCCATGGCCCCAGGATTAGAACAAGTAGGGATGTGCCCCCTCTACACAAGGGTATAAGAACATAAATAAACCTAGGAGCAGAGAAGTTTCCTGTTGATGTCTCAAGATAGAACCAGAACCTGCCTGCAGCTCTACTGTCTGCAAGGTGGACAGAAACCACTGAGCCTCCCCTGCATCAGGCAGCTCAAAAGCTGGACCTGAGCTACACCAAGGAGATAAGGAAAATAACCACATGCCTGCAGCAGCCAAAGAAAGAACAAACAAAATCTTCCCAACTTTCAATGAATTAGAATTGCTGGAGGACACAGGTGAACACCTGAGCAAAAACAAACACTTCAGGATATCAGTATCAATATTAAAAAATGAATAAAAAATATTAAAAAATCCTTTTTGGGAGGCAACTGGGTGGCTCAGTCATTGGGCATCTGCTCAGGGTGTGACCCCAAGGTCCTGGGATCGAGTTTCGCATCAAGCATCCCAAAGGGAGCCTGCTTCTCCCTCTGCCTATGTCTTTGCCTATCTCTATGTCTCTCATGAATAAACAAGTAAAATATTTTTTTTAAAAATCCTTTTGTAACCATATATATGGAAATATAAATATGTAATATTTTTATATATGTGGGATATATATTATATATGGAATATATATTATATATGGAATGTGTGTGTGTGTGTATATATATATATATACACACACACATATATGCCATGAACTTAAAAAATCAGTACATGAACTGAAGTATCAATACTAACAAGTTTAGAGGTCTCAAAAAACAATGAACCACAGAGCAAAACTACAAAGGGACAAAAAACATGAAAAGATTTTGGGAAGAGTTGTTAGAAACCCAAATGCAAACAAAAGGAGTTACAAAAAGAGATGTGAGGTGATAATTAAACAGAATTAAGATCACTATACATGAAGTGATTAGTGCAATTTCACCTAAGGTTGTATTTGAGTAACATATAAACACCTCACATTCCTAATGTCAGATTGTGAATTATCTGTTGAATAATGATGCCAGAATCAACGGGTCTAAATTCATAAGAATAACAGAAACTATTTATTGGGATCTGTCATCAGAATGTGGACTAAAATGCCTGAAGCCACAAAATACCAGAGCCATTACAGACTGTATCCAGTTGTACTGATGGTCTTCCTGGTCTCACTCAGCATTTTTTTCCTCTAGAAGTTACACATCTAAGTCACTAAAGCTCATATCTCATTCAATAAGAACTTATAGTATATGCAAAGCACTGAATTCATTCAACATTTTTTCTTTCAAGAAATTCCTACTGAAGGCAGCCCCGGTGGCTGAGCGGTTTAGTGCTGCCTTCAGCCCAGGGCATGAGACTGGAGACTCAGGATGGAGTCCCACATCAGGCTCCCTGCATGGAGCCTGCTTCTCCCTCTGCCTGTGTCTGTGTCTGTGTCTCTGCCCCCACCCTCTCTCTCCTAAATAAATAAATAAATACTTAAAAAATAAAAAAAAAGAAAAATTCCTACTGAGCCACCGTCAAAGCTTCAGGCACGATCCTGGGTGGTTGGCACCTCTTCTCAAGGAGCTTGTAGCATAATGTATAACATGAAGACTATAGTTAATGATAACTACAGCTAACATAATGTATTATGTATTTGACAGCTAAGAGAATGGATCTTAAAAGTTCTCATCACAACAAAAAGAAAACGCATTTAACTATGTGAGGTGATAGATGTTAACACTGTGGTCATCATTTCACAATATGTACACATGTTAAACACTATCAGCTAATAAAGTTATATGTCCATTATATCTCAAAACTGGGAAAAATTTTTAGTTTTATTAACTAAAAAAAAAAGTAAAAAAGAAGCTTGTAGCAAAGACAGACAACTAATTACAACAAGTGAAGTGCTGTTCTCTTTGGGAAACATTCACAGAAGGAGCATCATTGAAAGCAATTACGATGTTGAAGAAATGACATGAGGACAGAAACCAGGGTCCTGGTGTATAGCTTATTCTTCCTGGAGCAGGTTATTAATGTTAACTGATCTTCAATTTTCCTTTCTGTAGAATGTAGCTACAGAAGTGACTGGAAATAGATATTCAATATGTTACCTTCCTTTTTTTCTTTGAAAGACAAGTTTTTTAGAGGTTTAAAAAACTCTCGTTTATTGAATATCTATTATATGCTACTCACTATTCATTTTCTGCCCCTACTCTGTCCTCCAGGTAAATGAGAGTGTGTAGCAGCTTGGCTGTTACAACATAGGCCAGAAATCCTAATTCATCTCTGGCTTTAGTTTATGTGGATTTAAGATTTATATGAGCCCTCTCAATTCAAATTTACAATAAGGTAGGATGTTTTTGATTTAAATAAGGTGGCATTCATTTTACTTGTGTGAAATCTGTCTCAGCAATAATTGTAATCTGTATTGAATTCATGTCTTTCTACTCTCTTATTCTGTGATGCACTTCAAATACACACACTCACACACACACAGGACTTCTGTCCGGTTAAACATAATGAACTGGTTACACATTTCTCTCCATTGCTCCCACCACACAGAAATTTGAGGTATCAACTCATAAGGACAAAAGGAATCTGAAAAGTAAAAGGAAACTTTGAACAAACTTTTGGAAGATAGGAGGTAGGTGGAGAAGTGGTAGCTGACTGAGCAGAAAGGGGAAATTTCAATTTCAGGATGTGTGAAGAGATACTGCAAAAAGCAAAGCAGTCAAGTTGCCCAGGAAAGACTCAAAATCTGGAGGCAACTAGTTCTTCAAGGAGGGAGCGGTGGTGTGGAGCACAGCTTGATGTACAGAAATTGGTAGACAATGATCATTAGAGGTTTATTTTTTTTAAAGATTTTATTTATTTATTCATAGAGACCCAGAGAGAGAGAGAGAGAGGCAGAGACACAGGTAGAGGGAGAAGCAGGCTCCATGCAGGGAGCCTGACGTGGGACTCGATCCCAGGTCTCCAGGATCACACCCCAGGCTGCAGGCAGCACCAAACCGCTGCGCCACCGGGGCTGCCCTCATTAGAGGTTTAAAAGAAAATTCCAATTTAAAAAAAGACCAAAGTCAAAAGGGAAAAACAGAAAAGGAACTTTGAAGAGACAGAGACAATGCAGGGAGTAAGAGAAAAAAAAAAAAAAACCTGTAATGTGGTACCTTCAGAAAGCAAGACATTTGATTGATCATAACAAAGCAAAATGCCATATGAAAGCATGCATTAAGGAGGGCATGTGATGTGATGAGGACTAGATGTTTTATGCAACTGATAAATTATTCAACACTACATCTGAAACTAAGTATATACTATACATTGGCTAATTGAATTTACATTAAAAAAAAAAAGAAAGCAAACACATATAGCAGAGACTACACTTTCAACCCAACGTTGTCAACCTGTTCTTCCTTAGTAACAGAAACTCCTTATTGTTGAAGGCAGTGATGCATCCAGCTAAAAGCATTTTCCAGACTCCCTTACAGATAATAGTGACCGATGAAAAGTAAGCAAAAATATTTAGCTGGGCTTCCAAGAAAGTCCTCCTTTCTGCCACTAGCAGAACTTTCTTATGGGTGGGTCTTCACCTTGATCCCTTATGGCCTGGATTAGCTTGCCATAAACAGAGATACTTGACTCTTTTTAGTCCCAGATCATGCCAAATACTGAGTCACTGGTCACATCATAAACTTGGGCACCAAAATGATTTGCCCCAAAATGGATTTCCCCACAGAGTATTTCAGTTTTGCAAAGGGTTTTATTTTAAAGATTTTATTTATTTTTTCATAAGAGACTCAGAAAGACAGGCATAGACACAGGCAGAGGGAGAAGAAGCAGGCTCCATGCAAGGCGCCCGATGTGGGACTCAATCCCAGGAATCTGGGATCAAGCCCTGAGCCAAACGCAAACATTCAGCTGTTGAGCCACCCAGGCGTCCCTGCAAAGGGTTTTAACATCATATTGGCCATTAAAAGCACAGAGAGGGTTGCTGTTAACTAAACTGAATAATGAAATCTGAATTTTAAATGTCTTGGTAATCATCAAGGAGCCAGAAACTCATCTGGAATTTATTAAGCCAAGTATATTCATTTCCTTACACAAAAAGGATTACTGTAAATTGCAGTGTGGCTGTTAACCACATTATTTTTACCAGAACTTAGGCCAAATTTCAAAAAGTATCAGCTATTTGGCAAGTTATACCTTTTAGGACTTATATTTTCCAAGTCTAAAAATGTTCACAAATTGGCTTAAAAACAGGCATATATAAACTTTATCCTTTGAATAAAACACCTAAAAATGTATTTCCTTTCTTCATGGAAACTATAAAAGCTTCTCTTTCTAAAATAGCTCATTAAGCTCATTTTTAGTAAGACATCATAAAGTGTCCTTCTTGGAAAGATCTTACAATTGCCTCTTCCAAATTGAATGGAAGCAGCAGAAAACTAAAAGACAACCTACAGAATGGGAGAAGATATTTGCAAATGACACATCAGATAAACTCAACAGCAAAGAAACAAACAATCCAATCATGAAAGGGGCAAAAGACATGAACAGAAATTTCACCAAAGACGACATACACATGGCCAACAAGCACATGAGAAAATGCTCTGCATCACTGGCCATCAGGGAAATACAAATCAAAACCACAATGAGATACCACCTCACACCAGTAAGAATGGTGAAAATCAACAAGACAGGAAACAGCAAATGTTGGAGAGGATGTGGAGAAAAGGGAACCCTCTTGTACTGTTGGTGGGAATGTGAACTGGTGCAGCCACTCTGGAAAACTGTGTGGAGGTTCCTCAAAGAGTTAAAAATAGATCTGCCCTACGACCCAGCAATTGCACTACTGGGGATTTACCCCAAAGATACAGATGCAGTGAAAGACCGAGATACCTGCACCCCAATGTTTATAGCAGCAATGTCCACAATAGCCAAACTGTGGAAGGAGCCTTGGTGTCCATCAAAAGATGAATGGATAAAGAAGATGTGGTCTATGTATACAATGGAATATTACTCAGCCATCAGAAATAGCAAATACCCACCATTTGCTTCAACGTGGATGGAACTGGAGGGTATTATGCTGAGGGGAGTAAGTCAATCGGAGAAAGACAAACATTATATGGTCTCATTCATTTGGGGAATATAAAAAATAGTGAAAGGGAATAAAGGGGAAAGGAGAGAAAATGAGTGAAAATATCAGTGAGGGTGACAGAACATGAGAGACTCCTAACTCTGGGAAACAAACAAGGGGTGGTGGAAGGGGAGGTGGGTGGAGGGTTGGGGTGACTGGGTGATGGGCAATGAGGGGGGCACTTGGCGGGATGAGCAATGGGTGTTATACTATATGTTGGCAAACAGAACTGCAATAAAAATAAATAAATAAAAAGAAAAAAGAAAAACTAATAAGAGTGACACACAGAAAATATGAAAAGTAAAAGAAATAAAGAATAAAGAATAATTGAGGTAACAGAAATGTACAGGGACTTGAAGAAAACCATTTATATGAGAAAAAGAAACTTAACAAATAGAATCTAGACACCCTACTCTCTAATCTGGAATTTCAAATAGTAGCTAAATGGAAGGGAGCAATGAGTACAAGAACATATGGCAATGTTTATAACAATGCAATAAATATGGGATTCTTCAACTTGAGAAGTCTCAGGCAAGTTGACTAGCCTTAGATTTATATAAATCCACTGACAGAATTAATAGCAAAGAAGTGCTAAAATGCATATGGGGAGAGAGAAGACAATGACTGAAGTACCATAAAAAACAGAATTCATTACTTTGATGGCATTTTTTCATTCCAAACTCAAGTTCTCATAAAGGATTTTTTTAATTTTATTTATTTATTTAAGAGAGACAGCACAAGTTGAGAGGAGAGAGAGAATCAGGCTCTCCCACTGAGTGTGGAGCCTGACGCGGGGCTCAATCTCAGGACTCTGGGACCATATCCTGAGCCAAAGACAGATGCTCAACCAACTGAGCCACCCAGATGCCCCTTTCATAAAGGACTTTCAGCACAGCTTAATATAAAAAATGACTCAATAAAAACCCATATTCACAAATCAGAGGTTAAAAGAAACCTACATATATTCTGCATTATTTTTTTCTAACCCTATCACCACCTTACAATCCTAATTTTATAGTTGTGGGAATTTACACTTAGAGAAGCTTTATGTTTTGTCCACATGGTCACACTTCTCACCCTAGCACCTGCCATATGCCAGCTAGGCCTATCTACTATTACCCCAAACCCTGCCACTGTCGCCACTACACTGCCTTAGAACATAGAAAAGAAACAAAGACACAGCATTCCAAAAATATACTTTCATGGTAACTATTTTGTATCCCTATTTAAGAGTTAGAAGTGTTTTATTTCCTTTTTGATTACTGTCTGTTTTCCTATTAACATGACTTTAATTTTCTTAGAGTACCTAAATCAAAACTATTAAGATACTTTTTTCTGCACATTAAAAACAAAATATCTTCATGAAATTATTGTCAGCTAGAAAACCCTGGGGACAGGAGAGACATTTTTTCCCAGTTTAGGAGAAAGGAAATTAAATTCAGAAGATTAAAGGAAGTTAAATTCAGAAGATTAAACCCTCAGATGATGTTTAATACACTAAGAGTCCTTTACATGGCAGACCACGAGGATTCCTTCAGACCCTTTGCCCTGGAGCATACTTCCCCTAAATATGAAGGGTCTGTACCTCTAATATAACCAATAATATAAACTGGAGTCAGGAGATGGTCTTGCCAACACAAATAGTTTTTTTGACAGAATGTTGGTTTCTTGGTAGCTCTTCCTACCTCTTCTCTCATGGCCCTCTTCCCCCTCTGCTAAGAGTAGGCTAAAGCTTTCAGAAGGATTTTCTGAAGCTTAATTTGACTCTCACACTAACACCCTCCAGCAATATCTTCAACAAGTGAGAGATTACTGTCCTGTCAGACACAATGGCCTTGTTTCCATTTTCTTTTCCCATGATCATTTCTAATCCTGAACACTCCTGATACTCCTTCCTATCTTTCATGAAACCAATGCTTCCTTAAGACTTCCAACACATCCCTGGTTTTCTGCCTAGCTTTTTGAACATGACCTTATTTCCCTCTTCCTGTCCTCTAAATGGAAGACATATCTCAAGGCTCAGTCCTTGATCCTCTATGTGAGATGGTCTTTCCCCTCCACTGACCTGTTCTGTCCCTGGAGTTCCAACATCACCTGATAGGACATTTCAAGAAAAACTTGAATTCTGTATGCATAACTCCTGCTGCCTTCAAATAAGCACATTCCACAACAAGTAGACTTCACTGTCCTATCCATAGGACAATCCAATGGACCCATGCTTGTGCTAGCACCATCTCCACCTAACTCAACTGCCTCCCACATTAATTTCCACCATCATTTTTTTTGTCAAGCTCAAAAAGGATCTTCTCTATTAGCTTCCCAATGCTTTTCCTATTCCCAAAGTCCCTGCAGAATTGCTGGCTACCATGGTCACACTTATTCCCACACAGTCCTGTGATTGTCTCCTCCCTGTCAGGACAAGCCTCAGGAAGAACCATCAGAGCAAGTGCCCTGGCCATTCCCTCTTCTCCACACCTTCCCTCTAAACTTAGCATATTCCAAAAGCAGGAAGTTGTTCACATCTTATTGTGAATTTACAGATTTTATATTAAGTCTGAGAACTTTCTTACACTTTTTAACTTAGCTCTACTCTTTTTTTTTTTTAATTTTTTTTTTTTTATTTATTTATGATAGTCACAGAGGGGGAGAGAGAGAGGCAGAGACACAGGCAGAGGGAGAAGCAGGCTCCATGCACCGGGAGCCCGACGTGGGATTCGATCCCGGGTCTCCAGGATCGTGCCCTGGGCCAAAGGCAGGCGCCAAACCGCTGCGCCACCCAGGGATCCCTAGCTCTACTCTTAAAATACAAAAAAGACAGAAACAGAGAGACGGAGGCAGACACATGGACTAGCTAATAGCACAAAAGCGTCTGTGCCAAAATCACAGGTACAACTATAACAGAAGGAAAGAACCAGAAAAGGTGAATGAAGTAGTTGAGTTTATCTGTTAGAAAAATCTAACTTCGGGCAGCCTGAGTGGCTCAGTCAGTGGTTGAACGTCCGCCTTCAGCCCAGGGCGTGATCCTGCAGGCCTGGAATCAAGTCCCATGTTGGTCTCTCTGCATGGAGCCTGCTTCTCCCTCTGCCTGTGTCTCTGCTCTGTGTGTGTGTGTGTGTGTGTGTGTGTGTGTCTCATGAATAAATAAAATCTTTAAAAAAATCTAACTTCAAATACTGGTTCTATCAGTATCAGCCAAGTGGCACTGGGAAAGAAATTTCTCTGAACCACTCTTTCATCTTTAAAAAAAAAATTATATATACAAAAAGAAAATCAGTTTGCATCAAAACAGACAATGAGTTTCAGCTTCCCTTTTTCTCTCATTTCTGGGAGAAAAAAAAAAAAACACCTCTTTGGAAAGCCTCCACTCCTCAGTATTATGTGCCATTTCAGAATAATGACATAATGACTATAAGAACAAACAAAAAAAAGTACAGCACTTTGCAAGTATGTTTGAGTGGGGTTGAGGAAGAAATGTTCCTGTTCTCAAATTTTTAAAATTATTTTCATCTATTTCTAAGTAGGGTAAAGTTGTATTCTCCATCTTTGTGTCTTTAAAAAAAAAGAGAGAGATTTTATTTAGTCATGAGAGACACAGAGAAAGAGAGGCAGAGACATAGACAGAGGGAGAAGCAATCTCCCCTGGGGTGCCTGATGTGGGACTCGATCCCAGGACCCCAGGATCACAACCTGAGCCGAAAGCAGATGCTCAAGCACTGAGCCACCCAGGCATCGCAGCATCTTTGTGTCCTATTAGTCCCAGGATTCCGGCTCTAGCTGGAGGACACCAATCAGTGAGTAGTGAGATCTTTTTCATGATGAATACCCCAAAGTTGCCGGATAAAGTACGGTCCCCAGTGCAGGATATTCAACTAAGGCAGTTCATCATTAAATGTTCTGGGATGTTTATACTATCGTATGATACTTACTTACCTTTAGGCATCTTTACAATTGAACAAAGTCAATTTCTCATGTTTCAAATTTGCTTTTTTAAAAAATTGCTTTGAACTTGCTCAATGCAGAACTGAAGCTGAAGAAAAGCAAACAAGCAAAAAACCTAACATAACAAAAAACCAGCTCGTCTTGTTTACTGAAGCACAGCCAGAGAGTCAGTCAAATCACAGGGTTAACAAGATTATCAGGTATAAAGAATTAAAAGACATTTGTTCATTCATCCATTTACTTATCCAACAAATATTTATTGAGTGTCTACTAAATATCTGGCACTATTTAAGGCTTGAAAACAAAGTAAGCCCTTGCACAAAAGGCACTTATATATTCTAGTGAGAGAAACAGTCAAACCAAAAAGTATATCCTATAAAAGTGTTAAATGCTCTGAAATATTGGGATGCCTGGGTGACTCCACAGTTGAGCCTCTGCCTTCGGCTCAGGGTGTGTGATCCTGGGTCCAGATCAAGTCCCACATTGGGCTCCCTATGAAGAGCCTGCTTCTCCCTCTATGTCTCAGCCTCTCTTTGTGCGTCTCCCATGAATAAATAAATAAAACATTTTTAAAAATGCTCTGAAATAGAAGAGTATGGAGTGACAAGAGATGTTATTTTACAGTGAAGGAAGAAGGGTGGAGGAAGGAGGAGGTATCATTTGAACAGAGACCTGAATGAGTGAGAGAAACATATTTGTGCAGAAGGAATAGCAACACCAAAGCCCTAAAATAAAAATCTTTGCACATCTGGGTTTAGCGCCGCCTGCAGCTCGGGGTGTGATTCTGGGGACCCGGGATTGAGTCCCACATCGGGCTCCCTGTCCAGAGCCTGCTTCTCCCTCTGCCTGTGTCTCTCCCTATCACTCATGAATAAATAAGAATTTTTTTAAAATCTTTGCACATCTAAGGAATAGCAGGAAGCCAGTATGACCAGAGCATGGTAAGACAGAGTGAGAGCAGATAACAAGTGGGGAGTAGATCATACATGACTCTATGGACCATGGTTTAAAAATTCAGATTTTATTCAAAATGTAATGGATAGCCATTGTGGGGGGAGGAAAGGGCAGAGTTCAAAGTACACTCTGGTTTACTTTTCTTTTATCGAATTATAATTAACAGTGTTATATTAGTTTCAGGGGTATACTATAATGTTTCAACAATCCTATGCATTACTCTCTGCTCATCACAGTAAGTGTACTCTTGATTCCCCTCACCTATTTCACCCATCCCCTACCCACCTCCCCTCTGGCAACTGCCTATTCTCTATATTTAAAAGTCTGGAGGTTTTTTTTGCTATTCGTCTCTTTTTTTTTGTTCATTTTGTTTATTGAATCACATGACCTTCTAGGTCCACCCATGTTGCAAATAACAAGATCTCATTCTTTTTATAGCTGTATAATATTCCATTATATATATATATACCACATCTTTATCCATTCATCTACTGAGGAACACTGGTTGCTTCCAATATTTGGCTACTGTAAATAATGCTACAATTAACATAGGGGTGCATATATCTTTTCAAATTAGTATCTCTCTTTTCAAATTACCCAAATTCTTTGGGTAAATACCCAGTAGTGGGATTACTGGATCATATGGTAATTCTATTTTTAATTTTTTGAGGAACCTCCATACCATTTTCTACAGTGCCCAACAAATAGTGCATTCCTAGTAACAGTACATGAGAGTTTCTTTTTCTCCACATCCTCACCAACACTTGTTATTTCTTGTCTTTTTTATTCTAATCATTTTGACTAGTGTAAGGGGATATCTCATTGTGGTTTCGATTTGTATCTCCCTGATGACTACTGATGCAGAGCATCTTTTCATGAATCTGTTGGCCATTTGCATGTTTTCTTTCTGGTTTACACTTTTAAAGAGGAATTGTGGCTGTTACACTGGAAGCAGGAAGGATGGTAGATAAGGCAAGATGTGGTCAGATACTGGATATATTTGAAGATACAGCCAACTGAATTTCTTGACAAACTAGATGTGGAGTGTAATAGAAACAAGAGTCAATAATGACTTCAAAGGTGGGACCTGAGCAAGTGGGTTAACTGTGGTGCCATTTACAAAGATGGGAAACACTGGGAGGATGAGTAGGTAGGTGATGGGTAAGGGGAGGAACTCAGAATTTTGTTCTGAACAAAGTGGGATGTGCCTATTTGACCTACAATTGGAAATCTTAAGTGTCTGTCTATGCCTGTGCACATACATACCCACATACTTATACACACACACATACATAGAGTGTAGGGGTTGGGAGAGAGGGAGAGAAAGGAAGGTTAGAAACATCATCAGTCAGGAATATACATAAGGAAGTCATCAGCATATAAAAGGTATATAGAGCTGTTTATTGATAATAGGGAGAGGTTATAGACAAATCAGGGAAGACATGGAATATGAACCCAGATATTCCTGAATATTTACTGATCAAATAATTAGGAGGATTTAGCAAAGGAAAATCATAAACATCAAGTAAAATGGGAGAAAAATCCACAGAACAGTTGAAGGAAATGCTTCAAGAAGGTAGGTATGATTGTGTTTGCTTTTAATAGATTGACAATATTTTCTTTGGACAATATGCAAATTGATTACATACCATTCAAGAAGTGAAGGCAAAATGTTTACTTTGTTTCTCTTTCCTCAGGTAGAATGAAAGACTTTAAACTCTAATGAGAAAGAATTCCAGAATCCAAGTTTATAACAAAGTTGGCAATGAGTGCCCTTCCTTGAATATTATGATATGGTGAAACAAAAGACACTTCCTTCCCAGCTCAGGCATCTAGGTCAAATTTCAACCTAGTCAAGAAGAGGAAATCTTTGATCATGGTCATTGCTTCAATACTTACACATATGAAATACTAACTAGAATGTATCCTCATTGAAAACATGACATATATTTTGAAGCACTGTACAATAATGGTCTGTACAATTTCTGGTATGTTATGGACTACTGATATGTAGGTCAATAAGAAATTGATAATTTTATAAATAGTCCTACAGAAGAAATTAATTAGATATAATTTATCTTCTCTAGCTCAAAGTATAACTCAATGTCATCATATAAAAATGCTTCCCTTTAATAACACTTTAAATGGTTTACTGAGCATTAATATATTCACTTAGATATACCAGGACATATAAATCTAAAGTCTGCAATTGATCAAGAATGTCTATCTAGTTTATAGAATATTGGATAATAATGTGCTTTCCAGGCACTAACATCATAAGGCAGAAGCTAAGCTGTTCTAGTATGTAGGACTTGTCATAAACAGAAAATAACTAATCTTACTGCTTTAGACAGAAGACTGAGAGCCCATTCTCTTCTAATTTACAAATCATGTACCATGATTTACTGACCATTGTCACCCTGAGACATTGAGTGTAGTGATTATAAGGGCAGACTGTGGAGTCACATAGCCTGGGTTCAAATCCCAATCACCACTTACTAGTTCTAGTGTTTCCCTGAGTAAATTACTTGACCTCTCACCCCTCTTTTTCCTCATCAGAGAAAACACCCGTGGGTAATCACAGTCCATTACAAAGGTATGCAAGGTTAATACATGTGCCATATGTCTTGTATATGTAGAAAAAAGTACTAGCTGCTCTGGCAGTTACTCACCTTCTCTTGTAAAACCTTCATGGCAGGTAACTAACTCACTGCCTATTCAAGTCAGCCTATTCTGGCACAGGATAGCACTTTGTTTATAGAAACAGCTTCAGAATACTTGATGCCAGAGTCTCACTGTACCTCATCAGTAATTACTAGTGTTGCCCTTTGAACCCATACAGAATTTTTCTAATCTCGCTCCTTATGACAATCTCCGCTGTACTTAAAGACAGACATAATATCTAGCGCTGTACACCATCATCTCAATGCACTCAAGCACCAAACTGATTATCGTATACACAACAGTCTCTGAAAATCCTATGAGGGAGGATTTTGCAATTTTTGGAAAGACTGTTTATGGGACTGTGCTGTGAGTCATCTGTAGAACGTGCTAATGCCTATCTACTTAGAGCAAAGTGGCAGATTGAGCATGTTAAACCTCTGTTCCCAAAGTTGTGCACAGATGACAATTCTTATCCTTATTAAGAGCTTTGAGTACATCAAAAGTGTTTTTAAAAACACACACCTAGTAATTATCTTTAGAAACTGAAGAGTAAGCACAGGTACACATATTTTATCATTTCCTCAGGCTCTAATACACTTTTGACAGTCAACAGGCTTAAGGAAGATGTGCAAGCATTAATTAAATAAGCCAATCTCTTAACAGGACACAAAACATTCATTCCTTCAACAAGCATTTGAGGAACTATAGGATAGAGGACAGGAGAAACAATTCAGTCTGCAGATGGTAAGAGATGAAATTATTTTCCTACATCTATTTTCTCTAAACTAAAAGGGTTGAACAAATTGATTAATGGTGCTTTGTTTTTCTTAACATTCTCAAAACTAGAACTTTTCTTTAATTCAAATACTGTTATGTTGACAAGCAGTTTAAAAAGGTAGGAGGATGTTAAAGGAGCCAGTTAGTCTCAACAGGAGACCCTTACTAGCCACAATGCTCCTGGCACCCAGAGAGCACGCATGCTAGAGCACTGCACAAAGGACAAGAACCAAACAAACTGAATGAAGCAGCATACTCCCTGCCACATGCTCAGGACATTATTCACCTCTCAGCCTAAGAGAAGCTTTAAGGATTTCTGTGCTTTATCAATGGTTGTAGAAACACCGAGGTGCTCCACTTCCTCAAAATGGCCAATTATTCCATTCTTCATCTCAAAATTTTGTTGAGAATTCAGAGGGTATATTTCCTAACAACACAAAAAGGAAACCAGATGACTCAGGAGACACTTCCTTAACGGTCCTACCATGTCCATGACCTTGGGGATGCACTTTACCAAGCCAGGGGTCCACTGAGCCCTTTGTGACCTCATGTTTCAACTTCTCACTAGGAGAAAACTGAATGAGTCATTTGTTAGATAAATGTTTGACATCACTAAGGATCTGAAAAGAGGAGAATAACATGCATCTTTCACCTATTTATTTAGAGAAAAAAAACACAAATGACAATTTCTAATTCTGGCCAGAATATGGAGAAGCTGGGGCCCTTCTATCTCTGCTGATGGTTGCAAACCAGCACATAGCTTTCGGAGGGTAACTTGGTAATATGTCAAGAACCAAAACAATCAGGGCGCCTGGGTGGGTCAGTCAGCTGAGCGTTTGCCTTCAGCTCAGGTCATGATCCCAGGGCCCTGGGATTGAACTCCACATCAGGTTCTCTGCTCAGCAGAGTCTGCTTCTCCCTATCCTTCTGCTCCACCTCCTCCCCCACCCCCTCAAGCTTTCTCTCAAATAAATAAAAAATCTGGAAAAAAAATCATTCATTCCCTTTGACCCAGTGAATCCATCTAATTGGTTCAAGGACACACCAGTTTTTAAATGTACTAGTTCTTTGTATTTCTCCCCATTTTAAGAAGAGGTCCACTTCTAACTTTCAGTGCATGAGCCAGTTGGAAAGATCCAGAATAACACTGTACTGGAATCCTCCTAGTTCCCCAGGAAATACCTTGACATATGTGCTTATACCTCCTGGAGTCAGGCTATTATTATTCTAAGGGCATCCCTGTCCTGGTTCCTATTTGTGTGAATCAGTTCCTTCTCAAGAAGATTTTGTGAGCACAATCGTCTCTTACCATCCTTCTTGTCCTAGAATTTATTTTCCAAATAAGGATATTGTGTTCAAGTGACAGTAAAATGCTATATAAAGAAAAAAGGAACAAATTGACAATCAAGATATTTCTTGGCTATTCAAAACTACACTAAGAAATTTAAGATGCCAGAAACCGAAAGGGTGGTTGCCTATGAGAGGTAGAGTCTAATGTGCCCTTCTGGAAGGGAATTTTGTTGAGTGATAAACTGTTCTACATGTTGAATCAATTGCTGATTATGTGGTTATAAACACTGGACAAAATTCCTACAACTGTACACTTAAAATCTGTGCATTTCTCTGCATGTCAACACGACTTGAGTAAAAAAAAAGCTTCTCTAGGCAACTCCTAAAAGTTGTGCTGTATACAACCTCAAGCTCTTGCAACAAGTTATAAATCCACAAAGTCAGCAAACGTGTTAGTCCCGCTGCAGCCTGATGTACATGCTGAGTCTCCATGAGCTTGCTTGACTCTGCCAGCAGACTCAGGCTGCCTCCTAAATGCTGTCACTATACATTGTGCAAATTTCCTCTATGGCAATTATGTGACAGTGGTGCTGTGTGTTTGTGTGTCTGCTCCTTGTGGGGCATGTCTCTGTCTGGAAGTCCAGCAAAGAGGCTAAGCATGTGACATTTGAATCAACAAGTCTGGCAGGTGGCTGGTCCAGAGTAACACATAACAGGCATTTTCTGGGTAACAAAATGACTGAGTGCAAATCTCCATGAGGGTAAGGATTAATCAGAAGGCAGGAAGAAGAGTGACATGACTCAGGAGCAGGGCTGGAGGAGAGGAAAAAGCACTGGGTAAATAGGCAAGTACACACCAGCACCCAGATGAAGGCACATCTTGTAGCTGGTCCAGACCAAACAACCCCCAAGCAATGAACTCAGCTTTAGACACTGAAGCAAGTTTCCACTGGGAGAAGAAATAAGTTGTGCTCCTTAAAACCCTATTTTTAAATTTTGTTAAAGCTGTAGCCTTCAGACTGTACTTTTATTCCACATTTACCAGGGACTATGTCAAATCCCTGAAATAGATACTGTTCCTGCCCTCGGTTAGCTCCTTGCCTAATATGGAAAAATTGATAGAATTATACCATGGTGTGCAAAAAGAAAGATCTAGAAGAGCGACAGAGGAGAGGAAGGAATGGGTGGAGTGGAGGTGTGCTGGTTCGGAAAAGGCCCCACATAAAGGTTGATTTTAGTCCAAGCCTGGGGGACTGGAAAGAAGTCATGGGTATTAGGTAAACAAAGAAAGACCAACTGGCTCCTTTTACCTCCTCCTTCCTTTTTAAACAAGGAATAATCTGAATTCCATGCACAATAGCCTGAAGGTGAGAAAACAGCTTCCTGTGGGTGGGAAAACACAAGCAAGGATCAGAGAGCACTAATCACTTTGCAGTCTGCCTGTCACTGAACAGGCACAACCATCATGGGAGGTTCAACAAAGAAAACTGAGCCCTATGGCATTTAGGTCCCAGAGCCAAGACCTGAACCATGGTTTGTTCCCAATACTGTGACGGTTTTTTTCTTTTTAAATTTTTTCCAATTTCATTGAGATATAACTGACACACAGTTCAGTATACATTTAACATGTACCACACGATGACCTGACATGCATATGTTGCAAAATGCCACAAAAAGTTAACATCTCCCCATATAATTACAGAAACCATTTCTTTACCTTCCAATGAGAAATGTTAGGAGCTACTCTCTTAGTGATTTTCAAATATACCATACGGCAGTATTGATTATAGTCACCATGAATTAGTCAAAAGGTACAAACTTCCAATTATAAGACAAATAAGTACTCCATATGTAATGTACAAAACAGTGCTCTTAATCTCTATGCTATCTGGCAACTAGGCAAACAGTTACAGAGAAAAGATTAAAAAATAAAAATAGATATATAGGCAGAGATGAGATTGTAAAAAGCTATAAACGCTATTGTATGCTTCACGGTGCAATGTAAATAAAGATTGTGGAATTTAGGGGCACCTATGTGGCTCAGCTGGTTAAGTGTCTGACTTCAGCTCAGGTCAGGACCCCAGGGTCCTGGGATCAAGCCCCATATTGTGCTCCCTGCTCAGTGGGGAGTCTGCTTCTTCTTTGCCCTCTATGTGCAATGCACTCTCTCTCTCTTATAAATAAATAAAATCTCTAAAATAAATAAATAAATAATAAAGATTGTGGACTTTAAAATCTTTTCATGACTCCCAGAAAAGAAGGAATTAACAAAATCAGGTTTTTATTTTGAAAAAATAATTTCGGCTGGAACAGGTAGTATAAGAATTATTTCCTAACATTTAAATTTTTAAATAAATTTTTACCATCATAGTTATTTCCAGGTTTGATATCAGTTATACATAACTACCAGAAATGCTTTTATGAATTCAGGAACATTTTCAAATGGATGTTTACATCATTCTATATACATCTGAAAAGCCACAGCACGAGTCCATGAAACCCTCATTTAGTCCACAGATAATGCTTGTGTGCACTGAGGACTCATGTATCCCGAGTAAACCCTTTCAAATTAGACCACAGGTTGGAAATCACTAGCAGACAGGATATGGTTTACAGAGAAAGAGGAAAATCACTTAGAAAGATTTAGGGGTAGGCAGAGAAACAGACTAATTGAAGTGAGTAAGGAGTCATATTCCTATGCCAAGTTTGGCAATGAGCTCAACTTGGCATCCTCAGGTCCTTCTGCAGGGTGACAGTGATACGGAAAGAATCAAACTCAGAGATAAGAGGAAGCACAGGTGAGCAAGGAGGTGGGGAATGAGGTTAGCTTGTTCCCACTCCAACCATACTGTACTTACTACTGCATTTAAACTTCAACCCAGACAGCAACATTAACCCACAGATTGTAAACACTGATTGTGACCAGCCAATGCAATGAGTGATGGATCCAGTTTTCAATCTTATTGGTATTTTGTCAATTTACTACTAAGGCTTTTTAATGCCCCAAAACAGAGAGACAGAGGCAACTGTTAGGTATAGAAAATTAGAAGGTGCTGCAGAAGAGGTCTAAAATTAGAGGGTCCGGCTGGCAATTTCTGCTTCATCACCAACCCACTCCATGACCTTGCTAGAGTCAGGCTCCTCTCAGCCTCTGTCTTTAAACTATTACATTATTTGGCTTTAAACCAGTGTTTAATCATAAACCAGCTCTGCTACATTATTAATATTCCAAAGAGCACTTCCAACCAGATAATAATCCAATATCATCATGTTGAATTAAAGGGTCACATGCCCACATTTGCTTTAAGTTGAAATATTATACTAACCTTAAGTATACATACATTTCTAACCATTTAAGCACAATTTAAACTAGTCATAAAATTTTAATCCCTAGAATAATAACCACTAGTCCTTGCCTCGCCCTTTTTCCTCCTCCTCCCAAAATAAAATTAATAAAACTTTAACTTTGGTTGTGGGAATAATACATCAGCTATTTAAAATCACAGGGAATAGAAATGACAAGAACATACTAACATGGACACTAGCCATCATGCAAAATTTTACAAGGTTATTGGAGTTTCTTGACCTTGGGATAGTCAAAGCTGCAGCTGAGAATGAAAACAGCAAAGTATATTATAAACATATATGTGTTTATATATATGAATGACCCACATAGGCCTCAATATATGTAGAGAAAAGTATGATAGGGAACGTGGAGCAAGAATATTAGCAAGTAGAAGACAGACACCATAATCTTCCTCACTTTCCAAAATGTTATAAAATACACTTCAGGATTAATATTTTATCTTTAAATTAGGGGTTCCCAGAGTTAAGAGGCAATTGTGCTAACAAGGGAGTCATCCACTCTGCATCTTTTGGCAAGAACAAAATTTTAAAATATGTGCTTTAGTTGTAAAGGCCAAGCTAAGAAGACACATAAATTGGACACTAACTGGAGAAATAAAATAAACCTAACAGTGAGCCCATTGCGGTCATTTTGAATGTTTTGGGCATTTGAAAGTATACATGAATATGTAAATTATTCACATATCTTCAAGGAACATACTGCCTTGCTTCCAGTGGCACTAGGAAAAAAATGAGGTGAATTTTAATCTCATTAACTGTATTATGATGATATGTCAAAGCCTTTAGATAATGTGTCTCTCTGTTAAAGATGAACACATTTAGTTGAAATGGATGAGAGTGGGAAGATGAGCACATGGACCATGCACTCTGATATCTTTTATTGCAACACATTTCCCTCCAGTTTATTAGATGCAAATTTCTCACAGAGAGCCTACACAACCATGAGAAAGCTAAAACAAACAAGGAATTTTTAGATTTCCAAAATCTGTATACTAAAAAAGAGAAGTGTGAAATGATCCATATCCAGAGATTTCCCGAAGGAAATACACAGCATGCAGATACAAACTCCACATAGAGGAGTCCTCATATTTCTTCCCTTCTCTCTCCCCCATTCCCACCACTCAAAAACTAAAGGACAAGTTTAATTGCTTTCCTAAAATTATGCAGCACAAATACTACAAATGGAAAATTACCTTTGGACGCCTTGGCTTTTCAAAGTTTCTGAATGAGGGAAGTCATTTCTCTTAACTGCATTGCTGAAATTTTTCCACTCTCATTTCAATTAAAAAATACAGTGTTTATTCCCTCAACCTCCCCATGCCCTCCCCTCACATCCTCTTCCCCCTCCCCTCACACCTTTCTAAATCACCTTCAGACTAGTTCAAAGTTCATTCCAAAAAGGACACCAACAGCAAATTTCTTGACCGCCTCTCCCCCACTGTCTAGTGCATAATGCTACTCACATTTCACATTTCTTTATTTACTGTTAGAAATGTAACACTGAAAGTTTATTCTCCTTTTCCCCACATATGTACATTTGTTTCTTTAAAGACAAAGGAATTATGTTTAAACACTGTGTGCTTTGGGATTTTTAAATAGGTTGTTTCCTCTGGAATAACCTTTAAACCAAATTTGCATTTTTGACTACGTTGAACAAGCCCGCACGTGGCACCAGTAACTTCTAAAAAACTGCAAGGCTAGTGTATGCAACAATTTTCTAACAAGCGGTTGCTCCGAATTCACATCTGCTCTGAATACTTCCCCAGCATCATCTTTTTCATCCAGTGGAAAAATGGGTAGAAGTCCTGGTGTTACCTTTTTTTTTTTTAATTTTTATTTATTTATGATAGTCACACAGTGAGAGAGAGAGAGGCAGAGACACAAGCAGAGGGAGAAGCAGGCTCCATGCACCGGGAGCCCGACCTGGGATTCGATCCCGGGTGTCCAGGGTCGCGCCCTGGGCCAAAGGCAGGCACCAAACCGCTGCGCCACCCAGGGATCCCCTGGTGTTACCTTTTTACAGATAAATGTAACCTTAAGGCGTCATGAAGAAACCTCCTCGAGACCATCTCCATTTCGGTGGAAATGGAAGATCTCTGGGGGCACAGCTGGGAAAGTAACTGCCCTTCAGTGAGTGACCCCCAGGGGACCTTGGTCTCAGCAATGCCGACTTTGAATGAGTGAAAACCCTGACTTCCATCCCGGGCTGCAGAGGCCGCGCGGGAGAAAACCTCCCCCCAGGTGCGCCTCAAGCGTCCAACCTCGTCCGGCTGCCCTCCCACGACGGCGCAGTTAATACACCGCCTGCAGGGAAGAGCCTGGCGCCCGCAGTAACCACCCCCGAAGGGCCGCCCGTGCCCCCTGTGCTGACGTGGTCTGGCGCACGGGGATGTGCGGTCCCCAAACCCAAGAGGGCGAGCGCTCGACTCCGCCCTGGCAGAGGGGCTCCGGGGGAAGTCAGCGAGCCCGCCGCGGCGGGGAGCAGCAGCACGAGGCCTAGCTGGACTTTGTTAAAAGATAGAAGCAGGGGGATCCCCGCTGGCTCAGCGGTTTGGCGCCTGCCTTTGGCCCAGGGCGCGATCCTGGGGTCACCGGATCGAGTCCCGCGTCGGGCTCCCTGCGTGGAGCCTGCTTCTCCCTCCTCCTGTGTCTCTGCCTCTCCCCCCCCACCTCTATCATAAATAAATAAATCTTAAAAAAAAAAAAAAGATGGAAGCAGCAAGACTTGCAAAGTCCCCCAAATTGCAAACCAACCCGCTTCGGCGCGCCAGCGCAGGTCCCGGGAGGAGGCCCGCAAACTCGTGCGGAAGAGTTAAAGGCACTCACCTCCACCCATCTCCGGGCCTCGGCGAAGGCTACCGCGCAGTCGGCCCCGGGCTCCTCCATCCCTTCCAGGACTGGGGGCAAGAGGGAGAGAGAGGAAGGCGCGGTGAGGGCGGAGGGCCGGGGTCCCGCGCGCGTCTGGCCCTGACGCCCGGGCTCTCTTTCCCCTTTGTTGCGCTCTGCAGTTTGGAAAAGTTTCGCACCCACAAGGACTTGAAGACGCGGCTGCCTCTCAACTCCTGAAAACGACCCCGGGGACCCGGCAACTGCGGAGACCTCGAAGGTCGCAGCGCTGCGGCCGCCGCCCTCCCCGGAACCGCCCCGCCCCAGCCCACCCCGAGCCGCTGAGTCGCCGCTTCCGTCCGCCTCCACCCCCCGCCCCCCCCCGGGGCTCCCCGGGGGGCTCCCGGCCGCAGCCGCCCTTGTGGGCAGACTGTCTGGGCCAGGGATGCCACCGAGCGCCAAGGCCACGCTCCGGCTCCCGCGGCTCCGCCGGAGGGGCTGCGCCCCGCCCCGCCCGCGCCCGCAGCCGCATCCTCCCGGCGCCCTGCCTCCTGGCCGCCGTCCTTCTCCCGGGGCCCGGGTTAGAGACGCCCCCTCGGCTCGCGGCCGCCCGACCCGCCTGACATACCAGGAATAGCTGCGCACAATTGCACCTTTCCGGGCCAAGAAACTTCCCCGGGGAGGAGCGCGGCCCGCAGTGACGCCCAGCAGCCCGGTCCGCCGCCCTCACCTGCGGCCCGAGCCCTCCGCGCGCGCCTCCGCCAGGTGCGCCCCCCCCCCCCCGCCCCGCGGGATCCCGGGCCCTCCTGCCGGCAGGTGAGGGCAGCGGCCTGAGCGCGCGCCGCCCATCCCCCCCCCCACACACACACACACACACCCGGGGCGGGCCCCCGCTCCGCCCCGCTTCCAGGTGGGGGAGATGGAAGGCACCTGCCTCTCCAGCCGGGTGTCTCCGCGGAGCTCGGGGCGGAGGGAGCCTCGCATTTCTCTCCCTCCCTCGCCCTGAGCGTCGGGGAGCAGGGCGACAGGTTATTCGGAGTCCCCGCCGGTCCTGCGTGTGTGCGCAGGACTCGAGGGTCGGAAGCTCATGGTTCCGCGTATGGGACTTCTTTTCCCACAAAAATCAAATCTTTGGAAAGGAACGTGTTCATTGGTCTAGTCTCCCTGGGACCTCGCGTGATGCTCCTGGAGCCCTATTCAGGCCACATGTACACGACGTCACCTTTGAAGGAAGGTGAAGATCGGTTCTTTCTCCTGTAAAAGAAACAAACCCTTATTTTTTTTTTCTGGTTGATGGATGTCGTTTTTCATCATAAACAAGCACAGAGCAGGAGACTAGTATAATGAATAGCAGAAACGTAGCATCTATATTTAACAATCATTTGCATTTTGCCTTATTTACTTCCTCACCTTCGTTTCCTGCTTACGCGTAGATATTAGTATATTTCCACCCCTAAGTATTACAACATACACCTCAGTTTTTCAAAGGGCACTTTTCTCCATAATCTTATTTCCATTTTCACACCTAACTGAAGCTAACAATAATTACCTACTATCAATTTAAACCCAATTCAGACTCAAATTCCTCCACTGATCCCAAAATACCTTTTACAGCTGTCTTACTCAGACCAGAATCCAAACAATGACAACACATTGCATTTGGTTAGATCTTTTTTTAGCCTAGAATAGCCTCCTTCAACCGCCCCCCACACACTGCTTTTTTTATGTTTTATTACTGAAATATTTTTTAATTTGGTTTTTATTTTAATTTCCATACAGTTTACACTATTATATTAGTTTCAGGTGTACAATGTAGTGACTTCAACACTTCCATACATCACCTGGTGCTCATCAGGACAAGTGGGCTTCTTAATCCCCATCCCCTATTTCACCCATTCCCCTACACCCACCCCTCTTATAACCATCAGTTATCGTTAAGAATGTTTCTTTATTTGTCTCTCTCTTTTTTTTCTCTTTACTTGTCTGTTATGTTTCTTAAATTCCTGAGTTTTTTTTTTTAGAATGGTATTGTCTTGTTAGACTCTGACTCCCATGTACTTCCAGTCCAGGAGAAGGACAGACATTCCCCAAGCTTCATGAGAGTTACTGTTACTACAGTTACTATGTACATATACTACACTGTTCAAAGCTGCTGCTTTGTAATTTGACTTAAAGCTTTGGGGATAACACCCCAGAATGGTAAGAAGCAGGGTTGGGAATCTGAATGACTAAGGTTACCAAGTTACCAGACACACTGAGCTTCAATTTCTTCATCTGAAAAATGTACTGATAATAACTACTTCAAAGGGAAGTTGTGAGAATTAAATAGAATGGTGTATGTAAAAACCATTTCTTGGCATATAGTAGGCACTTAATAAATGATAGTAATTTCCCATTTCTAACAGTAGTGTGTCAGATATGGATTTTTCCTGATAAATGGGAATTTCATTTATTTGTGCAAATACTTACATGGAAAGAGCTGTAGGGTACTGTGAACTCTCTTTCAAATTAACTTAGGCACCAGCCATTTCTGTCTCATTAATGACAGAATTTGCAACTCAGAAGTCCCAAATCCAAATCTTTGCCTTATATTCAGTCATTGAGTGCTTTATCCATATAGAAAGATTTCTACAGTTCTGTAGAGAAATGTAACCTATCTCAGGAGTTTAAAGTTAAACTCACAGCAATAAACATCAAGAATATTATTCATTTTCCTGAAGAATTTGAAGTACCTTCCAATATTTAAAAATAATACAATTGTCATGTGTTTATACATTAGTGATGAACTGTTGGTGGGATAAAGTGGTACAACCTTTCTTGAAGGTAATTTGACAAATATTAAACAAATTTTTAATTACTCATACTCTGTTGCAGCAATTCCACTTCTGGGTACTTATTTTAAGCATATGAAGAAAGATCTGTGCACAAAATGAGCAGCTGTGGTGGATACAGATACACTAGCCAAACCTTCCTTTGGAGGAGGAGTCTGGTCAGCCCTTTGAGGTCGGCCTCAGCTGCAGAGTGCAGCCAGTCTCCTTTGAGTTCATCATGGCCCTCCCGGAGCTGCTCTCATCTGGTGATTTAGTGCACGACTGTATGTTAGAAAAGCCCAGTCGGGGCTCTCGGGTGACTCAGTCAGTTAAGCATCTTCCTTTGGCTCAGGTCATGATCCCAGGATCCTCCACTCCACTTGCGGCTCCCTGCTCAGCAGAGAGTCTGCTTCTCTCTCTGCCTCTGCCTCCTCTCCACCAACACATCATACTCTCTCGCTCTCTCTCAAATCAATAAATAAAATCCTAAAAAAAAAAAAAAAAAAAGAAAGAAAGAAAGAAAAGAAAAGAAAAGAAAAGAAAAGAAAAGAAAAGAAAAGAAAAGAAAAGAAAAGAAAAAGAAAAGCCCAGTCATTTCCACCCAAAACAGTACCTCTGATGGGTCCTTTCCATAAACATGAGGCCTGGGTCACAGTGCAACTTCTCCCTTGCTCTTCCCTGCTTCTTCCCTCTTCATTTCATAGGGGTCAATCCCTAATAAATATCTTGCTCTTCAAACTCCATTTCTTTCGGCTTCTGGAGGACTAAACTTGTGATGACATGATGCATTTGTTAAAAATTAAAATCAGGGGCATCTGGGTAGCTCAGGCGGTTAAATGTCTGCTTTCAGCTCAGGTCATGATCCTGATATCCTGGGATTGAGCCCTGAATCTGGCTCCCTGCTGAGCAGGGAGCCTGCTTTTTCTCTCTGCACTCTTGCACTCTCTTTCTCTCTGTCTCTCTCTCGTATTCTCTCAAATAAATACAATTTTTTAAAAAATGAAAATCTCAAAGCAATCTAAACAACAGGGACAGTGGAGTAAATTACATTTCTTCTGTAGAGTGGGATATCACTCAGTCACTAAAAATGTGAAAGGCAATTCAATGACCCAGGGAATTTTTTTTAATATTTTCTTTATTTATTCATGAGAGACATAGAGAGAGAGGCAGAGACATAGACAGAGGGAGAAGCAGGCTCCCTGCTGACCAGGGAGCCCAATGTGGGACTCGATCCCAGGACCCCAGGATCATGACCTGAGCCAAAGGCAGTTGCTCAACCACTATACCACTCAGGTGCCCCAATCCAGGGAAATGTTTAAAAATACATAGTGAAGTGGATAAAAAAGCTATGTATAAAGCACTCTAATTTGTGATTGCATTTTTACAATGCATATTTTGCCACATAGAACAAATCAGAAAAAAAAATCACCCAAACTTTAATGCCAGCTATTTTCAAATAGAGATATTGTGCTTCCTGTTTACAAGTTTTTTTGCAAAAGACACATGCATTACTTTTATAAATGGGAAAATGAATATGACACAAAGATATGTCCAAATATATTTCTTGACTATCTCATCCCACAAACCTCCTCCTGCCTTCCCTGACTTGCCAAATGTTACCATGCCTAACATTTGGGCTTGTCTTTCATCTCTATGTCTACTCCATTGCCTGTCCCGTCCATCTATTTCCTTAGTATCTCTCTAATTAGCCCATTTTCTCCATCCCATTTCTACTATCTAAGGCCAGGCCCTCATTAGCTCTCCGCTAGATTTCAGAAATCATATGACCTTTCTAAAATGTAAACCTTCTCATGATACCAAAATATTCCACCTCCCATTACTCCTTCAGTGACTCCCAGTTGCCTTTTTATTTTTTTAAAGATTTACTTATTTATGTTGGGGGGGCAGGGAGGCAGAAGGAGAGGGAGAAAGAGTCTTAAGCAGACTCCACACTGAGTGCAGAGCTCAGTGACATGGGGCTTAATCTCAGGTTCCTAAGATAACGACCTGAGCTAATTTTAGTAAAATTACTACAAAATACAAATCAACATACAAAAAATCTGTTGCATTTCTATATACTAACAACAAACTATTTGAAAAAGAGATAACAATGCCATTTACAATATCTCCGAAAAAATAAAATACTTAAATAATAAATTTAACCACTGAAAATTACAAGACTTTGATGAAAGAAATCAAAGACACAAGTAATTGGAAAGATACTTGTGTTCATGGATTGGAAGAACTAATATTGTTAATATGTCCATAGTGCCCAAAGCCATCTATGGGTTCAGTGCAATCCCTATCAAGGCTGTTTACTGAGGGGGGCAGCCCGGGTGGCTCAGTGGTTTAGCGCCACCTTCAGCCCAGGCAGGGCCTGATCCTAGAGACCCGGGATCCAGTCCCAAGTCAGGCTCCCTGCATGGAGCCTGCTTCTCCCTCTGCCTGTGTCTCTGCCTCTCTCTCTCTACCTCTCTCTCTCTCTCTCTTTGTCTCTCATGAATAAATAAATGAAATCTTTTAAAAAAATTTAAAAAAAGACTGTTCATTAGGAAAGGATATTCTCTTCAATAATTGGTGTTAGAAAAACTGGATAGTCATGCACCAAAGAATGAAATTGGACCCCTATTTTTCATCATTTACAAAAGTTAAGCTGAAATGGATTAATTATAATACCAGAAACAAACTACTAAAGGAAAATATAGGTGAATTGACATTAGTCTTGGCAATAATATTTCAGATCTGACACCAAAAGCACAAGCAACAAAAGCAAAAATGAAGAAGTGGAATTATATCATATTTTAAAAGCTCTGTACAATAAAAGAAACAATCAAAATAATAAGGCAAATGATATAATGTGAGAAAATATTTGTAACCATCTATCTGATAAGGTGTTAATATCCAATATATATAAAGACTCCATATAAATCAATAGCAAAGAAGAAAAAGAGAAAAAAATCTCATTTGAAAAATGAGCATAGAACCTGAAGAAGACATACAAATGGCCAACAAGTACATGAAAAGATGCTCATCACTAATCATCAGAGAAATGCAAATCAAAACCACAATGAGATGTCACCTCATACTTGTCAGAATGGCTAGTATCAAAAAGGCAAAAAGTAACAAGTGTTTGCAAAGATGTGGGGAAAGAGGAACACTGGTGCACTGTGGTGGAAAGATAAACTGGTGCAGCCACTGTGAAAATTAATATGGAGTTTCCTCAGAAAATTAAAAATAAAACTATCATATGATCCAGCAATTCCACTTCTGGGTATATATCCAAAGGAAACAAAATCACTATCTCAGAGATATTTGCACCCTCATATTCATTGCAGTGTCATTCACAGTAGCCAAGGAAACAACCTAAGTATCTGTTAATAAAGAAATTATACACATACACATGCATATGGATATACAAAATGGAATATTCAGCCACAAAAAAAGAAGGCAATCCTGCCTTTTGGGATAATGTGGATGGATCTTTAGGGCTTTCTACTAAGTGAAATAAGTCAGACAGAGAAAGACAAATACTGTATATTCTTACCTGTATGTGGAACCTAAAAAAGCCAAATCATAGAGATAGTAGAATGGTGGTTGCCAAGGGCTGTGGGGTGGAAGGTGAGGCATAGAATTATCAGATGTTGGTCAAAGGGTACAAACTTCCACATATAAGATGAATAAGTTTTGGGTTTTAATGTACAATATGGTGACTCTAGTTAACAGTACTGAATTATACACTTGAAAGTCACTAAGAAAGTAAATCTTGGGATCCCTGGGTGGCGCAGCGGTTTGGCGCCTGCCTTTGGCCCAGGGCGCGATCCTGGAGACCCGGGATCGAATCCCACGTCGGGCTCCCGGTGCATGGAGCCTGCTTCTCCCTCTGCCTGTGTCTCTGCCTCTCTCTCTCTCTGTATGACTATCGTAAATAAATAAAAAAAATAATTTAAAAAAAGAAAGTAAATCTTAAGTGCTATCACCACAATAAAAAGAAAAAATGGTAATTATGTGAGGTGATGGAGGTGTTAACTAACCTTATCGTGGTAATCATTTCACAATTATAGGTATATTAAATCATCACGTTGTACACTTCAAAGTTATATAATGTTGTATGGCAATTATATCTCAATAAACCTGGTAAAAAATAAAGTTCATGTAAACAAAAAATCTATGCATATATAATGATAAAATTGAAATTACCCTATCTTTATCCACAAAAATATATCCAATAGTTAGTAATTAGAGGATTATGATGTTGCCAATACTTACATAAAGACATTCAGGCAAGTAGATGCAATTCAGTGGAAGCCAGAGAGAAAAAAGAAAAAAGAAGCTAACATTATACAGATAATGATTAAGTAATGAAGGTAAGAAGGAGGGATACAAATGTGCCAGGAAGCAGAAGGGGAAAAAACTATGTGAATCCACGTTTTATCACTCCCTCAAAATGTAGACAACCCTTGAGGAGGTTTTTAGTACAGCCTTAGGATGATGATGGGTGCTTTGCCCAATGGATGTAGGCAGGGGTCCTAAATTCCTAAATTTGTCTTCTGAACCTGCTGGACAGTTAACAGAAGGAATAGATGAGAAGCCCTTGGTTCTTATCAACCTTCTCCCTGTGTTCACAGACATCTCATTAAGAGATCAACTGAGATTGTAACTTTCAAAACATGGAACTAACCCTGTAATAAGAACAGTTAGTTATTTTCTTCCTACTGTAAAGATCTTAAGAGTTTGGAGTTTGGCTTTTTTTTTTTTAACATGTAGAACAGTTTCCTATTATTGAACTCAAATTATTTAACATAAAATCTAGGATTTTGTTGTTGTTGTTGTTGTCGTTAAGATCCTACATCTGCATTCTAGCCAGAATTGCAAAACCACACTATAATTCTCTAAGTGATAGCAGTGAGATCAAAAGGACTTACCCTAGAATTAGTTTTAAAATAAACTATTGAGGTTTCTGGGAAAGAAGAGAGAATGTGTGTTTACTAAACTTCTCTTCCTGAAGCCCAGTGAAACGAGTAAAATAAACTGTATTTTCCCAAAAGGGTGTCTTTAGTAATTATAATCACAGATAAAAATAGTCAAGTCTAGATTTCTCTAAAACTTATTTATTTTATTCTTTGTGTTTTTATGATTTAGTAGAAAAGTTCTACCTGACATCTTATTAAGCTTACAAAAAAAAAAAAAGAGCAACAATTGTACTATCTATTCAAATAGTTCTGCTAAAAAGGCAGGGAGAAAAATAAGCATAGTGTTTACCATATTATTAATACTTTAAAATTATAATAACCATTGTTGTTTACATTTTGAAATGGTCCCACTGAGAAAACAGCTCATCCATCATAGGAAACTTAATTTTATATAATTATAGGAAACAATTATTTTAATAACCCTTTCATTCCCCCTATATGTGAGAACTGGCTAGTTATTGATAATATATTACCTTGAAAAAGGAAAGTATTCAAAGATACAAAATAAGACTGGCCAGAGAAACAAGAGACCCAGGTTGTGCTCCTAGGTTAACCACTAGTGCTAGTTGGGCCTCAGTTGTAAGATGATAGATCTCTCTCTCTCTTTTTTAAAAGATGTTTATTTATTTATTAGAAAGAGTGTACAAGTCAGAGGTGGGTAGAAGAGCAGAGGGAGAAGGTTCCCCACTGAGCAAGGATCCTGAGCAGGGCTAGATCCCAGGACCTGAGCCGAGTGCAGCCACCTAATCCACTGAGCCACCTGGGCGTTCCAGATGACAGATTTCTAACAAAGTTCATGCTTATTTTCATTTAGTGTGAAGAAATCTTACACATAGCTATGAAAAGAAGCCCTTGCTTCTTCAGAGTTCCAGTATGGTCATGAAATTGTGCTGAGACAGGTCTGGTGCTCCCTCAAAGATTGGAAACTATCACAGAAGAGGCCAGTCTTGAACCCAGCTCAGCCAGAAGCTTCCAATCAAAGGAGGTAAAGGGGTTTCCTTGAATGTAGGGGTCACTTTATAACACTCCCAAGGATCACGACTGAAACCAGATGGTCTCTGAAGTAAATCGCCAAAGTCTCCAGGAGTTTATGCAGGAGGAATGCTCCATCCATGACTCTACTATAAACTTTGTTGGTCCCTGTGGAGAGAAATAGATCAGTCAGGCCAAAATATTTCAATTGTATATAATTGAATTAAAAAACAAAAACATGACATTGGGGCTTTCTCAGGACAAACAGAGAAGACACCTATTTACTCTGCTTCTGCCTGCTAAGACAGCTAATTAGACTTTGCTGTGGATCAAGTCTATGCACACATGCCTACACATACATACACACTCCTCCACACATTGCATGCACACATCTTTTTCTGCTGGATCTTTGAATAATTATAGGTAGTGACTATGGCTTTGTTACTGCAGGAAGTATTATAATGGACTCCATTTTGTTTTTGCAAAGATAGGCTTCTGGGCCTGGTCTAGATAAGCAGAAGGATATGGGGGAAAAGGCCTAACACTGTGTTCTGTAAAATGTAAAGGGCTATTTAATGTAGATTGGAAAAATTCTTTGCAAGATATATTGGCAATATAAAATTAACCTTTTGTTTTAATTTGTACAAAAATAATTTTACAGTAATATTTCATGCCAGAAAAATTATTTGCCAAAGCAGTGCCTTGTTTATTAAACCCTCATGACCAGAGAAAAGTTTATTGGATGCTAAATCAAAAGAGCAAAAGTTAGTAATTTTTAGATCTGTTTTTAATTGGTATCCTGACATACTCAGCCAATACCATGAGAGAAAATAAGCTCTTCTCATGTATAACTAGGTTTTCCAAAATCAGACATTAGTATTATCTATGTTTATTGCCCTATCTGTTGACTAGATCATTTAATGTCAGGTTAGGATATAAATCAACACTTCACCCATGGTAAGTATCCACTTCTAGTTTGGTCCCTTTGAAAGGAGTCCTGGGCTTATAATTCTTAAAACTCTTAAAAGCATGGCCAGAGTAGGGGCATCAATTATGAAGGTAGTAGTTACAGACAATTACAAGATTTAGAAAAAGGATGAGATAAACTTTTCAAAGCTAAATCCAGAAGGAACCTTAATAGCACTAGGCTCACAAATCTAAACTAAAACTGGCTTTGAGTAACTTGAGGGACATTTCTGCATGCCTTTAACACATTGTATGTGATAACGCCTTACAAACTACAACATGCCTTATGCTACCTTAATGTCCTCCATCAACCAGACATAGTCTACCAGTAGAAGAGATCAATAATGATCATAAAATTGCTAGGAGGGGGGCTAAATATTGTGGCTATTGACAATAAAAGTACAGATTGAATATGCCTGGGGATAGACTGCAAGACTAACTTAACTTTATCTCAGTTGTAGTATTTACTACTTAACTTCCTTCTGACTTCCTCTTTTCCATCTGCATGTGTTCCAGAAGAAAGCCAAATAGAGACATATGCATTAGAGCTTTCAAAGCAACAACAGAAGTAGTCAAAGAACTATTATTACCTTCTGTACTGCTGACTCCCTCCGTCCATTATAGCCAGCCCACACCTACCCAACCATGGGCACTGATCAGTTGCCTCCAAATATCCAGTGCTCAGAGGTCTGTTCTCAGCGTTGGAAGTCCAACTGTAAGAAGTAGAAATATCGAATATCTGAATTTTCTTTATGACAGTTGTAAAAATTATTAAAATAGGTATATATCACAACCATATATTGAACTTATCTGACCTCATTTTGTCACTCTAGCTCTGTACTGGAATTCATCAAAATACAAAATAGCTTGCAAATGAAGCATAAGCAGTTATAACTTGAAATGTTGAAATAATTATTCAGGGTGATTTAGGTTCTATAAACACAGCTATCAAAAAGAAAAATAGCATTCTTGGCCTTCAAGAGTAAGATTCAGATAAAAATGTTTTCCTAATGAGCAGTATGCTTTGGTATAGTATTATTACAGGAAAGACCAAAATTCCAATCATCCTTGCTAAATTGTACGTCTGCTAACTTCAGCTATTTGAGATTTTTTTTTAAAAAAAAGTTAAACCATTTCTGAGTAACGTAAGAAGTATGCACAGTTCCTTTGTGCACGGAAATGAAAATGTGATCTATTCATTCCATCTTATTTCAAATTCTTTAGAAAATTAGGTGAGTCTGATGATTCATGAAACTTTAAAATTATGTTCAATACAGCATATTGTACTCTTCGTGATTGTGATAATAATCATTATCATTTTTGAGTACTGGCTTTTATGTACTACATTTATAATTCTCACAAAAATTCACCTAAAAGTACTTTTATCTAATGTGTTCATCATTTGCCCAAGACTAACCACAAAAAGACAGGACCAAGAATCAAACTATGTCTAACACCAATCCTGAGCTCTGTTCCTGAATCAATGACATTTAAACTGTTTTGTAGAATCACTGTATTTTATACCATGACCTCAGTATCATGCTGTCAATCGAGCATTGTGAAGAAACTGAGATTCTCTTTGTTTTTGTTTTTTTTTTAAGAGGGAGGCAGGAGAAGAAGAGAGAGAATCTCAAGCAGGCTCCACACCCATCACGGTGCCCAACACAGGGCTTAATCTCATGACCCCAGGATCATGACCTGAACCAAAATCGAGTCAGGACACTTAACCAATTGAGTCACCCGGGTGCCCTAAGAACACTAAGATTCTAAATTACTAAGGCCAGAAATGTTCTAGTGAAGCAATTCTCATAACCATTTAGTGGGAAAGGATACTAATTAGATATTAGGGGGTAAAAACTCTCTTAAAAAGTTCCATCAGGGCAGCCCAAGTGGCTCAGTGGTTTAGTGCCACCTTCAGCCCAGGGTGTGATCCTGGAGACCCAGGATCAAGTCCCACTTCGGGGCCCCCTGCATGGGGCCTGCTTCTCTGCCTGTGTCTCTGTCTCTCTGTCTCTTTTTTTCATTAAATAAATAAATAAAATCTTAAAAAAAAAATTCCATCAGCCAGGATCTCCAAATTCCACAGATGTTTAATTCTCCTTCCCATGGTTTACCTCTTCAACTGGGTTCTAGAATCACCTACTGACACCAAGCTGAGTCCTCAGACCAGCAGCTTGGGTGCTTGTTAGAAATGGCTAATCTCAGGCCCTATATCTAATGACTGAATTAGAATCTCTATTTTGACAAGATCTGGCATCTCCTATGCTCATTCAAATTTGAAATGCTCTGCTAGATGACACATATCTTATCCCCTGCCCCCCATTAGATCCCTCAGTCATCCCATTTCTTACCTGTGTTCTCAACTTCTCTTTGCTGCTTTTAAGCATGTTTGCTATTGTTTACCCTCACATAGAAATACTTTTTAAAAAGTCCTTTGCTGATCCTGCCTCCACACACCTAAGACCTCATTTCTCTTTTCTCAACCAAGTGCCTTGAAGGAAGTGTCTGTCCTTCCTGGATCTCTATCTTTGCCTCCTGTTTGTATCTTAATCCACTGCAAGATAGTTTAATTATGCACCAAGTATCATCTGGCCCTCTACTACATGCCAAACGTTGTACCAGACTATGAGGATGAACTGGTGTGCAAGAGACACAGTCCTTTTATTCAAATGACTGTCTCTGAAATTCTTTTGACAGATAACCAACTCACCCTCTAAATTACCAATTCCACTTTTCATGCATTATCAGATAGGAGGATTCAGTGGTCTTCCATAAATCAGAGATTAAAGAGATTTTGCAAAAATGTAAAATACTGCTGCTCTTCTAACTTTTTAAAGAAAATATTTTAATATTGTTCTTATTTTAACATATGATGAACTTATTTTTATTTTAAAATTAATTAATATTCTGAAAATGTGTTTTCATCTCCAGTATTTGTAGGTCAACAGATATCCCTACAAAAGTTTGCTCTCAGGGCACTGGGTGGCTCTGTGGTTGAGTGTCTGCCTGTGGCTCAGCTCATGATCCAGGGCTCCTGGGATCAGGTCCTGCATTAGGCTCCTCCTCCCAGGGAGCCTGCTTCTCCCTCTGCCTCTCTGTCTCTCATGAATAAAAAAAATAAAATCTTAAAAAAAAAATTCTCTCTTTTGGCCTCTCAATAATTTTTAAGAATGTGAAGTGGTTTCTGAGACTGAAAAGTTTGAGAACAACTAGATCTCATTTTGAAACCAGGTGAGTTGTTCAACAAATTGCTAAAATCTACATAGATATCAACTATACAATTAATATTGGAGGGATATGAATAAATTGGCCTAAGCATTGTCTATCCTATATTTCTTAACTAAGCTAAAGATGTCATTTTCTCTAGGCATTTCATGCACAGGAAGAAAGCAATACTTGACCACTAGCCCTGAAAAGCTGAAAGTCTGTTGCACCTGAGTGGCTCAGTCAGATAAGTGTCTTTCTTGGACTTTGGTTATGATTCTGGGGTCCTGGAATCAAGCCCCTTGTCAGACTCCCTGCTCAGTAAGGAGCTTGCTTCTCTTTCTCTTTCTCCTACCCGCCTCTTCCCCACCCAGTACATGCTATCTCTCTTGCTGTATCTCAGATAAATAAATAAAATATATTTTTTAAAACCCCAAAATTAAAAGCCTTCATAGGAATATTTTTAGTATCTGAGATACATGCTCTTTGTCCCCTGAAAATGGAAAACAAGGTAAAAACTAAAACAGTAAGGAGAACAGTTGGCTTTAAACATTCCTTCTGTCTTTATTTTGCCCACAAGCAATATTTTCTAAAGTTCTTAAAATCAGTACCAGTATGCTCTTATCTTGAATACCAGACTATGGCTTTAAGAGCAATTCTATTTATCACATTAAAATGAAGAAATATTTAAGGCATTTGCATTTTGTTTATAAAAGAAATCAATTTCTCAGAAGAATGCATATTTTCAATTATACCCAGACCTGAAATATCATGGTCTCCACAGTAAAAATATGAAACAATGTAATATTCCCATTAACTGTGTACACTATTATCAATATATATAGTTATTTAGTGGCAGAGAAGGACAGGAGGAACTTTTTCCAAGTACCTTGTACTGGAGGCAGAATAAAGAAAAATAACTTGGGGATCCCTGGGTGGCTCAGCGGTTTCACGCCTACCTTTGGTCCAGGGCACAATCCTGGAATCCCGGGATCAAGTCCCACATCTGGCTCCCGGCAAGGAGCCTGCTTCTCCCTCTGCCTGTGTCTCTGCGCCTCTCTCTCTCTCTATGTCTATCATAAATAAATAAAAATATATCTTAAAAAAAAAAAAGAAAAGAAAAGAAAAATAACTTTCTGCTGCGTAGCCCTAAAGGAAAATGCAAATGTAACCTGTTGTCATTTTCTACTACAGGTAGCTAAACTCTCAGTAGGTAGCATGACTTTTCAGCAGACATGTTTTAGGACATTTTTAAATATTCTAATTTACAATCTTTGCATGTGTTTCAAGCCTTTCCTGTTTAGGATACAAATAAAGCCTAAGCAATTTTTCATCTTGGTCTCACAGAGTAAGTGCAGGACAGGGACTTTATCTTTCAAGCTCTAAAAGGATACATGATTGAACATAACTGTTATTTAAATACCAACTCTGTTTACATGCTGATAAAAGGCAATTTCTGAATCAAGTAAAATGTGTCATTCACATTATTTGGAATTTATTCTTGACCACATGGATTTTTTTAAAATAATTCAGTTTAGGGCAGCCTGGGTGGCTCAGCCGTTTAGCACCACCTTCAGCCCAGGGCCTGATCCTGGGGACCCAGGATCAAGTCCCACGTCGGGCTCCCTGCATGGAGCCTGCTTCTCCCTCTGCTGTGTCTCTGCCTCTCTCTCTCTCTCTCCCTCTCTCTCTCTCTCTCTCTCTGTCATGAATAAAATCTTTAAAAAATAATAATTCAATTTATATTCATAGCTGTCTTATAGATTAGAAAGGCTTTATTATATATTTCTAAGCCTTTTAAAGATTTTATTTATTTTAGAGAGAGAGCAGGGGCAAAGGGAAAGGGAGAGAACCTGGAACAGACTGAGAGTGAAGTCTGACGCAAGGCTTGATCTCTTGACCCTGAGATCATGACCTGAGCTGAAACCAAGAGTTGAGCACGACTAACTGGGCCACCCAGGTGCCCCTGAGTCTTTAAAATAAATGATTTTGCAAAACAGCTTTCAGTATAGGTTATGTATATTTAATACCTCTAAATCAAGGATTCTCAACCAGCCAAAGTAGACAATAAGATAATGCTCATAATATATAGACTTTATTGTCTATATAACTTTCCATGTATTATCTGGGTGTGGACTATGGAAAGGTCATACTGGGGACTCTCATCTATCATGTAGGTGGAAGCAACAGGTTCAGAACCACTATCCTAAACAAAGAAGTCCAGAAAAAGACTTAGAATAAGTTTTATTCAAAAGCAAAACAAGTAAAAATATACAGAAAACTAAGGCATGGGGATTGGTCTGACCAACCCCAAGACAAAATATCCTTTGTTACACTGAATCATCTACATCACAACAGTTGATGCAGATCATACCCTGAAATCAAAAGAAGCAAAAGAAATAGCAAAACTTACTTTCAGCTATCTAAAAACTCAATATTTTCCACACTTGGTTTTTAGTAGTAATTTTGTTGAGTACAAGGAACCTCATTTTAAGATCTTACCAGAGAATCTTAATAAAGACATTACTAAACTTTATACATATGTGTACAAACCCTTCTAAATCAGCTCTAAAAACCTTCTGCAATGATTACATACTTTCCAAATTGGTTTTACATTAATTTCAACCAAGGATTTAAATAATCCAGAGAATTTAGATCAAAGTTATTTCCTATTCAAGATATGAATCTATGAACATGTATGCATGTGTGTGCACACATATATATACATGCACATACGTATTTGTTAGTTCCCAGATAATTATATACAAAAGTATATACATATGTACAAATATATGTGTGTATATATACACATATATGCAAGTCTTCTCTAAAATAAATTTCTACAAATAGAAGTGTTTTAGAAGTGATGAAAACGACTTTTTGCAATTTTCTTACAAGAATCATAAGCCTATAGATGCTACTTTGAAAGATTATAGTAGACAATAGCTGAAAATCCCTCTTAGACTATATTATTTTCAAAATAGAATAAGCAGGTTATATGTTATACACAACCCAATTACAAAGCTTACCTAATAAGCACAGTACACAAATCTAAGTTGGGATGAAACTAAATTTAAATCAGGTTTAAATAATTTTTATACAGTATTAAAGATGGTTTTCATTTAAGACATATTAAAATTTGATTCACCACAGGATACAGATAACCTCTATTTTGGTCACAAATGAACATGGAAAATATTAGAAGTTAAATATGGATATCATAAACTCTATTTCAATACTTTAAATCAAACCAACACACCCTTTGGAAGGTGATACGTAGTCAATTCCCAAAGGTCCAAGCAAAACCATTTAAAGCTTCAGTTCTATTTAGTTCCATTTCCCTCAAATGTATTAGTCATTAACAAGTTCCAGAAATGACCCATGACTTGACCATCCTTAGCGTCTCTACAAATTTATAGACAAAATTAACCATCAATTTATTTTAAAGTGCTAAATTTTAAGAAAGTGACTAAACAAAATATTATAGTTAATACAGTAGGAGGACTAAAATCCTAGACACAAACCTAAGAAAAAATTTCAAATTGTGAGTTTCACAAGGGACTAGCATTCTAATGCTTGTGCAAAAGAATGCCAGTCCTAAATGTTGCTCTAAAAAAGGTCTAGAAAATGACATTCATAATACACAATTTTTAAAAAAGCTTTGAGGAGTTCTGCAACTGTCCCCACCCAATATAACAATTTTTTTAAATTAACTTTAACCCAATGTTTTCAACAGATACTTGACTTCAAACCCTTTTGCCCACTAACAGTCTGAAAAATTAGTACTTATCACAGCAAACTTTGAGAAAGGATGCAAATTTTTGGTAATAAATTAGATACTAAGAGAAATTCAGCAAGGCACAAGCAGAAAACTGCTTAGGAATACTTAAAATTTTAAGATGATATACAAGATATATGTGAGTATAAAATGCAAATGATGGAACAAAAGAGAACACCTGGTTGTTACTGGCAGGATGGAAGCACCATTCTCATATACTATCAGTTGTTTCAGAGGATCTCTTCATTCCTATTGCCATCACTTCATTCAGGCCCTCTTCACCATAGAGTTTAAATGTCTTCCAAAGTGACCCTCCTCGTTATCATCTGTTTTTTTCTAATCCAGTGCTTCCCAAACTTAATATGCATATTCATTATCCAGGGATCTTGTCGAAAATGCAAGTTCTGATTTGGTAGGTCTAGGATGGGGTCTGAAACTCTTTCTTTTGAGCAAGTTCTCAGGTTATACTGATGTAACCACACTTTGAATAACATAGATCTAATCCATTCTGTAAGCCATTGCCCCATTACTCTTCCTACTAAAATACCACTTATCTCATGTCACTGCCTCAGGAACGTCGGTTAACTTAGTGAATCAGGTATACACATTTATACTCAATTATTGGTCCAGAACTTTATTCCAGATCAATTTGGTCTTTCTCCTAACTGCTACACTCATTCCTATCCAACTCTGCATTGTTGTTTTTTTTTTTTTTAGATAAAATGTATATACGGTGGCATACAGATTTTAAATGAACAATCCAGTAAGTTTTGATAATTGCATATACCTGTGTAACCAATACTCTCCACCCAAAAACATAGCACTTTGCCATCACACCAACCTGTTTTGACCTAGCTCTATAAATATCCTTCTCCCTTTCCTCTGCCTTCCACCTATCCTTTAAAGACACAGCTGAAGCCCTTTTTTCTTCAAAACACACATGAAATTCACACATACCTCCATCCAAATTACTTCTTTTTAAAGGTTAAGCCATCACCATCTCCCATTGATCTCCTCACAAATCTCTCTACCTCCATTCTCACCCCCTCCCCTCCTCTTATCCACAGAGGAGTCAGAGTGATCTTCTAAAATTATAAATCAAATCAGGTCACTCTCCTGCTTAAAATCTTACCATCACGCCTCAAAAAAATCCAAATGCCTTTTTGTGATGTCCTGTATTACCAAGCCTCTCTTCCTTTGACCTCATATCTTGCCACTTTCCCCATTACTTTCTATGCTCTGGTCATATGAGCCTTTTTCTGACCCTCTAACACAGTTAGATTTTTCTACTTGAGGGACTCTACATTAATTATTTCCTTTACTCTTCCTACCACCTTTCTCTGATTGGCTACGTTTTGCTATTCAGATCTCAACTTCAAAGTTAATTCCTCATAGGAGCCTTCCATGACTACAAAATCTAAAGTATCCAATCAGTCACTCTCTAATGCAAATCTGACTTTGCATAACATCTATCATTGGTCTGTATCTTACTAATGTGTCATTTATCTCTTCTCGCAGGAACATAAGCTCCATGACTATGGAACTTGTTGACAGTGTTCATTATTGTAACTCCTACACTTAGAACAGTGTCTAGCTCATTACAAGTAGATGTTCCACAAATGCTGTTTAAGGGAATATGTCAAAATATGTGATATAATGTATATTTTTATACTATGCAGATGGAAACTGTACCTGTGCTCAATACAAAATCTCCCATGAAATTTAGAAGAGAATAAGAAACCTATTGCTAGTCCTCACACAAGGTAAGTCTTTCACAAGAAAGAAAGGGGAGAAAGAATTACAGCTTTAATGTGGGGCAAAAAAAAAAAAAAAATACACAGATTAAGTCAAAGTTTAATTCACATAAAGTTTAATCAGTCAAGTTAATGAAAATATCAAAATTTTTGAGTTAGTGTATGGCAGCAGAAATGTAATTTTTGTTGCAAATAATACAGTATTTGGTGTTTCCATTTACTGACAAGCTATGCTGCAGATAGAGCAATTGCATTGAACCTCAATTCATCAGGGTCACGTTCCATAAACTTCTTGCAAACTTCTATGGCATCCTATGGGGAAAAAAATGTGTGTAATTTTTTAGTTTATAAACATGTGTTTTCCTTTCAAATGATAAATAAATGTTTCATATTTTCCTAATTCATACTAATTTTATATTGCAGACTTCTTTTTCCAAATGCAAAATAATTTAAAGCACACCAGAAGAGTGAATGGTTGGTAGCCTGATTTGCTTAGTACAAAACTATAAAATATAGTAAGTGTTCTTTCTTAAAATACTTTAAAGAAACTTTTAACTTGAAAATTACTATTTCATTGAGCCACACAATTTGTTCATAAATTAAAAAATCTCTAAAATCAGGATCAAGATACAAATGATAGTATCTTGGATTCAGCGAAATATGGGATATGATGTGCAACTCTTTCGATACTATTGTCTTTTTCAAATTTGATACTTGTTCACACAAAGAGTTCTGAAAAATCTCTTCATTTGTTGTAGATCTTTAACACTAACTCAGAATTTTCTTTTTGGATTTTCTCAAGAGGGCAAGAACATGGAAACATCCAAATTCAGAGAAAATGTTATTCAGGTGATCTTTAGAGATACTTTAAAGATAACAAGAACATTAATAACACTTAAAGTAGGCCAATAAGTTTTGTTATTACCTCTAATAAAGTTTCATCACTAGTTTCCCCATGGTTAATTGGAAATGGTTTCCGTCCATCTGTGGAAAATGAACAAACAGTTGAATGTTTAGCTGCTTATATAAGATAATGTCCTTCCAACTTCCATTTTCATCTTCCTACAGTGAAGCAAATGTTAAAAGATACTGAAAGTAATATATTCTAAAGCAAGTATCTTATTATGTTATTCTAATGTTATTAGAATCTTGCTTCCAGGGGATCCCTGGGTGGCTCAGCGTTTCAGCACCGGACTTTGGCCCAGGGCGTGATCCTGGAGTTCCGGGATCGAGTCCCGCATCAGGCTCCCTGCATGGAACCTGCTTCTCCCTCTGCCTGTGTCTCTGCCTCTCTCTCTCTCATGAATAAATAAAAATTAAAAAAAGAAAAAAAGAATCTTGCTTACATGTTTGAAAAGCCTAAATCATCTTCCTAAACAGAATTTATAAGAAATAAACATTGGCTTCAATTTCCTTTAAAAAATGCAAAATTTATAAGTTAATTTTTAAAAAGCTACCACCCTAATTTCTACCCTCAGGAAAGGGTAGAAAAATGAAAAATTATTAGAGTAGAAAATGAAAAATTTATTTCAAATCAGATCCTAAGACTGATATGCTTATGCCAATGAAAGGGAGCCAACACAAGATTTATATATTACTGCTACTAATTGTGTACCACCAAGGCAGTAGTATAGAGCAATAATCTAAATAACCTAGGGTTATTTCACTGACCACCAAAGTTAATTAAACACAATTATAAACATCTTGAATAAACTACTACTTTATAAATGCTATGAAAAATGAAAAAGTCTATTATTATATAAATTCATCCTAACTCAAAGTTAACTGAAACTCTATATCCAAATCTAAACCTCATATGTCTTTTAAGTGGCACTTTGAGTTCAATCCATAAAACACAATCCCTTCTGTAATTTCATGGCTTCCAAATGTAATAAAAATGTTTGAATCCACAAACATACACAGCGTTAGAGCTGAACTGATAGATACCACTTTGAAAGAAAAATATAAAGGAAGATTAACCAAACAAACCAGAAGGCAAAATGAGACAATTATTAAAACTAAAGAAATAAGAGTTTTTTTAAATGTACATTAGTTATGGCTCAGCTGAGAATGTTTCTGTGGTCATAAAAATATGAACAACTACAACAGAACCGGGAGAATAGGAGAAAGGAAATAATCTATTCTGTGACTGGGAGGGTGGGTAAGGAACAAGGGTGATACAAGGAAGCAAAATCTTATCTTCCTTGTGGGAAGTGAAGAAATAATACTGAGGCCACTGCCCCCTCCAGCTGGGAGGGAATAAGTGGTACCGGATGAGGCTTTCCACTGCAAACAACTAAAAAACTGGACAAAATAGCTGAAACAGTTGTTCTTAGACATGAGGAAGTAGGTAGCTTGTATGTAAGCCCAACAGTAATAGCAGCTTTCTGCTAGCTCACGAATGGGAAACCCAAGCAGAGCACAACAGTCTTAATGAGGAGACTGAGGAGAAAGAGAGCAAGGTTTGGAAATTTGCACAGTATTAGAATGAAGGTAGCTCCCCACTTTGTAGATCTGTTGCCCTTGGTCTGGGCTGGGCCAGGCCAGGATTAGTGTGCCAGGGGGCTCAGGGAGCATTGTGTCTGGATCTGAGTTTTAGGGTGAGTGGCTAAGAGCTTCTTTATATACAAGAAGAATGGGTAAACCAAGAAATACATGAAAGGTAATGGAGAACACTAGAATAAACTGTACACTACTAGATCAGACTTAGAAGTATTAATGTAAATTAATGCTTTTTAATATATAAACCAATGTAATTATGGGTACATCTATACTTATATTCACATACATGTATGTGAGTGTATTTTTCTAATACATACAAATATTTCCTACTTTTGTCCTCTGAGAGGACCTAGATAATGATATCTTAGTAACAATGAGCACACCTACCACCCAGACATTGGTTCTAAATATCATTTTCCACTAAAAGGAACCAGGGCTCTATGTGGAAGCAACTGAATACATGGCTGGATCACAGAAAATCAAAGATGCGCCTAGAACATCTTATTCTACCTGAACATCTTATTCAAGAAAGTGCTTGAAGAAAGAGAGAAACGTATCAAATGGCAAAGGGACAGCTTGAAGGGGTGCCCTTCAAGGCCAAGTCTGGGAAAATTTAAGCATCAAAATAAATGATGATAATGGACTTTATGTAACCTTTTGAGTAAAATATGAATCCATGAGTCCATTCTGACATGAATGAATGAGGGAAAAAGGAAAGCTTCTAATGTTGGAGGAATTTTTTTAAAAACACCATTTGGCACCATCATAGTGATAATCAATTAAAAATCATCAATGGATGCTAAATCTGATAAAGGCTTAATGAGAAACTGTGTATTTACATAGGTTCGAAGTATCCCCTGATAAAATATTTATTCATTAACTATCAATAACCGTAACATATTGACATACTAATAAGTTTAACAAACTTAACTTTATAATGGAGAAATGGAGATAACCACCTAAACCAAATGATAAAGGTCATCAGCAGCAGCAAAAGGACAAATCAACATCATGAGCCTCCTGAATGACGCACTGAGAACGCAACACCACTTTTGTGGTGTATGTGTCAAATGGATAGATAAGGAGGAAATATCAAACAACCCAAATAATCTCAAATAACTGCCCTGTAGGTTTAAAAATAAATGTCAAAGACACGAGAGGAAAGAAAAGATTGAGGAACCATTCCAGATTAAGGGAGACAAACGTGACATCTAAATACAACATACAACCCTGGACTGGATTCTGAACCTAGAGAGGATACTGTAAAAAATCAGAACAATTTGAACAGAGTGTGTGAATTCAATTATAATATAGGTTGATATTAATTTCCTGATTTTGTTAGTCATACTACAGTTATATAAGAGAGTATCCACCTGTTTTGAAGAAATACATACAGAAATATTAATAATAGGGCATCATGTCTGCAACTTATCTTTTAAGTGGTTCAGACATATTAATTGAATCTGGGGAATCTGAATAAAGGGTTTATGGGAACTCTCATACAATTTCTGGAATTTTTATAAAAATTTAAAATTATTTCAAAATAATTTTTTTTTACTGTTTCAGAGTATTCCTGTTGCTCCAAGTAGACAATAAATTGTTAGTTATCAGTATACCAATCTGATGATTCAATCAATTCTGAATTCACTTCCAAATCCCATTGTTCCAATTTATCCATAAAGAGTAATTCTATCTATTTAAAAATATGTACTTCTCCTCCCCTACATATGCTATTAACAACATGAAGCCTTAAGGAAAAGGAAGGAGTGATAACAAAAAGATGAATAACTCAATTCCTTTCATCAGTTAACCTTACAATTGAGTATGGAATAAATATATTAAAAATAACCACTATCCTTTCTTGAATAACTGTCCTGTAGTAATTAATTTGCACACATCTAGAATCATAGTCTTATTTTTAAAAATAAGGTTACTTCAAAATGATTTTTTTCTTAAAAATCATATGCTGTTCTCTTAATCACTGTTTTCTATTCACTAACTCAGTAGTCTCCTTGCTCAACATTCCTTTAGAATTTATTAGGAACCCACATCAGGGTTACTGCCAATTTCCTTTGGAGTGAATCAGCAACTGCCCATTTTCATTTGTCTTGTACTTATCCCTGTTCTCTATACTATCTAAAAGATTACTGCTATTCTTTACAACTCTGAAATTCTTTAAATTCATTTTAAGAATGTAATCCCCAAAAGGCTCTAATTCTCTATCAGCCATGATCATTCTTCTTGCTAAAGAATGCCTAACCAACAAGACCTCGGTAGTTCTTTCTTTCCTAACGTTCAAACCAATTTTAAAATCCTTTTGTACTGATCTTGGAATGCAGAAGAAAAACATTCTTCATATGTAGCGTACCCTTGTAATACATCTTTCCTTCTAATTGTCCTCTCTAGACTCTGAGCTCAGAGAGCTAGCTAACCAGAGTTTTTTAGTCAACTCCTTCCCATTGAGATGATCAGAGATTTCTTTTTTTTTTTTCTAAATATCTTTTAGATGTTATTGTTTGTTCTACTGATAAGTCTGTCATTCGGAAAGTCATCACCACTGTCATAGTTTCTGGTTATGGATCATATTTATCATTTTTCTGGCCTTTCCTAAGTGTACTTTCTTTAGGTCAATGAAATGTGTCTGGCAAGTCTCCGCACTCTCTTTATTTCCATTCCCACTAGTTATTCTTTATAATTCAAAATTCAGAGTAGAAACTCAGCTTCCAGCAATCAATCAGATGTAGGAAATCCCTAATCACTATTACATCTTATCTCTAGATACAGACATTGTAGACTGAATTAGCAAAGCTGGTCTTCCATGCCGCCCTACAGGGGTATCATCTACTCCCATCACAATGTGTTCTTTTCATTTCAGTTTGAATCCAACTCAAATGTCTCTATTATTGTACACAGCCTTCAGGATCTTAGGTTTCTTTTTTTTTTTTTTCCTTTGGGGGTTTTAGGTTTCTACAAAATTATGCTTTTTCCTTTCCTTGTACCCTTGAATACAACTCTTTCTTTTTAATCAAGTGTATTACTTTGTTGTTATATTCCACACATAAAATCTATCTACATTTATGGACCTCATTTATAGTAACAGGAGTTCTTTCAGAACTTTGTGCTTTTAAATAAGCTGAGGAAAATGAAAGTGGCAAGTTAATACAGACAGCAAGTAAGAAGAAAGAGAACTAAAAATCATGGTACCTAGAAATTGAAAAGGACTTCTCTTTTTTATTTGGCTTTTTAAAAAAAATTTTAAACTTAATTTTTACTTTTCTTTATTTTTTTTTTAAGAAGGCTCCACACCCAGCATGGATCCAGCCCAATGTAGGGCTTGAATATCAATATCTGACCTGAGACCAAGAATCAGACACTTAACTGACTGAGCCACCCAGTTGCCCCTTATTTGGCTTTTTTTAACCTTTGTCCTCATGGAAAACGACAAGAAGGATTCATAATAAGTAGTATATACCAGCCATTAAAGAACCTTAAGAAGTTTGTTATGTCTGAAAGGATCAATTAAAATTATGATGATCTCCTCCAACATTCCCCAAAATAGTCCATTTACAGTTAAAATTCTAAAAAATAAGTACAGGTATAGGCCAAAATGCCAAATAATTAATCATGGCTACTCTGACATATGCCTTAGGGAACTACTGCCAGAAAACACACACTCCTATAAAGTTAAAAAAATCAGAGGCAACACAAAGAGATAGTACAAAAACCTAAAAAGTAGTGATACTCATTACTGATTACAAAAGTTAGTCATTATGAATATTACAGCATATTTTAAAAGTTGTTTCAGGATCAAGATAGTTCATCCAGATGTTGATGATTACTAAATAATTTAGTAAGGAATGCTGAACTGATTTATAGGAGTTTCCTATTATTTTTACTTCCCTGCTTTGCTTGAAATACAAAGCTAGTATGTACACTTTCTTGAATTTTAAGTTGCTTAAAATTCAAAAAACATTTATTTTTTCTAGTAAAAAATCTTAAAGGAAAACTTTCATTATGCCGACTTGATATTATAGGACAATTAATATTAAACACAATAAATGTCAACAGACCTGTTAATCATAAATAGACTCTCCCATTTATCATTTCCCTCCCCAGAGTAAATTTAAATAGCTCTTACCTAATTCATAGAGATGCCCATCTACATGAACTAATGCAATAAAATGAAGATCTACTTTTTCATCTATACTTGGTGCCTGAAATAGGAGGGAAAAATACATATTATGCATGTTAGTAGTCAAATCAATCAAGTACATGTAAACATATATAAATATGAAATGATGTGAGAAAATGTATAATTCAAGATTTATTAATCTTTGATATGGTGGATAAAGAATGAACATGACCACATTTATGACAATGTCCTCACCCATCAACCAAGAAAACATCGACTTAAAGCACATCTTTCTTAATCTCAACTGATCTAAAAACCTTAAATATTATTCAACCTTGAAAACCCTGGTGACTAGCACAACACCTGGTACCTAGTAATACACAATGCATACTTGCTGAATGAAATGAATGCATGAGCTGATTTGTCTAATTTTTGAAATTTGAAATAAGAAAGTTAAAAAAATAGGATAAACAGTTAAAATTCTTTTCAAGCTAAATTTTAATAAGAAAGTAAATTCTTTCCTTAATGATTTGAACTTGATAATCTCATTTTTTGAACAATGTAGTATAGTCTTAGAACAAAGTAAGTCTCACTATTCATCAAGATTCAAAGTTTAAAAATGAATAAATGCAGGAAAATAGCCCAAAAGAGTACAGGGTGGGGGGCAAGAGATAAAAGTAAATCAAAGTACAATTAACTGTAACCTATGATTTTTCATCTGCTTTTTTAGTGAACTATTTGAAATGAAAATTACACCTAGTTTTTTGGGTTTTTTTTGGTTTTCTAAATTCGATTTGCAATAAGCAATATCTGCTACATTTCTT